>NC_071621.1:35345914-35945914 GCF_014839835.1 Dryobates pubescens
ATTTCAGGAATGCACTTTAATTTCTACAGCTATAAAGTTTAGATTCAGACCCTAAGAATTTTAGGTGAAAAATATGTTAATATTTTCCTGAATCTTTTGGAACATTTTCACTGGCAGTAAGTACTCCCAATGTTATGTTTTTAATGACAACAGGTGTTGCTCATATACTGCCTGCTCAGAGAATGCTCTTCTTTTGAGATCTCCAGTTAGAGTTAGAATTAGAATGAGAATGAGAATTAGAATTAGAATTAGAATTAGAATTAGAATTAGAATTAGAATTAGAATTAGAATTAACCAGGATGGAAAAGACCTTTGAGATCATCAAGTGCAACCTATCACCCAACATCATCTAATCAATTAAACCATGGCACCAAGTGTCTTATCCAGTCTCTTCCTAAACACCTCCAGGGATGGTGACTCCACCACCTCCCTGGGCAGCACATTCCAATGGCCAATCTCTCTTTCTGGGAAGAATTTCTTTCTAACATCCAGTTTAAACCTCCCCTGGCACAGCTTGAGACTGTGTCCTCTTGTTCTGCTACTAGTTGCCTGGAAGAAGAGACCAATCCCCACCTGGCTACAACCTCCCTTCAGGTAGTCGTAGAGAGCCATAAGGTCTCCCCTGAGCCTCCTCTTCTCCTGGCTAAGCAACCCCAGCTCCCTCAGCCTCTCCACATAGGGCTTGTGCTCCAAACCCCTCCCCAGCTTTGTTGCCCTTCTCTGGACACCTTCCAGCAACTCAACATCTTTCCTAAACTGAGGGGCCCAGAACTGGACACAGGACTCAAGGTGTGGCATCAGCAATGCCGAGTGCAGGGGCAGAATGACTTCCCTGTTCCTGCTGGCCACACTGTTCCTCATACAGGCCCATGAACTCATCTGTAGACTTTTTCACTAAGGAATTATAACTTGAGGCCAAATTATCTTGCCTCCAGGAGCTCTTCTGTCATTGAATTATTGCATATAAGAGCAGCATTAATGAGAGCCCTTGCCGAACGCTCTGTTGTGTGAGGTTTATGTTGTGGTTCGATTAAAAAAAGTTACCAAATGCTTGTACTAAGGTTGCAAGCTATACAACATCACTGGGGAAAATGTTCCTGTTTGGATCTAAGCATGTTTTTGATTATGTGAATTCTGAGTTTTGGACCACTTTCCACACCATCTGCAGCCAATCTGTATAGCCTGGGAAATTCAATCAGACATCCTGCCCATCTGTAAAACCAGAACTGCTCCATTACTGCTTCACACTAATTAATGGGGTTTATTTCATTTGCTTCTTTGTTTATTGCTAGCTCTACTCTCTGAATTCCATTAGAAAGAGTATGGACTAGTTTTAGCACCTGATTAAAATGCTTCTAGAAATATTATGGAAATATCTAAAAAAAAATCTCTTTTTAATGTTAAGTATCATCCAATATCAGACTGAGTGGACTTGGTAGGCATGGGAATGCATGTGCTTTGTAGTTACATCCTTAAATAAGTAGCTGTTGCCAAATTCTTTGAAGCTTAACCTACATTGGTGTTTCATGCAGCTCTAGGAAATTAGCTAACATTGCTCGAAACAGGCACATTAAAACAAGTGTTAAAGAAGAGCAGATCAGGGGATAGTAGAAGGCTAGGGAACTGCTGCCAGATTTTAAACGAGTATTAAGATTTGGGGCTCAGGTTGCTGATTTTTATCAGTTAACTATAAGAGACAAAGGTATTCACTCCATCTGTCTGAGAGAACCCACATTTTTTAGGCTGCATGATTGTATTGGAAATATGAAAGGAGGAAGACTGAGAAGATGTGTTTGAGACCTTTCTATTACCACATCTCAAAGCTGCTTTGTGGGACCTGAGCTTGGTCAGCAGCAGCACTTGTTTCCTGAGCTGCTGCACAAACAGAATCGAAGCCTACACACTGCTAGGCTAATGAAAACTGTGTTGATCAAATAGAAGAAAATGTTAGAAGAAAACACCCAGACTTTGTCCTTTGGTTCAAACTGCAGCTATAAACTGGTGGCTGGTTACAAAACGTTTCCATTTCTGATGAAAGCTGACTTATCCCTCCTCATTGTTCCATGCATTGTACTGCTACTAAATCGAAAGCTTTGTGACACCAGAGGAAAATCCCTTCAGCTATTTTAGAATCATAAAATCTCACACACAGATGCACACCCCTTTATAGCCCTTGATGATCTTGAAAGCTTGTGTTTAAGGGGATACAGTCTCTAAAGAGAAAAGGTCGGGCGTGAGCCGCTGACTTTAAAGTGCTTTGTGCAGGGATTTCATTATACCTGCATAAAGTCAGAGAAAATCCTTCCCTAGGTCAGGCATGGGATCTAGGGCTATAGGATGTGATTATTTTTGTGCTCTTCCAGATGAAGACATTTCTTAAGTACCCATAGCTTTGGAAAAGGCTCATGGCAATCAGCAGCAGGCAATGCCTGCTTGTGGCATGAGACCAACACCTTGTTGCTGTGACTCTGTGTGCTCTGCCTTAGCCAGACACAGAAAACTGGGACTTTAAGTATGAGAGCGAGCCTGAAGCACATTTCCTGCAGCATCCATTTACTCATACTTCACAGGCTTGCTTCTCAGCTAAGCCCCATGTTGTGGCTTCTGCAGAGCAAAACCTTTAAAGCAAAAGATGAATGAATCTAATACAGATTTTTCATTGAGTCCAAAAAAAAAAAGAAATAAAAATAATAAATACTGTTTTAATGAGCTCTGTTTTGGACTCTCAGCTCCCTAGGGCAGTTATTCTCCTGGATGAACGTCTGGAAATTGCTGAGCTTTTTGTGGTCACTACCATCAACAACTAATGAATAAAAATGATGGTGATTATATCACAAGAGCTGGAAATCCAAAAAGCTTTAATCACAACAATGTAACAGATTAATTAGAAGGTCCAAAAACCAGCAACAATGCTTCTGATTCTGAGATGCTTGAGTGGAAATTGTCACAAGTGTGCAGAGAATGTGAATAACAGGGAAAATCAAATATATTTTTAAGAGGTATAACAAACGTAAATACACAGCAAATGGTAATGCCAGCTCGGATATAATGCCTTGTGTCAGTAGATCTCAAACCACTTTGCAAAGGAAGCATTCATTAGCATCATAATGAAAAGCCAAATTAGTTTTGCTAATTTTCATAATGTGCAGGGTAGAATAGAATAGAATAGACTAGAATAGAATAGAATAGAATTAACCAGGTTGGAAAAGTCCTTTGAGATCATCAAGTCCAACCTATCACCCAACATCATCTAATCAACTAAGCCATGGCACAAAGTTCCTCATCCAGTCTCTTCTTAAACACCTCCAGTGATGGTGACTCCACCACCTCCCTGGGCAGCACATTCCAATGGCAAATCTCTCTTTCTGGGAAGAATTTCTTCCTAACATTCAGCCTAAACCCCTCCTGGTGCAGCTTGAGACTGTGTCCTCTTGTTCTTGTGACTGGGAAAAGAGATCAAGCCCCATCTGGCCACAACCTCCCTTCAGGTAGTTGTAGAGAGCAAGAATGTCTCCCGTGAGCCTCCTCTTCTTCAGGCTAAGCAACCCCAGCTCCCTCAGCCTCTCCTCATAGGGCTGAGCCCCAGACCTCTCCCCAGCCTCATTGCCCTCCAGCCACTCTGACCCCAGCCTGTAGCACTGCATGGGGTTGTTGTGGCCAATGTGCAGAACCCGGCACTTGGATGTGTTCAATCTCATGCATTGGTCTCTCCCCATCTGTCCAGCCTGTCGAGGTCCCTCTGCAGAGCTCTCCTACCCTCTAACAGATCAACACATGCCATCAGCTTGGTGTCATCTGCAAATTTACTGATGATGGACTCAATACCCTCATCCAGATCATCAAAAAACATATTGGGTATGATCAGAGGGTATGATCAGAGTTAGAAGCCAGGCAGATAGTTGTGTGTGCAGGTGAGTCAGTAATTTAACTTACTTATTGGGGTGTAGAAAGTGAATAATGGGAGAGGAAATGTTTTGCAAGCCTAATAAAGAGAGGAAAAGCTGAAAAATAAAATAAAATAATAAATAAATAAGCAAGGTGTGGTTTGATCTGGATGTGCTAAACTGCAGTGAATATAAAAGGAGCAGTTGGGCCCAGTTTTAAATTGCCTATAACATATCCTAAAAGTTATGAGGTTGTATATGATTAAGCAATTGACTTCACACATGTGCCATAGAATATTCTGCATTGTTTTCAGTAGTTTAATCACCTGGGGCCCACAGAGTCCTGGTAAATCCATTTGCAAGACATCATGGAAGCAGCACTGGAGGAAAACCTTGAGAAAGGCAATCCAGAGGGACTGCTGATTTTTTTTCTTTCCTGAATTGTACTTTGATTTTTTTTTTCAGCTTTTTTTACTTATGTTTGCCCAGAGAACTATGGTGTATGTCTATAGAACATAGAGTACAGAAACTTCCTCTGAAGCACCATAATCACAGGAAAAAAAAACCCTCTGTCACAGATATGCCTTAGAGAAGTGCCTTGTATCCTGGTCATATGCTTTCCAAAGGAATATTTGAATGCTGGGAAATGCTGTGTGCCTTCAACAGCCTGGGGAACAAAACCATATTTGGGACTGGGGTATGCCTGCTATTCTTTTTACAAAAGCCTGTTCATTTTTTTAAGAAGGCTTTGTGTTAATCTCAGCCTGGTTTTATTGTTGTACATTTCATCTGGAAACTTACAATATTTGAAAATGAACACAAGAAAAGTAATAATTTTGTTGAAATGATGCATTTCAGTAAGGCAAAAGTCATGCCTCTAAAATTTCCTTTTGACAAGTATTATGGAGTTTTGGTTGGGTTAGTTCTTATTGTTGTTGATCATAGAATCATAGAATCAGTCAGGGTTGGAAGGGACCACAAGGATCATCTAGTTCCAACCCCCCTGCCATGGGCAGGGACACCTCACACTAGATCAGGCTGGCCAGAGCCTCATCCAGCCTGGTCTTAAACACCTCCAGGGATGGGGCCTCAACCACCTCCCTGGACAACCCATTCCAGGGCTTCACCACTCTCACGGTGAAGAACTTCTTCCTTATGTTCAGCCTGAATCTCCCCACCTCCAGCTTCATTCCATTCCCCCTGGTCCTATCACTACCTGAGATCCTAATGTTTATTTGGGTTTAGTATTTCCCTCTATTTTTGGTTGGTTGGTTGGTTGGTTTGGTTTGGTTTGGTTTGGTTTGGTTTTCCCCCCAGGATAGCATAGGATTCTTGTGGAATTTTCCATGAAGTTGAAGTTCCAGCATATTAGCTACCTGGGCTAGGCATCCAAGTGAGAAATTTGGAATGAATGTATTCAGACAATTAAGCTTCATTTTCTGATCCCTAATTGCACATACACAGAGGGATTTAGCTTAAATGAGTTCCTTTGCCACTAGCAATTGTGTGACCTGTTGTTTGACCCATGTTGTTATTGAGTAGATCTTTGCTTAGGACATTTTTTTGGTAAACAGCTCATCTGAGCTTTTTGTAATACAATTCCTGCTTGGCTTTGTTCACAGTTCCCAGGTTTAAAGCCATACCCATCCTAAGATGAGTTTTCTGCATAGCACCTGCTGTGAAGATGCTGTGGAACATCTCTTTCCAAGTCCCTTTGCTTGAAGACACTGGCAGCTGTAACTCATAGTCTTTTAGGGATGCATAGGGACTGTGACCTTAAGAATGCATTCTAAATTAATTTAATAGGTAATAATTATGGAACCTAGCTTGCAATGACAGAGTCTTTTTTCCCCTCAGCATCTGTGTGTTTCTCTCTCTTGTGCCATATGCTGTTGTTTTCACCCACTGAAATTGTGATTAAAATGCTGTCCAAAAAGAATGATGTCCTTTTGCATAGGTTTTTGACCATTCTCCATCTGGAGGTCTCAGGGAGACCTTCAGTGTCTCCATCTGGTACAACACTGTGCCTCCTTGCTAAACACAGATGGGAGAGGCAAAGGAGTTTCTATTGATAAGTCACATATGAAGGTTTGAGGAAACAAGAGATTCAAAAGCATTCAGGTAGGAAGGAGCACATCAAGAAAGATTAGCGAAATTCTTCAGGCATTTATCACAAACTATCTTCCAGATGCTCACTCCAATCTATCAGCATCCTCTGTTAACTGAAGCCAAATCCCTTTCATCAAAAGGGATACTACCTTGGCTAGCTCTTAGGAAACCAAAGACATATAAATGGAGCAGAGGCATTGAGTCAAGCAGTGACATGTGACTTTCCATATTGTTTAAACACTTGAATTTTTGCAATTCAATTTCTCCTGTGCCCCCTAGCACAGAACCAGGCCATATTTGAACATGCCAGAGACCATACAGGACAGACAGCTTTTATAAGCCCACCTTGTTTTGAAGGAGAAAAAACTTCAGCTGGATGGACATCAGCTGTGCATGTAACTTGCCCTCGGTGTCAGAGGTCAAGACCCAGCCCAATCTGCTTTTCTGCTAGAGCCACAGCCTGGAAGATCACATGTGTGGTGAAGAGTGAAATTTGAATGTAATGACATTTTATACACGCACTCTAAGGATTTCTGTGCCTTAACTTTCCGTTCTGCAGGAAGGAAAGTCTTCTGAGATGCAAAAGGTCATCCAGAGGTCAAGGGAAATCTATTGCAGAAATGTGAGGTGTTGCAGATAGACTGAAGGACATTGTTTGGCTTATTCATATTTCCCCCTCCTCCCCGCCCCCCCAATTATCTAGAATGATCCAGAATCAGTTTCTCCCAGGGCTTTCAAGAGCCTGAGGTGGCCTGGAAATTGCCTACTTTTTGGACAGTTTTGGACCTGCTTGGGCCAGAGCCTCTGCTGTGTGCAGGCTGGTGTTACACCTCCTTCGTGCATGCCTTCACTACTGCTCTCCATAAGCGTGAACAAGCAATGCAACCCTAGACAAAGGTGTTCCATGAATGTGGCCTACTCTCACCATTTTTTGAGTATTTCACAGCTTTCAACAGCACCAGAGTGAACTGACACACTTAATGCTGATTTCTTTGCCAGGGGCTGGAGGCAGAGTAGTGCTGGATACTGCCTGAAAGAGAGCAAACATGCACTGAAGAGTCAGTGGGAGGTGAAAGACCTCAGCATCTCCAAGACTGGGCCCAGCATGGTGTAGAAAAAGCACTTTCTGCTGCTAGTATGCACCTAATTGTATTGAATTGTAGTACTATTTCTACAGTGAGATAAGTTAATGAACCTCAGCTGATTATGCCCTAGTTTACTTAATAGTTCACATTATTATTTAAATGTGAAGCAGTAAGTATGCCAGCCCATAATTGTTTTTACTGTTTCTCTTTTTTATTATAGTGCATCTGTAGTATGTGGTTTAATTATGTTTTACTCTATACTCTGTATGTAAATGAAGACATTGGTCTCCTGTTCTTGTCTTATATGCAACAACATTATTACAGAGGGATTAGCAGCTGGATGGGGGAGGTCTGGGAGTGGGAGAATGGTTAGGTCACACCTTGAGGGCTGTGTCCAGTTCTGGGCCCATCAGTTGAAGGATATTGAGACACTTGAACATGTCCAGAGAAGGGCAACGAGGCTGCAGAAGGGTCTCAAGCACAAGCCCTATGAGGAGAGGCTGAGGGAGCTGGGGTTGTTTAGCCTGGAGAAGAGGAGGCTCAGGGGAGACCTTATTGCTCTCTACAACTACCTGAAGGGAGGTTGTAGCCAGGTAGGGGTTTGTCTCTTCTCCCAGGAAACCAGCAGCAGAACAAGTGGACACAGTCTCAAGCTGTGCCAGGGGAAGTTTAGGCTTGAGGTGAGAAGAAAGTTCTTCAACAGGAAGAGTAATTGGCCATTGGAATGTGCTGCCCAGGGAGGTGGTGGAGTCACCATCCCTGGAGGTGTTCAAAAGGGTTTGGATGTGGCACTTGAAGCCATGGTCTCGTTAGTCCTGAGGTGTTGGGTGATAGGTTGGTCTTGATGGTCTCTGAGGTCTATTCCAACCTTATTGATTCTATGATTCTACATGGGAAGATGCAGCAGACAGTCTGGGAGAGATCTTGAGCAAGGCACATGGACTGCATAGAGCAGGAGAACAGATATCAGTGCATTGAGCAACCCTCTGCCTTTTTTTGTGCGAGGTGCTTCTCTGCTGCCAATGAAAACTGAGCAGCATGGTGTGAAACAGAGATACAGCTGTGAAATTGCTGTAGATTTAGAAGTTAATGGGTAGTTTTTCAGCCCTGGTGAGTGCCCAAAGCTCCTATTTTCTTCAGAGGAGTTGAAGTTGCAGAAAATCAGGCCACTGCTTGAGTTGCCTAAATAAAGATTTAGTTTTCTGGCTGTTATGAGCCTCAGTTATGGCATACCCATAAAAAGGATAACAGTCCTCTGGCAAAATATTGCTGCTTAGAAATGTCACAGTTGTTGCTTTTTCTTTTTTTTTTCCCCCACAGATCACATCCACCTGGAACCTGTTTGTGAAGAGCATGGAAATATACCTGTCATCAAAGCACAGAGCCCTGCCACTAACCCTGGAGTGACACACTTAGCACAAGCGCCTCTCTTGGATCATTTCTGGCGCTGGAACTCTGAGGTGGTAGCTTTCTGTATGTGTTCTAGTCTTTGGGCCAGTGCTGTCATATCTCTGACCAATGAGTGCTTTTAGCCAGTAGGCAAGTTTCTGAAGCTAGCACTCCTTTACCTAGCAACATAAGCGGAAGAGAAGTTAAAGTCCATACTCCTAATCCTGTGACTACCTTAAGGCAGTGGGAACGCCTGGCTGCAAGAAGAGAGAAGGGTGTAGAGAAATGCAGAGCAGATGGAAAACAGAGCCCTGTGTGACAACTGATGAAAAATACCCCAGGCTCTCTGTCAGTAGCTTTTCCACAGGGTTTCAGGTGAATACATTCCAAAAATGCTCTGAGATTTGGATGAGACAGCCTTACAAAATTACCCTATGCCTTTAAATGTGAGGGGAAATAATCTGCATTGATTTTATTGTGTATTACAGTTTATATACTCTATGTCACATAACTTGTGGCTATGTGGTAATGTTCACACACAAGAGGGGAAAATAAAAGTAGAGAGAATATTCAGCCTTAATTAGTACTCCTTAAGTGCTAGGTGCTTACATGTGCAACCCTACTGTAGCACTGGTGAACATGATAATTGCTACCATTATCTAACAGAATATATTTCTCCTCCTGGAGATGAAATCTATCTAGTGAGTCTAAAATAGTGTAAGAATGCCCAGTGTAATAAAGAAGGCTGGGCTGAAAGGCAATCTGCATTTCCAGTGTGCTACGGCATGTGGTTTAGACCAACTTTTTCACACCCTGACACATGAATTTCTTTCCATATTTTATTTCTAAGAAGGACATAAATGAAAGCAGAAGCTGACAGGATTACCTTTGTTCTGATCTCCCCAAATCTCACCATTTAATCCTCTGTGAATGTTTCTGTAATTCATTTTGTTTTCACAAGTCCTCCGGTTCAAAGCTAATGGTTTATCGCATAGAAAGGATGAGAGTGCCAGCAAAATCTGACACACTTCTTTTGCTTTAGAGTGCAGAATACAGAATACGGAATTAACCAGGTTGGAAAAGACCTTTGAGATCATCGAGTCCAACCTATCACCCAATACCATCTAATCAACTAAACCATGGCACCAAGTGCATCATCTAGACTCTTCCTAAACACCTCCAGTGATGGTGACTCCACCACCTCCCTGGGCAGCACATTCCAATGGCCAATCTCTCTTTCTGTGAAGAATTTCTTCCTAACATCCAGCCTTAACCTCCACTGGCACAGCTTGAGACTCTGTCCTCTTGTTCTGTCATAGGTTGCCTGGGAGAAGAGACCAACCCCCACCTGGTTACAACTTCCCTTCAGGTCGTGGTAGAGAGCAATAAGGTCTCCCCTGAGCCTCCTCTTCTTCAGGCTAAGCAACCCCAGCTCCCTCAGCCTCTCCTCACAGGGCTGTGCTCCCCAACTTTCTTGTCCTTCTCTGGACACCTTCCAGCAACTCAACATCTTTCCTAAACTGAGGAGCCCAGAATTGGACACAGGTGTGGCCTAACCAGTGGTGAGTACAGGGGCAGAATTACTTCTCTGCTCCTGCTGACCACACTATTCCTGATGCAGGACAGGATGCCATTGGCCTTCTTGGCTATCTGGACACACTGCTGACTCATGTTCAGCCTACTCTCAACCAGTACCCCCAGGTCCCTCTCTGCCTGGCTGCTCTCCAGCCACTCTGACCCCAGCCTGTAGCACTGCATGGGGTTGTTGTGGCCAATGTGTAGAACCCAGCACTTAGATGTGTTAAATCTCATGCCGTTGGACTCTGCCCATCTGTCCAGCCTGTCAAGGTCCCTCTGCAGAGCCCTCCTACCAGATCTCTAACAGCTCAACTCCTGCCCCCAGCTTGGTGTCATCTGCAAATTTACTGATGATGGACTCACTATGATTCTTGTATTTGAAGCGTGGCCTCTGTCTCGAACCACCATCTCCTGCCCCTCTGTCTTAGTGACCAGTGTGGTCTGATCCTTTCTGATTGCACAAATGGAGTTTCTGAGAGTACTAACAGCTATTGTCAAAAATCCAATTGAGTATGAGTTTTATGAAGCCTGACATGAGGGCTCACACTGTCTTAAAGTTTGCAGCTTGTCAGAGAAGGCAATAAGCATTTTTCTCTATCAAAGTGAAAAGTAAATTCAAGTCTTGCTGTAAGTGCTGCCAGCCTTACCTGCTGCATAAAGTTGGCTGGTTTCAGTTAGGAGTCATTTTGCAGGAGGAAACTGAGAACAGTTATCAAATTCTTGTGGGGAGGGAAAGGACAAAGGCAGGGAAACAGTCATAATATCATAGTATCAGTCAGGGTTGGAAGGGACCACAAGGATCATCTAGTTCCAACCCCCCTGCCATGGGCAGGGACACCCCACACTAGATCAGGCTGGCCAAAGCCTCATCCAGCCTGGGCTTAAACACCTCCAGGGACGGCGCCCCAACCACCTCCCTGGACAAACCATTCCAGGTCTTCACCACTCTCATGGGGAAGAACTTCCTCCTCACCTCCAGCCTGAATCTCCCTACCTCCAGCTTCATTCCATTCCCCCTAGCCCTATCACTTCCTGATATCCTGAGAAGTCCCTCCCCAGCCTTCTTGTAGCCCCCTTCAGATACTGGAAGGCCACAATTAGGTCACCTCAGAGCCTTCTCTTCTCCAGACTGAACAGCCCCTGAGGATCAAGTTTACAAAGAGTTATTGTCCAGCAGTAAGAGATTGGTGTACTACAGTGGAAGAACAAGAGAGATGTCTGCTTTGCAAGGTCATGGCAGAAAATAAAGATGCACTAAACAGAATTCTGCTTTTGGGTTGCCTCCATTTTTGACCTGTGCAACTGGGATGATCCCAGGAATACAGAGGCTGGTTTTGCAGCTTTGGAGGAAATGTGCATTTAGACATGTGAAAATGCAGCTCTGTAAAGAGAGAGGGGAGGGTTGCTTTTGGGGAAACTTGACTCATATTCTTAAAAGGTAAATATATCTAATGAAACACACTCAAAAAGCAAATATCTTTCTACATTTATTGCTATTGCAGCACAGTTATGTATTCTGGATGTAATAGAACTGGTTGGGAAAAAGTACTCTTTGATTGTTACTTCAGGGTTTTAAAGTGACAAGCTGTAAAGAGTGAAGACAGACTCTTTGATCTTAAAAAGCTTGAAAAGAGAGAGCTTTACTCTGTTTAAGTAATTTCAGGTAATTGTAAGTAATCCGAATTGAGTCTCAGGGCTTCAGGGCTTTACATAAATGATTCACATTTGAAGAGGTTCTGAATAAACATGAATTCAGATTTCAGAGGCCTCTTACAGTTTTAGACACTTTAGTTAACCCTCTCAGGCTGAGTCAAGAGGTAGCATTCCCACTGTGAAAGCCTACAAGAGAAATGATGACAAATGCCACAAGGAGAAGGAAAAGGCTGTCGTGCATTAGTCAGATCTGCCACACATGCTCCAATGTTCACCTTAGAGAGAGGTGTCCATGATATCACTGCTCAGCACTGAAAATCTTGTACATGCAACCTGTCTGCAGCAATGCAGCTCTGGGATCAGACATGAATCCAGTGTTCAAACAACCTGATCCCTGCTGAACACAAGGCCTTTGTGTCTTGGGAGGCTTCTTGAAGTAGAATCAGAGAAACAGCCAGTGACAAACTGTGCCGTATTCATAAAGCCATTTATGTGGGTGGCCTTGAAAGCTTGTCACCTGTGGAAAGTGGACATGTCTTCTTCATCATCAAAGTCACTTCTAGGCTCTCTGAAGATCATGACTGAACCTGGTATAAGGTATAATCAACTCATAATTCTCCTTTTAGGCAGGACATAAGAAGCAACACAAATGTAGGACTGCTGAACCTTTGCTTTGTCATATCTAGCTGCCAGTGCAATCTTCAGCCTTAAATAAGGCACTAAGGGTCTTATTATGATGAACTAGGACAGCATTTTGCTGAAAGACAGATATCTATCAGCTCCAAGCTGATAGATAGCTGATAGAAGCTCCAAGCTTCTAGGTGGGTGAAAACTAATTTTCACCCACCTAGAAAAAAAGACATGTAAGAAGAGTTTTGTTGAAGAACTACAAAACCATGAGTGTTCTGAAAAACAGATAAACATTTTGTGATCATTTTCATTTCCAGTATGAAATTTAGGGGGCATCAAAGGGAAATATGCAGATGCAAGCTACAGATAGGGCTGGCTCTTCACACAACATGTAGTTGAGTTGTGGAACATCTTCTGACAGGGTGAGAAGCAAAACAGCAGAGATCAGAAGAAAAGAGAATAATTATTATCACTGACTCATAGAATCAATAAGGTTGGAAAAGTCCTCAGAGATCATCAAGTCCAACCTATCACCCAACACCTCATGACTAACTAAACCATGGCTTCAAGTGCCACATCCAATCCCCTTTGGAACACCTCCAGGGATGGTGACTCCACCACCTCTCTGGGCAGCACATTCCAATGGCAAATTACTCTTTCTGAGAACTTTCTCCTCACCTCAAGACTAAACTTCCCCTGGCACAGCTTGAGACTGTGTCCTCCTGTTCTGGTGCTGGTTGCCTGGGAGAAGAGACCAATCCCCACCTGGCTACAACCTCCTTTCAGGTTGCATACAACAGTCTATATCTCATTTCTTGTGTAAGGTTTTCACACGTATTTGTGACTTTTTATTGTTAAGAGCTGCAGCAAGCTCTAATGTTGTTGTTGCACATCATTTTATTTTTAAAGTATTTTATTGATTTATTACTCTATTATTTATTTATTTATCAAAGGTCTAAGTCTTCTCAACTCTTCTAGAAATGCCAAACACTTCTGAATCCATTGAAGCACATATCAGGGGCTCACAGCACAGCAGCCACTCTAATTCAGTTCTGCACTTGAAGATAATTAAAATAACTTCTGGCTGGGAAGTTGAATCTGGTTCTAAGGTTTTCAAAGACAAGAAGCTTACTTTAGTGCCCTGGGGAAGAGTTTCAAAACTTTCTCTGCTGAGTTCAAGGGATAAAAATATAATCATTTTTCTTCAGGTTGAATCTGTGCCCCTAAATCCACATGTACACATATTGGTATAGGAAGGGTGGGTTAATTAATATAGCTTTGGTCTTAATACACAAAACCATCTTTGGTGTTCAATTTTTTATTGTAAACAGGCTAGATCTGACCTGATCTCTTCTTGGGATAGTCAAAGAGGGGTAGTTTATCAGGGAGTGAGGCATGAGCATAACTTAAGATAGAATACATAGAATACATAGAATAAATCTGGTTGGAAGAGACCTTCAAGATCATCGCGTCCAACCCATCAACCAATCCAACACCACCTAAACAACTAACCCACAGCACCCAGCACCCCATCAAGTCTCCTCCTGAACACCCCCAATGATGGTGATTCCACCACCTCCCCCGGCAGCCCATTCCAATGGGCAATCACTCTCTCTGTATAGAACTTCTTCCTAACATCCAGCCTGAACCTCCCCTGGCACAGCCTGAGACTGTGTCCTCTTGTCCTGGTAGTGGCTGCCTGGGAGAAGAGACCAACATCCGCCTGTCTACAACCTCCCTTCATGTAGTTGTAGATGGAAAACAGGGAGAGAAAAACTGACACAAATATTCAACTGTGCCTGCTTTCCCAGTTTAATGCAACTCAAAGTGGAAGAGTTTCCTCTGAGATACTACTCATGTAGACCTAGAGAAGCACTGAAGTGCTTTAAGTGAAGCCAAGCATTTAGAGAATACTCAAAGGCAATTACATCATCTCAGTTTGAGGGGCAGTAATTTACTAAAATAGCATTAACTCAATCTCTCAAAACTGTCTGACCATAATCTAATGTTACTCCTTGTCTGCAGACTTTAAATCCAATTTGGACAAATAAAAAAGGCAGTGAAAGCTCACTGAGCAATATTTCTGGGTGGCTGGAAATTCTGTAGTTACAAAAACGTGAATCAAATGGGAAGACAGGGTGAGAAGACACCTCCTGTCAAAGGGGCAGGGAGCTTTGCACTGCAAGGTCTTACTACTGAATTTTTTGTACATACTGGAAAATAGTTGGGGAACATCTGATTTGCACTAAGGAACAGAATCAAGATGAGTTTATGAAATATGAATGGAAATCTGAGTGGATGAGAAAGCAGTAGGATCAAAGTCATTGTTTGAAAAGGAATGGCGTGCAAGCTGGGCTTCTGTCCTGGTATTTCTCAATGAGTGACTCATTCCATGCACAGTTGCTTCAAAGTGATAATGCAGGAGGATGAAATGGGAACTCTGAAGAGAGAGAGTTTTTATAACTGAATCAAAGAGACTAGGCACATGTCTTTCTGAAGAAGTGAAGACAAACTAGCAGTGATGGCAGACAATTGCTCAGCAGGTGTATTTTGCCCTTCATCTCACCTGTTAGAATATTATAATAATTCTCTACTAAATTAATTATCAGTCCAGAGCTTGATAATATTCCAGTATCATTCAGGGAATTAGAAAAAGACATACCTGATTTCTTAAAACATTTCAAACTTCATATCAGAAGCTGCCAATTATTTTTTTTTTCTGTATTCTCAAGGACATTTTCAGTTACAGTTCCAATTTAGAGTAGCATAGAATAGAAAAATAGAATAGAATAGAATAGAATAGAATAGAATAGAATAGAATAGAATAGAATAGAATAGAATAGAATAGAATAGAATAGAATAGAATCAACCAGGTTGGAGAAGACCTTTGAGGTCATCAAGTCCAGCCTATCATCCAACACCACCTAATCAACTAAACCATAGCACCAAGCACACCATCCAGTCTCTTCCTAAACACCTCCAGTGACAGTGACTCTACCACCTCCCTGGGCAGCACATTCCAATGGCCAATCTCTCTTTCTGGGAAGAACTTCTTCCTAACATCCAGCCTAAACCTCCACTGGCACAGCTTGACACTCTATCCTCTTGTTCTGCTGCTGGTTGCCTGGGAGAAGAGACCAACCCCCACCTGGCTACAACCTCCCTTCAGGTAGTTGTAGATGTCAATAAGGTCTCCCCTGAGCCTCCTCTTCTCCAGGCTAAGCAACCCCAGCTCTCTCAGCCTCTCCTCACAGGGCTGTGCTCCAGACCCCTCCCCAGCCTCGTTGCCCTTCTCTGGACACATTCCAGCATCTTTCCTAAAGTGAGGAGCCCAAAACTGGACACAGGACTCAAGGTGTGGCCTAACCAGTGCTGAGTACAGGGGTGCAATGACTTCCCTGCTCCTGCTGGCCACACTATTCCTGATGCAGGCCAGGATGCCATTGGCCTTCTTGGCCACCTGGGCACACTGCAGGCTCATGTTCAGTCTATTATCAACCAGTACCCCCAGGTCCCTTTCTGCCTGGCCGCTCTGATCCTAGACTGTAGCACTGCATGGGGCTGTTGTGGCCACTGGCACTTAGAAGTGTTAAATCTCATGCCCTTGGACTCTGCCCATCTGTCTGTAGTGTCAATAAACAGGAAACTTCCTTAGGATTCAAACGATGCTTGTAAGGTGATTTTTATTCACATTTTAACAGATGTCAAACTTTATTTATGATACCTTTCTTGCTCCCTTCATGACTGTCGTGTTAATCATCAAACCCAAGTCCTGCTAAAGGATAAAGAGTACAAAAAGTGCCTATGGCATGGAGTTACTGTTTTGCCTCTGAAATCTAATCTGAGAGTTATTAAACCTTGGTAGGCCACTTTCATTATTATAACACACCTTAGAACTCTTAAAGTCTTAATACTTCAGGCAAGTAAAGCACTGAGGGAAAGCCTATGTAATACAGTATTTAAAACAAAAATAAAGTTGTGCCTTTTCTGAGTGTTTCATTTCAAAATGAAAAGTGTATTTGCCTCATCTCCTAATTAATGTCCAGTTAAATTAACTACTCCAGGGCTACTTTAATTTACTGAGTTTGATGGAAATAGCTCTCTTTCAGCTCTAGATATGGGATGAGAGTGCTGCTGTTGTCTGTGCACATGTTGTCTGTCTGCAAGTTATGCAATATCATTGTGCAAAATTCACATTTGCCAGGCAAAACTGGAGGCTTGTTTGGGAATAGTTTCACCACTCATTGGCTAGAGGTTCACGGTAATTAAAAGGCTACCTTGGAATCCAGTACTAGTAATTATTTATATTAATGTTCACAGAGAGGATTGACCTCAGGTGTGTGTCATGCCATGATCACTTATCTCAATTCTGTGAACTGATTTTTAATTCCTGTGGGAATCTAAACTGTAGAATTGATACTCTTCTCTCTCAATCAGTATTCTCAACATTTCCAAATGAAGCAGGAGTTGATCTGTTAGAGGGTAGGAGGGCTCTGCAGAGGGACCTCGACAGGCTGGACAGATGGGTGCAGTCCAACAGCATGAGATTGAACACATCTAAGTGCTGGGTTCTACACATTGGCCACAACAACCCCATGCAGTGCTACAGGCTGGGGTCACAGTGGCTGCAGAGCAGCCAGGCAGAAAGGGACCTGGGGGTACTGGTTGAGAGTAGGCTGAACATGAGCCAGCAGTGTGCCCAGGTGGCCAAGAAGACCAATGGTATCCTGGCCTGTATCAGGAACAGTGTGGCCAGCAGGAACAGGGAAGTCCTTCTGCCCCTGTACTCAGCACTGTTTAGGCCACACCTTGAGTCCTGTGTCCAGTTCTGAGCCTCTCACTTTAGGAAAGATGTTGAGTTGCTGGAAGGTGTCCAGAGAAGGGCAACAAAGCTGGGGAGGGGTTTGGAGCACAGCCTGGTGAGGAGAGGCTGAGGGAGCTGGGGTTGTTTAGCCTGGAGAAGAGAAGGCTCAGGGGAGACCTTATTACTACTTTTCTGTTCAAGGCCCAGGCAACAAGCACCAGAACAAGAGGACACAGTCTCAAGCTGTGCCAGGGGAGATTTAGGCTGGATGTTAGGAAGAAATGCTTCCCAGAAAGAGAGATTGGCCATTGGAATGTGCTGCCCAGGGAGGTGGTGGAGTCACCATCACTGGAGTTTTTTAGGAAGAGATGACTTTATGGGGTGCTTGGTGCCATGGTTTAGTTGATTAGATGATGTTAGATGATAGGTTGGACTCAGTGATCTCAAAGGTCTCTTCCAACCTGGTCTATTCTATTCTATTCTGAAAATTAATTAATTATAATAAAATCTTGGTCACTAAGAAAAAAAAAAAAGGCAGGATGTGGCTTTATAGTTACTTACAGTGAGCTTCTCCCAGGCATTCACAGTTTCAGAAAACAAAGGACACTATGTGTGGCACAGGGCTGTTAATTCTCACCCGACAACTATGATACCTTTAAATGTGGTGGCCACAGCTGTCTCACAAACATGCAAGTGCTAAAAAGCTGGAGAGGGTCAAAGACTACTTAGGCCACTGAAAGTGAAGATGGACAAGTGACAGTATGATGCCTCATCTGAGGGCATTGGCTATGTGGCAGTGCTCTGCAGAAATGATAAATTACAGAATAATTGTAGCAGATTTCTGCCTGGATACTTGTAGGCAAAGTAGGCTGAACACTGCAAGAAAAGCTGCTGGTTTAGGTCTGGTGGGAAAACAGCACCATGGCAAGGGTCAGAGAATCAGATTACACTGACTATATCGTTATCCCCAATGGTGTTACAGGAAACTTGGTTTCTTTTCTCTTGTTTCATTCTGTTCTAACTTCCCCATTAACCTAGTCATCAATATTAATGTTGTGCTAGTTTTGTATCATGTTTGAGAATATGCTCATTAAATATTTAGTGATTGATTAGAAAAATAAGTGCTTGAACTTAAATATTTAGACTTAGATACTTAGACTTCTAAACCTGATGTACTCAATGCAATGGAGTAAGTTATTCCTCTGAAGACCTTGACACAGCCTCTAGAGAATCTCTTTCTCCCTAGCAATGAGAGTTCAGTGGCTGGCTGAATAGACATCTTGTTTGTCAACACTAAACTCAAGTGAGGTACAATTATTCCAAAGTTCTCTTGGTTTATTATAGACCTCTGGTGTTGTGTCAACAGTTTCATCTTGATAGAGGAGAATTCCTTTCTTTTATCTTTCTTTTTTCTTTTTAACTTCCCACAAATAGCAATACTAATGACAGATGAGAAATCTTATCTTCCAATCTTCATTCTGGGGGGAAAAAGTGCAGTCCTGCTGATAACTCATCTGTGGGAAGACATTTTTCAAGAAGTTAAACAAGAGCTCTGCTAAAATGAAAGGCCTTGAGGAAAGGTGCCAACTCTCTGATTTCTATTTTCTACCTGCTTTTGTCCTCACCATGCTGTAGTCCATAATCACTGCTAAGTTGTCTTTTGCCTGTGTCCTTATACAGAGGGAAAACCCCACTAATTCTGTCCTACTGAGGAGGAATTGTACATGGAAGTGTTGCATCTGGGGGTTGGTCTCTTCCCCCAGTCAATCAGCACCAGAACAAGAGGACACAGTCTCAAGCTGTGCCAGGGGAGGTTTAGGCTGGAGGTTAGGAAGAAGTTCTTCATAGAAAGAGAGATTGGCCATAGGAATGTGCTGCCCAGGGAGGTGGTGGAGTCACCATCACTGGAGGTGTTTAGGAAGAGACTAGATGATGCACTTGGTGCCATGGTTTAGTTGATTAGATGGTGTTGGGTGATAGGTTGGACTCTGTGATCTCAAAGGTCTTATCCAACCTGGTCTATTCTATTCTATTCTATTCTATTCTATTCTATTCTATTCTATTCTATTCTATTCTATTCTATTCTATGTCCAGGAGACAGGAGAGAGAGAGAGAGAGAATGGACAGCAAGGATAGCTCAGTTAGACCTAGATGTGATCTCTAACCTGATGGACATTTCAAACTCACATGACTTGTCAATGCACCCTAAGGTGGTGTTTTGTTCTGCTTTTTGTTTTCAGCTGTGCATTTCCACTGTGTCCCATGTACTGGAGCTGAAACTGGGGTGTGAGTCCAGCTCATTCATAGAAAACCAACCTAACACACACACACACAAATGAACAACAACAACAACAAATTAAACATCCCTCTTTATCTATATCCTCAGGGGGCTTATTTGATCTCATATTGTGAAGAAGATATAATGCACAGTTGGTGGTGTGGAGTGACAGGAATGGCAATGACCTGAAGTTTTGCTGGATTACATGCAGTATAAAATACCACAAATATCAGTGATGGGAGCACTTTCTGAAGACAAGGAAGTATTGTTTGATTTCCTTGCACTGCAATGACCTCTGCCTCCTTTTGCCTGTCTCTCCACTCTTCTATCACAGCAACATGCAGCATTGCTGCTGTGTGGAGCTGTCATAAAGCTATGTAATGTTTGGTGCAGTTGGGTCTGGGACTTTCCAAGTGTTGGACACGCACACATAACCTTCAATGTGACTTATTTGGCAGCATCAAGGATCAGATTCAAATTTTAGACCCTCACTTACAAAAAAAAACCCCAAACCCAACCCAACCCAACCAACCAACCCCCAAAAACCAACCAAACAACCAAAAAACCCCAACGACAAACCCCAACCACACACACACAAAAACAACACACACAAATAACAACAAAAACTAAAGAAAACAAGACCCAACCCTCTCCCCCCCAAAAAAAAACACAAACCCAACAACAACAAACCCAAAAAACTAAGAGAATGGCTAATGAGCAATGCCTGTAATCAAGGACGACAGTGCCTTCCGACCAGGTAGGAAAGCACAATAGCAACAGTGAGTGCTTAAAGTAAAACTACAACCATAACAATCTCTGGAAAGATGACAGATAACCCCTGGGTTACTTCCCCTTCCCACATGGTTTTGAGCTGCAGTTGGATGTTGTTGATCCTTTCCAGGTAGCAAGGCCAGATCTCAGGAGAGCTCTTCATTTGGTGAGAGCCTAGCTGTCTCCTCTCCCTGGGCTGCAGATTGTTCCCTGCCATTTTAGACTGTCCTTTTTGCTGCAGGCTCTGTCTTGCACCGTTGCCCTGGTAGCTTCTCTGGCTCCTTCTATCAAATTTGAGAGCAGTTTTTGTTATTTTGCATCTTAAAGAAGTATATTTGTGAAAATTCCTTTATCTTCTGTCTTCTCAGGGAGGACCTATATAAAGTGTCCTCATCATTTTAGGATCACACCTGATTTTCATCTAAGAGATTACAGCCCACATCCCTGGGTCACCACTCAATCCCTGCATGTCTGGACAGAGTTATTACTGCACTGTTTTCTCTAATTTGGAACTCTCTTAACAGAAAAGAGTCCTACATAGAATACATAGAATAAACCAGGTTGGAAGAGACCTTCAAGATCATTGCATCCAACACCAATCCAACACCACCCAAACAACTAACCCATGGCACCAAGCACCCCATCAAGTCTCCTCCTGAAAACCTCCAGTGATGGCGACTCCACCACCTCCCCAGGCAGCCCATTCCAATGGGCAATCACTACCCAGGGACAAACACAACCCAAGATGTTTAGGCCAGTCTATCATCCCTTTTATATTTCCCTTCCTATAGCTTCACTGGAGGTTGGCAGAGTGCAGTCCTTGTTGCTGTGAAATCATTCACGGTGCGTACAGGATAAATGCTTGCTAAATGAAACGGCCCAGCTTGTAGATAATAATTGTCAAATGTGACAAAGAGACAGTTGGGGGAAATGCAGGTACAGTAGGTATTTATTTGTGTAATTTTCAGTGGATAAAGAAATGAAATAATTTTGAATATGTAATTTTGCTAATCACTGAATATATTTACATAATCCCCTTTTTCTCCCAGTGATTATAGGATTTGTGTAGTAAGACTTACTTTGAAGCAGCATATTATTTATCTCCCTACTTGGTATTCCATTTTTCAGCATAGATGAGTTTTATTTCTGATTTTCCCTTGCATATACAATCACTTCTTTTCCTAAGCAACACTGTTCAAAGCTGAGAGGCACTCTGGGGAATTAGCCTTACTGTATGGACTAAAATTTGAAGCTTTATACAAAATTATTTGCTATCAGTGTTGAATATTCCTGCGCACTGCTAGAATAAATTGGCACTGTCTAAGAGCTTCTGCAGTCTGGAGGATCTGACAGAGTAAAGAAACATAGGATAAATGGTGCTGTGTTCTCCTTTGCTCCTGTGTTTGTAGTGTCAGCACATTGTCTCTCAGTTCTTGAAGAGACCTGCAAATAATGTTTGCATTTGCAAGTAGGCTAAAAATGTCAGGTCTCTTCAATAAAGTGTTTAGATACTCTGTCAAATTTTCTCTCCTGCCTTCAATAAAACTCAAGCCAAGTTTAGAATTAAGCTTGATCTTATAGCACCAAACCTTTTAAGTTGGTGAGGGGTTTGGAACACAAACCTTATGAGGAGAGGCTGAGGGAGCTGGGGTTGCTTAGCCTGGAGAAGAGGAGACTCAGGGGTGACCTTATTGCTCTCTACAACTACCTGAAGGGAGGTTGTAGACAGGTGGATGTTGGTCTCTTCTCTCAGGTAGCCAGCACCAGAACAAGAGGACACAGTCTCAAGCTGTGCCAGGGGAGGTTTAGGTTGGATGTTAGGAAGAAGTTCTATACAGAGAGAGTGATTGCCCATTGGAATGGGCTGCCAGGGGAGGTGGTGGAGTCATCATCATTGGAGGTGCTCAGGAGAAGACGTGATGGGGTGCTTGGTGCCATGGTTTAGTTGTTTAGGTGGTGTTGGATTGGTTGATGGGTTGGACACGATGATCTTGAAGGTCTCTTCCAACCTGGTCTATTCTATTCTATTCTATTCTATTCTATTCTATTCTATTCTATTCTATTCTATTCTATTCCATTCCATTCCATTCCATTCCATTCCATTCCATTCTATTCCATTCTATTCTGATCACCCTCCACAGTATGAAGATCCCTTTATAGTGACCCAAACTACAAGAGGCACAGCAGTGTAGTAATGAGCACGCTGTGTTTTGTGTCTGCAGAGATGCTGGGAATTACATGGTGAGCATTGCATACCCCAAACCACAGGTCAATAAAGCAGCTTTAAATGTATCTGCCCACTGGGCAGGTTTTTCAGGCTTTCTGCTAGCCTTTGCCTTTCAGACATAAAAAGCTGTCTCTTCAAAATCAGTCTTTAGTAATATGACTGGAAGCTACAGGTACCTAAGTGTCTGGGGAGTTTTATCAGGATTGCTGGCCTCAGTGCCATTATGCAGTAAGGAGTTTCATTGCTGCACCTCAGTGCCCTGGCAGTGATAGCTCAGCTGCTGCCCCTCTACATGGCATTATTTGGGCTCTTGTGTCAGCCACAGCTCCTTAAACACCTCCTACCTGATTAATTTACCCAGAAATCATAGGAATATATGCTATGAGGAAAAGCACTTCTTGTGCTTTTTAATTTTTTTCTAACTACTTCCATAGCTGTGTTAGAAGTGGAACTAACCATGGGTTCCTCTCTGTTTGTCTGGGCCTTTCCCTGTTCCAGTGTTAGATTTATACTGATGACTTTCAGTGAAATAGAAATCAACCACAGAATCATAGAATCATAGAATCAATAAGGTTGGAAGAGACCTCAAAGATCATCAAGTCCAACTTGTCGCCCAACACCTCATGACTAATTAAACCATGGCACCAAGTGCCATGTCCAATCCCCTCTTGAACACCTCCAGGGATGGTGACTCCACCACCTCCCTGGGCAGCACATTCCAGTGGCCAACAACTCTCTCTGTGAAGAACTTTCTCCTCACCTCCAGCCTAAACTTCCCCTGGCACAGCTTGAGACTGTGTCCTCTTGTTCTGGTGCTGCTTGCCTGGGAGAAGAGGCCAACCCCCAGCTGGCTACAACCTCCCTTCAGGTAGTTGTAGAAAGCAATAAGGTCTCCCCTGGGCATCCTCCTCTCCAAGCTAAACAATCCCAGCTCCTTCAGCCTCTCTTTGTAGGGCTTGTGCTCGAGGCCTCTCCCCAGCCTCGTTGCCCTTCTCTGGACCATCTCTAGACAAATGATTTTACATAAACTCTGACTCTGGTTTTATTTACATAAGTTTGTTCATGTCATGGGAATGATTCTGGTTAACCCCATGGTAATTTTAATCAGAATCTACCCCTAAGTATTCCATACATCTTTATTCTGCAAAGATATTTCAACAATTAGGAGGAAGTCCTGAACTGGGATTTTTCCTTCTCTCTCTATCTTGAGCTTTATTTATATTATTTTTTTCTCTCAGATAAAAAGAACACTAAACTTCCAAGGACATAAGTCTTCTGATGTGTCTAGAAGCCTGAAAAGCAAATTCAAGTAGCTAGAGATGTCACAAGTTAAGAATTCAGCTCAAAATATGTGTAGCTTTAACTTTTTTTCCCCCACCTGTATGTAGGACGAATCTCAGTCTGAAGTCTCCTCCATCAGACATGCTCCTGCTGTTACACTCTTTTCTATTATGATTAATAACGTCTGAAATCTGAAACCAACTCAGCTGCACTATAATAAACTTGGTATCAATTTTACAGGTCACAAATAACCATGTAATACAATAACCCTCTATATGTTCCAGACCGACATGGGACCACATGCTTGTAGGGAGCAGTGACTGGGTAATTTCATGAAGAATGGAGACCATATTCAGGGAACAGACTGTGAAAGCTGAAAGCATTTTGTGCAGGGGAGCGGGAGGCAGCGTCAGAAAAAAAACCAACAAAGCAAAACAAACCAAAAAGAGGCAATTTTCCCAGAGATGGTTACCTTAAATGATATGAAATGCTGTCAGCAAAAATAGTACCCATGTGTTTTGGAGTGTCTCCATATGGTGAATTATTAATCCTGAAGATAAAGAACATGGAAAGTTAAAGAACATGGCATCAGATTAGAAATGGTCAGCTGGAAGATCAGTGAGGCAAGATTAAACACAGAAGTTCTCTCTGAAAATGAGATGTGAGATCATACATGGGGTGATGTATCTCCATTACAGTCAACACGGCCATCAACATCTATGAGACATTGTGTTAAGAATCAGGACCATCACACAAAAGCTTATGAAGATACTTAGAAGAAGGAAAGGTTTATGTGTTCCGTATCTAGACTGCAAAATGATGTGGTTAGGAAAATGTTAGCCAAGTGAACCCTACACATTTGGAAATCAGAAGCCAAATAGTGCCTTTTTTTCCCCACTTGACCTTAACCTTACGGCTGCAAGGCCAGCTGCAGAGCGTTTTGAGGCCTGACTTTCCATTGTTCTGCACCATGAGCTAACAAAACACTCTCCTACATAAAACCCTCTCCTCCTGTCACTACAATCTCCTGTCACTACAATACTCATTGGAATGTGCTGCCCAGGGAGGTGGTAGAGTCACCGTCCCTGGAGGTGTTCAAGAGGAGATTGGAAGTGGCACTTGGTGCCATGGTCTAGTCATGAGGTCTGTGGACACAGGTTGGACTCGATGATCCTTGGGGTCTCTTCCAACCTTAGTTTTACTGTGATACTGTGATACTGTAATCCCTGATAAAAGGTCTCTCCCCATCTTTCTTGTGGGCCTTATATAAGTACTGGAAGGTTTCTGTAAGGTCTCCCTGGAGTTTTCTGTTTCTTAGGCTGAACAACTTCAACACTCTGAGAGTCACTGCAGAGTGGCAGAATCACCTCTCTCAACCTGCTGTCCACACTTCTTTTGGTACAGCCCAGGATGTGATTTGCCATGCAGAGTACAAGTGTGCATTGTTGGCTTATGTCCAGCTTCTCATCCACCAATACCCCCAAGTTCTTTACTCAAGGGCTGCTCTCAATTTCCTTATCCCTCAGCCTGTATTGGTACCAAGGGGTGCCCTGACCTAGGTTCAGGACCTTGCACTTTGCCTTATTGATCCTCATGGGATTATCCCCAGCCCACCTCTCTGGCCTGCCCAGGTCCTTCTGTAAGGCATCCCATCCTTCAGACTTACCAACCACACCACTGCTCTGCAAATTTGCTGAGAGTGCACTCACTCTTGCTGTCTATATCATTGATGAAGATATTGAACAGCACTGGTCTCGACACAGACCCTTGAAGGACACCACTTGTCACCTGTCTCTATCTGGACAGCAAACCATTGATCACTACCCTTTGTATGAGATCATCCAACCAATTCCTTATTTGCTGGACAGTCCACGCATCAAATTCATCTGTCTTCAGATGTTGTGGGGGACTGTGTCCAAGGCTTTACAAGAGTCTAGATTGATAACATCTGTTGGTCTTCCCTTGTCCACTAATGCAGTTACACCACTGTAGAAAGCCACTATAGAGGCAGTACTTGCCCTTGGTGAAGCCGTGCTGGCTGTCTTGAATCACCTCCCTGTTTTCCATGTGTTCCTGTACAGCTTCCAGAAGGATTTGTTCCCTGATCTTCCCAGGCACAAAGTTGAGGCTGGCCAGTCTGTAATTTCCAGGGTCCTCTGTTTTACACTTTTTAAAAATGGATGTATTGTTTCCCTTCTTCCAGTCTCTAGGGACTTCACCTCACTGCCAGGGCTTTGCAGATGTTATAGAGAGTGGCTTCACAACTGCATCAGCCAGATCCTTCAGAACTCTGAGATGTACCTCATCAGGTCCCTTAGATTTATGTATGCTGAGGTTCCTGAGGTGGTCCTGAACTTATTTTCCCTTATGGTGGGAGGCAGTTGATCCCACTGGTCCACACCTAGTGGTCTGTTGACTCAGGAAGGCAACAGAGCAAGACTGCAAGTGAAGTCTGAGGGTTACTATGTGTTTTGCACCGAGGGTCTTTTAAAAAGATGATGAAAAGTTGATTTATGCTATGCATTGATAGTATTGGGATGAGATGATTGTAACTGGCCTCCTCCCCAATTCCTTCATTAATCATCAACAGATTGTTCAGAATATGCAGCTGCACAGGCAGTGATCTGGATTCCTCCCAAGCAGCATAGTGTGTTCCATAACATTCTCCTACACCATGGCCCTCTTCTCTACCAATTTCTTATACCTCCTTCAGCTGTCTTTTGAACACAGTTCAAAATACTCCTTTTCTGCCATTGACTAACATCTTTATGTTGAGCATTTGTAGAGTTATATCTTCAGTTTATGTTTCAAAAGCTTCTTGCAATGAAGCCTCTACTACAATGTCTTGAATGTTTGACTGTAAACCTCACTGAAAACGTCACTTATTTACTGCATGACTCTTCTGGCTGTTCTGCTTGAACTGAGGGGTGGTTCATTCATCCAACTCCTTCCTACAGTAAAGTTGAATTTTCTCTTATGATACACACTGATATAATCTGAAATATAGGACACTTACTTAAATAAATACACCAGAAGGTCTAATCAATATAAAGGAGCACTTGGGAAGGCTAAGGGCCTTCAAGATACATCTGGGGATGTGATTCAAGGGAGTCTGGATTCTGCTTCTGGTTTCCTGATTTGTTGCTTAATATTTAGTAGCTAGTGTAAAGTCTAACTTCAGTATAAACAGTGTTCACTAGCTGAGATTCATGCCTCTGAAAATATCCACAGAAACCATTTCAGTTAAGTTTTTTAATGGAAGACAACTATACCTCTGGGTTCAGCAGGAATTTGAAGTCAATATACTAAAAGAAGTGGCAACCCTTCTGCTTTCCACATCCACAAATGATTTCTCCTTACCATCAAGATGTGAGACAGCATTCATATTTAAGATAAAGTCAAGCAAAAACTACACTCCTGTGCTTCAGCAACATTATGCCTGGCATCTTATCCAGAGGACTCAGAGAGAGAAGAGCACTGTGTGATAAAGCTGTTCACTAGAATTTAGGGCTTGAAATGGGGTTTAAGAGTGCTTAACTGAAGAAAAGTAACTATCAGGTGCCTTTATCAGTGTGATGTGCTGAGGAAAATATCTTTCTTGCTTCTGAAAGCTGGCAGTTTTACATGCATGTAGAAGTCAAGGAAACTTTACTAAATGAATTCCAAACCAACCTGAAGCAGGAATCTGCTCACTCAGCTGTAGTTTTGTTAGAAGACACCCTACTGCTGCTGAATATTTAAAGGAGGGGTAAAAAGAAAGCACCCTGTAGCTTTTCAACTGACCTCAGAGTGTCAGATATGTGACTCTGCAAGGTTCAATCTTCTATGACTATGGTGATGGGTCCTAAATACCTCAACTCAACAGTGCTTGAAAGCACAGTGGTTGCCACCTTCCCTGAGGAAATGATAGCATATAATTGCGTATCTGGCTACAGAAAGGGAATTAAAAGAGCAGCTTAGGCACAAAGGTAGCTCTTTTCCCTGCTGTTGACCTGCACTTTTGTACACACAAATGTACACAAGCCACTGGAAAAGCATAGGAGCCCAGCTGCAAGTGCCCTTCTGCCCTGTATATATAGAATCATAGAATCAATAAGGTTGGAAGAGACCTCAATGATCATCAAGTCCAACCTGTCACCCAACACCTCATGACTAACTAAACCATGGCACCAAGTGCCATGTCCAATCCCCTCTCGAACACCTCCAGGGATGGTGACTCCACCACCTCCCTGGGCAGCACATTCCAATGGCTAACAACTTTCTCTGTGAAGAACTTTGTCCTCACCCCGAGCCTAAACTTCCCCTAGCGCAGCTTGAGACTGTGTATACAGGGTGGACAGCCAAGGCAGAGTAATAAAGAGGTACTTAGTAGTCATTTCTTTCCCCCATATCCCAAGAAGTAGGTTTTGCATGTTCTTTGTATGTGTAAAATGCAAATGTTTTCACTGACTGACCTCAAAATGCTTAATCACTAGTGCCATGTCCCATTTTTCACCTGGGAAGACAGAGACACAAAACAGTAATGAATACATATGACTTTGGTAGTTGTAGCACTCTCAGCACACAGCACTGTGAAGGTCCATACCTTCACAGTACAGGCACACAAACTGTTCTCTTATCTGGGACATGACTCAATTCTAGGTGAAATCAGCTCAGCGTGATCCCTTTGACTTCATTGGTAGCCCATTATGACTTTCATGGGTATGTGAATTACACAGGAGTGAAACATACAGGCTTTGAGGAGTGGTTTTATTGTGCTCTTTTGAAAAGATATTTATTTTACCAGGGGAGGGAAGAATAGGTGGGCTGAGTATTTCAAATACAGCTTTCAGCTTGTCATCGATATACTGTAAAAGAGAGCTGTGAGTTGAAATTTTTATCCTTCTCTCCCTTAACCTCTTTCTTCTGTTTTGTTTTTTTCTTACAAAGAAAGTTGTAAAGTATACTTTTGTAGAGGTAGTTTGAGAAGGTTTTTTTACTATATAGATTCTTGGTCTGTGTGGTTTTCAGCATCATTTTTGATTACCTGTTCTGGCATGACCGAGATTTCCTGTAATATTCCTAATATTTTTTTTTCCTCCCTGGGGAAATTTTTACTTCTGCTTTTAACATTTGTCTTTTATTTTTATTTTATGAAAACTGAGGCAGGCAATTAATTTCATATCTGTATTGCCATATCTATTTTTTTGGTTAATAATATCTTACCTTTACAATATCCTAGCCTATAATCTCTTTGGATGACCTTCCTGCCCTAATGTAGCTCTATTGCTTCTCCTTTCTCCTCTTGTGCTACTTTGCTTTTAGTGCTTCTTGCTGAATTCCCCTCTCTTTTCTCTATACCACCTCATCTCCCCCTTCCCTAATCCACAGTTTGTCACTCACATTTGGTCTCTTCCTAACCCTGATTACATTATGAAGAGCATCAGCACTGGTTAGGCCACACCTTGGGTCCAGTGCCCAGTTCTGGGCCCCTCACTTTAGGAAAGATGTTGAGTTGCTGGAAGGTGTCCAGAGAAGGGCAACAAAGCTGGGGAGGGGTTTGGAGCACAGCTCTGTGAGGAGAGGCTGAGGGAGCTGGGGTTGCTTAGCCTGGAGAAGAGGAGGCTCAGGGGAGACCTTATTGCTGTCTACAACTACCTGAAGGGAGGTTGTAGCCAGGTGGGGGTTGGTCTCTTCTCCCAGGCAAGCATCACCAGAACAAAAGGACACAGTCTCCAGCTGTGCCAGGGGAGATTTAGACTGGAGGTTAGGAAGAAATTCTTCATAGAAAGAGTAACTGGCCATTGGAATGTGCTGCCCAGGGAGGTGGTGGAGTCACCATCCCTGGAGGTGTTTAGGAAGAGACTGGATGAGGCACTTGGTGCCATGGTTTAGTTGATGAGATGGTGTTGGGTGATAGGTTGGACTCAATGCTCTCAAAGGTTTTTTCCAACCTGGTTAATTCTATTCTGTTCTATTTTTCCTTCACACTGGCATCCCTTTTCTTCTCCAGTATATTTACTGGGTAGGTACCATACACATGCACAACATTCCCTGCGGCAAACATTAATTTCACTCTGAATGCATTCCAATTTCTGTCACTGGCTGCTTTCCTGCGTGATTCTATTTCTTTCACTTTCACCAAACACTTCCAATTGTAACAAAGCTTGCTCCACTGAAACTGAACACCCAGAGATTTTCTTCTCTATAGGCTTGTTTTCTCCCTCATTAGAAACATAATTAGATTATTCTTTTATTTCCCCTGCTTCATGCATTTGCATGCTGTCTGCAGCAATTAACCAAAAGGACATTAATGAAAGTTTCTTTCTGAGTCTGTTCTTCTGTATTATTTATATATATATATAAAATTTCCTTACATTTTTGCTTTTTTGTTCTCTCAGGAGTCTTTTTCTTTCCTCACCAATGAGCTTGCTTTGTCTGGGCTCTCCATGTGCCTTTTCTCTGTTCTCCACTTCCATTTAGTTGTTCTTTTTTGAGAGTTTTGCCACTGACTGCAATGCAGCTTGTGTTTGAACTGAGATGGCTTTCCTCCTGTGTCCGTTAACCTGTTAACAGTGAGAACCAAAGGTCATGTGTGTGCTCTCTTGCTTGCAGTAAAGTTGCTGGGCTCAGAAGAACCTAAAAAAAACCCCTCTCTTCTCTGCTCAACTGAACCCTTGATCACTTCTGCATGCCCCTCTCCATTCCACTCTTCACAATGAATCTGGATAACCTCTGACCCATGACTGTTATGCCAGGGAATGCCTTTGGTGTGGTGTGTCCATAGACAGACTACAATGGGCTTGGATGTTGTATTCTTAAATCTAAAGATGGTCAGCTAGAGACATCTTTAACACATTATAGGTAGACTGGGTACATTAGAAATCCTGGCTGTAGCCAGGTGGGGGTTGGTCTATTCTCCCAGGCAACCAGCATAAGAACAAGAGGACACAGTCTCAAGCAGTGCCAGGGGAGGTTTAGGCTGGAGGTGAGGAGAAAGTTCTTCACAGAGAGAGTTGTTAGCCATTGGAATGTGCTGCCTAGGGAGGTGGTGGAGTCACCATCCCTGGAGGTGTTTAAGAAGGGATTGGACGTGGCACTTGAAGCCATGGTTTAGTTAGTCATGAGGTGTTGGGTGATAGGTTGGACTTGATGCACTTTGAGGTCTTTTCCAACCTTATTGATTCTATGATTCTAGTCTTGAAACACATGTCCGACTGGGTCTATTCCTCCTTTGAAAGTTTCCTTTGAGGCTGTCTCCAAAGGACACAGTATGGGGGATTAAACAACTCTAATGGGATAGGTGCCAGCACACTCTGGTGCAGTGCTTCTAGAGCATAGAGGAGCAGAAAATGGACTCACACACAATGCAACTGAGCCAGTGAGTGGCAGGGAACGTTTCTCTATTCCAGTGCCTTAGTAGCACCAAGCACAGATTACTCTGCTGCCAGAGGAAGGCTGGCCAGCTAGAACTTGCCTGAAATGGAAAATAGGGGCAAATTTTGATCTGAAACTGAATTAGACCACCTGGCATTAATTGTACAATAAGTGTGTCCATGAGAGGATACTCATACAGACTGCCTGGGCACTGTATATACATATATATATTCATGGCCAAAAATGCTGTGTGAGAACTTCCATATTTAGACAGGCTGGCCTAACATCACTTCTGGGCTGCAGGTTGCCTGTGACTTCTCTTGCATTGCTGCAGGCTGTTTATCAGCCTTTCTACCACCCTGCCCCAAGTAAGAAAATGTCTTTGCATCCTTAGTTTCTAGGAGGCTAAAACATTTTCCTGGCCTACTTCCTCAGTCGCCTGCTCCCAGCCAAAGCTCCACTCTGCCCAAAGACATTTATCCATGTTAGGGCTCTTCCTGGACTGAAAGAAACTCATTGCCTCAGGCTTTTAAATATTGTATATCACTACAATAAACTGACTCTCAAAGTCAGCAGTTTGGCTCTCCCAGCAGTCAGTAAGTCAGCACACTGCACACATGTAATTCTCTCCCTAGATATTTTAATTTATAAAATAGTACACCTTGTCTTGCTTGCAAATCACAGATTTATTCTTACATAGGCATCTAATCCCCAGTCTCCCTAAACTTAATCCTGTAGTCTACCTCTTCCCCCAGAGCACTCTGTCAGGAAGCAGAAGAAAACATAAAATAAAATGTAAAGACAGCCAGAAAGCTGTACCTTTTAAAACTCCAAATCAGTCCCATCTGTGGCCTGGCTGAACACAGCAATTTAATACAAACCACATACCTAGTGCTCATACTTATCACTTACTTGAAAGATATTGGGGTTTAGCAGAACCCCCTTTTTTTATTAATGATTTAAATCCATGTAGATCTCAGAATTAAAACACCCCCCACAATTATTGCAGTTAATTAGTAATACAGATAAATTGTTAACAACAATAGAATAAGGTCTCAGGGGAGACCTTCTTGCTGTCTACAACTACCTGAAGGGGGGTTGTAGCCAGGTGGGGGTTGGTCTCTTCTCCCAGGCAACCAGCATCAGAACAAGAGGACACAGTCTCAAGCAGTGCTAGGGGAGGTTTAGGCTGAAGGTGAGGAGAAAGTTTTTCCCAGAAGGAGTAATTTGCCATTGGAATGTGCTGCCCAGGGAGGTGGTGGAGTCACCATCCCTGGAGGTGTTAAAAAATGGATTGGACATGGCACTTGGTGCCATGGTTTAGTTGTCCGGAGGTGTTAGGTATTAGGTAATAAGTTGGACTTGATGGTCTCTGAGGTCTTTTCCAACCTTATTGATTCTATGATTCTATGATTCTAAGTATGTTGAAAGCTTATTCAAATCTTCTGAAGAATTTATTCTTTCTGAAAACTAATTTAAAAAGAAGGGAGCCTCATAACCTAGAAGAGTAAAAGCCTTCTTTTTTGTTTTGATACCTTACTCAACAGTCTGAGCTTGAGTCTTCTTTTCAAGCCCAAATTCACCAGATGTAGCTCTACTGAAATAACCTGAGTTAAACGCTGTCATGCCAGAATTATATCAGCTTTTCACTGAGAATCTGCACTTTTTCAAGTCAAAGTATAACTCCAGAAAAAAAAACCAAACCAAAACAATGAAGCCAAAGGATTTGTATGAATTTTAGGCAAGCATTGGTAAGGAAGGCATCTGTCTGATTAGTCACAATCAAACAGTTTATCCCCTGCCATTTGTTTCAAAGAATTAAGATATTTCTGACACAATGAAAGCTTGATTTGTGCTTCCTTGCAGGAAGAAGTCAAGATATTTTACAATTAATTTCCACATATCAACAAATCATACAAAACCTTCTCGTTTTTTTTTGGCTACAGACATTATTCAATTTTTCATGAGGTCTAACAGTGGAAATTAGAGAGGAAAATGTATGGGACTCTCACATTTCTTTGCTGAAACGCGATGAAAAAAGCAGATGGAAATTGCTAGCCTGTTAGCTAGAAGGAATAATAGTTCTGAGTGCTGTGACTCAGTCTTTGCAGAAAGAGACATTTGGTAGATTTTGCTCATTATCTGGTGTCAGGAGATTATGATCCTGCTACTAGAGAGCGGCGGAATAGGTTCCTTTGTTTGTGGTTGGCGGATATAAGGATCATTTAGCTCTTGATCACTGAAAGAAAAATGCGTTATAGTGAATCTATGCTGTTTTGCACACTTGAGGACCTCATTCAGTTTAGCTTGGGGGCAGAATTTCATCACAGTATTAGAAAGGCATTTTCAGAAAAAGTTTAGCTCTCTTTCAGGAAGCTAATACAAGACATTCCCAGAAAAGTGAAGAACACAGCATTTTCAGGACCAGGGCAGGGAGGCTATCCCTTCCATTTCGTTCTTTATGTTCTGAGAAGCAAAGAGAGTGCTCCAGGTGTAATGTGTTCTCAATTTTAGTTCTTCACAATCTTCCTTTTTCTCAATATGTTCTCAATTTTATTTCCTCACAACTGCCTCCTTGATTTGGCAGTACCTGATCTGAAGCATCCATGTGTATGTGTAGCTTTATATAGACCCTCACCAAATGTAACTGTCTCATGTTTCCAACATTGGCATTTTTGATGAGTTGAGCAGCTGAGATAATTTCTGTTAAACCACTTTTAATCAGGCAAAACTTCTAAATAGAATTGGAAATAAACGAATGAGGATGTAATTTTCTGGAGGGTTACTTCCCTGCTGAGTTCAAGCAAGCTCCTATCTACTCTTTCCATCAAACTCACAACATTTACATCAGAGGATAGTGTCACCTGAAATGATAAACTAATACAAACCAATATAAGAGTTGACAAGGAAACAGAGAGAAGGGAAATCTATTTTTAAGCCAAAGAAGGATACTGAACAAAAGTAATTAAAAAATGAGCAGAAAGAGAGACAGAGAGCTAGACCATGACATCATTGTTTATGTTGGTAGAGCAGCTTATTCAACAAAAGTTCTTTTCTTTTTGATGCAGAACATTCTCCTTTTCATTGTAACTTTTACTGTTGTAGCACAGTGGAGGTCCCTTTGTGGGCCAAGATTCACAATGCTCTTATACCACGAATAAGAAGAGATGATTATTATTTTCTGAAGAGTCCCTTGTGATACAGGTACTCTTCACACCATGCTGTTGTGAGGCTAGGAGCCACAATCTTCCCCAGGGGATGACTCTCCGTCACAAAGTCTGAAAGACCCTTTTCACCCCCAAGTTTTTGGAGAGGTACCCTGCTACTCCTTGGCCCTCCTGATCACAGTGTGGGAGCAACAGGTATGCTTACGATCACCAGTCCTTAAGTACTGAGATAATGCCTATGCAATCAATATGAATTCTCTCTTGTTATAAGATAGAGAAAGCTAAGTTAAATCAAATTACTTTCTTATGCTAAATTGCCAGGTGTAAGTAACAAGTTATTGTATTTGGTAAGTCAAGTAATAATAAGCTGTAATTAGCTTTGATTTTGCTTTTCCCTCCGTATGCTTTCCTTAATAGTAGGTGATCCACTTCAGCTAAGTTTCAGAACATTGTCTGTGGCTTCAATAGACAGAATTGGGTCTGTAATAAGCCCTGTTTTTTTTCCCAAACTAAATTCTGACCTGGAGGAACCTGAATTTGGAGGAATCATCCTAAATTTTCCTTATTCATGGAATCACTTTGGTTGGAAGAAGCAATTAGAGAGGAGCTTGTCCAACAAATCCAGACGAGGTCAGGGTCTTCCCCAGCTGGATTTTGATAATCACCAAATGGTGATCCCACAGCCTCTCTGGACAACTTGTTCCACTGCTTGATAAGTTTAATTGTTAATTTTGTTTACTTTATGACTAGCTGGTAATCTCCCTCTCTTTCACTGGGTATATCTAGGAAGAGTCTGGTTGCCTGGGAGAAGAGACCAACCCCCACCTGTATACAACCTCACTTCAGGTAATTATAGAGAGCAAGAAGGTCTCCCCTGAGCCTCCTCTTCTCCAGGCTAAACAACCCCAGCTCCCTCAGCCTCTCCTCATAGGACTGTGCTCCAGACCTCTCCCAGCCTTGTTGCCCTTCTCTGGACACATTCCAACATCTCAATGTCCTGAGGTGAGAATGTCTGAGGTGCAACCTCCTGTGTTCTGCCTTGTATCTATCGTTGTCTGTCCTGTCACTGGGCACCACTGAAGACAGACTGGCACCTTCATCTTGATACTCACTCCTCAGGTATTTTTGGTAATTAGTTAATTTCTCATGGCAATTCCACAGGATGAAAAATAAACACCACCAAGATAGCATAATTCCTGGTTTAGATAATCCATTAATGTCACTTTTCTGGGACTTGTAATTATATGACAACACTCCAAAAAGATGCCATCTACCTGCAGGACATTGCACACCACAAGAAAGGAAATGCAGTTTTGTGGAGGATAACTGCTGTCAAGCTTTGTACCATAGGAGATTCTGAGGAATTATGGGAAGGAGAACAAAGACAGACATGTGATAACAGTTCCTGAGGTATGGTATCAGGAGCAGAATGAGGGAAGCAGAAATTGCTTGTTTAAACACAGTGAAGGTTAGCAAAAGGGAGGTGGATAATTAAATATGAAACAGGGGTTAATGTGTTGTGAAGGCTTGGCAATGTAGATTTAATTCGACGTGGCAGAGAAGAGGCAACTGGGAGAAGGATTTAGTCAGAAGTGTATTTGTGGCTAATGAAATTGCTTTCATGGCAAGTTCCATGTGGAAAGATCAAGGCAAGGTAGTGTCTCTTATGGCTAGATGAAAGTCTGTATCATAAGCTGATGGATAAAAGCTTGGATCTCAGCTTATATTAGCTACATGCAGATGTTGTGTGGCTGAGAACTAAACAGCTGAAGGATTAGCCAGACGGCAGATATCTACAGCTGGTGCCAGAACCCGCGCCTCCAGGCTCAGCCCCAGACCATCTCATAGCGGCACCAGCCCAATCAAGAGCAGAAGAGGTTGATCTGGATGATACTTCACAGAGCAATATTGCTATCCCTAGAGGCCAATTTTTCTGCACCATTTGTGGAATGAGTTTTATGTAATGTTGAGGAGACTCAAATCCAGGAGATGTTTCATAATAAGAGTATATCATGTGAGTAACATTGTACAAAATGGGGGGGGGAGGGAGGAAAGCCACCAACCCCACCCCAAACAACCAGAAACAACCCCAAAAAAACAACCAAAAACCAACCAACCAACCCCAAACAAACACAGACACAGGACACAGTCTCAAGCTGTGCCAGGAGAAGTTTAGGCTGGAGGTGAGGAGAAAGTTCTTCCCAGAGAGAGTTGTTAGCCATTGGAATGTGCTGCCCAGGGAGGTGGTGGAGTCACCATCCCTGGAGGTGTTCAAGAGGGGACTGGACATGGCACTTGGTGCCATGGTCTGGTAGTCCTGAGGTCTTGGGTGACAGGTTGGACTTGATGATCTTTGAGGTCTTTTCCAACCTTATTGATTCTATGATTCTACACAGCACTACACTCTCCCCATTCAACCAAACAAAATAAACCACAAACCAAATCAATTTAAACTGATCATTTTCTTTAAGAAACTAGAGGCAGGCAAAAGAAGAAGGAGGAGAGGGGGTAAAAAAATGCACTTCACCCTCCAAAAGGAAACTCAAAGATTTTCTTTGAGAATTTTGATTCGGTGCCACCAGGAGTCGGGGGAAGGAGTTGAACTAAAAGCAATTAATTTAGCTACTGGAAAGAGCAGAGAGCTCTGATAAAGTGGTTACAACAAATAAAGGAACTTGAAAGAGCAGTCATTTTAAAAGTCATAAAAGGAAAAGAAAAGGAGAAATCATAAGATTTAATAACCCCTTAAATGAATGGCATAAAGCCTCCTCGGAATGCAAAAGACCTGAATGACCCTATTAAGAACAAGCAAAAATAGTCATTTACATGAACCAATAGAAGCTGGATGGAGTTGGGTTACAAGAAATGCACCAAGAAACCAGAGGCTGTTAAATTAAAATTGGGATGGGGAAAAAAAAAAATCACTTACTGAACAGTTTTTCAAATAAAATACAAAATCTAAAGCAGACAGCAATTTTTAGTGAGGAAAATATTTATTTTATGTTATAGGATATGCAGAGATCTGAAAACATTCAAGGTCAGAAAGTAGTAACTGGAATAATAAGTACTAAAAGCAGGATTTCTGGAACAAATCCCTTGAGAAATGACTTGTATGGATTTCGTTCAGCTGCTGGAGAGAGCTTATGAAATGGCTGTTTCAGAAACATTGCTGTGCAGATGGTGGTGGTTTAGACCCATTCTGCACTTCACAGTATCACAGTACGTTAGAAGCTGGAAGGGACCTCCAGAGATGGACCCCAGCTCCTTTCAGGTAGTTGTAGAGAGCAAAAAGGTCTCCCCTGAGCCTCCTCTTCTCCAGGCTAAACAACCTCAGCTTCCTCAGCCTCTCATCGTAGGGCTTGTGCTTGAGACCTCTCCCCAGCCTCGTTGCCCTTCTCTGGACACATTCAAGTGTCTCAATGTCCTTCTTAAACTGAGGGGCCCAGAACTGGACACAGGACTCAAGATGTGGCCTAACCAGTGCTAAGCACAGGGCTGAATGACTTTCCTGCTCCCGCTGTCCACACTATTCCTGATGCAGGCCAGGATGTTTTTGGCCTTCTTGGCTACCTGTGGTCACTCTTAGTTCATGTTCAGCCAGCTGTCATAACCCCCAGGTCCCTTTCTGCCTGGCTGCTCTCCAGCCACTCCGACCCCAGCCTGTAGTGCTGCATGGGGTTGTTGTGGCCAAAGTGTTAACCTGATACAGATCTTTTTAAAGCACATTTTTTCATATGTTAGCAATGAAGTGAGCAGTCTGAGCTTTTGATAATGGCTGATGCTCTTTCTTCTGATATTCATACATCCCTCATTAAAAGCTTGAGGAACCAGCTCTGCACCATGCTATTGAGGAATTTAAGCATATCCCTGTTCAACAAAGCATTGAAGCATGTATTTATACATTGCTGAGGTCAAAAGAGAGTAAGGGCATACTTAAGTATTTGGTTCACAGAGATGGTTCACCATGAATTTAAAGTTAAATCTGTGCATAGAAGTTGTCCCCTTGGACAAAGACGAAACTATAGGACAAACACTGTAATGAGAATTATCCTTACACATCCTGCTCCCTCCTGTGGACATGACTGTGTACCAATTCAGCACAGTGTCTGTGGGCTGGTGAAATTAATTTTGACAATGACAGGCTTCAGAAGTGCTGAGAAGTCCATTTTTTTGGGGTGCTTTTAGAGAAATGTTTTGATGCTACTTTTCAACCTGTCTTAGGAAATGAAACGCAAAACAATTACTGTGTTGATGACCCCCTGAACATTTTTCTGTAATATTTTGTCATGTAAAATTCTGCAGGTTTTTTCTTTCAATCTGCTTCTGGATTGTAAAGAAAAAGCTATAAAATTGGAATTTCTCAATCTGCAGTGTCATGGGTTGAGTTGAAGTGGCTGATGAATTTCCAATACCATGCTGACATCATGCCAGACTTAAAATGAAAGTGCTGCCAAGGTAGGATGGGGCTTGAAGACCAGAATGTGACATGAGAGGCCTCCTGTTTCTGGCTGCTGCTTCCAGTTTCTGGTTTTGGGGTGTTGATCTTTTCTGCTGGGCTGCTTGTGGGTTGGGGGATGGGGAGATAGCTGGCTGCTAGCCAGGTGGGGGCTGGTCTCTTCTTCCAGGCAATCAGCACCAGAACAAGAGGACACAGTCTCAAGCTGTGCCAGGGGAGGTTTAGGATGGAGGTCAGGAAGAAATTCTACACAGAGTGACTGCCCATTGGAATGGGCTGCCTGGGGAGGTGGTGGAGTCACCATCACTGGAGGTGTTTAGGAGGAGACTTGATGGGGTGCTTGGTGCCATGGTTTAGTTGATTAGATGATGTTGTATGATAGGTTGGACTCGATGATCTCAAAGGTCTCTTCCAACCTGGTTTATTCTATTCTATTCTATTCTATTCTATTCTATTCTATTCTATTCTATTCTATTCTATTCTTGTCTGTTACTTTCTTTCCCTTCTGTGTTGGGGGAGGAGGGCTTGTGGCAGTGGACAGCGTTAATCCAGGAAGTATAGAAAGAAAAAATTCCCTTTTAATCTCTGCTAAAGAAGGTAGAGCATGGGTTGAAGCAGAAAGATTATTGTTTTTTAAGGAAGTTATTAGTATTTGAGAAGCAAAATATATATTCCTAACTATTTATTTGTTTGTTAGAAGAGGAATTGCAATACCTTTATTTTAAACTTACTCTACTTAGAGTGAAGGAAAAAAATATCTCACTTCTTTTGTATCTTGGGAATATAAAAAAATCAGAAAATATTTCACTTTAATATAAAGAAAATGTGAAATGAAAAATGGTCAGTGCAACCTTTAGAGCCCACCATGAGAAAGTGCATAAAAATCTAAACTCTATGAAAAAAAAATCGTGGAAACAAAATCAATACCAATATTTCCAACCAGCTCTAAGATGCACTCAGCACTGGCTAAGCCACACCTGGAGCACTGTGTCCAGTTCTGGGCCCCCCAATTTAAGGACATTGAGACTCTTGAACATGTCCAGAAAAGGGCAACGATGTTGGGCAGGGGTCTGGAGCACAGCCCTGTGAGGAGAGGCTGGGGGAGCTGGGGTTGCTTAGCCTGGAGAAGAGGAGGCTTAGGGGAGACCTTCTTGCCCTCTACAACTACCTGAAGGGAGGTTGCAGCCAGGTGGGGGTTGGTCTCTTCTCTCTAGCAACCAGCACCAGAACAAGAGGACACAGGCTCAAGCTGCACCAGGGGAAGTGTCGGCTCGCGGTGAGGAGAAAGTTCTTCACTGAGAGAGTTGTTAGCTGTTGGAATGTGCTGCCCAGGGAGGTGGTGGAGCCACTGTTCCTAGAGGTGTTCAAGAGGGGATTAGACATGACACTTGGTGCCATGGTTTAGTTAGTCATGAGGTGTTGGGTGATAGGTTGTACTTGATGATCATTGAGGTCTCTTCCAACCTTATTGATTCTATGTTTCTATGATTCTGTCGTTGATTTCTATTTCACTGAAAGTCACAGAATGACAGAATCACCAAGGTTGGAAGAGACCTCAAAGATCATCACGTCCAACCTGTCACCACAGACCTCATGACTAAACCATGGCACCAAGCGTAAATCTAACACTTGAGCAGGAAAAGGCCCTGCCCCAGGTCCAGGGTGGACTTGATGATCATTGATGTCTCTTCCAACCTTATTGATTCTATGATTCTATGATAAAGGACAAGCAAAAGTCCCAGAAAGAACTGAAGTTGTGTTTAGCTGTGCTATTATTTTATAGATACAGGGTAAAAAAATATCTCCCACAGAGCCCTTTTAATCTAAAAGGTAGAGACAAAGGGCTTCCTCTCTCTCTATGAAACCCAACCCCACAGAAGGAAGGCAACATTGATTGTTAATTTGGTATTTTATGAACGTGGTTATTAGATATATGCATTGTATCATTGCTTCAAATTACCCATCAAATCCTGCCTGTGCTACAGTTTGCACAGCCTGATCTTGATTAAGGACAAGATGCTGTACAAAACTATAAAAAAATGATATATTTGCAGTACAGTGGTTAACATGTTTCTTCTAATAAATCCCTCTGAGCTTCCTCCTTCCTCATTTTTTTTCCTTTCTTTTCTTTTTTAGAGCCAGACATCTCCACCGAGTGGAACACTCATTTAAATACTGCCCATAAAAATTCACAGCTAAGTGAGCTGGAGAAAAATAATAAATGGTTATCACACACTGTCTATATAAACCCTTATTTATGATAGGACTATTGGGAAGGCTAATGGTAATTATACGGCCCACATGGCTTGGTGGGCGCAGCCTGCTCAGAGAGGTACAACATAGCAATCAAGAACAGAAAGCCAGCCCCCTGCTTCACGTGACAGGTTTTATTATAACCACCTTTGAATTAAAAACATTTGTCAAGTGGCTACTCTAATTTAATCTGGGAGATGGGAGAGTGTAGCCCTTAGTTCCAAGGTCAGTGATTTTCAAACCTAACCCTAGAAGCCTAAGGAAAACAGAGCCTCTCAGAAAGGATCCTCAAGATGTTCTTCTTGTGCTGCGGCTTTCTCATAAAGTGAGTTTGCTTCCTTTGTGTCTTCTGTAATGAAAATTGCAGTAGAGAGGGCAGGGAGGAAACAAAACACAGGGTGAACTGTGGTGACAGGGGGCATTGAGCTAGGTTATCAGTTTTTTAGACCCGTGAAAAGCCTTTGACAGCGAGACCCTGAGGAACTCATCCCTGCCAAGGTGTACAAAGGTGAACCATCACAAATGTTTCGTGCCGAATCCTTTATTTCTCTGAGTTCAGCAGGTTAAAGGCAGATTTTATTTGCTGATCTTCTGAGTTTATATTCACAGCCATCTGTGACTTCAAGTGATGGAAAATTCAGGATGAGGAGGGTAATTTGAGTAGAGACAAGACACTAACAAAAATAAAACCCATTCCAAGTAAAAAGGAAGATCCAGCTCATGCTCTGACTGTGGCTGTGACAAATGTGCTCAGGCAGCTCAAACTGCACCTGGGAATTAAAAAAAGTAAAAGGAGCTTGAGCCAAATCCTATTTAGAAGCAGACTTTCAGACCAAATTCAGGAGCCTGAAGTTAGGCTTCCTTGGCATCACTCATATATTCACGTCCACATTAATATAAGATAACACTGTTCAAACGTGTCTACCCTATATGGCATTGCAAGCATTTGTTAGTGCAGTATAGTGCCCTAAGTGTGGTGGGGTGGACTTTCCCCCCCCCCAGCATTAACGGGAGCCAAGAGACAAAGAGATCCAATGAAACAATAAATCAGTTGCATTGATTTTGTTGTCATGTGCTTTAGTGCCCTATAGCACCACCAGAAAGAATTTAGGAAACTAACTTCAGTTCAAGATACCTAAATTTAGACATCTGCACAATGGTGTCACTGGGGAATAGAATAGAATAGAATAGAATAGAATAGAATAGAATAGAATAGAATAGAATAGAATAGACCAGGTTGGAAAAGACCTCAGAGGTCATTGAGTCCAACCTATCACCCGACACCATCTAATCAACTAAACCATGGCACCAAGCACCCTATCCAGTCTCCTCCTAAACACCTCCAGTGATGGTGACTCCACCTCCCTGGGTAGCACACTCCAATGCCCAATCTCTCTTTCTGTGAAGAACTTCCTAACACCCAGCCTAAACCTCCCCTGGTGCAGCCTGAGACTGTGTCCTCTTGTTCTGGTGCTGGTTGCCTGGGAGAAGAGACCAATTCCCACCTGGCTACAACCTGAACCAAGTGTCCACAGTCCCATTATATTGAGGGATGCAAGGTGTGCCCCAAACGGCCTCCATCTGCCTCTCACAGATGGTTGGTCTCCCTCAGCATAGATGCAAAGGTAGGACGTTGCTTATCTTTCATTGACCCAGTAGTTTGCTGAGATTATTGGAAACACAACAGTGTGAAACAGATACTAAGTCAAAGCAAAGAGATCCAGTGCAGGTTCCTGTTGTATTGCTGTCAATGGTATTTTTACTAGTTCACAACACATTTACAATCACTCACAAGTGCTCTTTTCTAATGTGCAGATGAAGTAAGTGCAGTAATGATATCTTGTACATGACTCACTCTGGAACTGCCAAAGATTTCTTCCAGGCTTTCTGCAATGCATCAGGTACCTCAGACAATTTGCTGCCAGGAGCAGCAACAACTATACCTCTGGATTTGTTAAGATAAAGGAAATACAAAGAAGCATAGAATCAATAAGGTTGGAAAAGACCTCAGAGATCATCAAGCCCAACCTGTCACCCAGCATCTCATGACTAACTAAACTATGGCTTGGGACCCTCCTGTGCTGTTGTCCTTCCCTGGGATTGTGGCTCTTCCTCCTCTCCAGGAGGTCCCTCAGGGCAGGGTGGATAATAAGGGTCTGAGCGCTGTGATGGCCAGGCCTGTATGGGGCTGTTTTCTCTCTTCCCTGGCACAGCCCCAGAGCAGAGCCCATGAAGCCCAGGGAGCAGGAGAACAGGGCAGAGGCTGCTCCAGGCCATCAGAAAAATGCCATTTATTCCTTAAGGAAAGGTTCAAACTCGGGGAACAGGACAGGGAAAACCTGGGCTGAGGTTGGAGCTACACTGCCCCTGGGTCAGGCAGGAGCTGCCCTCACACTGTCTTTACTCAAAGGGGAGCACAGAACATCCCAAATAGCAGATTTGCCCCCAGCAGGGCTCTATTCCCAAGCATAGCGGGTCAGCATCCTCCGCCAGGCACATACATTGGATGCAGTATTAGACACAGATGTTGCACATTGAATGGCTGTTAAGACTCTGCACATATAGTCCTGGGTAGTATTTGTCAATTATCTAACTGGCTATTACTTGCTGTGCTGCTTTTCTTGCTTTCCTTTTGTATAAATTAAAATCTGCAGCGAAAGAAGTGAGGGGAAGTGAGATGTTTCTTATGCCAGCAGCAGTTGCTTCCCATGAGAACCTGTCATAGCACCAACATCAGGTTTTGGCAGGTACAAGGTTGTGAGGGCAACAGCACTGGAATTTTAGCACAGAAAAAAAGCAGGAAAAAGTTCCACAGAGACCCTGGAACAGCACTGTTACAGCACCTTAGGTGAACAGGTACAAAACTGCAAATTACAGGCCCTGAGTAGGGCTGAAGCTGAGGCACAAAGCCATCTCTGCCACTGGGCTTCATCCATGACTAAAGAATCCTATTTTGTCACCAGTTTGTGTAATTCAAATAGTCAGCAATAGATATTCCTCCAGGCCCTGGTCCATAAAGGTGCTTATACCTCAGTTTGGATGTCCACAAGGGAGAGATTTCAGTCATTTATTATTATCCTGCAGGGAGAAGTGACAAATCTGAGATGTGATAGATGAATGTAATGAGTAAGCTAAGTCTGCTTCAGGAGAAACATAAACTAGGTCAGCAAACTGCCTTTGCCTGAGAAGCAAATGGTTTCTTCAGGTGTCCTGCCACAGCCCTTGTGAGCTGAGCTGTCTGTCCCCAGGTGTAGCAAAAAGAAACAGAAGAAAGAAACAGGTTGCCTGGGGAGGTGGTTGGGACCCCATCACTGGAGATATTCAAAATGAGGGTTGACAGGGCTCAAGGCAACCTGATCTAATTGAGGATCCCCCTGCTCACTGTAGAGGGTGTTGGACTGGATGACCTTCAGAGGTCCCTACCAACCCAGACCATTCTGTGATTCTAGGAAATGATAAATTGAGCCATTTTCAGATTGCCTGCTGTCTGCATCTGACCTTCCAAGGGCTTAGATGGAGATTTGATGCTTCTGTACTAATCTCTCTCGCTGATGTTACACAGTTTAGAAAGAAGCAAAAACTTCTGAAAGTTGGGAACAGTGAGTGGCTCTATGCTTATGCATCTAGGGATCTTGTTAGCCCACAGTGATCCCATGATATTCATTGCTTTTATAGGTTAAGTGTTGCTACAGAATCTGTGGTTATTTTTTTTCTGGAAAAGCTGGAATGCAACACAACTTTAATTAATCTGATACTGTTCTGATACTGCTTTGTCAGCAAACATGTTAAGAAAGGTATAAATAAGCAATGTGAAGAGAATCAGGTTGGGAATACTACTAAGTTCACCTGGTTTTGGAAAACCAAATACAGACATCTTTAAAACATTACAAGAATAGAATAGAATAGAATAGAATAGAATAGAATAGAATAGAATAGAATAGGGTAGGGTAGGGTAGGATAGGATAGGATAGGATAGGATAGGATAGGATAGGATAGGATAGGATAGGATAGGATAGGATAGGATAGGATAGAGTAGGGTAGGGTAGGGTAGGGTAGGGTAGGGTAGGATAGGATAGGATAGGATAGGATAGGATAGGATAGGATAGGATAGGATAGGATAGGATAGGATAGGATAGGATAGGATAGGATAGGATAGGATAGGATAGGATAAACCAGGTTGGAAGACACCTTCAAGATCACCGAGTCCAACCCATCATCCAACACCATCTAATCAACTAAACCATGGCACCAAGTGCCCCATCAAGTCTCCTCCTAAACAAATAGAGAGAGGCAGCCTCAGTTGAAGCAATTTGTCCTAGACCCAGACTTCTTTTTTTTTTTCTTTACAGTCCTTTATTGACTTCAGTTTTATTTGACATCTGAAGAGAATAACAAATGCCACTGTATCTTCCTCCTGGAAGGTGTTTTGTTGAGAGATGACAGCAAAGAGACTTGTCCATGCAGGAGTATGTGACACACTTAAGTCAGCTTTCATCTCTGTGGGAACTCTGGTTCTTCAGTGTTACTTCCAGCCTTTGAGATGGAAGTGAATGGCAAAAACTGAAAGGCAGCTATGTTATGGGTCTGAGTGCAAAATACTTCAAGCACACTGCAGACAGCTGTTGTCTCAGAGGGAAAACAACTCTTCTGCGGATCCATTGCGCGTGTCAATAGCCTTCATTGCAAGATTCCTTTGGAGACCGTAGGAAATGGTCTCGCTATAAAAAGAGGCTAGGTGCTTGAAATAGAACATTAGAACTCAATCTGGTGGCAAAGACACACTTTAAATAAACATCATTATATATTAGTCTTAACAACTAATCTGTCAGCTAGCTCAGTTCTGACACATAAAGAGATGAAAGCAGCACAGTGAGACCCAGATGGTATTTTTAGTGCATTAAGAACATTTCTCTCAGTTCAAACTATTTACACATTCAGTTGCTGGATATTCTCTGGGTGTTCGTTCATGAGTTCATTTTCAAATCACTAGCTGTGGGAAGACAGACCTTTTAAGCACACATAAAGGAAAAGAAGGAAGGAAGGAAGGGAGGGAGGGAGGGAGGGAGGGAAGGAAGGAAGAAAGAGAAAGGAAGAAAGCAAGGAAGAAAGAAAAAGAAAGCAAGCAAGAAAGCAAGCAAGCAAGCAAGCAAGCAAGCAAGCAAGCAAGCAAGCAAGCAAGAAAACAAGAAAGCAGGCAAGCAAGCAAACAAGCAAGCAAGAAAACAAGCAAGCAAGCAAGCAAGCAAGCAAGCAAGCAAGCAAGCAAGCAAGAAAACAAGAAAGCAGGCAAGCAAGCAAACAAGCAAGCAAGAAAACAAGCAAGCAAGCAAGCAAGCAAGCAAGCAAGAAAACGAGAAAGCAAGCAAGCAAGCAAGCAAGAAAACAAGAAAGCAAGCAAGCAAGCAAACAAGCAAGAAAACAAGAAAGAAAGCAAGAAAGAAAGAAAGCAAGAAAGCAAGCAAGAAAGCAAGAAAGCAAGCAAGAAAGCAAGCAAGCAAGCAAGCAAGAAAGCAAGCAAGCAAGCAAGAAAGAAAAAAGAAAGCAAGCAAGCAAAAAGCAAGCAAGCAAGCAAGAAAGAAAGACAGACAGACAGACTGCCCCAAAGGGTGCTGCTTTACCCTTCCCTTCAGCCTGTGTCAGTTATTGCATTTATTTATTTATCTTATTGAACTAATTCATTTTACTTGAGCTCTGGAAAAATATTTTTCTGTTGTTCATTGCAAGTTAGCTATTTATGAGAAAAAAGTAAGCTGATACGGGAGAATGAAACCAGTGCATGTGGAAATGTCTAAGAGGAAATACTGACAAAGCAAAAGACATTTTTGTCAAAAGGAGAAATTCATCTAGAAACAAGTTCTCAACTGAAAATGTTCAGCTTTGACAAGCAAAATCTTTCAGTGGAATACTGTAAATGGCTCTGTATTAGTTTTTCTTATGGATGTGAAGTTATGACTCAAAGGGGAGTTGAAACCTTCAAGAATCTCATTAGTTTCTTTAAAATCCTGATAGAGGTATAGCCTTCCATGAAAATCCCCCTTGCAGCTCATTATGAATTAGAGAGTCATTGAAAACTTGTGAAAGAAGTGCTAAGCAGGGAAAACCGATCATTTAAGGATCATTTTACTTTTGAGGTTGGCAACAGTCTCTTGGAACTCAGTGCCACGAGGTGATGGGGTGAAAGATGTGGATTACATCCATGCACTCCATTGCTTGGACAACTGTTTAGGTATGAGCCAACATCTACAGCTCTACCCAGTGCTGCCTTTTGGTAAGAAAATTTCTGGTCCCTAAGTTCAAACTGCCAAAAGGTCTACTTGCAAACTAGGAGGTTCATCTGCTTTAGAAATGGATGTATTCAGGACTGAGCATAGTGCAGACGTTCCTAGAGCTAAACTAGCAGTAATTACTGTCTTTTACTAACTTGCCACATTCACCTTCACATTTGGCACTGCACTGCACAAAAGTGTAGCACTCTGCAAAGTGTTTCAGGCTAAGCTGAGCATAATCAATATCATATGAAATGAAACCCCTTTCCCTGCAGCTGTACCTGACCACAAAAACTCATCTATGAGGCCACTTTAACCACAAAAACTAATGCTCAGAAAGCTCTTACCTCATCCTGTCATGCTGAAACTTTTGGATTTAGGGTTTAAGATCTCAGTGGAACACTTCCTACACATGGGATTACATAAATCATGACATATCCTACTCAGAAATAGAAAGGGCAGAAATAAACCTGGAAGGGCTTAAATCTGTGATGCCAATAAATGTAAATGGTTCAGACATCACACTTAGCAGGATCTTCCAGGTGTAATTGGTCCTGGCACTACTATGGATAGGAATCTTTAATGACCTTACAGCAGCCTTCAAGTACTTGAAAGGAGCCTACAAGAAACCCAGGAAGAGGCTTTTACAGTGGCTTGTAGTGATGGCATGAGAGGGAATGGATTGAACCTTGAGGAGGGCAGATTAAGACCAGATATTAGGAAAAAATTATTTACAGCAGTGATGGTGAGACACTGGAACAGGTAACCCAGAGAGCTAGTGGATACCCTTTCCCTGGAGATGTTCAAGACCAGGTTGGAGAAGGCCTTGAGCAGCCTGATCTAGAGGCAGTGTCAGGGGGGGTTGGAACTAGATGAGGTTTAAGGTCCCTTCCAACCCAAATCATTCTGTAATTGAATCTATGACCTGATACACAGTACCAGAAAGACAAAATCTGAAAGTTGTTACTTTCATTTAATATATTTTTAATTTTTCCCTTTTTTTTTGGCTGTTGTTTGTTTGCTTCACTGAACATTTGAAAGTGGCCAGCATTCATTTACTACTCACTAAACCATAGAAGAAATTGATGTATTTCATACAAGCCCTAAGTCTTGACAGTCTGTACACTCTGGGAGAAAGGAAACTCTGCACTGCAATATCATAGTTTGTCTCAAGGTTTTAAAATGATCACAGGACATCACACACAGCAAAGAGCTTTGCTCAAAGGAGAGCTGGATCTGGAGTCAGGAGATCAGCCTCTGCAAATGGAGGCCATTCTGAACAGGAGGAATCAGCCCAGCCCTGTCCAGTCTGATTTGTCACCAATGCACATAACAGCAACATCTTTTCTGTCACTCTGCCTGTTGTAAAGTTCATGGGAAATAATGTTGTGATCCACACAGGCAGTTTAAAACAACTCTAGAGGAAGGATAGAGAGTCCCATGCTGATTTAGCAGACATCCCCCCCACAATTCAATAAAATGATGTTTATTAATAAAATACTTTCTCAATTGTCTTAAGCAGTTCAGCAGACTCCTGCTGCTACTTCAACTACTTCAAAGGAAACTTATACACCTGACAAAGAAAAGTTATACACCTGAGGGAACAGACAGTTTTTTATTCACATCCCATTTTGAATTGCTTCATTTTAACAGCAGCCAATAAAAGGAATATGCATCAATCAAAGAGAACAGGGTGGCTAAATAATTAAACCTCTTTGGAATGAAAAATTACTTATCAGCAAGTTTACTATTTCACATTAAAAATTAGCAGCTGAAGATACATGGAAATGTGATTATATTCCAATAATTTATCATGCCAACAACCTCACCAGAAACCAGGCAGAAATTCACTGCCTTCAGGAAGGATGGCAAATACTGGGTAACTTCTTCACCTGAATAAGTAGAGATGCATGTGGTGTTGTTTCACAATGCAGGGAGATTTCTCTCTGTAGCTATGAATTTTTCTCATGCTTAGAAGGTAAAAATAAGAGAACACAGGGACACAGTCTGAAACTGCACCAGGGGAGGTTTAGGCTGGATGTTAGGAAGAAGTTCTTCCCAGAAAGAGAGATTGGCCATTGAAATGTGCTGCCCAGGGAGGTGGTGGAGTCACCAACCCTGGAGGTGTTTAGGAAGAGACTGGATGAGGCATTTGGTGCCACAATTAGATGGTGTTGGGTGATAGGTTGGACTTGATGATCTCAAAGGTCTTTTCCAACCTGGTTTATTCTATTCTATTCTATTCTATTCTATTCTATTCTATTCTATTCTATTCTATTCTATTCTATTGTTTCTATTCTATTCTATTCCTATTCTATTCCTATTCTTTTTATTCTATTCTATTCTATTCTAAACTACAGTACACTGGACAAGCTGAAACTGAGCATTCAGTAGACTTCCAGACCCGAGACATCTTGTAGTTTTGTGTGCTGCAAATGGCTTCTAAATATTTACTGTTACACAATCACAGAATCACAGAAACACCAAGGATGGAGGAGACCTCAAATATCATCAAGCCCAACCTGTCACCACAGACCTCATGACTAAACCATTGCACCAAGTGCCATGTTCAGTCCCCTCTTGAACACCTCCAGGGATGGTGACTCCACCACCTCCCTGGGCAGCACATTCCAATGGCCAATTACTCTCTCAGTGAAGAACTTTCTCCTCACCTTGAGCCTAAACTTCCCCTGGTGCAGCTTGAGACTGTGTCCTCTTGTTCTGGTGCTGGTTGCCTGGGAGAAGAGACCAGCCTCCTCCTGGCTACAACCTCCCTTCAGATAGTTGTAGAGAGCAATAAGGTCTCCTCTGAGCCTTCTCTTTTCCTGGCTAAACAATCCCAGCTCCTTCAGCCTCTCCTGGTAGGGCTGTTGACCACGGATTTTCAGCAGCCTATTTGTAACTTCACTTGGTAACTTCTACTACAAATTGAAATGTTGTTAGAAGTCAAATAAAAATATCACCTAGACCCTTCTTTCCTGTTGCTTGAAGATGTCTTTTCAAAACACACCCAAATAAATGCTATGGTTTTGCCATTATCATCACTGTTATTGTCTGACTTTTATAGTAAATGAAAAGGATTGAAAATATTTTTGAGTCAGAGAGAAAACTTGAGAAATATTATTCTAAATGCTCAAGTAGGTATTTTTTAAAGTCATCTTAATATGAAGAAAAACAAATTTATGAAAGCCATACTTTAACCAACTTTCCCCCAGCCTAAATTCCACTTAAGTCTCTGAGCCTAGTATTTCCTATTGGCTTGCTGCCTCGGAAAGCCTAGGGCCAGCAAGAGGTACCAAGGCTTAGATGCAGTTTAGGTTGACTGAAGGCCTCTGGGACTAGGCATTGGTAATAAAAAAAAAGAGCAGAAACATCATTCACTTGAATTCTTTTGTTCATTTTATATGGTAACACCACAGGACTCTTGCAAGTCCCATCACCTTGTCTGGGGACTGAACCAAGGCTTTCAGTTGTAGAACAAATATCTCTGGTTTAAGTGTGGGGTTTTGTGCTGGCTGGGGTTTGTTTTTGAGATTATCCATTAGGTTTTCAAAACATCTCTATTTCTGGAAATGTGGAAATTTGAAGGAGTTCCAGGATTTTGCTCTGATTTGTGACATTAGCCCTCCTCTTCTTCTGCCCAAGGGCTTCATATCCTGCAAGTTGTGCAAATTCCTAAGTGAGCTGCAGGTGGTGGGAATTAGGAATCATTAACACAAGGTCTTGCAGACTGACTAACCTCATCCTGCTGATGAGTGGGTGGGTGGAAGGGGATCAGAGTTGGTGTTATATCATCTTGTGCTTTGTTTTATGGCATCTCATGCCTTCCTGTTAACTCACTTTTCTTCTACCTATACTTCCACCAGTTTTAGGGATGAGGACAGTGTGTTTACATTGCAGTGGTGGGATATATAGCTGAAGAGTGACGTGAGATGACTAGGTGTGGTGGTTTGGACCTGCCCAGTTGAGAGGCGCCCCACAAAACACAGCAATTACCATCATAGGCAAAACAGTGAGGGAATTAGTTTAATTTGGGCAAACCAGTCTAATTTCTTGTCAGTCAAATCAGAGGAGGGTAATGAGAAAATAAAATCTAAATCCCAAAACAATTTCCCTCCCAACTCTCCCTTCCTCCAAGGCTTGATTATACTCCTGAATTCTATACTTCTTCCTCTTCTCTGGTGCAGGGGGATGCAAAAGAGGTGTTCTGGTCAGTTAATCACATATCATTTTTTCTCCTCCCTCCTCCTCAAAGTGATGACAACTCACTCTATTTCTCTGCTTCAGCATGAGGTCCTTCCTACACAAGACAACTCTCCATCAGCTTCTCCATTGTGAGTCTTTCCCATGTGTTGCAGCTCTTCATGACCTTCTCCAGAGTGGGTCCATTTCAAGTGGTGTAATCATTCAAGAACAGACTACTCCATTGTGAATCTTACATAGGGCCACAGATACTGCCAAAAAACCTGCTCCAGCATGAGCTCTTCTCTCCATTCATCTATATATCCTGCCAAGAGCTCACTTTATCATGGGCTTCCTACAGGATCCCAAATTTCTTCAGGTATCCACCTGCTCTGACATGAGGTCCTCCAGGGGCTGCAGGGACAACAATCTGCCTCATCATAGTCTTCACCACAGGCTGCAGGGGAATATCTGCTCCAGTGCCTGGAGCATCTCCCAGCATTCTCCCAAACAACCTGTGACAGAACAAGAGGACACAGTCTCAAGCTGTGCCAGGGGAGGTTTTGGCTGGATATTAGGAAGAAGTTCTTCACAGAAAGAGAAATTGGCCATTGGAATGTGCTGCCCAGGAGGTGGTGGGGTCACCATCACTGGAGGTGTTCAGGAAGACACTGGATGAGGCACTTGGTGCCATGGTTTAGTTGATTAGATGGTGCTGGGTGATAGGTTGGACTTGATGATCTCAAAGGTCTTTTCCAGCCTGGTTAATTCTGTATTCTGTATGTTAGACATAGTAGAAATGAGATCCCAGTCCCAGATACTGGCATTCTCCAAAGGAGAGAAAACAATCTCTCATACCTCATCAATGGAGAGTTCTCAGTTATGAGCAGCATTCTCAGTATCTAATAAGTTCTCAAGAATGCATATTGCTTAGTGTGACTTTCCCTAACACAATGAGTGTCAGTTACATTCACACTCAGTATTTTCATGATAGTATAGTTTCTTACTAGTGAGCCTAGAGAAGAATTATATCTATAATCTAGCACACAAAGCAGGCACTTCAGTAAAGATGGAAGACTGAAAATATGATTATTATTGCAAATGGTAAACAGAATCTTTATTAGGACTTGATCTGATGAGGGGGCACAGTGCATGCAAATCAATTCAAACATAATAAATAAAGCAGTGAATTTTAAAAAGATATGAATAACTGAACAGGATATATTATTTTTTATTTACAGGGGGAATACATCAGGATGATAAAAATATGCATTATAATTTCATACCTGTTACCTTTGGCAGTACAAGAGAGAGATTTTCTTTCACAGAGTTGGGCTTTGATCTCCTAATCATTGTTGTGTCCTGGTGCTAATAGAGATCCTCAGACTACAGAAATGGTTGAACCATCACACCTTGGGGCAGATCATCAATTATACTGTGACTGCTGATACACTGTCAAGTTACAAGCAATATATCTCCATACTCTCTAGATCTTTCTGAATTAAGAAAGAAGAAGAAAACAGAACAGCGACCAAACGATGGCTTTTGAGTAACACGGAAACCTATCATTAGATCTCTTAAGCTACATGTGCCAGCAGGGCAGTAGCTACAGTGGTGCCTGCCTGTGAGAAGGTAGCAAGCTGGGGTTATTCAGGCTGAAATGGTTGGCTTTCTCTATCATGCATGCCTACACTGTCCACATGCTATGATTTGAATGCCAGGATCCCTGGAGCTGGATAGACATTTACCAGTTGTGAGAGCTGCTGTCCCACACCAGGTTTTGTCTCCACAGTTATGTGGCGTTAATGCTTTGTGGAGGTCAGCTGTCTGAGTTGATCAGCACCTGGAGCCAGCACCTGGAGCCATCAGAGCTGCCCATCTCTGAAACAGAGATCTGTTCAGGTAACAGAAGTACAACCAGAGAAAAACTCTTGCTGCTCTGATTTTAGGTGTTCAATCAGCATAGCACTAATTCACATTTTATACATAATCATCAGTTGTATGCATGTCACATGAATTTGCTGTCACTTGCTTCCATTTGAGATACCACAGTATCTTAGAACATAGTTCTCCTACTGATTTCCATGATAAATCACTTTAAGTGTGTTAGCTAAATGCACATATCCTTTTAAGTATTTTCAATCAGAGGCTTGGTGCTAAAGTTGCACTGCTGTCTGTGAGAAATGCTGACATTTCACCACAGCCCACTGATATAAAGAGTTTGATAACCACTACTTTAAATCTTTTCTTGTGTCTTTTATCGTAATATATAAGACTAAGCTACACAGGACTGATAGTAATAGTTCCTCTTGGGCCCAGCATCAGACAGTTACTTTCTAACAGTGGATCTGCCATTGGAGGATGAATTTACACCTGCATCTTGAAGTATGATGCTACATCATAAACCACAGTGGTTGCTATTATAAACACAACTTCCATCAGATCTTAGTTGGGATTTTTTATATGATATAGCCATGCTTAGGGCATAAACACTCTAATTGAGCTGTTTCTGCAGGCCATTGCAGTTGTCAGCACGAACTACTTTTTTGCCACCACTTTATGGTAGAATGATGTTGATCTTAAATTATCTGCCTAACTTTGCTGCTGTCTCACTGAAACAGTTGAAGCTGGGTTGAAGCTTAGAAATAGGGATGCTGACCATTGAGTACATCCACTCCATGTGTCAGCAGGACAGATGCAGACAGAGAGGTGACAAATTTCTCTAGCCTACAAGGGAGGTGCCTTCCTCTGTTAGCTGTGAATTTATCCAACCTATTAGTTAATCTTCCACTCATGAGAGGAGATTCTATCATCCCAAGTGCCATATGTTTTGTATTACTATTAATCGTAGATGCTCAGGGACTTTGATTTACATCTCCATTTCTTATCTCATTCTCAACACTTAGGTTACCCTAAGTGCTGAGTTGTAGACAGCCCTTATTTTGAAGAAAAGACATCTCTATTAGACCTGTTAAAGTCTGATTAAGAAATAATGTCAAATCTTCTTTACTGTTACCCTGTGCACCCTAGTGCAAGCCATGCTTGAATATGAAAGTGTTGCATTGCAAGAAATTTTTATGAAGCAGTACTGGATGGTTGACTTCCTATGAATGACACTTTGCATGAGAAGAACCAAACAGAATCACAGAATATCTTTGTTTGAAGGGACCTTCAAGATCACCTAGTCCAGCCTTCAATACAGCACTGCAAGGTCACCACTAAACCACATTCCTAAGCATCAGGTCCGTGTGTTGTTTAAATATCTGCAGGGATGGTAGCTCCATCACTGCCCTGGGCAGACCATTCCAACATTTGGTAATCTTTTTAGTGAAAAAATATTTCCTTATACCCATCCTAAGCCTCCCCTGGCACATCTTGCATCCATTTCTTCTAGTCCTGTTGCTTGCTGCCAGGTAGAAGCAGCTGTCCCCCTCCTCACTCCAGTCTCATACAGTCACAGAATCAATAAGTTTGGAAAAGACCTCAAAGATCATCAAGTCCAACCTGTCATCCAAGACCTCATGACTCACCCAACTCCTCATGACCTGTCTCCTTCCAAAAAGTTGTAGAGAGCAATAAGGTCTCACCTCAGCTGCCTTTTCTCCTGACTGAAGAGCCACAGCTCCCTCAGGCACTCCCCACAGGGCATGTGCTCTAAGCCCTTCATGAGCCTCCATGCTATTGTGGATGTGTTCCAGCACTTCTATGTCCTTCTTACAGTGAGGAACCCAGAACTGAACACAATACTCAAAGTGTGGCCTCATCAGTGCCACACCAGGTCACCTCCCTATTCCTGTTGTCCACACAGGATGTTTCTAATACAAGCTAGGATTCCACTGGCCTTTATGGCCACCTGGGCACACTGCTGAGTCATATTTAGTCAAATAGCAAGAAACATCTCCAGGTCCCCCTCCAAGCTGTAGCTTTCCAACCATACCTGCCCAGGTCTGTAGTTTGCCCTGGGGCTGTTATGACTGAAGTGCAGGACATTTTTGAGCCTCATACAATTAGAACTGGCAGATCAGCCTAACCCGTCTAGATCCTACTGTAAAGCTTCCCTACCTTTTGTGCATCCAACCAGCTTAGTTTCACCTGCAGTCCTGCTGTGGGCGCACTCAATCACCTCATCCAGATCATTAATAAAGGTATTGAAGAGGGCAGGCCCCAGCACTGAGCCCTGGGGAACGCCGCTTCTGAGCGGACGCCAGCTGAATTTAATTCCATTCAGCACCACGCTTTGGGCCTCCCCATCCAGCTAGTTTTGAACCCATTGCACAGTGCACTTATCCAAGCCATGAGTTTCTGAAGGAGAATGATATAGGAAACAGTGTCAAAGGCTTTACTAATGTCCAGACAGGCAATGTGTGATACAGGGAAAGCCTGAGAGAAGCATATAATGCTTGGAAGAGTGAATATTTTACAGCTTTAAAAGAATATCATCCTTTTAAAAAGAATCTTTTCAGTATTTATCCAAAACTCTGTTCACTGTCTTTTAAAATAACCTCTTTATTAGAATAGAATAGAATTAGCCAGTTTGGAAGAGACCTTTGAGATCATTGAGTCCAACCTATCATCCAACACCATCTAACCAACTAAACTCTGGCAACGAACACCCCATCCAGTCTCTTCCTAAACACCTCCAGTGATGGTGACTCCACCACCTCCCTGGGCAGCACATTCCAACGGCCAGCCACCCTTTCTATGAAGAACTTCCTAACATCCAGCCTAAACCTCCCCTGGATGACTTCTGGTGTTTGATTGGAGCTTTAAAGTGTTATGATAAGTCTAATGATAACAATAAGCAAAACAATGTATCCTCTTCAAAGGGCAAGTGTACTTTATGATATAGACCAATGTACTGGGCAGTTTGTCTCCATGTTGCTTGGGAACCATCTCTGTTTAGAATACAGAATACAGAATTAACCAGGTTGGAAAAGACCTTTGAGATCATCAAGTCCAATCTATCACCCAACACCATCTATCAACTAAACCGTGATACTAAGTGCCTCATCCAGTCCCCTCTTGAACACCTCCAGTGATGGTGACTCCACCACCTCCCTGGGCAGCATATTCCAATGGCCAATCTCTCTTTCTGTGAAGAAAGGCTATTGGGAAAATGACACATTGTGCAGAGAGCAGATAAACCTGCACATCCATTCAAATATTGGAATATTAGGCCTGTATTTCTGTTCATCATCATCAGATGAGTGTTTGGCAAAGTTAAATGCAGGACTAACCAAAGTCACCAGTATAAACTTACTGAAAAGTCTAGAGTACATGAAGTGGAGGTTGGCATCTTGTCTCACCTACAGAAGCTTCTGTATGGGTGATGAGATTTGCAACCTAGCAGTTTATATTCAGGTTGAATTAGCAGATCTGTCAGTTCAAAATAGTAAGCATGTCTTGTCCTTTCTCCTCTGTAGGTTTCACTTATGGTTTGAGGGGTTTTTTTCATAACTTCAAGTAAAAAGCAGGCCAGTACTTGAGAGCTGAAAAATCATAAACACAGGCAGTTTCAAGTTTGCAGTGAAGCTAGGTCAATGTTATGTGCTGCGTGGAGGAAATTCCTGTGGCCATTGCATAACTCCAAAAATAACATTATCTCACAGGAAGTCCAAACACCACAAAGCATAGCTATCTAAAGATGCAAATACAGGGAGAGTGGGAAATATTAGTACTACTATACAGGGCCCTAGTGAGCACTTCTCTGCAAGACTGTATATTCTTCTAGTCACCCATATCTGAGAAAGAGGAATTAAAGCTGAAATAGGTGCAGGACACATTGCTCAATTATCAACCTATATAAGGAATGAAGGTGGAAGAATTTGATTTAGCTTAGCAAATAAACCTGACAATTAATACAGGCAAATGTTGTTGTTTCTGTGTACACTGGTGTGTGAGCAGGGAGTGAGAATGTCTCATATTGCCAAATAAAACAATTCCAAATGTTTTCTACTGCCTAAAAGACTCAGAGAGTACAGAATAGATATAAAGACTTTCCAAAGAGTGGTCAATCTCATTTGAACTCTGGAAGAGAGAATTAATAAAGACCCAGCTGTTAATTGAGACACTTAAGTGGGGTGCCTAAATACAGTAAGATAAATTTGGACTGATGTTGGCATGACAGCAAAGAGGTATACAACTATATAATATTTAGTGTATATGTAATATATAGTATATATAATATCTAGCACATTTAACAAGGCTGGTGAGAGGTCTGGAGCACAGCCCTATGTGGAGAGGCTGAGGGAGCTGGGGTTGCTTAGCCTGCAGAAGAGGAGGCTTAGGGGAGACCTTATTGCTCTCTACAACTACCTAAAGGGTGGTTGTAGCCAGGAGGGATTTGGTCTCTTCTCCCAGGCAACCAGCACCAGAACAAGAGGACACAGTCTCAAGCTGTGCCAGGGGAAGTTTAGGCTGGAGGTGAGGAGAAAGTTCTTCACTGAGAGAGTCATTAGCCATTGGAATGTGCTGCCCAGGGAGGTGGTGGAGTCACCATCCCTGGAGGTGTTCAAGAGGGGATTGGGTCTCTTCCAACCTTGGTGATTCTGTGATTCTGTGAATCCAGCTCACATGCATATATGGCAAGTTTACAGTTCAAAACCTCTGCAAAATAATTTCCTGAGTCACTTGGTGAAGATCTGTGAATCTACCACACTACAATGGATACTGTATTTAAATGTGCTGCCCAGGGAGGTGGTGGAGTCACTATCCCTGGAGGTGTTCAAGAAGAGATTGGATGTGGCACTTGGTGCCATGAGGTCTGTGGAGACAGGTTGGACTCGATGATCCTTGAGGTCTCTTCCAACCTTAGTGATACTGTGATACTGTAAAACAGCTTCATTCCTGGATTTTCAAAGGAAGGCTGCTGAATTACAGTGTCTCAACCAAATTTTGTTTTCAGTATGTCTTCCTCCTTATTAACTGCGATGGAAAGTCAGTGCTTGGATAAAAGAACAATTGAAAAGTTCTAGTTAAAAAAAAAAAGAATGAAGGATATAATTATAAAGTGAATTTTATTAAAATAAAAAAGAAAGCCACAGAAGTTCCTCTAAAAAGGCACAAATTCAAATTAGCATTTCCTGCAAATCAAAGTGCTTCATCTTTGACTCCAGGTCTTAGACAAATTGTGGCGTTCCTTACATGGTAATCAGTCACAACTTTAATTAGGAGTTGTCATTTGCCCCTACATAGCACATCTCTGGCAGGGATCAAGTATGATTTTGTGCAGCTGCTACCCTGATTCTCCTGTCATCTCTGGCCTGGCTTTGAATTGCTTCCCCTTTTCTCTCTCTTTTTTAGATAATCCTGCTTCTTCTTCTCACTCCCACTGAGCTGTCAAGAGTTTCAGTGCTGTGATATGGAATGATTGCATCTGTAAGACTGAAATCAAAAAGCAAGCCCTGCTTGCACTGGATTCTGATCAAAGAGAATCATTCATAGGAAAGATGCAGCAGGAACCTCAGGGAAAATTTTTTTTCCTTATTTTTATTTTTTTAGCAGCAGGACCCTGTGAAATGGGGAAGACAAAGCACCACGCTCTCATACCTCTTTTAAACTTATAACCGCACGCTTAAGCCTTTTTATTGGATCATGTTTGTCTTCTCTTTGTTTTTTTCCCCCTTCTATTCCCAATGCCAGGTTATTCAATGCCACATCGAAATCAGGTCAGGCACATTCAAGGAGCTCCCACCGAGATGGAGAAGCCTAGAAAAAAGGACTCTCTGTTAGGAAAGGGAAGGGAAGGGAAGGGAAGGGAAGGGAAGGGAAGGGAAGGGAAGGGAAGGGAAGGGAAGGGAAGGGAAGGGAAGGGAAGGGAAGGGAAGGGAAGGGAAGGGAAGGGAAGGGAAGGGAAGGGAAGGGAAGGGAAGGGAAGGGAAGGGAAGGGAAGGGAAGGGAAGGGAAGGGAAGGGAAGGGAAGGGAAGGGAAGGGAAGGGAAGGGAAGGGAAAAGGGGGAAAGGAAGGGAAAAGGAGGAAGGGGAAGGGGAAAGGGAAAAGGGGGAAGGGGAAGAGGGAAGGGGAAATGGGGAAGGGGAAAGAGGGAAGGGGAAATGGGGAAGGGGAAAGGGAATCTGATACATTTGTAACAGGGGAGTAAAATATTCTGTGCAAATCAACTGAAATCTCAGCACTTCCCCCCCGCCTTTTTCTTCCTTTCTTATCTCCTGGTAAGGAGAGAGGAGATGGGAGAGGGAGTGGGGAAAAGTGGGGGAGCTTAACCCTTCCACTAATCCATTACACATGGGGAAAATGTTATGGCTATTTGCTATAGTGCATGTGGTTTCCAGCTTGTCATGAAACCTCACAAATTAGCTGCAAGGACCTACCTAGGACAGTGTCAAACAGGAAGGCAAAACCAAGCGCCTGCAACTGCCCCATACATACACAGATACTGAGATATGAGGCAGAAAAGAACAGAACATGTGATATGTGGAGACTCAGGTGCAGAGGTTTTGAGACTCACATGCAACAGGCTGATTGTACATAGTGTGTGATACAAAGGTGCCAAAGTATGGGAGGTAACATCAGTAATACTTGTCTAAGCTGAGAAGATACTTGAAATGTGCTAAGTGTTGTACAGCCCAGCCCAAAGCTACTCTGAACACTGATTGATGTTACCAAACTACGCAGCTACCTGTCTTGACAATGCCATCAAGCATCTCAGTCTTAAGGGAACTTACTTCCTAAACCCAAATCAAATAAACAGACCAACTCAAATGGCTACATTTGACTATGAAAATAGCTATCCATGGGCCTGAGTTTCTGGAAGAGTCCACTTAAATCCTTAGAGCTTAACTCTCTTGAGCTTTAATGCATACATCAAAACCACTACTGGTAGATCTTTTCTCCAAGTACTCATAGCAGTGATCTACTTCAGACTGACAGAGATGAACCCACAGCTCTGATGTTTTGCATGAGTATCCAGGACAGCAGGCTACAGAGAACTAAATGTGAATGAATGCATAGCCAGGAAGGTAAAAAGATAGGTTGGGTATGCAGAGAGCTGGAGTTTGCTATGTGTGTGTATTTTTCTGTAAAATACAGTCCTTCACAACTTTGAAATGACTCAAGGAGCAGTCAGAGGACATCTCAGCTCTACCCTTGTCCAATATTGTGTTGCCTGTGCTCTAGACCACAAAAGAGCAGGTTTAATTTGTAGCCTCCCACAAGTGCCTGAGATCATAAATCAGATTCCTTTGCCCTCACAGCCTGGGATTTCTCACCTGATTTCCGTGTCCAAACACTCATCTTCTTGACTATTGTGAATCCCAGTTTTGGAGGTAAAACTCCATCCCATGCTTAGGAAATAAGCAACTCAGCAAAATGAGCTGTCATTGCTTGAGGTGGGTATTTGAACTGTCAGTCATTCCTGAGTTGGTTATCACATCCCTCAAATCCTTTTGAGGTCTACATAACAGAATGACAGCATGCTACACATTGGAGCTGTCTCACAGGATGTGGTATTTACCTAAGGCTATGAGCCTAGTTTATCATGGACCTCTTTGCTCAGTTCCTGTTACTGGGTTATGAGTTTGGGGGATTGGTTGGATGTTTTTTTTTTGTGCTTTGGCTGTCCATTGGGAACATAACTGAATTCTGCCTTTTAACTTCCCTCTGGCCACTGAACATGTGAAAGGCAGCAGTATCTTTCACTTGATCAATGTATCCCCCTATCTGCATGAACCCTGAGTCCTGTGTCCAGTTCTGGGCCCCTCAGTTTAGGGAAGATGTTGACTTGCTGGAATGGGTCCAGAGAAGGGCAATAAAGCTGGGGAGGGATTTGGAGCACAGCCCTGTGAGGAGAGGCTGAGGGAGCTGGGGTTGCTTAGCCTGGAGAAGAGGAGGCTCAGGGGAAACCTTGCTGTCTACAACTACCTGAAGGGACGTTGTAGCCAGGTGGGGCTTGGTCTCTTCTCCCAGGCAAGCATCACCAGAACAAGAGGACACAGTCTCAAGCTGTGCCAGGGGAGGTTTAGGCTGGATGTTAAGAAGAAATTCTTAGAATAGAATAGAACAGAACAGAACAGAATTAACCAGGTTGGGAAAGACCTCAGAGATCATTGAGTCCAACCTATCACCCAACACCATCTAATCAACTCAACCATGCAGTCTCTCCCAGCATTTTCATGATGCATGACTGACTTAAGATAAAATAAAATCTTTGAGATGTATGTTAGAAAAGCATATATAGTAATGAAAACAAGATAAACAAAACCCAGTGGTAGTATGTAATAAAATTAGTGTGTCTAGGCAACACTGAACCTGAGCTACAAAAACACCCCAGATTTTGGATTCTAGCCTTTGAAGATGTATTCAAATTCATTAACTGAACATATTCCTAATTTTAGGTATATGCAAACATGCCTCTGAAATGAAATTGAAGTGTGTGCATATATTCTTTCACTGAGAACTAATTTCTGAACCCAAACCCACTGTGACAAACTGCTACAGTAACTGTTCTCAGCCTGGTAATTAAATGTTTATTTTTATTTGAATTCAGAACATTTTACAAATGGTTTGCAAATGTCTCTCTTTCTGAGTGCAGTCTGTACTTAATTCATCACATTTGTGGGTAAGATCTCTTATTAGGTGCCCCTCCTACTTTGCATGGCTGCATTTTTGTGTTTAACTCAGCTGTTATGTACCCTTAGGTAAACACTTGTGAATTTTGTAATCATTTGTTATTGTCACAGTCATCAGATTAGATATTTAGAGTCTTTTCTAAATGTTTATGATAATCTCTCAATTTCAAAATTGTAGTTAGTATAGTTAGCCTGGAGAAGAGGAGGCTCAGGGGAGACCTTATTGCTGTCTACAGCTACCTGAAGGGAGGTTGTAGCCAGGTAGGGCTTGGTGTCTTCTCCCAGGCAACCAGCACCAGAACAAGAGGACAGAGTCTCAAGCTGCACCAGGGGAAGTTTAGGCTGGAGGTGAGGAGAAAGTTCTTCCCAGAAAGAGAGATTGCCCATTGAAATGTACTGCCAGTCACCATCACTGGAGGTGTTTAAGAAGAGACTGGATGGGGTGCTTGGTGCCTTGGTTTGATTAGATGGTGTTGGGTGACAGGTTGGACTCGATGATCTCAAAGGTCTTCTCCAACCTGGTTAATTCTATTCTATTCTATTCTAAATTATGGGAAGCTTAGTGTAGAATTTTTATACTCTATTTTTATTTTTGTTTTTTAAGTGCATTTTATTTATACTGAGAATGTTATAAATTCTCTACCTGTGCTGCTGAGAACCTGAACGGGGCTCTAGAATAAAATTTCCTGTGATTTAATCCCAGTTTGTCTGTCTTGCTGTGCCCTGGCTGGCATGCAAATTCTCCAGCGAAGAAGCAGATGCATAATTTCACAAAATGTCTCACACTTTAAGCTACTACTCATTTCAAACTACTTTCATCATTTTACAATGTCATAAACAACCTGAATGCTAATGACTTGGATTTTATTCATCACAAATCTCACAAGGAAAAGGGGGGAAAAAAAAAAAAGAAATGAAAATATAGCTTTGGTGTCCATTTTAGAGATTAAGATCTATGACACAGTCACAGAATCACAGAATCACCAAGGTTAGAAGAGACCTCAAAGATCAAGTCCAACCTGTCACCACAGACCTCATGACTAAACCATGGCACCAAGTGCCACATCCAATCCCCTCTTGAACACCTCCAGGGATGGTGACTCCACCACCTCCCCGGGCAGCACATTCCAACTCTCTCAGTGAAGAACTTTCTCCTCACCTCGAGCCTAAACTTCCCCTGGTGCAGCTTGAGACTGTGTCCTCTTGTTCTGGTGCTGGTTGCTGGGCGATGATACTAACCCCCACCTGGCTACAACCTCCCTTCAGGTAGTTGTAGACAGCAGTTGTAGACAGTTGTAGTCATTGTGTCTTACTTTGGTTGGACAGTCTATATTGCACAAGTTTGATAGAATCCTTAAGAGGAAGATTTCAGCATTATGAAAATGTGGGATGGAGGGTAGTGAGCATATTGAATAGGCCCCATGCCACTGAAATGACTCATTTGATCATCACCTGAAAGATCACTGCAGTCAAATAATGGATTTTTATTGGGGGGGGGTGGGTAGAAATCTCATTAGAATCTGGGTCTCTAGCAGTGGAAAAGCAATGCATATATCATTCTGTTCTCATTTCATTTCATCTTCAGTGAAGTAAACCCAAATGCTTTCCAGGAACACGTGGTAAAAGCAAAAAAAGCCTACTGAAGCTAAGACATTTCTGGGAAAGGATGGTTCTTCTTTCCTGTCTGTAAGAATGTAGTAACAGCTTTAGAAAATGGGAAGAGAGATCATCAAAAGTCTTAGACTTTAAAGCATTTGGTATTTTTTCCCCTTCTTGCATCACCATTTACCTGAAGAATTCACATCTGGTATTTATTTTAAAGCATTTGGTATTTTTTTCCCCCCTTCTTGCATCATCATTTACCTGAACAAAAGAATTCACATCTGACACTTTGATCTATCTGGTTCTGCTCCATGAGGAGAACTGGGATGGCAGTGGGACAGCACTCACAAGGGGAGGTTCCTCCATTTGATGGACCTGATAGGGACTTCATGATGGCTATTGTCTCATGAGATCTTTTTCATGGAATCCTCTCACAGATCCTTTCACAGACACAGCCAGCTTATGAGCATCTTTGTCTCCTGAACACTTGAGCCTATTGAATGTAGTTATTTTTTGCTACACAAGCAGAACATTCAGCCCTACACATTTTCCTGTAGTTTCCAATCCCCAGTGCTTCATCACCCCTTGGCATGCCTACTAGTTAGTGTAATTTCTGCTTTTATCTCCAACTACTTTTTCTTAAGCTTGTGATTAAAAACATTTTTCTTCTTTGTGTTGGTTTCTACTGCATCTTACATATAGAGTTGGTGGCAGATTTTTACGAATGGTATTTACAATTTAATGGGAGGACTGGAGAAGGAAGAGCTGTGGCTGCAAGATAGAATAGACCAGACCAGGTTGGAAGAGACTTTTGAGATCATCACGTCCAACCCATCACCCAGCACCATCCAATCAACCAAACCATGGCACCAAGCACCCCATCAAGTCTCCTCCCAAACACCTCCAGTGATGGTGACTCCACTACCTCTCTGGGCAACACATTCCAGTGGCCAATCTCTCTTTCTGGGAAGATTTCTTCCTAACATCCAGCCTAAACTTCCCTTGGTGCAGCCTGAGACTGTGTCCTCTTGTTCTGGTGCTGGTTGCCTGGGAGAAGAGACCAACCCCCGCCTGGCTACAACCTCCCTTCAGGTACTTATAGACAGCAATAAGGTCTCCCTGAGCCTCTACTTCTCCAGGCTAAGCAACCCCAGCTCCTATCTGCTTCTTTAAATGCTCTCCACTTTTCCTATTAACTTTTTTCCCCCCCTATGAACACAGCAGGGAGAGAATGGTCTGTGATGTGCCCATGTGGGAGCTTTGAAAGCAATGCCCCACAAATCCTCACCACGGGTGGTATCTTGTCCAGTACATTTTGTTTGGACAGCTTTTTGCTTCCTGTTTTGGTAGGTGTAGCCAAGGACTGCAATAGAGAAGCCAGAAGTATGGAAATGAATTGCACTAGGAGGAATGACTTTTTCTGTGCAAAACTGGCCTCTAGTGTATTTAAGGAGAATTTAGATGGTCACAGCTAAAAATAGATAAAAGCTTCATGGAAAAGCATGGAGTGAAATATTTCGACCGTTCTCCAGGCCTTCTGTGCTCTTGCACAGATTTGGGAAGCCTGTTACCATGCAAGCCACAGCTTCATCTTTATCTTTTTGATCAGAGAAACTCACATCATCAGTCCACATAGTATCAAACAAAACAAAGCAAACCAAACCACAGTACTTATAAAAAGTTTAATACATGTATATAGCTGCAAAACTGATAACAGACACAAAAGTACAATGCACAGCCAATATTTTCCCCCAGATTTAATATCTTTCATTACAGTATTATGGGTTCTTACAATTTTTACAGCTTCACTTCAGTTTTCTAATTCCCTTCTTCTTCATATATTCCTTTAGTCTTATTCTCAGGGTGAACAAGAAGAGCAGACAATAATCTTGTGCACAGTTTTCAGTGATGCTTTGATTTTTAGTGCTTTAGAATAGAATAGAATTAAAGAGGTTGGAAGAGACCTTTGAGATCATCCAGTCCAACCCATCTCCCAGCTCTACCTAATCACTTTGCTCAAAGTAAGTAGAAAACAAACCACTGTTGCTGTTCCCCAATTTCCTAATGAAGGAAAGCTCAGTTCCCTCCCCTCCTCAACTCTAAAACAAAGCCCCTAAAGAACTGAGAACTAAACTGACATACACATAGGTTAAAAGACCATTTTTAAAGCAGTGATACAATCCAAGACCTGACTCTGTTCAGAAGAACTTTAAGGAGAAATATAAAAACAAACACAAAGCAGGAGTGACAGGCTGCTGCTGGACAATACAGGTCATTGAAACTCTTCATTACTGATGCAGTTTCCACATTTCTAGTGGTGAAGAGCAGACAGGGCATGAATGGATGCAGGAGTGGCTGCACTAATCCCTCCAGCAGTCCTGTCTGCACAACCACATCCAGCCAACCTGTCTTGTGATTCCCACCTCCTAGCTGGTAACTCTTTTTAACCTCCACAATGAACAGAGACAGAGCACATCTCTCAGACAAACCATAAACACATCAGTAAGAGAAGACCAATGCTTCAAACCCCTGCTTCATAAGCAACATTTGGTGGAAGACAATAATTAAGAGACAAAGAAAACCACAACCCAACAAGCCTGAGGTGTCCCAAGCACTAAAGCTTGAAACACATATCCCCCTCCTCTCCTCAGATTGTTCACATTTTGCTAACTGCCTAAAAATTAACAATTCAGATGTCTGTTCTAGAGTTTTAACTTCTTCTCTGATTCAGCCACCAACTAACAAATTTGTGTAGTTAGCCTCAAATTAATAATTAACAGTAGTCAACGTGCTTATTGATTGCTTTGCAAGGGAAAAATAAACTAAATGAGGACCCCATCTTCTAAGAATAAGCAGCTTCCTCAAACTCATGCAAAGCATCACATTTAGTGCCAGCCCTTTCTGTGTACAGTAAATTCATCTTCTTTGCAGCGTAGAAACAAGAGGGCAACCTGCATCTTGGCTTGATTTCATTCCCCACAGCTCATTTTTATGCTGTTGTGTGGACTGCTAAGGCTCCTTAGCAGAAGAAAAGGGAGAACATTCATCTAGGCAAAAGCTGTGCTCTGAATTATTTTGTATGTTGCTAACATTGTGCTAACACACATGCAAATAAAAACTGCAGAAACAAATTATCACTTCCCACTGTTTCTGCTTCTTGCCTGACTGGGAGAATATCACACCTTCAACACACAGAGGAAGATTCATTCATTCAAATCTAGATGCCTCTGTAAATTGCTTCAGTGGAGTTGGTCACCCTGGGCTCTATTTGCAATCCCAGAGAGAAGGAATCCTTGCCAGGGCAATTCAATTTCACCTAAGGCAGATTTCTACAAATCATGTTATAGAAGAGCTTGTTTCTTCCTGTTGACAAAATGGACAGGTGAGAATCCAGGTTCAGATGGAAATATTTGCACTACAAAGTCAGGTAGATTGAATCTAAGGCAGGAAATCTCCCCAAGATACTGGTCATATCAGACAGAAAAATCTAATGTGACATTTGTGTACATGTTGTTATTTCAGTGTTCACAATGAAGATCTCTGGCTCCCTATCCTATATTTGGGAGGGCTACCATTGCTAGTGTAGGAATATCTCAAGTTGTGCCAGGGGAAGTTTAGGCTCAAGGTGAGGAGACAGTTCTTCCCAGAAAGAGTAATTGGCCATTGGGATGTGCTGCCCAGGGAGGTGGTGGAGTCACCATCCCTGGAGGTGTTCAAAAGGGGATTGGATGTAGCACTTGAAGCCATGGTTTAGTTAGTGATGAGGTGTTGGACTTGATGATCTCTGAGGTCTTTTCCAACCTTATTAAATTAGAATAGAATAGAATAGAATAGAATAGAATAGAATAGAATAGAATAGAATAGAATAGACCAGGTTGGAAGAGACCTTCAAGATCATCGCCTCCAACCTATCATCCTATCATCCAACCCATCTTGTCAACTAAACCATGCAACTAAGCACCCTATCAAGTCTCCTCCTAAACACCTCCAATGATGGTGACTCCACCACCTCCTCAGGCAGCACATTCCAATGGGCAATCACTCTTTCTATGTAGAATTTCTTCCTAACGTCAAGCCTAAAGCCCCCCTGGCACAGCTTGAGACTGTGTCCTCTTGTTCTGGTGCTGCTTGCCTGGGAGAAGACACCAACCTCTGCCTGTCTACAACCTCCCTTCAGGTAGTTGTAGAGAGCAATGAGGTGTCCCCTGAGCTGCTTCTTCTCCAGGCTAAGCAATGCCAGCTCCCTCAGCCTCTCCTCATAGGGCTTGTGTTCCAAACCCCTCATCAACTTCGTTGCCCTTCTCTGGCCACGTTCCAGCAACTCAACATCCTTCCTAAACTGAGTGGCTCAGAACTGGACACAGGACTCAAGATGTGGCCTAACCAGTGCAGTGCATGGATTCTATGGTTCTATAAAAATTATAGAATACTGTTCTTATACTCATTTTTATCTCAATTTAGTTATGTTGAAAATCTCTGGGCTTCTATGTACCCATTAATTGAAATGATTATGTTTGGTTTTTCAGTGTTTTGGTTTTTGTTCCATATATATAAATGACTCCAGGTAAAGACAGAGAGGCTTGCTGAACATTGCAGGTTTCTGATGCAATTCTAATTTACACTTCACAAATAAAACCCCACCACGCAATCATTCCTGGTTTGGGTAGCTGCAGAATTGTTGTGTCAGTGGTGATATTTGCTCATAAATTACTTGAGTGAAAAAAATGCTGCTGCTTTTTGGTTATGCACGATAAAAAGGAAATGATTTCTCTCCCCAGAAGTCTCTGCAGATATATATATATATATATATTTCCCGTTTTCTGTCAGGCTGGCAGTCCCTTAGACACCAAGTCAGCAAGCAAATCTTTTCAGTGACATTCATTAATTTTCAGGAAGGTCTCTGAACTAAATAGGTAATAAGAACATGTGGTGGAATAGTTATTCCCCCTTTTATTTTGAGACTCATAAAGGAAACACTACACCCCCACCCCCCCCATTGTTATCAGATTTCATGTTATCATGAGGTTTCAGAGGGCTTCGAGTTACAAGGGTTCTTCTACAAAACAAATTAAATATAAGACTTTACAAGTATGTCCTGTCCTGTCCTGTGATTGTGAGCTCATTTCTGGATCTCAGACAATGTCCCTGTGTGCCACACAGGTTTTCTATCTAAGCTGTTTACCTGTCTTGCTCTTTGCTAGCACATATCACATAGCATATCCAGCAGGTCAAGGGAGGTGATTCTCCCTCTCCATTCAGCTCTGGTGAGACCCCACCTGGAGTACTGCCTCTAGTTCTGGAACCCCTATTACAAGAGGGATATGGACGTGCTGGAAGGTGTCCAGAGAAGGGCCATGAGGATGATCAGAGGGCTGGAGCACCTCTCCTGTGAGGACAGACTGAAGGAGTTGGGGCTGTTCAGTCTGGAGAAGAGAAGGCTCTGAGGTGACCTCATTGTGGCCTTCCAGTATCTGAAGGGGGCTACAAGAAGGCTGGGGAGGGACTTCTCAGGATCTCAGGTAGTGATAGGACTAGGGGGAATGGAATGAAGCTGGAGGTGGGGAGATTCAGACTGGACATGAGGAGGAAGTTCTTCACCATGAGAGTGGTGGAGCCCTGGAATGGGTTGTCCAGGGAGGTGGTTGAGGACCCATCCCTGGAGGTGTTTAAGCCCAGGCTGGATGAGGCTCTGGCCAGCCTGATGTAGTGTGGGGTGTCCCTGCCCATGGCAGGGGGGTTGGAACTAGATGATCCTTGAGGTCCCTTCCAACCCTAACAATTCTATGATTCTATGATTAAGGGACTGGAGCAAGTTCCTTGTGAAGAACAACCGAGAGCCCTGGGGCTTTTTAGTCTGGAGAGAGGACTGAGAGGGGATCTAATAAATGTATATAAATATCTGAGGGTTGGGGGTGAGGAAGGAAGGGACAGCCTCTTTTCACTTGCACCCTGTGATAGGACAAGGGGCAATGGATGTAAACAACAGCACAGAAAGTTCCACCCCAGCATGAGAAAGAATTTCTCTACTGTAAGGATCACAGAGGATTGGAACAGGCTCCCCAGAGACATTGTGGAGTCTCCTTCTCTGGATGCTTTCAAGATCCATCTGGATGCGTTCCTGTGTAACCTACACTAGATTGTATGGTCCTCCTCTGGCAGAGTGGTTGGACTTGAGGATCTCCATATGTCCCTTCCAACCCCTAGTATCCTATGATCCTTTCACCCTGTGACCCTGTGGTCTAAGAGAAGCACCACTTTGCACTGAGAGGTAATAGTTCTTAAATCCGTTGAGGTCACTGGAAAAAAGCAGACAACTTTTGGGCAAGAAACTTCCATATGCCTCAAAGCTTTTCTGTTTAGTTGGCTTTACAACTACCTTAGGTGATCTAGTAAAAACATCTCACTTCTTTTTGCAGATTTTGGTTTGCTCCTATCCTTTGAATTTCAGTGCTGTGACAGCATGACATCTGCCCACAAGGAGGATATCTGTGTGAGCTGGAGGCACAGGGCACAAGGATCAAGACAGACTCTGCAGAGGAATTTGTATCCTACAGAGAATGTCCCTGGAGTGAATGTGTTCCTGCTGATGAAACCTCTGGCAGCTGGCTGGACCGTGCTCCCCTGGGCAGCCAGATGCACTCGGGCTTTTCATCCCTCAGTACTCCAGCTCTCTCTTTCCCTCTTCCCTCCTCCCTTTAACACAATAACTGGTTTACTAACTGTATGTGCTTGCTTTAAAGGGATGAGTGTGTCTGTGTGTGCTGCATTTCCAGCTGGGCCCACACATCTTTCCTGGAAGGAGCTGAGAACAGTCAGCATCCTTTGAAGCTGAATAGCCCAGTGATTTAGCTGGAAGCCTTTCTGTCCTATAGACAGTATGAGCAATAAATCTCTGGCTCAGATGGTTTCTACCCTTTTTGTTAGTGTTCCAAGCATTCTCATAACAATAGCAAGTGAGAAAAAATAAATGGGGGAAAAAAAAGAACAAGGGAAAAAGAAACTCTGGTTAGTTAACCACTGAAGATTACTGCAAAATATGTGTATCAAATCTCTGCTAATTGTACTGAGTTTTGATACCAAAATGCATTTCTGAACTGAGACTCCTCAGGATGAAAGGTCTTAATGATAGATTAAGCAAAGTTGTAAATATAAAAGTAGCAAAGATGCAGCTGGTCTTCAGAGCAAAGCTACCCCATGTGAGCTCACTACCAGGTAGGGGAAGGAGGGGCAGAATAGTGTGTTGGCTCTGTAATCTCATCCTCTTGGATCTCTAATCACACAGAACTTTAATTACCACAGAGACCTTCTGTTTCCCCTTACACCATTTTTCTTCACATTACTGCTATTACAGATTTCAGTAACGGAGAGGGTAGCTATGGCTCTGAGCCCAAAACTAGCTACGATCAACAGGAACCTGCCCATGATGTCTCTGGCTTAATTAGCAGCATTTTTAGCTGTTTGCTTAATTATTAGAGGAGTTTGGTTCATTCTGATTGCTGTATTAGAAGAAGATATCCTTCTGTCTTGGTCCAGAGGGGAGAGAGAGTTCTTAGTTCTTTTTAAAGCATTCCCATGTTGTGAAATTAAGACACAAACAAGGTCAAATATCAAGAGCAAAGCTATTTATTCAAGGATAAAGCAAATGGAACAGAGGGAGAAAAGGGAGAAAAAGAGAGGAAGAGAGAGAGAGACAAATGGAGAAAGGGAGAGAGAGCAGAAAAGGAATTATATGATCCCCCCTCCCCAACGCTTCTCTGTCTTTGGCTGGAGGAGCTCCAGCGGGACAGTGGGCTGGTTACAACACCTCTCGCAATGGGCTCTTGGCTTTCCTGGGTAAACTGAGGCATGGCAAAATCCTAGTTGCAAGGGAAACAAGGCTTGGCTCCAGCTCCTAAGGTTTGTGGTTTCTGGGCGTTGGTCTTTTCTCCCAGGCAACCAGCACCAGAACAAGAGGACACAGTCTCAAGCTGTGCCAGGGGAGGCTTAGGCTGGATGTTAGGAAGAAGTTCTTCACAGAAAGAGAGATTGGCCATTGGAATGTGCTGGGATTGTTTAGTCTGGAGAAGAGGAGGCTCAGGGGTGACCTCATTGCCCTCTGCAACTACCTGAAAGGTGGTTGTAGCCAGGAAGGGGTTGGTCTCTTCTCCCAGGCAACCATCACCAGAATAAGAGGACACAGTCTCAAGCTGTGCCAGGGGAGGTTTAGACTCGAGGTGAGGAGAAAGTTCTTCACCGAGCAAGTCATTAGTCATCGGAATGTGCTGCCCAGGGAGGTGGTGGAGTCACCATCCCTCGAGGTCTTCAAGAGGAGATTGGACGTGGCACTTGGTGCCATGGTCTAGTCATGGGGTTTGTGGTGACAGGTTGGACTCGATGATCCTCGAGGTCTCTTCCAACCTTGGCAATACTGTGATACTCTGATACTGTAATAGCATAGCGTAGCATAGCATAGCATAACATAGCATAGCATGGAATAGAATAGAATAGAATAGAATAGAATAGAATAGAATAGAATAGAATAGAATAGACCAGGTTGGAAGAGACCTTCAAGATCATTGAGTCCAACCTATCACCCAACACCATCTAATCAACTAAACCATGGCACCAAGCACCATATCAAGTCTCTTCCTAAACACCTCCAGTGATGGTGACTCCACCACCTCCCTGGGCAGCACATTCCAATGGCCAATCTCTCTTTCTGGGAAGAATTTCTTCCTAACATCCAGCCTAAACCTCCCCAGGTACAGCTTGAGACTGTGTCCTCTTGTTCTGGTGCTGCTTGCCTGTGTCTTGAACAGAAAAGTAGTAAAAAGTAAATGTGATTTGTTTCCAAGTGGGCAGTTCTGGCAAAGTTAATGTTGGGGGGAGTGGAATTTCAACCCACCAGATTACAATATCTTCTTATGCTCCACTTACATCTGGTTCCTATCTCTGTGCACAAACAATACACTTGAAGAATTGTCCATATCCATATGTAGGTGTGACATTAATTGATAACTGTTCCTAGTGTTGAATTCTACTGTCTGATTCTTTGGGGATACACACAGCCCATGATACAGCATGAGCTAGTCAGAAAATGCACTGTTTTTTTCTATGCAGGCAAGACACGACAGAGTCCATGTCCTCAAAATAAATTGTTTTGCAGCTTGATGCAATCCCATGGGCCATCCAGACAGGGAAATAAAAACCTAGCACCCATTCACTTCACTACTCTGGTGAGGTCATCTGCTCTGGGTTGTCACATGGTTTCATTTCAGTGCAGTAGACACCTAGCATCTCTGATTACTCTTTGGCAGAAACGAGGAGAAACTGGCTACAGACTTCAATGTTTCATAGGTCTGCAAAACCTAACTTCCCAAGCTTGGCAGCTGCAAAAGAGGGGCATTGTTTCACAACCCTTTGAGATAAATACAACTGTAAAGCTCCTATTTAAGCCTTAGTTACATCATTAGATACCTGCTGGAATGAAAGAAACTAAAATAAAACGTGTTGTTGTGTGTCTCCAAAGCTCATGAGGCAGAGACCATTTTATTATTGATAACCCTTGCGAGGTTTTGTGCTTCGTGTTTTCCACTGCTATTTGCAAGGTTTCCTCTGTCTCTTCTGTTTCTCATCTAATGGAACTGAAGTCTCTTGCCAGGTTTCTGACTCACTGCTGAGCCTTTCACACAGGCTGCCATGTAGTTAAGAACCTGCTTTGTGCAACTTCGAGAGCCTGTATTGTGTTAAGAATGCTCTGTTTATTAGCCCATCTTGTACAAGTTTGGATCTAATCATCTGGATGGCTTGTTGACACCATAAATTTCTGATTAAATTCAAGTTTACTGCAGCCAGTTACTTTGCCATGCCAACAGCACAAGACCCCTTTATCCCATTTCCCTAAAGTTTGGGTAGCTCTGTCCAACAAAACCAGGAGACCTGAACTGTGCATATTATTTAAAGTGGTAATTAATGCTGCTGGTGGTTTCCCAGCATGATCAAGACAAAATGTTAGTCATACTACTATGTTTATATTGCCAATCTAATCAGCTGTGCTTTCACTCCTGATTCTGGGCTGCAAATCTCCAGTGTCATTCTCTAGGAATTTTCTTAACAGACAGAACAAAGTAAAAGGATTTAACTCTGTAGTTTCCCCTCAGTCTTTAGTCACCAAGTGTTTAAGTTTGGATGAATTACATAACCTTCAGTCTTAATAAACATATAACTGTTTTTGAAACTACTTCTTTTAGTTCCCTCTATAAAGCATATCTCACTTGACACAAGTATTAGAGGTCCCTAGGCTACTGTGTATTCTTTGCACTTCTTTCCTATTGTGTCCCTGGTTAAGGTACAGTATTCAAAACGAGGCTTTTTCTAAAGTTTTCATGGCTTATGATTTGACAAGCTCCAAATAATAGCAAATACTAATTCAAACTATCTTTATTTTATATATCTATATAACCTTTCTTTTTAACTCTTGTTTTAAAATTTGCATTTTATAAGTTCAAACACTTCCTTTTCCCACTAACTTGCTCTCTACAACTACCTGAAGGGAGGTTGTAGCCAGGTGGGGTTAGTCTCTTCTCCCAGGCAACCAGCACCAGAACAAGAGGACACAGTCTCAAGCTGTGCTAGGGGATGTTTAGGCTGGAGGTGAGGGGAAAGTTCTTGACAGAAAAAAAGATTGGCCATTGGAATGTGCTGCCCAGGGAGGTGGTGGAGTCTCCATCCCTGGAGGTGTTCAAGAGGGGATTGGACGTGGCACTTGGTGCCATGGTTTAATAGTCAAGAGGTGTTGGGGACAAGTTGGACTTGAAGTTCGATCTCTGAGGTCTTCTCCAACCTTATTGATCCTATGATTCTATTCTATGATCCTATGACTCTTCAAGCCATAAGCAACATGCAAGTCAAAGAGTGTTAAGCTAATAACTCTTCTCTGAAACATAAACTCATCTTGCTATGTATTTCTCCCTCAAGATGACAAACACAGGTACTACTTTGATTCCTTCTAGGAGACTTTAATGCCCAGGGGTAATTTATCATATTTTATTATTTTGCTCACAGACAAATGATGGAATACTAAAAAAGTCAAAGACACTGAATCTAAATATGCTAAGAAAAAAATTACACAGACACTAATTGTAAAAACTGTTGCCTATCTGGTGGGCAAAATAGCAGTGCTCACAACATTTTGCTTCAGTGAGAACTCAGGCACAACGAGAAGTTTGCTGATCTCCTTAGGGTGTGAAGGCACAGCTAATGTGGGAGAAAATCAGATTTTCAATTAAACACAGTATTTTCATAGAAAAAAAAGAAAATAATTCTAACTCATCTGCATAAATGAGCAGTGATAATTCTTACTGTACAAATATTACTCTGATTTCTCCAAGGATGTTGCCCTTTAGTTTTTTTCTTCTCATCAAAGAATGCATCTAACCAACACACCTTGAGTACTGTGTCCAGTTCTGGGCCCCTCAGTTTAGGAAAGATGTTGACTTGCTGGAACACTTCCAGAGAAGGGGGACAAAGTTGGTGAGGGGTTTGGAACACAAGCCCTATGAGGAGAGGCTGAGGGAGCTGGGGTTGTGTAGCCTGGAGAAGAGGAGGCGCAGGGGAGACCTCATTGCTCTCTACAACTACCTGAAGGTAGGTTGTAGACAGGCAGGGGCTGGTCTCTTCTCCCAGGCAACCAGCACCAGAACAAGAGGACACAGTCTCAAACTGTACCAGGGGAGGTTCAGACTGGATGTTAGGAAGAAATTCTTCAGAGAGAGTGATTGCCCATTGGAATGTGCTACCCTGGGAGGTGGTGGAGTCACCATCATTGGAAGTGTTTAGGAGGAGACTTGATAGGGTGACTGGTTGCACGGTTTAGTTGATTAGGTGTTGGATGATTGGTGGGACACAAAGATCTTGAAGGTCTCTTCCAACCTGGTTTATTCTATTCTATTCTATTCTATTCTATTCTATTCTATTCTATTCTATTCTATTCTATTCTATTCTATTCCATTCCATTCCATTCCATTCCATTCCATTCCATTCCATTCCATTCTATTCTAATGTGTTGATTCCCACAAAAGAGGATAGCAGTGCGAGGAAGCATTTCACCAAACCATTACCATCTTTTAAAGTGGCAGCATGGGGAGAAAAAAAGTCACAAAGATTCAGGAAGACCTATGCTGTGTTTTTTCTCCAAGTAATTTTTTTATGGAAATAACTTATTCAGGTGGAATGATAAACTTCAGCATAAGAGCTTTGTTGCTACAATCTCAGTTTTATTCTTCACATCTGTCCCTTTACGTCTAGATGAAACTGACCGAGTACCACATGGTTGCATCTCTTCATGAAATAAGTTGTTTACATAAAAATCTAGGTATCTCACAACATTTTATTTAGTCTTAGCAACTGTTGACTTCGTGTTTGTTTTGGTTTTTTTTTCTTGGTGGTGATAGTGTTCTGAACAGTATTGTTCTGAAATATGGATCTGTTTCTTGGGAAGGGAAGGGAAGGGAAGGGAAGGGAAGGGAAGGGAAGGGAAGGGAAGGGAAGGGAAGGGAAGGGAAGGGAAGGGAAGGGAAGGGAAGGGAAGGGAAGGGAAGGGAAGGGAAGGGAAGGGAAGGGAAGGGAAGGGAAGGGAAGGGAAGGGAAGGGAAGGGAAGGGAAGGGAAGGGAAGGGAAGGGAAGGGAAGGGAAGGGAAGGGAAGGGAAGGTTTAGTCATGAGGTCTGTGGTGACAAGTTGGACTTGATGATCTTTGAGGTCTCTTCCAGCCTTGGTGATTCTGCAATTCTGCGATTCTGTGAACTGGACACAGGACTCAAGGTGTGGCCTAACCAGTGCTGAGTACAGGGCAGAATGACTTCCCTGCTCCTGCTGCCCACATTATTCCTGATACAGGCCAGGATGCCATTGGCCTTCTTGGACACCTGGGCACACTGCTGGAGAGCTACTTCACATTATTTGCATGGGAAACAAAACAACAAGTTCAAAACAAAGTCACTTCATAACTTGAAATCCCTTTCCATAAGTATGCTCTAAGGATATGGGAGAAGAACAGAATGATTTTGCAGGACCTTCAGTTGTGACATACTTTTAAAGCTTTTCTTTTCTTTTTTCCCCTGTAGATGAGCTCTAAAGGCTCTCTCTTCACATTTCCATATGAATGCATTTCACAGAAGCGTGTTGGAGTGGAGGGCTTCATTTCCTGTGAATCTGCATTTCATTTTTTCATTGGGTCCCTTCAACTGATGTCATGCAAATGCTGAAAGGCTTTGTGATATAATGGCCATGTATTTCTAAGACTTGTCAGATTAAATTTTTATAGGATAGGATTGGTTGATCCAGAAATCATCAGAGAAAAATTTTACATGAATGCAAGGCTGCAAGGCTAGATCAATCTCTCCTAAGTTGAATGCCCAAAGGGGAGTAAATCAGCTCCTGAATGTAGCTAGCTGCTTTTCATTGTGTTGCCACTTCCCCAGGCCAAACAGCCAATTCCCCTCTGTAGCTGCTGTAATACTTTGGATTGATAGGTTGTCATCCTGAATGATGCTCCTGGCTTTTCACCTGACCTATGAAGATGGTGGTTGAAGGCCAGCAAAATGTATTTGTGAATGCCAACGTTTCTCACTCCTCCTTTAGCCAAAGCTATTGGAAGAAATGACCCATCTGTCACCCAGCATCCTTGTTGTTTCAGGCTGGGCATCAGAAAGTGCAAGTCACTTGCTACTTGCCATAGTCTATTATTGGATGGCTGGACACTGCCAAAGAGAAATGAGTGCTGCACTTTGACACTGGCAGTGGCAAAATGAAGATATCTCAAGGCCTACAGGAGGATAAAGAATTGTCTTGCTAATTAAAATAGAAAGGGCCATCCACTACAAGGACAGTTTGCCAGGATGCCCAGAGAATATTTAAAAGATAATAGGGGGAAAAATCCCTTCTATTTTTTTCACTGCCTCTTCTGCTTATCTAATTTTACTGCCTATTAACATCAAGGTCAAGATGAGACAGTGAAGGCCAGGGTTGAGTGAACTCTGTTTCAGTCTGAGGCCATCTGTTACTAGGTGTTTATGCAGACCTGAGTTTCAGGAAGAATTAAGAGCCATCTAGCTCTTAACTAGAGAGGGTTAGGATTTTAGGGATAATTAGGGGTAATAATCACAACTGGACTCTAGTAAGGACTAGATATCCCATTTGGTCAGAGGTAGGAAGATTCTGCAGATGAACAAAACAGGCAGTTTGAAGAGCTATGGACTGTCACTTGCCTAAATCTGGATGAATAGCAGATGCTGATTTTGACTGAGGGCCGAGGGTAGGTAATACGAATCATAGATTGATACTTAATCATTTTAAACCTCCAGATGGCTAATTTATGGTAGATGAATTTGGACTTTAGTGAGTAATCACATTACCTTATTTTAGCTATATAAATTAGGTGCCAAAATTAGAAAGCTGATCCTTCTGCCTCTGCAGACAGCAGGGAGACATTGGTCTTCTAGAAGATGAATCGAAATTAGAGTTGTATGATGAACTCTAGCAAAGCATGATGCTCTCTGCTGACTTTAGATGATAGCTTGGTAATTATTCAACCATCTAAGGTAATTGGATGTCTATAGACTGCATGAAATCACTCCTCCCTCAAAATGCAAAAGCTTGAATATATCTGAGCATAGCCTCAGGATGGAGATTCCAGAAGACCATAAATTAATCAGTTTCTTCAGAGCTTGGTCTGAACATGCCCGATTGCAATGTGTAATCCAGCAGGAATCAGTATCCTTTAATTGTGAAATGCAGCAGACAAGGAGAAACTTTTGCTTGGCAGGCTCTGGAGAGATTGTCAGAAGAGGAAATAGTTAATAAAAATCAGTCAAAATGCATTGATTCATTGATACAATGCAAATAGTTCTGCTTTTCTGTCAGGTGCACAGGCTAAAGCTGCCTACAGGCAGTTTGAATTGACATGCATTGTATTCATGAAACAGATAAACCATACAAACACTGACCTTGCCAGCATGAAACAGGGCAACATTAACATAAGGATGCCCTTCATCCATTTTGTTATGATTTATACTGGTGGAAATGATGATGAAACAAAAAAACCCTGATGTGCCCATGTAGCTCTTCAACAACCTGTATGCATTTCACTGGGGGGAAATATATAGTTGTCATAGCCCCTGAAATGAAAATTAAAATCCTTAGTTTTAGATTAGGAGAGCAGCAGGGGAGTGTAGGATTGCTTTACATTAAGTACAACTCTTTCAGAAGGATTTTCACTTACACTGCCAAAAATCCAAATGGTAATAATGACTGATTAACACCTTTGGTTTGAGCTTTTGGGACTTGAAATTGATACCCTTCATTCTGCTCTGAAGGAGTCTGGTGTGTATCTCAACAGCATGAAGACCTGAAGCAGATGTTGAGCAGCATTTAGATTATTCCTGAGATAAAACATCAGGATGTTCATGCAGGACCTGGGCCCCTCAGTTTAGGAAAGATGTTGAGTTGCTGGAAGGTGTCCAGAGAAGGGCAATGAAGCTGGGGAGGGGTTTGGAGCACAGCCCTGTGAGGAGAGGCTGAGGGAGCTGGGGTTGCTTAGCCTGCAGAAGAGGAGGCTCAGGGGAAACCTTCTTGCTGTCTACAACTACCTGAAGAGAGGTTGTAGCCAGGTGGGGGCTGGTCTCTTCTCCCAGGCAACCAGCACCAGAACAAGAGGACACAGTCTCAGACTGTGCCAGGGGAGGTTTAGACTGGATGTTAGGAAGAAATTCTTCAGAGAAGGAGAGATTGTCCATTGGAATGTGCTGCCCAGGGAGGTGGTGGAGTCACCACCCCTGGAAGTGTTCAAGAGGGGATTGGATGTGGCACTTGAAGCCATGGTTTAGTTAGTCATGAACTGCTGGGCGACAGGTTGGACTTGCTGAACTCTGAAGTCTTTTCCAACCTTATTGATTCTATGATTCTAGAATCATGGAATGTCATTGCATGGAAGGGACCTTTGAAGGTCATCTCATCCAACCCCTCTGAAATGAGCAGGAGCTTATTTCAGGTTGCTCAGAGCCCCAGCAAACCTGACCTTGAATGTCTCCAGGGAAGGGGACCTTCACCAGCTCCCTGGGCAACCTGTTTCACTGCTCCAGCATCCTCATAGTAAAGAACTTCCTCCTAATATCAAATCTAAATCCACCTTTCTCTGGTTTAAAACCAGAGTCCCCTTGTCCTATTGTTACATAAATGCTGAATGATATGTTAAGGAACACACTTTCTCTTTAGGGAGAGCAATAACACACTAAAGATATGTATTAAGGAATACACATACTTTTTAAGGAGAGTCATAACATACTAAAAATATGTAAATATCTTGGGATGAAAGTAATTTACCATATGGAACACAACACTGCTTTGAGGACATTTCTCATGGAAAAAAAAAAGTTTCTATAACAATATTATTCATTTGGGAAACATGACTGCAACTCAGGCATTATTCTTCACACTTTCACCTTCAAATTAGCATAACTGCACACAACTGAAGCCACAATTAATTTCTTCAGCCTTCGAAGGCGCAGCCCTCAGCTTTCTCACAGTGTGTATAATTGTCTTTTTATAGTTAGGAAACTGCAGCAGGGGAAGGTGACAGCTTGTGCCGCTTAAATGGAACCCTGCAGTGCCGTTTCCTGATAACACAGAAGATTATGTATGGCACCTGCACAACCCTGGGATTATGAAAAGCCAGGATAAGAAAAGACAAAGAAAACCTTGAGGAAAAGAGGATAATCTATATTTAGGTGCTTTGTGACAAGAATAACAGCAAGTCTGCTGGGAAAGAGCAGAATAAGACCTTAGGCAGGCCTACTCTTTCCAGTTAATTTTATGTAACACGTCACAGTGCGATAACCTTGGTGTGAGAACAAGCCCAGAGGAATATTTTCTTCAGATTCATTGAAGTCCTTGTGCTAATTAAGCTGTATGTAAACATCTCCACTGTGTGATAGCTCAGGTTTGCTTCCTTACCGCTGTGCCTTCCTCTGACATGAAACAGTACTGATAAGCCCGGCTGCCCTATCTCGCACACCGTGTCAGATCACAGTCTTGCCTGTTCTCTTTAAGCTTCTCGCTAGATTTCATCACTGATTTGGGTTTTTATTTTTTTCCCCATCTGATATCACTCTCTCCACTTCAGTTCCCACGCAAGAGTCATAACTGTGCATCTCTCCTTTGGCTCTGCTCGATGCTTTCCTAGACATTGTCTAGACCACTACCCTGATATAATCGTCTAAGTCTCCAGTTTCACAGGTTTCTAACATTTCTTCCTCTGCATCTTTCTCTTCTGCTGTGTCAACTATGAGTTCTTCATTTTCTTTTCAGGTCAGGTATGCAGATGATTCTGCAGATGATTTCTGATTTCTGCTTCAGTAGAACTTTCTGTAAAATCAGATCTACATTACTGTGTTGATCATAGCTCTGATTGGACACCTGCAATACAGCAGCATATGTATTTATGTTCATGCATGGGATAATCATTATCATTAAGAAGACTTCAATTAAAATTTAATTTTCAATGTCTAAATAAAAATTTTTCATAAGCAGTAAATAAAAGGCTCAGGAACATAATATATACAAGCCCTGTGAGGAGAGGCTGAGGGAGCTGGGGTTGTTTAGCCTGGAGAAGAGGAGGCTCAGGGGAGACTTTATTGCTCCCTACAACTACCTGAAGGGAGGAGGGAGGTTGTAGCCAGGTGGGGGTTGGTCTCTTCTCTCAAACAACTGGCACCAGAACAAGAGGACACAGTCTTGGGCTGTGCCAGGGGAAGTTTAGGCTCAAGGTGAGGAGAAAGTTCTTCCCAGTAAGAGTAATTGGCCATTGGAATGTGTTGCCCAGGGAGGTGGTGGAGTCACCATCACTGGAGGTGTTCAAGAGGGGATTGGACGTGGCACTTGAAGCCATGGTTTAGTTAGTCATGAGGTGCTGGGTGATAGCTTGGACTTGCTGATCTCTGAGGTCGTTTCCAACCTTACTGATTCTATAATTCTGTTCTAAGATTTCTGTACTTCTGCCTTCTGCTGGTTGTGTAAGTCCTTCAGTGTCAACAAGCTCTTGTGTTCTGAAACATCTTAACAAATGAAAAAGAAAGACATCTTTTTAGCATTCAGGAGTGCCTGAAAAGGACTGAATGCTACTCAACTCTGTCAAGATGTTCTTACAGGGAATTTCTTCACCCATGGTTTGCAAGTTAAGGATAATCTTATGCTTCAACACACCTATTTCTACTGTTTCCCATTAAGAACCTGCCTTCTTTGGCTGTCTCTTTAGACATACCTTCTGGAACATCAGGGCCTGGATTTATCACGTTTTATTTGTGTGGCTACTGGAGATGATGAAGCCGGGAGAGTAGTTACCCCATGCTCCTTATATAGTCAGCTGAGCCAGATGTGTGCAATGCTAGATAAAGCAGTGCATTCAGAAAACAGTTGGTACAGAATACAGAATTAACCAGGTTGGAGAAGACCTTTGAGATCATCGAGTCCAACCTATCATCCAACACCATCTTATCAAGTAAACCACGGCACCAAGTGCTCCATCCAGTCTCTTTAAACACTTCCAGGGACAGGGACTCCACCACCTCCCTGGGCAGCACATTCCAATGGCCAGTCTCTCTTTCTGTGAAGAATTTCTTCCTAACATCCAGCCTAAGCTTCCCCTGGCACAACTTGAGACTGTGTCCTCTTGTTCTGGTGCTGGTTGCCTGGGAGAAGAGAATTCAGGTCTTAGGAGAAATGATTAATGCTCCAAAGGTATTGCACTCTTTCCATTGTCTATAGCAATGTCTATATAATGTCTTACTGAATTCTAAATGCCTCTAATCATATGGTTTGTTTAGGTAGTTAATATTTGTGTGATGAATCTAAGCCTTGTCTGTTTCTAAAGACACATATAAACAGCATGTACAGGTTGACTGGTTTTAAGATTTATATGTCCTTTTTGGAAGTGATCCATTGCTGATTATAAAAAGCATAATCTCATGGAAAGTCTCAGTCAAGATGATCACTGTGTTTTCCTACTATATCCAGACAGGGAGTGGATTAATAGCAGTGCAGAAATGAATGAAAACAGCAGCGTGATAGCAAAAAGTAAACTGATCTTTTTCAAGTGTCAGGGTAGGAGCTCTGCAACAGGACACAGAGAGGCAAACTTTCCAAAACAGGTAAGCCTTTTAAAAGAGTTTGTGTATAGCTGGCAATGTAAGTCTGAGTGGAGACTTTGAGACCCTTTTAACAACATGGATCAGCATAATATCACAGAATTACAGACTCATCAAGGTTGGAAGAGACATCAAAGACCATCCTGTCACCACAGACCTCATGACTAAACCATGGCTTCAAGTGCCACATCCAATCCCCTCTTGAACACCTCCAGGGACAGTGACTCCACCACCTCCCTGGGCAGCACATTCCAGTGGCTAACAACTCTCTCAGTGAAGAACTTTCTCCTCACCTTGAGCCTAAACTTCCCCTGGCACAGCTTGAGACTGTGTCCTCTTGTTCTGGTGCTAGTTGCTTGAGAGAGGAGACCAACTCCCACCTGGCTACAACCACCCTTCAGGTAGTTGTAGATGGCAATAAGGTCTCCCCTGAGCCTCCTCTTCTGCAGGCTAAGCAACCCCAGCTCCCTCAGCCTCTCCTCCCAGGGCTGTGCTCAAGGCCTCTCCCCAGCCTTGTTGCCCTTCTCTGGACACGTTCAAGTGTCTCAATGCCCTTTAAGAAGGACATATCACGTATTGATGGCAGAGGTACTCCATAAAGTATCTTCTAACTCAACACCTCTCCTTAATTCTCTTGACTGAATGGCACTTTATTAAACCACTCTGCTTTTTTTAGCCCACACAGGAATTTGACTATGACAAGCAAGCTAAGCTACTAGCAATTTTTCTCAGCTGGAAATTGTATATATGTAATTTTTTTTCCCTAATGAAAAGATATTGCATTTTCATCTTCTGCTATACATGAGCTTTCTCTTTTCCTTTTTTTTTTTTTTTGGTTTTTAAGCAGGGGATATATTGCAATCAAAAGAGCTAAACTCCTTTGCTAGCTTAGAGGTGTACACTGGAGAGAGCTTTCCAACAAATCAAATCGAGTTTATGAAGTACGATAGAGATTATGTCCTCATGCTCTTCTAGGAGAAGAAATAAGAAATTGATTTTCTTTGCAATATTTATTCTTCAAAATAGCAATCCTGAGCAAAGTGGTAGTTAATGTGCACAACCAAATCACTCTTTCCATGTCAAGGAGAACAATACTGTCAGACTCACTTTGCTGCTAACGTGTGTGTCACGCTGTTAAATGTAAGCCGACGGAATGTGTGACACAACAACACTGGATCTTCTTCATATGGATCAATTTTTTCTTCAAACAAAATTTCTGCCTTCCAGGCAGTATTGAGTCATCAAGGGCAGACAATAGCCTGGCAGTAAAGCATCCTCTTAAGCAGCTTGAGAGGTCTCAGCAGAGGTCATCAGTGATAAAGACATCACTGACCACATCATAGTAGAATCATAGAATCACAGAATCACTAAGGTTGGAAAAGACTTCAGAGATCATTAAGTCCAACCTATCACCCAACACCTCATGATTAATTCAACATAGTTTCAAATATCCAGCCTAAACCTCCCCTGGAACAGCTTGAGACTGTGTCCTCTTGTTCTGGTGCTAGTTGTCTAGGAGAAGAGACCAACCCCCACCTGGCTATAACCTCCCTTCAGGTAGTTGTAGACAGCAATAAGGTCTCCCCTGAACCTCCTCTTCTCCAGGCTAAGCAACCCCAGCTCCCTCAGCCTCTCCTCACAGGGCTGTGCTCCAAACCCCTCCCCAGCTTTGTTGCCCTTCTCTGGACACCTTCCAGCAACTCAACATCTTTCCTAAACTCAGGAGCCCAGAACTGGACACAGGACTCAAGGTGTGGCCTAACCAGTGCTGAGCACAGGGCAGAATGACTTCCCCACTCCTGCTGGCCACACTGTTCCTGATGCAGGCCAGGATGCCTGTATTTGGCTCTTGCCAAATACATCTTATTCTAGACACAGATTCACTCTGAGTATCACCTGTTACAACCCACATAAATCTGTGTGACATAGGAACAATTGTACAGCTAGTGAGGGAAAATGAAGGGTAGCTGCCTGGGTTTCAGCAGCCTTAAGGGCTGCCATAGATGCTATCAGAAGACGAAAAGTCTTTTCATGTGAGTTGAAGATACCTCAGCATTGATTGAAAAAAGAAGACCAGTGGTTTGCTTTACTAGAAATCAGTCTGAAGACAACAGTCAGAATCACAGAATCATAGGACTGGTTTGGTTTAAAGAGACCTTTCAGATCACTGAGTCCCCTAAATCACATCCTGAACCATCACATCTACACATTTTCCAAATACTTCCAGGGATGGTGACCCTACCACCTACCTGGGCAGCCTGCTCTGATGCTTAGAAGCCCTTTCAATGAAGAACATTTTCTAATGTCTGATCTCTGCCTCCTCAGGTACAACTTGAGGCCATTTCCTCCTGTCCTGTTTTTTGGAGAAGAGACCAACACACCTTAATAAAACCTCGTTTCAGACAGCTGCAGGGAACAATAAAGTCTCCCCTCTGCCTCTTTTTCTCCTCAAAAGACATGTGCAATACATTCTTCTCCTACTTTTTTGCCCTTCTTTGGTCTAGCTCCAGCAGCTCGAGGTCTGCTTGTAGCACGGAGATGAAAATTGAACACAATATTCATGGTGTAGTCTCACTGGTGCTGAGTACAGGGGCACAATCACTTCCCTGCTCCTGCTCACCACACTATTCCTGATACAGGCCAGTGTGCTGTTGCCTTTCTTGTGCACATTGATGGCTGATGTTGTTGATCAGTACTCCCAGGTCATTTTCCACCAGGCAGCTTTCCAGCCACTCCGACCCCAAGCCTGTAGCATTGCATGGGGCTGGTGTGACACAGGTGAAGGATCAGGCACTTGGCATTGTTGAACCTCATAGAGCTGGCCTCATCCCATTGATTCGGTCTGTTCTTAGAGCATCCATACCTTCAATCAGATTAATATTCCCTCCCAACATGGTGTTGTCTGCAAGTTTACTCAGGGTGCACTCAATTATCTTGTCCAGATCTTTGATAAAGATATTAAAGAGAACTTGTCCCAATATCAAGCCCTGGAAAGCACCACTTGTGACTGGGCCCAGCTAGACCTAGCTCCTTTCAGCTTAGCTCTGTCAATCATGTTCCTAAACAGCTCACATTCTGCCCTCCAGAAGTCCAGTTCTGCTAACTCTCCTCCTTACTTTTCTGAGAATTGAACCCCATCATTTCATGATCAATGTCTCCAATATAGCCTCCAGCCATCACATCACCCACATGTGGTTCCTTGTCCATGAACAACAGGTCCATCTGGGTGTCTTCCCTTGTTGGCTCACTCACCGCCTATGTCAGGAAGTTATCTTGCACACACTCAAGGAACCTCTTGGGTTGTTCTTGTTTTCAGCAAACATCTGGCAAGTTCAAGTCCTCTACAAGGGTAAGTGATAGTGATTGTGAGGCTTCTCCCAGATGCTTATAGAATATTTTTTCTGCCTCTTAATCCTGGTTGGGTGGTCTATAAGAGATTCCTAACTGATCCTTACCCAAAAACACTTGAGCATCATTAAGTTCCAACCTGGTTTGGTCTATTCTATTCTATTCTATTCTATTCTATTCTATTCTATTCTATTCTATTCTATTCTATTCTATTCCATTCCATTCCATTCCATTCCATTCCATTCCATCCTATCCTATCCTATCCTATCCTATCCTATCCTATCCTATCCTATCCTATCCTATCCTATCCTGAGTTCTAGACAGTCAAAACATTCCCTAACATACAGGGTTACCTCACCACCTCCCCTTCTTTGCCTGCCCCTTTTGAAAAGTGAATAGCCATCCGTTTCAGTACTTTAGCTATGTGAAGAACTCCATTTCCTTTCCATTCATGGTATACCTGCAACATGGATGATTGGTCATAAAAAATCCCAGCAGCAGCAAGAAAGTTGTGTTTCACCAGAGAAGGCAATAGTAAAGATCAAGATTAGAGATGACTGGGAAGGTATATCCCTATGCCAGTTATGGAGGCACACCTAGCTGAAACTGTCTGATATTAGAAAGGCACTTTATGGAACATCACCTAAGAAGGACCAGAGATTTTAGAAGATATTAGAAGTTGAAGATTTAAGATGGTGAAGAAATTTAGTTTAAAATTTGTTTGGTGCTGATGGGTGTCTAACCAATTAGTTCATGTCTATGGCAGTGGAAATTGAGGGAATGGAGAAAATTCATAAGCAGACTGATACCAGGCTAAGTAAGATGACCATGGATTGATTCCTATAAATGCTCTGGCAGTTGAGGGGAAAGCTTTCAAGCACCTCTCCTTCTCCTCCTTCCCTTCTCTGACAATGAATGTCTTCTGGTTTGAAGTCCAGTATTTAGGGACCACAAAATTAGCATGTACAGAAAGACATGAGGTATGTTAACCATATTGCTTTTACCACCCCTTGGTGGGACAAAGTCATGCAAAGCTGCTCTAATATGATGATTAATAGCCTGTAGTGTGCTCAAATGCAGACAGCTACAGAGACAGGGAAGCCTTGCCAAGAAGCCTTCATGTTCATTGCTCTAAAAATAACCATAGTTTACAAGTCAACATTTACAGGTTCCTACTGCATCAGTAATTACAAATAGTAGTCTCTCCATGCATAATTTCTATGACTATATCATCAAAGCTTTAATCTTTTCTATTTGCCTCCTCTCTTTAATCTAACTTCCTTTATGGATGAAGTAGTGTTCAAATAACATTTAAAATCTATAGCCACCATTATATTAACACTGAATGAGGATTCCTGCAGAAGCAGAGCAAAGCTACTACAGCTTTTATTTATCAAATTACCATTTCTCTCTTTCTTCTCTCATCTTCATCTCTAGAGATCCACAGCAATAGGTGTCATGTGGCTGATGGCTGGCCAAAACCATATCAGAACACTTCTGTGACGTGAGACTGAGAGCACAGGAGTTAGGGCAGAAAGCTCTGCAAGGGAGGAGCTTGCCCCTGCTGTAAGTCTAAGTCTCAACAGACTCTGGAAACAAGTATGTAAATACCCATTTCAAACACTGGTTATGGAGGCACTTGTTTTAAAATGATAAATCAATCCAGTTCTAGATCATTATTATGCAAATTACCTCTCAGAGAGCTTAAATGAGCAAGTCTCTTCTTCCAGGAGAAATGCATATGACTGAACTCTCAAATATTACTTAATAAGAGGATTTTATTGGATTTTATTTTACTGTAGACTGGTTTAGACAGAACAGTTTCTCTCTCTCCATTTTCAGCAAGCCCTTTACTTTCAGGATATAGGTTTGGATTTGGCATTAGTCTAAACTGACACATATTTAATTCTTTCACTTGAGTCCTTTATCCAAAGATTCCATATATCATGTTACTTTATAGAAATAGAAGCCTTCATGCATACAATAATCCATGTACTGGAATGGCAGGCAGGGAAATAGAGAAGCCTGGTTTGTGGCTGTAGGACCATGGCCTATATAGGTTGAAATGAAAGATTATGCAACAAGATACTGATATGATTGAGATGACTGCTTGGTTTTGTTTTACTCTTTCTATTGATTTCCAAAATACATCAATAGCCACAAAAACAGACACTTGGAAAGTCAACCAGTCACAAGAGGTTGGGTGGGTTTTACACTGAAAATTAAAAGGAGAGCTGAGTAAACCTCATGAGTCATAGTAATACACAAAGAAGAGACATCAGTGGGGGGAAATAGCTTCAATCACATCATTCATCTCATGAGGTGGACTCTGTATTATAGACATCAGCAGAGATCCTCAATTTTGATCAAATATCCACAGAATCACATAACTGCCAGGGTTGGAAGGACCACAAAGATCATCTAGTTCCAACCCCCCTGCCATGGGCAGGGACACATCACATTACATCAGGTTGCTCAGAGCCCCATCCGACCTGGCCTTAAAAACCTCCAGCGGTGGGGCCTCCACCACCTCCCTGGGCAACCTGTGCCAGTGTCTCACCACCCTCATGGGGAAGAACTTTTTTCCTAACATCTAATCTGAATCCACCCAATTCTGCTTTATGCAGTAAACATTCGCAGAATCTGATCTCAGAAAAAGTGTCTGCAGTGGCAGAGTTTTCTTACAGTGTTTTAGGACAAGACAACCACAAATTTGCAATACATTAATTTGCTCCTGCAGCTTGGATCAACTGAGTTTACAGATGGTTAATGGATAAGAGATACAGAAGGAGATACAGTTAGAGAGTCTGATACTCACCTGAAAAGGAACCTGAACAGGTCTAAGGTAAGAATTAATTTGCCCCTGAGAAAATACTTCTTGACATCAGTGAGAGAGCATCCAGAAAAGATAAAATTGTTCATTAACTATTCTTCAATCCCTTGCGTGTTAGTACAGGAGCCTCCACATGCCTGTTAAAACTGTTTATTCACTCCAATAGGCCTGAGGTACCTGCTCAGCTAATCATGGAAATAGAATAGAATAGAATAGAATAGAATAGAATAGAATAGAATAGAATAGAATAGAATAGAAAGGTTGGAAGAGACCTTCAAGATCATCGTGTCCAACCAGTCATCCAACACCACCTTATCAACTAAACCATGCAACCAAGCACCCTATCAAATCTCTTCCTGGTGACTCCACCACCTCCTCAGGCAGCCCATTCCAATGGGCAATCACTCTCTCTGTGTAAAACTTCCTCCTAACCTCCAGTCTAAACCTCCCCTGGCACAGCTTGAGACTGTGTCCTCTTGTTCTGGTGCTGGTTGCCTGGGGGAAGATACCAACTTCTGCCTGTCTACAACCTCCCTTCAGGTAGTTGTAGAGATCAATAAGGTCTCCCCTGAGTCTCCTCTTCTCCAGGCTAAGCAACCCCAGCTCCCTCAGCCTCTCCTCATAGGGCTCGTGTTCCAAGTAGCTCACCCATATTTCATAACATCAGCTGTTTAGATGAGAACCAAGAATACAACTGAGTCAAAAAGAATTTGTAAGAAATCAACCAGAAGAAAGTGTTCCAGGTTAATTTTGATTAATTCTGAAGTGCCGTGGTTTGCCTGCCCGACTTGTGCTTGCCTGAACTTCAAAGACTTTCAAACAGCATTAGAACAAATTCATCCCTGTTACTCAGCAATTTCATCCTTCATACATGTCTTTGAAAATCTGTTCTTCAGTTCCAAAGAAATAGATGTTATGCAAATTAAACCAGTGTAATTCCTCTGGAATTGCTAGCTATGCTCAATTTAAACCATTAGGAGCTGTGTAGAGACAGAAGGGATAAAACTCTGAGCCCTTTGATCCCAGGAGCATTACCCCCCTGTATCTAAAGACCATGTGCAATGCATAACAACCTGATGGCCCTGTCTACCAGGGTCTTTCTAACACAGAGCAGAGGCTGTACAAGTTGCAGCACCTTACATGAACCTTCAGACAGAAGGATGAGTGGGGTAGAAATGAGCTGTAAGGGTGGACTAGGTGCGCTGGAAACTAAGAAGGCAGAGGTAAAGCAAGGCAAGACAATTTATTGTTACTCCTTTCATCATAGCATACAAAGAATACAGCTTATCCTGGTTTCTGCTGCTCCTGTGAGACCTAAGCTCAGTTGTGCCACTCTTGGGTGGAGGTGTTAAGGTGATTTGACAATGCCTGCATTTCTTCACCAGGAGGAATGTGATGTTCCTGCTGCAGGCTTGGGTTTCCTCTTTGCTTTAAGATCCATTTTGAGTTATTTTCATGTTTGTTAACAGACTTTTGTAAGGGTGATTTTTTACTACATTATTCTGTAGCTCCACATTACATATGAGTTTACTACATATGATAGAATCATAGACTACCAGGTTAGAAGGGACATGAAGGATCATCCTGTCCAACCTTTCTTGGCAATTTCACAGTCTAGACAAGACAGCCCAGCACCCTGTCAAGCTGAATTGTAAGTGTCCCATGCTGGGGAATCCACTTTCCTGTGGAGATTATTCCAATGACTGCTTGCTCTCATTTTGAAAAATGTCTCTTATGTCTAATCAGAATCTCCCCAGGAGCAACTTGTACACATTACCCCTGGCTATTTCTATGTGACTTCTTGTAAAAATGGAGTCTACATCTTTGTAGCCACCTTTCAAGTACTGCAACATAGTGATGAGGTCTCCCATAACATTCTTCCCAGAAAGAGAGACTGGCCTTTGGAATGTGCTGCCCAGGGAGGTGGTGGAGTCACCATCACCTGAGGTGTTAAGAAGAGACTGAATGGGGTGCTTGGTGCCATGGTTTAGTTGAACAGGTGGTGTTGGGTGATAGGTTGGACTTGATGATCTCAAAGGTCTTTTCCAACCTGGTTAATTCTCTATTCTGTATTCTAAAAAATAAGACCTGTGTTCTCGAGGCCAAATAAAGCAAATTCTCTCAGCCTTTATTCATATGGCAGGCTTCTCAGTTCTTTATTTATCTTTGTGGTTCTTCTATGGACAGAAATTGTCTGTCCACATGTTTATTTTTGTATATTGAGGACTAAAACCAAACACAGTATTCCAGGTGTGGCCTGACAGGAGATGAGTAGAGTGAAATAATGCTGCATTATGCCTTTTACATGTATTACACGGTATTACTTTGTTATCCTTAAAGCATTTTCTGTCCAGTTAAAGGGTTGAATTACTTTAAGTGACCATTTGTGAGTTCTTAACTGCCAGGTCCACTGTGCCAGGCTGTGTCCCATCTTCCATTACCCATGCCTATACCCTTCTATGCAGCATCCTATCTCCATTTCTCAAAACCTCAGTTCTTATATCAAGATTCTTGTTTCTCTAAACTACATCATAGTGTAGGGGTCAAATATCTCATTCTACAAAGGAGAATTGCTTGTTACTGACATCCATATAAAACTATGGTCATACCTTACAAGGATAACAAAACCCCAAACAAATTAATCACAGACACCTGTCAATTATACAAATAGCTCTCATGGTTAAATGCATTAAAACAAAGCTACAAGCGAGCCAAGTTCAGGCAAGGCAAGCCTGGCAAACCTCACTCCCGAGCCCTTGCAAGCTCAGCAAAAAGCATGGAACCTGTTACCAGCAGTAGTAATACTGTATTATAGAACTACACAGACACAGACTGCCCATGGTTTTCTCTGTGGAGATGCTAATTCAAGCTATCAAAAACAGAGTGTGGAATACACAGACCCAAAGATGATAACCCTGAGCATGCTAGTCTCAAGATTACCTTTAAGAGTACCTTCTTAATCTCCCTTTCTACAGATCTGCTCCCAGCACACTTGAGGTCCTGGCTTTATGTAAGGAAATATGCCAGTAACCCCTAATCAGGATAACCAGGACAGTATTTTTACAGCAGCCTAGTACACAAAAACCATGGGGGCTGGGAAACAAACAATATCATACAAAGGATTATATATCACATCTTTCAATGTGTGAAATTGTAGGGCAGAAATATTAAGGCATAGCTGTTCAAGACAATATGATATAGAGGGATACAGGCCCATGTGCCTTTTAATTCCTGCTGGTAGTTGACAGTATGCAATATAGTGACTTAAGCAGCATTGTCTAATGAATTAATACTTAATGAGCCACCATTAAGCTTAGAAGTGCCCTGTTTTAAACCATTAGATCATTACTTTAATAAGTTCTTTGAAGCCAGATGACTGCTTAAGGCACAATAAAAAAAAAAAAAAAAGGAAAAGAAAAGGAAAAAAGGCAGAATTATTAATTCAAAGAAGTCTGAAACCAAATCTAGGTAGGAAATGATACAGAGAAAATCAGGTCTGAAATTTAGCTTTTCTGTTTCCTTGCTGGTTTTGGAAACAAGGAATTTGTAATGACAAGATAAGAGCTTTGACTTTCACAACTGGGGGTGAAATACATTGTCAGTCATAAATTGCCTGCTCTATCTCTATGGTCTAGCTTTGGATTCAAATCCACTAAATGTACTGGGGCTTTGTGGCTAGCTTTTGGTAACAGAGAAGACCCACACTGGAGTAATTCATGAAGAACAGCAGCCCATGGGAAGGAGTCACAATGGAGAAGTTAATGGAGATCTCTCTCCAGGGAGACTGACTCCACACTAGAGTAGCAGAAGAGTGCAAGGAGTCACAGAATCATAGAATGGTCCAAGCTGAAAGGCACCTCCAAAGGTCCTCTAGCCTCACCGCCCCACAGTCAGCAGGGACATCCTCAACTAGATCAGGTTGCCCAGGGCCTCATTGAGCTTTACTTTGAATATCTCCAGGGAAGGGGTCTCAACCACCTCCCTGGGTCACCTGTTCCAGTGTTCCACCACCCTCATAGTAAAGAACTTGCTCCTGATATCCCATCTAAATCTGCCCTTCTCTAGTTTGAAGCCATTGCCCCTCATCCTGTCACTGCAGGCCTTTGTAGACAGTCTCTCTCCATCCTTCCTGTAGGCCCCCAGAGCCTCCTCTTCTCCAGGCTGAACACCCCCAGCTCCCCAAGCCTGTCTGTGTAGCAGAGGTGCTCCAACCCCCTGATCATTTTCATAGCTCTCCTCTGGACCCTCTTCATCAGGTCCATGTCCTTCCTATATTGAGTCCTCCCCCTGAGGAGGAAGGAGCAGCAGAGACATGTGATGAACTGACTGCAATTCCCATTCCACATCCCCCTGCACCACTCAGTGGAGGAGGTAGAAAACCTGGGAGTACACCTGGGCCCAGGAAGAAGGGAGCAGTGTGGGGAAAGAGTCTATAAGATTTAATTTTTATTTCTTATTATTCTACTCTGCTTTGATTGGTGATAAATTAATTTGATTTCATTTTCCCCAAGTCAAGCCTGATTTGCTGGTGACAGTAATTGGTGATCTCTCTCCATCTTTGTCTTCACTCAGGAGACTTTTGTTATATTTTCCCTCCCCCGTTCATCCAGCCAAGGAAGGGAGTGCTTCAGTGCTTGGTGGGCACTCAACATCCAGCCAGTGCAAACCCACCACACTAAAAATCATTGCATTGACACTTTTAATAAGGAGCATCCATTTCTTTGTCTTGTATCCTTGGTCTTTCTTTGCAGTGCATTTAATATCTTAGTTTGGAAAGAAAACATTTAATATCTTAGTTTGGAAAAGGTTTAAGGAGAGGGAAGCTGGGATCTTGTGAAACCTGGCCATGGAGTTCATATGTACAGCGTGATAGGATGGAAAGCTAGCTTGATAATTATGTAAGAGAGGTATTTAGATGTCTAAAGAGATGTGTGGTGGGATCTTTAAAAGCACTTGAGTTGTGGAAAGTTAAATGTGAGCCTGGTTGTCCACAGTATATCTATTTCCCTAGGTGCATATCCAATGAATGCAATGAAAGATTTCCAATCAAAAGGTTTAGAAAGAAAATTACGACCGTGGGCAATGTTATTGAACTTCTCCTGATTTATCTACAGACAAATAATTATGGGTGCAATCCAGAGTTCATAGAATTCAATGAAATACTTTCTGCAGACTTAATAGACCTTATATCAGGTTTGCAGAATTACAGTAAGTCATTCTGAATGAAGAACTCATCTAGGAGTATTGTAATGTGTTTGTGGACAATATGTTAATAGAAAATAGGCACGAGTTTTAAACTGTGTGCTATAAATTATTCACCCAATTATATGGCATCTAGATGGACAGATAGGGGAATTATGCATTAATAACCACATATTTCATATAACCTTTGGCTATGTGATGAAACAGGTTTATCATGAAGGATCCCTCCATCAGTAGAAAGATCCGCTGTGAAGTGTTTCAAAGGCTCCTATTTGACTTCGAGTCACCAACTAATAAACAAAGAATGGCTGGAGGCTGGCACTGTTCAAAAATCAAGACCAGTGAGGGAAGTGCTGGATGGTAGAAGCAGCATTTTCAATACATTCCTTTTCTCTTAACTCCTCTTGCAAAGGCTCTCTCAGTGTGATTATTCTTTTAGGGAACTTAGAATAAGAAGAGATCAATGGGGAATGTTTAGGCACAGAACTCAGCCCTCAGGTATCCTGTTCTCACAATCTCCCACAGGGAAATTTTGAATCTAAGGATGTCACAGATTAAATTTGTGTTGAATTTAATGAGTTCAAAATTTCATCCTCTGAATAGTCCCTGTGTCTTTCATGTGAGCTTATGACACTTGTCATTTCCTTCCATCTGGCTTGCCCTCGACTCGAAAAAAAATATTCATTATTGGAATCAGTTATGCCCAACATATAAATGAATTCCTACTATATTTAAGAGAGCAGGCAATTAATTTTAAATTTAGGAGCAACTGCTACCCTTTTTCAATTTCATGCTTTGCTGTGTATGCAGTCCTTGGGGTGTGCATGTCTGGGTGCAAGATTACACCCCTGTGCGTGTGGCTCAGCGTGTGTGCACACATGGCTCTGTGTGCTCACGCATCACATCCATGTCCAGCTTTGTGTATTTCTGGCTCTCTTTAGGATAGGATAAGATAGGATAGGAATTAGAATAGAATAGAATAGAATAGAATAGAATAGAATAGAATAGAATAGAATAGAATAGAATAGAATAGAATAGAATAGAATAGACCAGTTTGGAAAAGACCTTTGAGGTCTTTGACTCCGTGGCTCCCTGTGTACGCTGTGGTGTGCATATGTGCACATGTCTGTGTGTGTGATTCTGTGTGTTTCAGGGCGAAGGAGGAAAGGGCTGTTTTCATGTTGTGTGTATTTGTGCAAAATACTTTCATTTCCTTTCTTTCTGAGTTAAAAGTGGTGCAGCTGTTTCATTATGGCTTACCCAGAACATGTCCAGAGAAGGGCAATGAGGTGGTGTTCAAAAAAGGATTGGACGTGGTACTTGAAGCCATGGTGTAGCTAGTCTTGAGGTGTTGGGTGATAGGTTGGACTTGATGATCTCTGAGGTCTTTTCCAACCTTATTGATTCTATGATTCTCTGATTCTAAACCCCACTTTACTGACCTAAAGACTTATCTGAGAATGGACATGAGATAATTCAGTCTTCATGCTGCATTAGTTCTCAGCAGAAATGCAAGGAAGTTTGAGTTACAGGATTTAATAGTGTGGTAAGGAAGCTATTAGAGTGCATTGTATAGGCTGTTTTATTGTAGTGATTTCACATATACTATGAAAATAACTCCAAATCATCACCCCCAGGACTGTATAGCTTGTCACTGTCATTTTCAGTTCTGGATAATGCCACCCCTGAATGTATGTGAGTGCATATCTGCAGAGATAAAGTAATTAAAATGGAAATTCAGGAATTTCAGTGTGGATATACAGCATGTGGGAGAGAAAAAAATAATATTGTACTTTCTGCCTCATTTTCCTGCCTGTGTCATTGTGCAGGTGTGTATGCCCTCTGTATATAAGTATTCACAGCCATATCAGAAACAAAACTAGTAAGCTGGGCAGAAAAGGTGTGCAGCTTGTGGCAGACCTCCAAGATGCAAGGCAATAGGCACTGTTATCTGTGTCACTGTGCCTGTCATTCACCCCAGCTCCATGTTTCACTGTGAACAATTTTGTGGGCAGTGGTCTTGCAGGACAAAATAATTACTAATCATCTGGCAGAGGGGAATACAGACAACACTGAGATGGATGGGAGTGATAGGATAGGATAGGATAGGATAGGATAGGATAGGATAGGATAGGATAGGATAGGATAGAATAGACCACGTTGGAAGAGACCTTCAGGATCATCATGTCCAACCCATCATCCAACACCAGCTGATCAACTAAACCATGGCACCAAGCACCCCATCCAGTCTTCTCCTAAACACCTCCAGTGGTGGCAACTTCACCACCTCCCCGGGCAGCCCATTCCAATGGGCAACCATTCTCTCGGCAAAGAATTTCTTCCTAACATCCAGCCTAAACCTCCCCTGGCACAGCTTGAGACTTTGTCCTCTTGTTCTACTTGAAGGTAGAGAAGCTCTGCAGAGGGATCTGAACAGACTGGATTGATGAGCCAAGATCAATGGAATGAAGTTCAATGAGGTTAAGTGTTGGGTAACAGCCCCATGTAATGCTACAGTTTTTTCCAACCTTAATAATTCTGTGATTCTGTAATTCTAAATTCATCTGTGTAGAACAACACTGGCAATAGTTTAATGTCCAGTAGATTCCCCACATGCCATAAACAGCACAGCATCCATATCTTTGCAGGAATAGCAGATTAGTTTATTCTCTATGCTAGAAAGAGAATCCTGTTAGTTAGTGGAGATTCATGCCACACAGGGTAACTGTTATAGTTCTGGATAGGGCTTTCAGGTGCTGCTCAGGATGTTGAGGAGGAAAATAGAAAGGGAAGAACATAGACCTGGTGCTCAGAGAAGAGTAACCAACATGCAGCTGGCGCTTGTCACCTCCCTGTGTGCTTGGGCCTGCAAAGACTGTCCTGTGAAGACATGGGGTCAGCTTTTCCCATTCCTCCAGGTTTACTCATCCTGTCATTTGTCACCTGTGTGGGAAAGGAGAGCAGCCTTTAGCTAGCAGTTGCTCCCTTCCCTCTGAGGGACCTGGCAGTGTGGTCAGCCCACACAGGAGACTAATGAGACTTCTCATGGACTGTTACTCCCAGAGCGGGCACGTGGAAGGACTCACAGCTGAGACTGCAATTAATAAAGGCAAAGAGTGAGGCTGACCAGTGGGAGTTGTGCAGTTGTTTCTGGGAAGGGGGCATAAGGCCTGCAGTTGAAGTCACCACAGTGATGGAGCAAGGCTGCTGCTGCTCACTAATGAGTAATGATTGCAGCTGGAGGAGCTGTTGGGAACAGCACTGCTCAGCTGTGGCTGCACATCTGCTCAGCTGGGTGGCCTCAAACCTTTTCTCCAAGGCTCTCTTGCAGCTGCCAAGAAGTCAGACTCTGAAAGCTGTGAGGCACAGCACACATGCACTTGTTCCTGTCACTGTATTTACCAGGGACACTGGAGAGGTGGGAAAGATTTGACAGCTGTATCTAATAAAAAAGACATGGAAAGGAAATAAGAAAAAGGTAAATGATAGCCACAGGTGATCAATACTCACTGATGGGTATGAACTGCCGGTGAAAAGTGGGTTTCAGCTTGTTCTCAGCTGGTTCTCATCTGTAAACTTCTGTACTGCCAGGATTTCTTTCTTGTAAAGACATGACCTGGAACAAACTGCAAAACAGCGAGCTCTGAAATCACCTGGGAAGTAGAGTATGCTCAGTTTCCTGACATAGCTTTTGTTTGCACCTTGTCTTGTCTGAGACAAGTCAAAACTGTCTGGAAAGAAACAAACAGCAGTGACTTTCCCAAACTCAGCATCATAAATGTAACAGCTTGAACTTTAATCACACCAAGGTGAGAATAAGCATCAAGGACAGACAGAGAGCAAGTATGTGGAGTGTCTCAGCAAGGACAGGATCCACAGCACTGCTCATCTCTCAGTGAAAGCAGTATCCCAGAATTGAGCCTGCTGGTTGGACCTTCTAAATTGTCCCAATATAGCAAACCACCTATAAGGAAAGGGACCAATGTCTACAGATTCACTCTAACAGTATCACTGTAGGAAGAGTCACTCCCATATTACACCAATAGTAGAAATGGTTTTGCATAAAACAGAAACCTTGCAAAATTGTGTCGCAAACTCTTAGGACTTATTTCTTCTATGTTCTTACTTACTGGCTGCACACAGCAGTGAAGGTCACATTATATTGGTCTCTGCAAAGGCATATCTGCAAGTGTATAAACACTGGGAGAACAGCTGAGTTTCATTTCATTGGAAATTAGTTCAGTGACTGGCAGTACAGTTGAGAGTCTGTAATCATCACTGAGCCTTCCTTACTTTATTCAATTAAATATCCACAGCCTACAAGAAAAAGAATTTGCAAGTAAACCAAAAACAAGCTAACAAACAAACAAAAATTAGTCTCTGAAAATCAAACTCTATTTCCTGCCATTCCTATGCTAGTAATAAAGATTTTCTGTTTGGGATTTCAGTGCTTGAGCAGGACCAGGAGTGTGTACATTGCCTCAGAGATCCTTACAAAGGCAGAAGGAGATTAACAACTAAGTTACTTGATGAAGAAGAGTGTATAGCTCTGGATACAATAAAAAATGAAATGCTCTTGTTACCCTTTCTTTGAGCATAAAACTTCAGTTTAGTGAGAATAACACTCTCATTTTCATAGAATCATAGAATCAATAATGTTGGAAAAGACCTCAGAGATCACCAAGTCCAACCTGTCACCCAACACCTCAGGACTACCAAACCATAGCTTCAAGTGCCATGTCCAATCCTTTTCTGAACACCTCCAGTGATGGTGACTCCACCACCTCCCTGGGCAGCACATTCCAATGGCCAGTCTCTTTCTGAGAAGAACTTCCTCCTCACCTTGAGCCTAAACTTCCCCTGGCTCAGTTTTAGACTGGGTCCTCTTGTTCTGGTGCTGGTTGACTGGGAGAAGAGACAAACCCTCACCTGGCTGCAACCTCCTTTCAGGTAGTTGTAGAGAGCAATGAGGTCTCTCCTGAGCCTCCTCTTCTCCAGGCTAAACAACCCCAGCTCCCTCAGCCTCTCCACAAAGGGCTGTGCTCAAGACCTCTCCCCAGCCTCGTTGCCCTTCTCTGGACACATTCAAGAGTCCCAATATCCTTTTTAATTTGGGTGTCCCAGACCTGGACACAGGACTCAAGGTGTGGCCTAACCAGTGCTGAGTACAGGGGCAGAATAGGAACTGCAGTTTCTAGGAGAACTGTCAACTGGAAACAAAACAACACAAACAAACACACAAACAACCCAAACAATATAAAAGATGAAGAAAAGGACCAATAAAAAGTCAACACAGAAGCTCCTAGTAGAGCATTATTGATTATCAAATCAAACATAGTGGCTACTATGCCTTCATCTCCTCATTATCAGTGTAGTTACTCTATGCAGTCCAGTTGTACAATGTGTGGTCCTTCACATGATGACTGCTGACTTTTTCACTTCCTCACAACACAACAGATTTCAGTCACTTGATATCACAGAGTGGTTTCTGCCCCTCCAAGCTTGTGAAAAAATATTTTATTGGATTGTAAATGAAGTTCTCTTCTTCTCTGAGGTTGTTTTCTACAGCAGTTCCATTTTTCACATCTTCTGTCTCTTTTATTTTGTTTTTATTGGATGCTGATGGGTAAAATGTAAAACAGCACTAGAGAAAGGAGCTAAGAACAAATATACTGATAATTCACTGAGAGGAATTAAATTGTACTTCCACCTCCTCAGTCTAAGAGCTTATACAATGTGAAATGGAACTGGGTAAGCTCTTTTACTACTTCTGCTCCTAGCAGAGTAGTTATGGTGAAAGATATATCATGATTCCCATTAGGTGGTGTTGGATGGTAGGTTGGACACAATGACCTTGAAGGTCTCTTCCAACCTGGTTTATTCTATTCTAGTATAAATACTCATTTTTGAGGCTTTACAAAATGTCATCAAAATTCACTATGATTGAAACTTACTCAATAAGGTCCTAACCTAAAAACAATTTCAGAGAAACATCAGATGAAATAGGGTTGATGGAGAGTCAGGTAGTCTCTTTGTGTGCACTGAGTTACCTGAAAATCTAATACCAGGAATTTTATAGACGTTCAAAATACTGAGGTGTAAAGAGATAACCTGCTCTGACAGATGGAATCAGTGCCTTAACAGGGCTCATCTGCACCAATTAACACAGCTCAGCAATGCATTATCAACATGTCACATCAAATGTATCGATACTTTTTAGGACGACATTGAGCTAAGAGGACACAGTCTCAAGCTGCACCAGGGGAGGTTTAGGCTGGATGTTAGGAAGAAATTCTTCACAGAAGGAGAGATTGGTCATTGGAATGTGCTGCCCAGGGAGGTGGTGGAGTCACCATCACTGGAGGTGTTTAAGAAGAGACTGGATTGGGTTGCTTGGTTCCATGGTTTAGTTGATTAGATGGTGTTGGATGATAAGTTGGACATGATCTCAAAGGTCTTTTCCAATCTGGTTAATTCTCTTCTCTTCTCTTCTCTTCTCTTCTCTTCTCTTCTCTTCTCTTCTCTTCTCTTCTCTTCTCTTCTCTTCTCTTCTCTTCTCTTCTCTTCTCTTCTCTTCTCTTCTCTTCTCTTCTCTTCTCTTCTCTTCTCTTCTCTTCTCTTCTCTTCTCTTCTCTTCTCTTCTCTTCTCTTCTCTTCTCCTCTCTTCTCCTCTCTTCTCTTCTCTTCTCTTCTCCTCTCTTCTCCTCTCTTCTCTTCTCTCTTCTCAAGCAACTCAAATTGTAATAATTACCAAATAGATAAAATTTATTTGAGAGTGAACCTGAGGAAAGGCTGCAAAATTTTGCAGGTCTGATTTCACACAGTTTAAGGAAGAATAAAGTTCATTTTGCTGGCTTTGCTTCAGGATTTCTTTGCCCATATTAGCTGGTTTTTGGTTGGGTGGGTTTTTGTTTGTTGGATGGTTTATTTGATAAAATAGCAAGAGAAAATGTCACCACGGGGTTTGTGGCAAAGACAAAGAGTATTCAATGATTTATATCTTTTTGGGTTCAGTGATTTCACCCAGGCCCCCCCCACCTCTTATTTATTTTCCAGGCAGGGCAATTTTCTGTAAATTATAAGCACAAATGGCAACTTTAAAAAAAATCCTCCTTTCCAATAATACCCACTGACTTCTTGCATGAAAATGAAGTACACCGGCCTGTAAAGAGCACAGACTGTAAAATAATTGCCTTCATTGGTATGAAAATGGCTAGTCATTTGCTGCAAAAGTGCAATTTGTGGTGGCAGAAGAAAGTAATTCTTTTAATAAGATATTCATCCAGCTATTCATAATATGATTTAATCAGTAGATTGCATGCAGTCTTTAAATGTAAAATGTCCAAAATCATCATAGTGAATTATTAACAGTTGATCTCTTGGGGAAGGGAGAAATGCAGTCCGTATTTGCGGTGCTGGGAGAAGGGAGAAAGGAAAAGACAGATTAGATCAACCAATGGGCCACATTTTTCATTCTCTCAAAACTTTCTCATCTTCCTGCTGAGCTCAGAGGCTGTTGGCCTAATAAGTGCAATGTTTAATTCTCACAAGTTCCTCAGTGAGCTAAGACCTTAAAACTTCTCGGCTTTTAATAAAGCGTCGTATTTTCATAGAATCATAGAATCAATAAGGTTGGAAAAGACCTCAAAGTGCATCAAGTCCAACCTATCACCCAACACCTCAGGACTAACTAAACCATGGCTTCAAGTGCCACATCCAATCCCCTGTTGAACACCTCCAGGGACAGTGACTCCATTACCTCACTGGGCAGCACATTCCAATGGCCAATCTCTCTTTCTGGGTAGAACTTTCTCCTCACCTCCAGCCTAAACTTCCCCTGGCACAGCTTGAGACTCTGTCCTCTTGTTCTGGTGCTGGTTGCCTGGGAGAAGAGACCAACCCCCACTTGGATACAACCTCGTTTCAGGTAGTTGTAGACAGCAATAAGGTCTCCCCTGACCCTCCTGTCCTCCAGGCTAAACACCCCCAGCTCCCTCAGCCTCTCCTCATAGGGCTGTGCTCCAGACCCCTCCCCAGCCTCATTGCCCTTCTCTGGACACGTTCAAGTGTCTCAATGTCCTTCTTAAACTGAGGTGCCCAGAACTGGACACAGGACTCAAGGTGTGGCCTAACCAGTGCTGCGTACAGGGCACAATGACTTCCCTGCTCCTGCTGGCCACACTATTCCTAATGCAGGCCAGGATGCCATTGGCCTTCTTGGCCACCTGGGCACACTGCTGGCTCATGTTCATCTGGCTGTCAACCAGTACCCCCGGTTGCCTTTTTGCCTGGCTGCTCTCCAGCCACTCTGACCCCAGCCTGTAGTGGTGCATGGGGTTGTTGTGACCAAAGTGCAGCACCAGCTTTAGCAGCTGTCACTTGAATATAGTTGTTCCACTCTGCAGCACACGTGGGTTTTTTTTCAGCATCATGGCCAAGGCTCCCCAAATTTCATACATATTGCATTGAAACATATTTTCTGCCCCTTGGTTCTCTCATTTGCTCACATAGCCCTTACTTCACAGAAACACATGGTTTCTTTCCTGGGCAATAGTTGCTAGAGGCTACTCAGGCAGTCCCCCTGGCTTACAAGATGAAAAATTCATGTGTGATATTTACCACTTTTCAAAATCTGGCACTTTTTATGTGTGTGAGGGAAGATTACCTGAAGCATATTTGGCAGTTTTGCAAAGTTCTAATACGTGCTGCCTGCATATGTAAGCAATTTTCTAACAATACATGGTAGATAAAGGAAATCTTTAGAAGTACTTTGGGTTTCACTCTAGCTACTTTTTGATAGTCTGTAGAGATCAACAGATAGGAAAAAAAAATAAATGTAGCAGACAAAGTACAATTTATTGAAACAAAAAGGAACATCAGGCAGCCACAATATGCAGTAGCTAGGCTTCTGTATGGTGTCTGGCATATTCCAAGCTGTAATGCACACAATTAGAGGCTTATAATGCATTTTGTTCAGTGAGATTCTCAGTTCATTGGAAAAAAATTACAAGTCTAATTCTGTGCTTGCTTAAAAATAGCACAAATAATAAGAAGCTGTTATGCTATGTGACAAGAAAATACGTCAGTTGCATTTACTAATCTGTTATGCCTCAGAACATGTCCCTTACACAAAGAAAACCTTTCCTTCCTCTGGATCTGATCTTCCAGTGCATAACATCCATTTTAATCTGAGGCGATTGTGTCTGTTCTAATAGAATTACATGTCTATAACAGTGGTGTGATGGAGTAGAGAATTAGTCCCATTTGTGTAAGGTAGCTTGGGGTCCTCCCTGCAAAAAGGCAAAAGAGTTGGAATTTAATCCTGTTTCTATTGTTCATGTTCTGCAGGCAGTTAGATACAAGAAATCATGTACCTGTTTCTGAGATACTGTCTCTAGCCTCTGGTTAGAGCTCTTTAGCACCTTTGAGCCAGTGTGGTAGCACAACCAGCCAGCTCAAGATCAGCAGCAGATGGTGACACCTGCTTGGAGTATGGACTGAGCATAACTGCCTGCACCAGAATGCTCCTTTGTGCACTGCATACCCTGGAGAAACACCCTCTGGTGCAAAGTGGTGTGTTTTGGGCTGGCTTCCTTGAAGTTATGCTAATGAACAATAAGGGCAAATTATGCTAATAAGCAATAAGAGAGACAAAAGTAGATACCTTCTTGGTTCCCACAGCTATTGTTGAGACTAGTAAACAAAAAATCAGCACAGCGTACAAGGCTCTGTTCTGTGAGCTTTCAGCAGGCAGTGACACTCTTCACAATCTAATTTACTGGCACCAAAGAAAAGAAATGTGTTTATTAAATAAAAGAATAGCAGTGTTTTGCCATTACTGAGGAAATTAGTTGTGGCAGAGAATAAAACAGAATCATAATAAAGTATAGGCACTGCAGTGTGTTTCTGTGGCAGCACACAGGTTCCCTGAATAAAACAAAAATATTGTTGAGGGGCAGCGGAATGGAATGGAATGGAATGGAATGGAGTAGAATAGAATAGAATAGAATAGAATAGAATAGAATAGAATAGAATAGAATAGAATAGAATAGAATAGAATAAACCAGGTTGGAAAAGACCTTTGAGATCGCCAAGTCCAACTCATCACCCAACACCATCTAATCAGCTAAACCACGGCACCAAGTGCCTCATCCAGTCTCCTCTTAAACATCTCCAGTGATGGTGACTCCACCACCCCCCTGGGTAGCCCATTCCAAATCACTCTTTCTGTGAAGAACTTCTTCCTAATGTCCAGTCTAAACCTCCCCTGGTGCATCTTGAGACTGTGTCCTCGTTCTGGTGCTGCTTGCCTGGGAGAAGAGACCAACCCCCACCTGGCTACAACCTTCCTTCAGGTAGTTGTGGACAGCAATAAGGTCTCCCGTGAGCCTCCTCTTCTCCAGGCTATACAACCGCAGCTCCCTCAGCCTCTCCTCATAAGGTTTCTGCTCCAAACCCCTCCCCAGCTTTGTTGCCCTTCTCTGGACACGTTCCAGCAACTCAGTGTCACTGAATATAGTGATATCTTCTTTCTGTGAAAGTGCTCTAGTCTCCAGAATTGATATTGTGTGCAATTTTACTAAATAAGATATACAGATAACACGCCAGCCTCCTAAGTAGAGATTATAATTGTTTCCTCTGAGCTCTCATGAATTCATAATCAAAAGACAGCAATAATTTATTTGGCATAGAAAACTAAATGGCAAGACATCCAGGGAGGTGCTTAGGCAATTGCTCAGTTTCTTACTGTTGGGAACTTAGTACCTGATAAATGAATTAGTAAAACATTCAAAATGGCTCTGTGTGTGATCACAGAGTGGAGCTGTCTGCAATAACTTATGCTGGCATGTCTGATAGCTCCTCACAGCTGTAAGAATACAGCTCTTTGGGTGTGATTTACTAACATTTTGTATCAGCCCAGTAGCCAAAAATAGTATTAAGAACTGAAGTGCTGGTGATTATCCTGGTACACAATAAATGCACGACTGAAGAAGTTAAACCAATTTGGTAGCTGTATGAAAGCACTGGGAACATCCAACAGTTTGAATACATTTTTTTATTATTATTATTATTTATGAAAGGCTGTCTGTATACTGTGCTCCAGAATAATCCCTCAGGTGTGTTCAGGCAACTGCTTCTCTTAGTGGAAGCTACTTATCCTAACAAAAGGATGAAATGACTGCTGATGAGCCATTTCATTTCTAACTTGCATCCCCAATTTCCTTTCCATTTTTATGAAGATACCTTTGATTCTGGCATTCAAATTTATGTTTAAGTGGCCGTGAAGGGTGCAGTTTGCATGGTCTTGGTACTCACAAACCCACTTTTAAAAGCAAGCAGCGTTTCTGCTTTCCCTAAGTGCAGAAAGAATACATAGAATACATAGAATACATAGAATAAACCAGGTTGGAAGAGACCTTCAAGATCATCGCGTCCAACCCATCAACCAATCCAACACCACCTAAACAACTAACCCACTGCACCAAGCACCCCATCAAGTCTCCTCCTGAACACCTCCAATGACGGCGACTCCACCACCTCCCCAGGCAGCCCATTCCAATGTGCAATCACTCTCTCTGTATAGAACTTTTTCCTAACATCCAACCTAAACCTCCCCTGGTGCAGCCTGAGACTGTGTCCTCTTGTTCTGGTACTGGCTGCCTGGGAGAAGAGACCAACATCCGTCTGTCTACAGCCTCCCTTCAGGTAGTTGTAGAGAGCAAGAAGGTCTCCCCTGAGTCTCCTCTTCTCCAGGCTAAGCAACCCCAGCTCCCTCAGCCTCTCCTCATAGAGCTTGTGTTCCAAACCCCTCACCAACTTTGTTGCTCTTCTCTGGACTCGTTCCAGCAAGTCAACCTCCTTCCTAAACTGAGGGGCCCAGAACTGGACACAGTACTCGAGTTTAAAATATTTTGAAGTGCATCTGTGATGCTTAACCTTTGGGACAGCTGATATACTAAAACCTTTGCATTCCAAAAAAAGGACCCAGGGTACATACCAGTAGCATAAATGAGACAGTGATCTAACAATCAGGAAGAAGAACAGAAATAACATCTTAAGTGATGAAGTCAACCCTGTCTGCTCTTGTTGCAAACAACTGCCTCAGACATCCTGGCTAATTGATCTAGCAAGCTGTTCTTCAAAATACCTCCATGCTTTTGTCTCCGTTACTGCTGTCATCCAAAAGCTGTTCCAGAATACAAACCTCTGTAACTGTGTGTAAGAGACTAAATCTTGTCTTTCTTGATGTGACTCAAAGATAAATTCACCTTTGCTCCTTTTACCTTTTACCATTGGAATGGGCTGCCCGGGGAGGTGGTGGAGTCACCATCATTGGAGGTGTTCAGGAGGAGACTTGATGGGGTGCTTGGTGCCATGGGTTAGTTGTTTAGGTGGGTTGGATTGATTGATGGGTTGGACACAATGATCTTGAAGGTCTCTTCCAACCTAGTCTATTCCATTCCATTCCATTCCATTCCATTCCATTCCATTCCATTCCATTCCATTCCATTCCATTCTATTCTATTCTATTCTGCTATCACACTAGCTGCTGCACTTGTCTATTTTTCCTGAGATAAAGCATGGAAATATCACATCTCTCAATCTTCCTTTCTTATCCCTACTTTAAAGCTTTTTTTCTTTAATGGGTCTCAATGGCCTTATCCAGAGATTGCCCTCCTGAGGTATGAGGCTGAAAGATATGATTCAGAAGTTGCAAGAGGTCAGCTAGAAACCAGTGCAAGGACTGGAAGCAGGGCCTTCAAGTGAAATGTTGTAAATGTGTCCTGAAATAAAAACTGTTATAGTGTTCTGCTCTCCAGTGGGAAACAAAAATCAGTGAAGGTAGTAATATATAAGACAAGAAAGGCTTTGAAACAATTGTTACTTCTACCAAAATGGTCAGGCTTGTAAGAAAATCACTGTGTTTTACAGCTTAAAAATGTAGTCATGCAGGTTTGTTTCTCCCATACCCAACAACTGCTGTCTTCATTTTCAGCAGTAGCAAACAAAGTTTGGAAAGCCAGAAGGAGTTTCCATTTGTGAGACAGTAAAAGTCTGACAGTGTTTAGAGATATTCAGGATGCTCACAGGAAAAAAAAAAATAAAAAGAAACAATTTCTGAGTAAAAAATATGGGTTTGTTACATGTCTGATAGTTTATAAACTATCACATAATTAAAGGAGCAATTAAAGAATCACTTTTGGTGGCTTTGTGCTATGAAATGCAATAAACAGCTGTTGAGATGGATTAATAGCCAAAACAAAGAGGAAATATTGAATCAGTCTCAAGATCCTTTGGTTACATAGAAACAGCAGATTAGTCCTACCGTGCACTACAAACTGAGAGGTGGGGAGAGGTGGGGGTTGGTCTCTTCTCCCAGGCAACCAGCAACAGAACAAGAGGACACAGTCTCAAGCTGTGCCAGGGGAAGGTTAGGCTGGAGGTGAGGAGAAAGTTCTTCCCAGAGAGAGTCATTTGCCATTGGAATGTGCTGCCCAGGGAGGTGGTGGAGTCCCCATCCCTGGAGGTGTTCAAGAGGGGACTGGATGTGGCACTTGGTGCCATGGTTTAGTTAGTCAGGAGGTGTTGGCTGACAGGTTGGACTTGGTGATCTCTGAGGTCTCTTCCAACCTTATTGATTCTATGATTCTATTCTATGATTCTATGGTTGCAAGAGTCTCCACAAAACAAAGAAGAAGAAGTCCTTATCCCCTAAACCCTAGAGTAAATCAAACTCTTTGGGAGTTTTGACTACCAGATTCACAGAAGAGATTTATTCTGGTCTAGCTCCTTTTAAATCCATCATTGTGCTAAGCCTGGAAATATCATATTGCCTAGGAAAATCACTGGAAGATGGACAGCTTCTAAGTTGCACAGCAGTGTATTTAACCTTATTTCTGTGAACCTGCAGTTCTTTATAGTGATGACTGATCAGCAACATACATCTTAATATAATTTTTCAGTCTCCCCTTGGACACAAAAGAGACAGTTGCAAATTTCTCTGTTGATGTTAGGTCATGAAAATTAAATATTAGAGAGGCAACGTGGAGCAGATGACTGCAGCTGCTTCTGTCTGGTGACAGGCTCGAGCTAATCTTGACAGGAAAAAATCTTTCACAGTGAGTGCAGTGGTGCTAAATGGAGAGCTAAACACTTGTCAGCAAAAGTCAGGCTTCTTTTCTTGAAGTATTTAAACAAACTGAATCTGAAACAAAGGAGGCAGCTAAGTCGTATCACTCTCATTAATGAGATACAGATAGATGTGTACATTTCCTCTGTGCCAAAGGAAATCTGTACAGACAAAGGGGAAGAAAGCCAAGGTCAGTGAACAGGGCCTATAGGTCATGGTTGCAGAGAGGTCTTTACCAGAGTTTCCACCCTACACAACAATTATTGTCCTCTGTAAGCATTATTTAATGATAGATTAGGCACAGGAAAGGCTGATCAACAGCCAAAAGGGCTGTTCTACCACTTCTGCACCATACTTGTCCAATAACTACTCTCCCAGGCAAGCAGCACCAGAACAAGAGGACACAGTCTCAAGCTGCACCAGGGGAAGTTTAGGCTGGAGGTGAGGAGAAAGTTCTTCACAGAGAGAGTTGTTAGGCATTGGAATGTGTTGCCAGGGGAGGTGGTGGAGTCACCATCCCTGGAGGGGTTCAAGAGGATGTGGTTTAGTTAGTCCTGAGGTGTTGGGTGATAGGTTGGACTTGATGATCTTTGAGGTCTTTTCCAACCTTACTGATTCTATGATTCTGTGAAGCAGATAGCTTACCACACTGTAAGCTTTGAAATACCCAGCGCATCCTCTAGCAGCCCCAAAACACAGTTTAAATCTACATGTAGAGTGGAAGATTTCTGTGGGCTTCACTTCCATTTCTTACTATGGTGTCAAAACTGCACCAAAAAAACCAATAATAAAGCTGCCTAGAGAGCACTGTTTAATAAGGATGAATGTATACATAATATAACACTGAAAGAGTAGACTTGGATTTGACAACAGGGGAAAGTTTTACATTTAGGGTACTGCTACTCACCAGCAAAGCTCCTCTGGTTCTGCGCTGCTTTAAAGATAATGATTACAGCTCCTGCAAGCAAGAGAGGAGAGAGATGTGAAGCATGAAGTAACTGTATAATAACAACTTGAAATCTGATCACTGAATCCTCTGTCATGTCTACCCTACCCTCATTTCTGTCACGCTAAGAGGTTTATCAACTAAACTGTCTGTGAGATTTCACCCGAGTAACTCCCGCTGAACTTCTGTTTTCTGCTTCGGTAACTCAGTGCCCAAAGATCAGGCTGATAATGGACAAGCAGCCTGCACTTTCTAGGGGTTATGGAGGTCATTTAAACACATAGGATACAACTGGATGTGTTAACCTGAGTACACAGGCACAGCAGCACAGTATCACAGTACAGTAGAGGTTAGAAGGGACCTCCAGAGATCGAGTCCAACCCCCCTGCCCAAAGCAGGATCACCTAGGATAATCCACACAGGTGGGTTTTGAAAGTCTCCAGAGAAGGAGACTCCACAACCTCCCTGTGCAGTCTGTTCCAGTGCTCCATCACCTTCACTGTAAAGAAGTTTCTCCTCATGTTCAGGTGATCTATGTTCAAGCTTGTACCCACTGTTCATTGTCTTATTACTGTGCACCACTGAAAAGAGCTTGGCCCTATCCACTTGACCTCCACTCCTCAGATATTTATACATATTTAGAGACATTCACACAAGATACTGTTTGAATTTGGTCTTTCTTGTAATCATGTGCTTGTTTAGAAGCTTTAATCTTAGAATCATAGAATCACTAAGGTTGGAAAAGACCTCAGAGATCATCAAGTCCAACCTGTCACCCTGCACCTCAGTACTAACTAAACCACGGCTTCAAGTGCCACATCCAATCCCCTTTTGAACACCTCCAGGGACGGTGACTCCACCACCTCCCTGGGCAGCACATTCCAATGGCAAATTACTCTTTCTGTGAAGAACTTTTTCCTCACCTCCAGCCTAAACTTCCCCTGGCACAACTTGAGACTGTGTCCTTTTGTTCTGGTGCTGGTTGCCTGGGAGAAGAGACCAATCCCCACCTGGCTACAACCTCCTTTCAGGTGTAAACTGCACCCTACAAAAGGAACTTCTTTAATATCTGAATGGCATACAAGAGTGTTTACATTACTTAGCTAATCTCAGAGCCAAAATGAAAAGTTCAGAGATCTTTAGCAGTAGTTTTAAAATATATCATCATTGTGTCTCTCTATATATCATCATTGTCTCTCTGTGGCAGGTCCAGTGAACACAGACCATGGAAAGATGACCCCCCCTTCTGCCAATAGGTGACCTATAAGCCAGAACAAAAAACAGAAGGAAGAAAAAGACTGATTTCAATTTCTGAAATATACTTTGTTTCATGTCTCTGACCTTGAAAATCTCTTCCCTAGGGTCCCTTCAGCAGACAGCTGAGCTGAGCATTGCAAAATTCCCTACATCTTCTTCTTGCAAAGCCTCTTGTTACCTCTCCAGTTTGTCTGCTTGTAGGCAGGTATTTTTCACACTTCCTTCTGCTGAAACTGAAGCATTGCAGAAAGTGGCCGGGAAAGAGCGAGGCGATACTCCGGAATCTCTATCGCTGTTTGCAATAGTGCTCAGGCTTCAAGGTACTAATTGTATCTTTAGAGAAGAGCCTAACCAATTATGCATATTGCACTGTGGCTAGGCAATGTGCTATTGTGTAGGCAGCCTGAGAAGCCAGCACTGTAGGGATTTTATCTCTTCTTTGCAGTAACTAGAAAGAATAGAGGATCAAAAATGAATGCTTTGTCTAATTGTAACTCAGATAGCAAATTCAATGTAATGTCATCTGGTAAAGGCCAGCTATTTCCCTAACTAGGAATGTGGAGCCTAAAGGAGCAATGGAAGTGAGATGAGAGTGCCTAGTCAATCAAAATGCAGATTAACAAAGTTTGAGTCTATTATTATACATGTATTGTACATTTTAAAAGGCTGGATTATAGCTGTGTTTTCCTGGTCTGCCTAATGTGCATTCTGCTGGCAGACTCTTCAGCTGCTCCATTGCAATATGGATGGAGCCTTGTGTCCCAGTTTTCCTGTGCTGACCTATACCTTTTTTTGTTGGAAAATGAGGGAGTAGTCCTTTTCTTCATGTATGCAGTTGTGCACATGTACACATAAATAAATGAGATTGCTTAAAACCATTCCCATGTTTTTCTGTCTAAGGACTGCAGAAGCAACCTTTATAATCTGTGTGGGTTTTTTAAACAGCTTACAGATAGAATAGAATTAACCAGGTTGGAAAAGGTCTTTAAGATCATCAAGTCCAACCAATCACCCAACACCATCTCATCAACTAAACCATGGCACCAAGCACCTCAATCAGTCTCCTCTTAAACACCTCCAAGTGATGCTGACTCCACCACCTCCCTGGACAGCCCATTCCAATGACAAATCACTCTTTCTATGAAGAATTGCTTCCTAACATCCAGCCTAAACCTTCCCTGGCACACCTTGAGACTGTGTCCTTTTGTTCTGGTTCTGGTTGCCTGGGAGAAGAGACCAACCCCCACCTGGCTACAACCTACCTTTCAGGTTAGAGAGCAATAATGTCTCCCCTGAGCCTCCTCTTCTCCAGGCTAATCAACCCCAGCTCCCTCAGCCTCTCCTCACAGGGCTGTGCTCCAGACTCCTCTCCAGCTTTGTTGCCCTTCTCTGGACACATTTAAGGGTCTCAATATCTTCTTAAATTGAGGGGCCCAGAACTGGACACAGGACTCAAAGTGTGGCCTAACCACAGAATGCAGAATGCTCCTGAAGAAACTTCAGCTAATATTCCCAGCCTCTGCTCATTCCAGCTGTCTGACTTTTAATGTGACACATAAATATGTGAAGTTCTGGGTAAGGAATTGAGTGATGAACTGTCTGAGCATCCATCTTCTGAAATTAGGTTAGATTTTTCTCAGTCCTATTCAGGATGCAGCTCTGCCTCCACTTTACTTTTGACAACTACTTTAGCTACACTATGCTGAAAACATTTTCAGTTAGGTGAAAATAAATTTCTGCAACAAAAGCTTGGCCTGTTTGAAAGAACATAAACCAAGACAAAGTTAAAACATAATGAGAAATAGATAGATATTCATAGAGATTTTCAGAAAAATCACATTTCATTGGAAACATATAGGTTTCAGAAATCTTAATCCATGGAAGGAATAGAATAGAATAGAATAGAATAGAATAGAATAGAATAGAATAGAATAGAATAGAATAGAATAGAATAGAATAGCAGTGTTTTGCCATTACTGAGGAGATTAATTGTGGCAGAGAATAAAACAGATTCATAATAGAGTATAGGCACTGCAGTGTGTTTCTGTGGCAGCACACAGGTTCCCTGAATAAAACAAAAATATTGTTGAAGGACAGCAAAATAGAGTAGAGTAGAGTAGAGTAGAGTAGAGTAGAGTAGAGTAGAATAGAATTCACCTGGTTGGAAAAGACCTTTGAGATCATCGAGTCCAGCCTCTCACCCAACACCATCTAATCAACTAAACCATGGCACCAAGTGCCTCATCCAGTCTCTTCCTAAACACCTCCAGTGATGCTGACTCCACCACCTCCCTGGGCAGCACATTCCAGTGGCAAATCTCTCTTGCTGGGAAGAACTTCTTCCTAACATCCAGCCTAAACCTCCCCTGGCACAGCTTGGAGACTGTGTCCTCTTGTTCTGTCACATTATCTTCCTTTTGGAGAAATACTATTGCTATTTGAGTCTCCCTGATCCAGTGTCTTCCCTCACAAGCTCTCATTCAACATCTACTTTAACTCAGGTGTCATACTTCTGCAGCAAACAAGTTCATCTTGATGGCAGTTCATATGTTCTTAAAACATATATATATATATGTATAATAAACCAGAAAAATCCCTTTCCCATCTGTGTGTGAAGTTTGCCACTTTGTGATAAGACCTTCAGTTCCAAACCTAACAATTCTGGGTTAGAAGAGGGAATCTGCTCAGCAACACTGGTATGAGTGGAGAACTGTTGTGAGTCTTACATGATATTGCATGTCCCTGCTCTGCAAAGTATTGGCTGATCAAAGATGGAAGAGTTCAGCCCCAGAGGCATGGGTCATATTTTGTGGACATTATGGACATACAAAACTATGACCTCCCAAGAACAACATAGGGTTCCTTGAGGCCTCTTTCCCTGATAGCAAATGCTTCTGAACCACACATGTTGTACCATATTGCCTCATCTCCTATAAGCTGCTCATGCTTGAGGAAGTATTTTTCCTCTGCGTAATTAAACAGCATCATGATTGCTGAGACAATAACTCTCTTTAAAACAGCAATGTTATGCTCTCTTGTGCTTCTCTGCACCTTCCAAGTCACATCTATTCGTGTGATATTTACGACTGAATTTGTATTTCAGTGTTGCCAACTTTTATGGGTTCATGTCTTCCTAAACTAGCAATGTAATTATAAGTGTCTACCTCCTGGTATTTATTATTAATATGAATATAATGAAGTGGGTGATTAAGCAGTCACTGGTTACTCCTGTAATCACCAGACCAGCCCCCTAAGGAAACTGGGTTCAATAACATGTCACCGAAATGATAAAATCTTAATGAGTCATCAACGAGATGCAGAATTGTGAGGCTCAGTAGAGTTCAAGCCCTGTTTATCATAAAAATGAAAGGAGATGAGGCTGGGTAAGGAGGAGAAACAGCTCAAAATGGAGGGATAGATGCTCAGTATGATTTTCATTACCTCTGCTGGACCTCTGACCTATAAAACCTGCTGAACATTTGCCCCTCATCATTAGCACAGTAGCTACAAAATCTTTATTTTGATATACAGTCCTACATCCACAAAATTGGCTGCTGCCTGACACCTGCATTAATTCAGACTGTGTCAGAGACGGGACCACCTCCTCCCCATCTGCCCCCTCAACTCCCCTCCCCAGCCTCCTTGCATGAAAATGTCTGTGATAGAAAGTGATTTACAGGAAAATAAAAGAGTTTCCAAACCCTCTGGCATCTTGGGCCTGCTTATACAGTCTTGTCCTGATTAATTCAAAATTCTTCTTGTTCTTCTAATCCTCTTGTTTCAAAGCTCCTTTGTAGTTCCCTCGCTATCTTTTGTCGGCGTGCAAACGAGCAACCTCAGGTAGGGATGTTTAACTATTTTTTTTGTTCTCCCTTTTTTTCCTCAAAATCTTATAGGTTTGGGGAGCTGTGATATGCTCTGGCTGTTCTGGCTCTGAGTGCATTCATCACATCATTAATAATTCATATTTTTTTAGAAGGGGGGGGAAAAAAAAAGAAAAGAAAGAAAGGAGAGTAAAAAAGAAGTGACTCAAAGCCCTGTTAGACAGCAGCCACAACGCTTCCGGAAGAAAGGCTGCAGGTCAAGTTCAGACTGGGGGGAAAAGAGGCTGCAACTCTATTGAGCTACTTCCAGATTATTCATAACATCAAAGCAATATGTCAGCTACTCAATAATGCATCCTGCTCCAACCTTCAATTAACCTTTTTATTCTTAAGCATTTAGCTTGGTAAGCCACGCAAATTAATTTATTGAGAAGCTAATAGGCAGTGAGTCACAAGGATCGGGAGCTGGGTGATTAGGTGTTTAGTTAGAGGGTTTATTATTTATTTTAGCTGGATTTTGATGAATTATGGATGCATTAATGTTAGGCCTTTTATTTATTGTTTTTTTATTAATATTGAGATATTTTTTCCTAAGTGCAGAGATGATTTTCTAAGAGGGTGGTGGGTTGAAGTTTCCCATCGACATTAACTTAGCATGACTAGTTCGGTTGGAAGCAAATGAAGCTGTATTTAGAATAGGATAGGATAGGATAGAATAACTCCAGAATAGAATAGTGGGAAAATAAAGTAGAATAGAGTAGGATAGGATAGGATAGGATAGGATAGGATAGGATAGGATAGGATAGGATAGGATAGGATAGGATAGGATAGGATAGCATCAATAATGTTGGAAAAGACCTCAAAGATCAGATTCATTGGGTAAATATCTAGAATAAGACGAGTTGTACTAAAACAGTTCTTGCTGCTTCTTCTCTTCTGGTCTCTGCTGGGTTTGCTTCACTCAGGGGAGATTAACCTGCTTGTCAGCTGGCCTTGGCTGAGCTATTTAGTTAAGTCTAACCCACTGCTTTCTCTCTGCTCCTTTTTCTCTCTTGGGACAGCAGGGCAGGGGGGCAGTGGAATAGCTTCCCTGGTCTCTGACCAGGGGAGTTTTCATGTTGTTTGCTAATTGTAAATATCTATGTAACATTGTAAATCCTGTATATTTTGCACACATTCATCACATTCCATTGTAGAGTGTAGTTCTTGCTTGCAAATACAGCTTCATTTGCTTCTAACTGGGTTATTCTGGCAAAGTTAATGCTGGGGTGGAAACTCCAACCCACCACAGTAGTCAGTAGCAGAGAGAAGATAGTTACAGAAGATCTTAGGATTAAACCCACACTAAACCATCACCCTAAATCTGGTATATGTCTCTATCCTGCCTAACAAAACAAATGGCATGTGATGACCATGGCTAGCATCAAGAAATGGCAGAGTATAACCATAATAACCATCCCAGCATGCAGCTCAGCTTATTTGAAGCTTTTGCTGTTCGGTGGGGTTTGTGTTTTCTTTAAGTGACATTGTTACAGATTTGACTTTTGTATTTTAAACCTGATTCACAGATTCATAGAATACCAGTTTGGAAGGGACCTGAAGGATCATCTACTCTTTCACAGTAAGATTATGGTCTGAATGAGATGGCCCAACACCCTGTCAAGCTGGGCCTTGAGAGTGTCAGAGGAATCCACCACCTCCCTTGAGAGTTTGTTTCAATGTTTCATAGTTTGAATGGTGTTTTTTTTTTTCTGGCATCTAGTCCAAATCTCCCCAGTAGCTACCTGTGCAAACTAAACCTCTCTGTAAAAAGAGAGTCTCCCTCCTCATGACAGCCACCCTCTATGTACTTGTACATGGTTATGAGGTCTCCCCTAAGCCTTCTCTTCCCAAGGCTGAACAAACCCAGTTCTCTCAGCCTTTCTTCATACAACAGGTCTTCCAGTCCCCTGATCATTCTTGTGGCCCTTCTCCTGACCCTTTGCAGCCTGTCCACATCCTTCTTGTATAGTGGAGTGGCCAAAACTGTACACAGTAGAAGAAAGCAGGAACAAACCTGGTCCAGATTCATGGTGGCAGAGTGTTACAGGTCCAAAGGGCCAGTGTGAATTAGCACATTCTTCTCTTTATTTTCCCTCTCCCAGCTATTCCCCATGGTTCAGGATACACATGGTCTTGGAAACCAATGCATGCATAACATACCCTCGCACATATATTTTTTCTGATGGGCTCAAGAAACTATCTGCTCTAGGATTTATGAATAAAGATGAGTGACTGCACAATTTCCTTTTATAAAATCTAAGTCTACTAAAAAAGTGGAAAAAGTAAGGAGTTGCTCTTCCCTATGAATATTGTTGATCAGTGTAATGAATTATGCATGTATTCCTCCTGGGCCCAGTGTCCTCTGGCATTTCTTAAGCAGTAGCTCAATATTTTCTACCACTCTGATAAATCATTCAATAGGAAAAGGGTAAGTCCTGATTCTTGAGCCACTGTACAGAGGCACTGACTGATGTGGTTTGTCAAACAGCTTAGTTTTACATTCCACAGCTGAAAGTCTGACATTCCAGTCTTTACAGTTCACCAAGGTCATGGGGACGTCAGAGTTGTGAAGTGTGCTTTCAACTTCTTGGATGTTAGGAAATGGCTTGAAATTCGACATGAAATATTCTCCTCCAGTAGAGCCACAGGTTTTTCTGATGGTTTTTTTATCTTTTCCTTTACAGAGATACAAGATAACAATGGTGTCCCAAGGAGCTGATATTTCCTTCTTTAGGGAGAATTAGGGGTCTCATATTTCTATAGTACTGATGATATCTGTGACAAAAAATGCTCAGTGAAAACAACCTGGAGCTTTCTCCTTAGGACTGAATCTATTTTAGTCATCTCATACATATGTGTTGTGAAAAAAAGACTGTGTAAGACTGTTGGGGGAATTTTGCCATTCAGAGATTATGGGTTAGCTAAATAGTGCTTTAGACAAAAAAAACTATCATGTCTCCATTTCAAAATGAGTAGTTGCAACCCAATCCTGAACACTAACAGGTTTTTCCCACTGCTACACACTGCAGCGTCCCTTTAGGTCCCCAAGATAAGTGAAATAACAACAATGCTACACACGTCTTAGTATCATAGTATCAGTCAGGGTTGGAAGGGACCACAAAGATCATCGAGTTCCAACCCCCCTGCCATGGGCAGGGACACCCCACACTAGATCAGGCTGGCCAGAGCCTCAGCCAGCCTAGGCTTAAACACCTCCAGGGACGGGGCCTCAACCACCTCCCTGGACAACCCATTCCAGGGCTTCACCACTCTCATGGGGAAGAACTTCCTCCTCACCTCCAGCTTCATTCCATTCCCCCTAGTCCTATCACTACCTGAGATCCTGAGAAGTCCCTCCCCAGCCTTCTTGTAGCCCCCTTCAGATACTGGAAGGCCACAATGAGGTCACCTCAGAGCCTTCACTTCTCCAGACTGAACAGCCCCAACTCCTTCATTCTGTCCTCATAGGAGAGGTGCTCCAGCCCTCTGATCATCTTGACCTTTTCAAGGCATTTTCTCTCTATATATTGGAAATCCTGCTGTCCTGTATTTTATTTGAGGCTAGAAGAATCTAGTTTAATACCAAGAAATTATTTGTAGAATATTCAAAGCAAATGAAATTAAAGTGTAGCACCATGAGCATTCATAGCAGGCAGAGCTGGGGAGGTTCATATTGTTTTCATCAGGGACCAAAGCATAAGTCTCATGCCCCATGCATCTATCCCACAAAGTGTCACAAGAAGAGTCACAAAGAACATTTGTCAGATAGGGTAAAAATGGGGAGGAGAGCTCTCTGAAAAAATATATCTGGATTAGTGTGCTTTATTTTTTCATAGGAGAGGCTGAGGGAGCTGGGGTTGCTTAGCCTGGAGAAGAGGAGGCTCAGGGGAGACCTTATTGCTCTCTACAACTACCTGAAGGGAGGTTGTAGCCAGGTGGGGGGTGGTCTCTTCTCCCAGGCAACCAGCACCAGAACAAGAGGACACAGTCTCAAGCTGTGCCAGGGGAGGTTCAGGCTGGATGTTAGGAAGAAATTCTTCCCAGAAAGAGAGATTGGCCATTGGAATGTGCTGCCCAGGGAGGTGGTGGAATCACCATCACTAGAGGTGTTTAGGAACAGACTGGATGAGGCACTTGGTGCCATGGTTTAGTTGATTAGATGGTGTTGGGTGATAGGTTGGACTCGATGATCTCGAAGGTCTTTTCCAACCTGGTTAATTCTATTCTATTCCATTCTATTCCATTCCATTCTATTCTATTCTATTCTACTCTATCCTATTACTTTTCAAAGTACTAAGATATACATATACTTATACATGTGTGTGTGTGTATAAATGTGTGTGTATATATATATATATATATATTTTAAATGTACTTCAAAACATTGCTGTGCCAAGTACCTGAAAAAAAAAAAAACCAAACCCCACAAAATCAATGTCAGAGCTTAACATTTTCTCCTGGGAGGAATGTGTTCCACGCTGTCAGGCTGTGCTGCCTGGACAGGTTGGAGAGCTGAGTGGGGAGGAACTTGATGAAGTTCAACAAGGGCAAGTGCAGATTACTGCACTTAACCCCATGTATCAGTAGTGCTGGTTAGGGGCTGGCCTGCTGGAAATCAGTTCTGTGGAGAAGGAGCTGGGAGTGCCAATGGACAATAGGTTAACCACAATAGGTTAAGCCAGCAATATGCTCTTGTGGTCAATGCAGACAATTGTATCCTGGGGTGCATTAAGAAGATTGGGTTTAGGAGGCCAAGGGAGGGTCTCCTCCCCCTCTACTCTGCCCTAGTGAGGCCACACCTGGAGTACTGTGTCCCTTCTGGTATCCCCAGAGAGACAGACAGCTGCTGGAACACATCCAGTGGAGGGCTACAAAGATGATTAGGGAGCCGAAGCATCTCTCATCATGAAAGGCTGAAAAACCTGGGTCATTTCAGCCTCCAGAAGAGGAGAGTGACAGGGGGTCTTGCTAATGCTCATAGATACCTAAAGGGGGAGTGTCAAGGGGATGGGGACAGGGTCTTTGCAGTGGTGCCCAGTGACAGGAAAAGGGGCAACAGGCACAAAGTGGAGCCCAGGAGGTTTGATCTGAAGATTAAGAGAAACTTTGGTGTGAGGGTGCGGAAGCCCTTGAGCAGGCTGCCCACAGAAGTTGTGAACTCTCCTTTTTTGGAGATATTCAAAACCTGCCTGCATTCTTTCCTGTGCAACCTGAACTAGGTGAACTTGCTTCGGCATGCTTCAGTGGTTGGACTTAATAATCTGAATTCACTTCCAAACCCTGCCAATCTCTGCTTCTGTGGAATCATTGTGATAAATAAGGGCAGATCCTGAGATTATACAAGGGGGTAGAATTTAAAACAAAATTATAATTAATGGCTGGAAATAAGACTCAAGACTCTCCATCTTCTAGAAGCATAAGAGGTGAGAAGTTCAATTTCTCCACAAAGTCTTCACTCCATTTCCAACACCTTACAGTCAAGGTACTGGATTTACTTCCAAGAGCAAGAGTTTCAACAATGACTTCATACCAGCAGAGCAGCCCTGCAGATATAATGCAGCCCACAGACTTGGCAAACTATTCTATGCCACTATTGCTGATATCTTTGCTACACTGGTCTTGGTGCTCATTTCCTATTGTTATATCCAGCTGGGGAAAGAGCCTGACATGCACACACCTTCTCAATATGTTACATGGCTGCTTGTTAGTACACAGTAGGGAGCTGATCATGAAGAATCCCAGTTCTATTCTTGACTGTCTAAGAGATGCATGCTGTGTGCAGCCTGGGGAACTGAATTGTCCAAACTGATAGAGTTATCTTTAAAAAAGCAAACTGGAAAAGCAGATAAATTGAGGTCTGGCATGTTGGCTGTGAATTAGCAGCCTGAGCATGCAAGATGTTATAAAATGATAAGCTGGGTAACTTCCTTCTAAACTGGCTTCTCTGTTAGGTTTATGATCTTATTCACCACTAACAGAAGAATAAATGAGGTTTTAACAGCAGCTAGGAGTGTGATTTGTTTTGTTCTTTGTTATTTCTGGAGAATGTAGAAATCTTTGCTGAAAGCCTCTCTTTCCCTTGGATTTCTGATTTTCTTTCTTTGTTTTCCTGACATGAAATTTTCCTTCAGAACTGAATGATATTCTCCACACAATGACACAGCTTATATGAAATTAAAGTTCCACATGTGTTGTTTGAGAATGTATTTTCCTTTGTATCAGAATCATAGAATCATAGAATCAAGAAGGTTGGAAAAGACATCAGAGATCATCAAGTCCAACCTCAACACCTCATGACTAACTAAGCCATGGCTTCAAGTGCCACATCCAATCCCTTTTTGAACACCTCCAGGGACAGTGACTCCACCACCTCCCTGGGCAGCACATTCCAATGGCCAACAACTTTCTCCTCACCTCAAGCCTAAACTTCAGCCTCTGGACAATCATCACCAGGAACTGTTATCCTAGGACTGAGTACATATGAAGCTATTGAGGCCAAAGGACATTTATTTTCAATCCAAAAGGGCACAAAGGGAAGCAGGTCAAAAAAATCTGTCAAATGGGCACTTATTCTCTTTTACTTCTCTCATCAGTTCCTCAAGTCACTTTAACACATTTTGATTACTCAGTTTTCACTGGAAAGGCTTGGGTTTTGCCATTGCCATGAGATTTCAAAGGCAATAAAGTTCTAGTTCATACTTGGCTCTGCAGAAGATAGAGTCCTGTGGCACTGCACCAACGTACAGGTATCTGTTGTGGGGTGGCAGGCTTGCAAGTATATCTATGTGATGCTTATAAGTCAGCAGTGTGTCTTCACTACATCTAACAGGTGCAGTATCCACAAAGCCAGTAAACCATCATGGATTTCTTTCAAGTCAGTCTCATTAGAGGTCGATGAAGAAGGAAGCTAACATGTGGATATAACATCACTAAAATGCAGAAGAAAGTCTCTGCAGAAAAAGAGGTGAGTGCCAAAGGTATTCAGATGACTTATTAAAATGTGAGCCACTCAGAAGCACTTAATGGCTTCTTAGTTCATCTCAGTGTACCCAGCAAAGGGTACTTAGTTTGTTTAAGATAATCATCTGCAGCCAGTAGAGAGAAATAAATGGACACTGAATCCTCCCACGACATCTATGATACTTATGCTATCTAAGAACTACTTTGTTTACTTGCATGGTTTTGATTTAATCAATTGCATGATATAACTTCATAAGTGAAAAAAGTGCCTTAGCTTTTCATAGAGGGATATTAGCAGTTTTGTTTTCTTCTATAGCTCATATACTTAAGTTTGATGGAAGAACATGTGCTCCCTATTATAATCATCTATTCAAGTCTCCTATGATAGCTCTTCAGAACAAAAACAAAGTGACCAATAACCCATTAGAATGACAGTACAAGTCAGTTTTACTGCTAAAAAAACATTACCCTTGGAAATAGATATATTTATTTATAAATATTTATAGGAAGAAGTTCTTCACCAAGAAGGTGGTGAGACACTGGCACAGGTTGCCCAGGGAGGTGGTGGAAGCTCCATCCCTGGAGGTTTTTACAGCCAGGCTGGATATGGCTCTGAGCAACCTGATCTAGTGTGAGGTGTCCCTGTGCCTGGCATAGGGGGTAACAACAGGATGTGGTGTAATGGCTTCAAACTGAAAGAATCTATATTTAATTTAGACATTAGGAAGAAATTCATCCCTGTGAGAGTGGTGAGAGACTGGAACAGGTTGCCCAGAGAAGTTGTGAAGTCATCGACCCTGGAAATATTCAAAGCCAGGTCTTGAGCAAACTGGTCTAGTAGGAATATGTGGCCATGGCAGGTAGGCTGGTACCAGATAATCTTTAAGAATCCTTCCAACCTAAACTATTTTATATGATTCTATAATTCTTTGACTGCTGCAGTGCCTTTCTCTAACTGAGCTGAGCACAACTTTCAGTACTCTTAGACTTGGTACCTGTCTGAAGGTTAAAGGGTAAGCTTTGCTAGGCCAAGAAGACAAGGAATCAGTCAATTTCCAACAGAAAGATTTTCTGGCAGAAAATATTGTTCAAAAATTCTTTCTCTAGCCTATTGTTTGACTGATTGACAGGAATATGTGTTTAAGGACAAGCTTTGAAATCACTTTTAACTTCTCCTTTCACACTGGGTTTAGGATCTGAAGATCATCTTCTCCCTTTCCCGCAGAAGTCATGTAATTCAGCCAAATTCTTTTCATCAGTACCCTTATACCATGGCTGGAAGCAGCATGAGCCAGCAAAAGCAAGTGTCTCTCACTGTGCATCCAGGGTTTGGCCAGGATAACTTAAACTACACAGGAACTGGTTTCATGGTTTTGTTATTAGATCTTTTGTGGTAACCATGTAAGTGCTCACAGAGGAGACAAGAAGACTTAGTATGGGACAGCTACAGTGACCTTCTTATCATCTCCAAGTCTGCCCACAGGCTCACCCATCCAGCTTATGCCTCAGCTGCTCATGCAGCTGCTCAGATGCTACTGAGTTTGCAGCACATCATGCAAGGATAACACCCAATCAGTTCTGTAAATTAAGATGGCTTAAAAGTTATTCTATTCGATTCTATTCTATTCTATTCTATTCTATTCTATTCTATTCTATTCTATTCTATTCTATTCTATCCTATTCTATACTATCCTACTCTATTCTATCCTACTCTATTCTATTTTATTTTCCCTCTATTCTATTCTGGAGTTATGGCATGAAATGGCAGAACTTCCTCTGTTGTGAGGACAGAGGCAGAGTCACGCTCCTTTAAGGGAGGAACAAGACCATCAATTCTCACAGCAAGTGTCTGGGATGTAGTTATTTAATTCATTTGGGCAGTTTTGAACTTTTTAACCTGCATGTCCAAACCTGCTCCCAGTATAAGGAATGTATTTCAATAGAGCTTGAAAACAACCTCTGTCAGAGAAGTATCCAATTGATTTTCCACATTTGCCTGCTTAGGTACAAAGGATCCCTGATACATGTTTGAAATGAGTGCACCAGCAAGAGTCCAGCAGCCTTTGTTACTGGCACAGCTGTGAAGCCCTGAGACAGCGTGGAAGCAGGCTGACCTCTCGCTCCTTTTGAGCTGGCCCTTGAATGTGCAGTGGTTGCCGTGCTGCTATTCAGGCTGCTTGGTGCTTCTGTGCTGACATTTTTTTCCCAAGATGTGTCAGTTCCATGAACAGAGAAATTCAGTAAAATGAGGGCAAGTGTCACCCATGCTTAGCATTACCAATGCAGGGTGTGGGGGGGAAGTGCCACAAAAGCCAGTATTCCAACACACAGCACCACAGCTAGGTGGCTGATCTATACCTGCCGTGTGGTTATCATAGTGATTAGCTCAAATAGCATGTCTACATACTAATACACAGTTGGGTGAAAATAGCATGAGAAATCCAAAGCTTTAGTCTAGAATAAATTCTCATGCATTGTGATAGACAGAACAAGGACAAGCTGCTACAGACTCATCTACATCTTAATCAAGCTCTGCATTAAACAGGAGGCTTGATCTTATTATTGTAGTCATCTATTTGTAATTTCAGGAGGGAAGGGAAAGCAACAAAGAGATTTTTCAATAGCCTTTCTCTCATTCCTCAATAGCAAAAGTCCTTCCCAGCAAAGCAGAGGCTTTTATACAGGTTGTATTTGCTGTGCACATTTTGCAAAGCAGTGGGCTTAGAAGCTAAGGGAATCTGGGTCAGCTGAGACGTTGTGGTGCTGGAAGTGGTTTGTTTGTGCAAATAGCTTGCAAAACCCAGATCCTCAAAACTCAGCTGTATTTTCACATCTAGATACTCTTGTGTTTGCTTCCTTATTTTTTTAACAACATTTATTTATTACTGCCTTCCTCAGGAGGCTTCTTAAGAGGGAGGCGAAAGTATTTTACTCTTCAAAAGAAATAGGTTGGAAAATTCAATAGTGCTCCATGCCTCTTGCCAAGCACAGTAATTACACAAGCTACAGCAAATATTTAAAGAAATACTTCTTTTTATTTTTTTTTCCCTCATTGCCAGCTTTGTTGATAATAATAAAAGAGTGAGGAGATCTTGAGATGAGAAATATGGATGGAGAAAATGAAAAATTAATTAGCACATGATCGCCCTCCGACAGGATATCTTCTTTAATTAAGAGAAATCTTTCAGTCTGGGGGACAGGTTTAGAGCAATATCTGTGGATTCAAAATGTTTTATTATTTTTGTCTTATTATCTAAAAAAAAAACAACCCTAAAGAGGCTATTTAAACAGAATAGCATAGCATAGCATAGCATAGCACAGCATAGCATAGCATAGCATAGCATAGCATAGCATAGCATAGAATAGAATAGAATAGAATAGAATAGAATAGAATTAACCAGGTTGGAAGACACCTTTGAGATTGAGTCCAACCTATCACAAGAGACAAGCTTAAATCCAGAGCACTCCCCTGACTCCTCCCTGGCATTCCCAAATTAGAATGGAATGGAATAGAATTAGCCAGGTTGGAAAAGACCTTTGAGATCAAGTCCAACCTATCACCCAACACCATCTAATCAACTAAACCATGGCACTAAGTGCCCCATCCAGTCTCTTCCTAAACACCTCCAGGGATGATGACTCCACCACCTCCCTGGGCAGCACATTCCAATGGCCAATCTCTCTTTCTGGGAAGAACTTCTTCCTAACATCCAGCCTAAACCTCCCCTGGCACAGCTTGAGTCTGTGTCCTCTTGTTCTGGTTCTGGTTGCCTGGGAGAAGAGACCAACCCCCACCTGGCTACAACCTCCCTTCAGGGAGTTGTAGAGAGCAACAAGGTCTCCCCTGAGCCTCCTCTTCTCCAGGCTAAGCAGCCCCAGCTCCCTCAGCCTCTCCTCACAGGGCTGTGCTCCAAACCCCTCCCCAGCTTTGTTGTCCTTCTCTGGACACCTTCCAGCAACTCAACATCTTTCCTAAACTGAGGGGCCCAGAAGTGGACACAGGACTCAAGGAGTCACCTAACCAGTGCTGAGTACAGGGGCAGAATGACTTCCCTGAATTGCCTCCTGCTTCTGAGTTGCCAGTGACTGAGTTACCCACAGTCCCCTGTGAGGTTAACCTTAAATCTGGTACTCATCCATGCAGAGGCAGGCTGAGACCTGCTTCTCTGGGAGGAGCATTGCTACAGTCATTGGTGGAATAGATGGAAGCAGGAGCAGGAAGGACTGGCTATCCTTCCCTGTCCCTGTGTGTGACAAACACTTGAATAGCCTTTTCTGCCCGAGTCTCCTCAATCATCCCAAAGCCCTGAAGGTGCGTAAGAAGTCTGCATTCAAGTACTGCCCTCAGGTAAAGACTAAAGAGATGTAGGTGCTGCCATATCTATTCTCCTCTCTACCTCACTGTTATTTAAAGCTGGTGATGAGGAAATCTGCTTATCTGAGGTGGTGACACTAGCAGGAGGGGAAAAAGCAGGAACGTACTGGTCCCATTTTCAATGCATGTATACGCACTGCATAAGCCTTCTAAATATCCACCTTCCCTCCCTTTCACAGCTTCTTCATCACTGCTTCATTGACCTCACTTAATGTCCTCCCTAATTGGCATAGATGTTAGAACATTTTTCCTAATGCTCACTTTAATTTTTTTTTCTTTTCCTAGTTTTAGACCATTACTCCTGGTTTAACCACCTTAAATATTTCCCCCCCCAGAACCCTCCCTTCCACTCTTCCATATTATTTCCTCTGAATATACTGTCTTGTAGGCAGTTATCATAGCCCTTCACTGTTATTTTCTCTGAGCAGCGTTAAGCTTCCGATAGAAAAGAATCATCAGAGACTCTCTGTCTCAGTGCAATTTACCTCCCCATAAAAATGGCCTTGTTTAAGCTCTGCCAATATGCACTTCATTCTTTTTCTGCATGGAACATTTTAAAATGGGAAGTACCAAAGATTCACAACAGAAGGGTTTAGGGTGTTTTTTTTTAGCATTCAGAATGCACTCAGTTAAAAGTATCAAAGAAATCCAAATCTGTGGCAGCACAGTGTTAGGTCAAAATGAGGAAAAGTGTGGCAATTAATAAGAACAGACACATAATCAAGTTCTGCTGCACAAGGAGCTGCCACACATCAGCTGAGCATCAATATAAGCTGAAGGCTGTCCAAGTCTATCAACCAGGGGAGTCATTCGTGCAAAGCACAGTAAATGACATCCGTATTTCAGGAATCTCACATTATTTATCTTCATGACTCTATAAGTCTCTGTTAGACATCAGAATCTGTCTCACGATGCATAGGTGTGTCAGTTGGCCAGAGTCTCCCTTCCTGCAGGTAACACATCAGGCTGAGGATGAGTGCAGATACCATTGCTCTCAAGGACTTAAGTGATTTCCCGTTCAATATCTTTACTGATGATCTGGGCGAGGGGATTGAGTCAGTCATCAGTAAATTTGCAGACGACATCAAGTTGGGAGCAGGAGTTGATCTCTTAGAGGGTAGAAGGGCTCTGCAGAGGGACCTTGACAGGCTGGACAGATGGGCAGAGTCCGCCATGATGGCATTCAACAAGTCCAAGTGCTGGGTGCTGCACTTTGGTGACAACAACCCCATGCAGTGCTGCAGGCTGGGGTAGGAGCAGCTGGAGAGCAGCCAGGCAGAAAGGGAGCCAGCAGTGTGCCCAGGTGGCCAAGAAGACCAATGGCATCCTGGCATGCATCAGAAATAGTGTGACCAGCAGGAGAAGAGAAGTCATTGTGCCCAATACTCAGCACTGGTTAGGCCACAGCTTGAGGACTGCATCCAGTTCTGGGCCCCTCAATTTAAGAAGGACATTGAGACACTTGAATGTGTTCAGAGAAGGGCAAGGAGGCTGGGGATAGATCTGGAGCACAAGCCCTACGAGGAGAAGCTGAGGGAGCTGGGGTTGCTTAGCCTGGAGAAGAGGAGGCTCAGGGAAGACCTTCTTGCTCTCTACAACTACCTGAAGGGAGGTTGTAGACAGGTGGGGGTTGGTGTCTTCTCCCAGGCAACCAGCACCAGAACAAGAGGACACAGTCTCAAGCTGTGCCAGGGGAAGTTTTGGTGCAAGATGAGGAGAAAGTTCTCCCCAGAAAAAGTAATTGGCCATTGGAATGTACTGCCCAGGAAGGTGGTGGAGTCACCATCACTGGAGTTGTTCAAAAAAGGATTGGATGTGGCACTTGAAGCCATGGTTTAGTTAGTCATGAAGTCTTGGGTGACAGGTTGGACTTGATCATTGATGTCTTTTCCAACCATATTAATTCAATGATTCTATGATTCTAGGATTTCCTAATTCAATTTCAGGGGATGTCAATAGTTTCCATTTTATTTCATCTGTTCTACTATTCAGAAGCTTCCCAAGTTTGGGAGAAATTTCTGCCAGTGAAATTTGTATATGTAGTTAAGATATTTTTGCTTACTGTTCCTTCAAGGCCATTGGGGGATGGGGAGGCATGACACACCACAAAAGAAAGAAGCCAACATGGATCTTACCTTCTGTAGAGATAAATTTACTTGTTTATTTTTGTCTTCCTCCAAACTGCAGAAGTCAGAAATGGTGTCTTTCACTTCTTATCTGGATACTGACTATCCAAAGCAATGTTAGTTTTAAATTTGGACATAAAAAATGCACACAAGATTGTAGCTATCATTTATTCAGCTGATCAATTGCTGCTTTTTTCTCTCTTTCCTGCATCTTCGGAAACTGCTCTTTCATTGTCGTTCCTTTCCACCAGCATTTGGATGAAACTGTTTCAAATTAAACACCATCTTTAATTAATTTTTCTTTTGTAGCAGCACAGTGCAGTTGAAAGCTCTTTCTGGGTGTCGTGGCAGAGATTCAGAGGATGAAATTTCTTGTCCAGTGTCTCCATGGCCCAAATGCACCATGCCATGCAACTATCATCTTGCATGCAAGGGTTGTGTTTCAATTTCTATTTGCTTCCTCAGTGTAGAATGCAGCACATAAGGAAAAAACAAATCATTGTGAGCAGGATGCTGCCACTCAAATATCCTGCTGTATTTCCTTTGCCAGCTCTATTTTTCTTTTCTACAAAGCAGAGTGCCACAGGGTGGGTGCACACTTTGGCTTTTTGCACGGTGCTGGCCTGTTGGTGTCCGCCTCGGCCACACCCAGACACCAGAATAAGATGTGGCATCATCTTGCAGGAGCCAAAGATAGGTGTGTCAGCAAGGATGCCCCCAGATCAATCCAATGGATATCTTAGTGAGGGTAAGAGAGTAGAATAGAATAGAATAGAATAGAATAGAATAGAACAGAACAGAACAGAACAGAATAGAATAGAATAGAACAGAACAGAACAGAACCAAACCGAACCAGGTTGGAAGAGAGCTTTGAGATCACCAAGTCCAACCTATCACCCAACACCATCTAATCAACTAAACCATGACAGCAAGAACCCCATCCAGTCACTTCCTAAACACCTCCAGGGATGGTGACTCCAACACCTCCCTGGGCAGCACATTCCAATGGCCAATTACTCTTTCTGGGAAGAACTTTCTCCTCACCTTGAGCTAAACTTCCCCTGGCACAGCTTGAGACTGTGTCCTCTTGTTGTGTTAGTGGTTGCCTTGGAGAAGAGACCAACCCCCACCTGGCTACAACCTGCCTTCAGGTAGCTGTAGACAGCAATAAGGTCTCCCCTGAGCCTCCTCGAGGATCAGGACAACTATGCTGGGTGGCTCCTAGATGCCATTGGATTCTCTGCAATATCGATCACAGATCCCCAGGCTGCATCATCCATCTTACCCTTGTCCCCCTTGACTGAAAATCATTTGCAGGAGACTTATTAAGGACAAAGAAAATGTGTGTTGACTCTAGGAGAGGCAACACAGAATAATTGCTCAGGACCTGCCATCTTACATGTTTCTTACTCTGAGTTTAATGCTCCTGCCTTTCTGGGGGGAAATTGTTACAAAGTGATTGTACACACCAGTAGCTGGAACTGAATATGATGCTCATTAAGGCCTAAATAAGGATGAAGAGGATGATCAGGACATATATAATTGATGGTGTTGCATTAAGTATTATAAAGCAATTCTAATTATAAAACATCCCAGGTCTCCCATCAATCATCCTTCTCTCGTTCACCTTTTCTGTTTTGATCTCCACACACATTACTCATACAGCCTACACCAGGTCTCTTGCCACAACTACTGTACAGTCCTGACAGTGGTTGTTGAGTGCACATCTTATGAGAAAAGAAACTGCAGCACAAAATGCAGCACAGGCTGTAATAAATAGCCCAGTTAGCTCAGTTCTGCAAGTCTTCTGACAGACACTCATCTTTTGAATTCCTAATGGATGTGGTTCCACTCCATTTGGCCACTAATGAATGAGAAACTTCATCTCAAAATCAACCTTTTCCAATTAAATCTCAGTTACTGTCAGGAGTGGGGGGTTATCTAGGTTTTGAGCTGTGACTTTTGTGTGTGTTGGTGTACATGAAAATAAGCAGACTTGCAATAGGAGTGGTTGGCCATTGGAATGTGCTGCCCAGGGAGGTGGTGGAGTCACCATCACTGGACATGTTTAGGAAGAGCCTGGATGAGGCACTGGGTGCCATGGTTTAGTTGATTAGATGGTGTTGGGTGATAGGTTGGTCTCAACGATCTCAATGGTCTCTTTCAACCTGGCTTATTCTATTCTATTCTATTCTATTCTATTCTATTCTATTCTATTGTCTCTGATTTTGCATTCTCTTTTGTTCCAAAGCAGAAAAAAAAGAAAAGAGAAACTACAGTTCAGTAACTGAAACAATATAATAAAAAAATACATTTTCAGGAACTATTTTTTTTTTCCACAGTGAAAATGGAACGCTTTATATTTAAAACTTTATAATGCTGATTTTTGAAACTAAAGGCAAAATTCCATGTGAGAACATGAAAAGGAGAATTTCCTTGTTTCAGTTCTTTGTAAGCAGAGACTCTCTGGGCTTGTCTAGACTCTTGTTGCTGGTGGTCCATGGGGCTAAAGCAGCCAAAATTTATGCCAAATGATCTCTAGATCTAAGATTAAGAGAAGGGATGAGAAGAGAAGAGAAGGGATGAGAAGAGAGGAGAAGGGAGGAGAAGAGAGGAGAAGGGAGGAGAAGAGAGGAGAAAGAAGGAGAAGAGAGGAGAAGGGAGGAGAAGGGAGGAGAAGGGAGGAGAAGGGAGGAGAAGGGAGGAGAAGGGAGGAGAAGGGAGGAGAAGGGAGGAGAAGGGAGGAGAGGAGAAGAGAGGAGAAGAGAGGAGAAGAGAGGAGAAGAGAGGAGAAGAGAGGAGAGGAGAGGAGAGGGGAAGAGAGGGGAAGAGAGGGGAAGAGAGGAGAAGAGAGGAGAAGAGAGGAGAAGAGAGGAGAAGAGAGGAGAAGAGAGGAGAAGAGAGGAGAAGAGAAGAGAGGAGAAGAGAAGAGAAGAGAAGAGAAGAGAAGAGAAGAGAAGAGAAGAGAAGAGAAGAGAAGAGAAGAGAAGAGAAGAGAAGAGAAGAGAAGAGAAGAGAAGAGAAGAGAAGAGAAGAGAAGAGAAGAGAAGAGAAGAGAAGAGAAGAATATATTTAACAGGGTTGGAAAAGAACTTTGAGATCATCAAGTCCAACCTATCACCCAACACCATCTAATCAACTAAACCATGTCACCAAGTGCCCCATCCAGTCTCTTCTTACACCTTCAGTGATGGTGATTCCACCACCTCCCTGGACAGCTGTGCAGCAGCACTGTCTTAAAACAAGCTCACCAACAGCCAAGGCATGGGCCATTTTCAGGCAAGCTTGGTAACAAGTGAAAAGTCTAAACCATTCACTATGGTAATTACTCAATAACCAGTGGGCTATGCACAGACTTGCCTCTGACCCCTTCTACAGGACAAGGGCTCATCTTCCATAACCAGTAACTGATGATGCAACTATCCTATATCCAAATACAGGAAACAACTCATAATAGAAGCTTTAAGTAAACTGAAGGCCAGATTAAAGTCGTTGTGGACTGACACCATTGAGTGCTTAACAGATATCAGCAGACCTGCTCTTTCTGAATTAAATTAAATACCTATTGCTGTGCAGTGGTGTCTCTGCAAGTATCTTCACCCTGCATTGCTGTCCTGGCTTCATCTCTTTGTGCTACCTTCTCAGTGAGAGGGCAAGAAATTTCTCTGCTTCTCTTTACAGAGTGGTATTAATCCCAGAAGAGGGAATGATGAGAAATAGAGAGTAAGAGACATAGGAAGCTGCTATTGCATCCATGCTATGCTACTCACATACAACTGCACTTTAAATGTTGCTTATGCCTGACTACTTCAGAGGAAAATAGAACCTGAGTCCAGCAGCATAAGGCTGGAGGTAAGTTCTGAGTTTCAGGGAAACTGCCTATGAAATATTGGCTTACAGGACCATACTTCATTTCTAATGGGCCATCAGCTGGGCTAAGATATTTATGAGACCAAGTCCATTCATGAGAATTTCAGTAAATGTCCTATTTTCCTCTGACTGTAAGTGTACCATTGAAAGGTATTTTCTCTGACAAAAGCAGTTTCCTGTCTGAACAGAACTAGGAGAAGGGAAAACCATTTATGAATAAGAATTAAGCATAACATCAATCATTAAACACATAGATAACTTCAGCTGCTGAGATAAGCAGCCCTTGTGCCAGCAGGGTTCACAGTGGAGTTCTCCAATACAGTTAAAGAGAGAGTTTCCCAAATGAGAGGAACCTTTGTGTGGGTGGAAAGAGCTGTCAGGAGCCTGAAGCTCACACGACAGCAGGACCAAGAAATGGCAACCAAGACATAAAAAGAAGACCCAGGGGTATGCCAGTGACCAAGAACACCACAACCAGGGTGGGCAGACAAGGCATGGTGCAAGTTTGCAGGTCAGTTCATTCTGGAAAGGGCCTAAAGATCTGCCAGCTGTCCTGCAGACAGTGGGAAGGTTATATTTATGTATGCATACAGATATCTTTATTTTCTTGACAGAAAATAATTTCAACTGTAGATTAGCCCACAGCTAGCTCCATTTTGAAGATTATTATCTATCTATGAACACTGTTAATGCATCTGGTTTTGAAAACTCAGCTGTGCCTATTAGTACTTTTATTAAACAGAACATGGACATTGAGACTCAAGGACATTGAGACACTTGAACATGTCCAGAGAAGGGCAACGAGGCTGGGGAGAGGCCTCAAGCACAACCCCGACAAGGAGAGGCTGAGGGAGCTGGGATTGTTTAGCCTGGAGAAGAGGAGGCTCAGGGGAGACCTTCTTGCTCTCTACAACTACCTGAAGGGAGGTTGTAGCCAGGTGGGGGTTGGTCTCTTCTCCCAGGCAACCAGCACCAGAACAAGAGAACACAGTCTCAAGGTGTGCCAGGGGAAGTTTAGGCTGGAGGTGAGGAGAAAGTTCTTCACTGAGAGAGTTGTTAGCCATTGGAATGTGCTGCCCAGGGAGGTGGTGGAGTTGCCGTCCCTGGAGGTGTTCAAGAGGGGATTGGACGTGACACTTGAAGCCACAGTCTAGTAGGTATAAGATCTTGGGTGACAGGTTGAACTTGATGATCTTTGAAGTCTTTTCCAACTTTGTTGATTCTATGGAAACACAAATATGAGTGCTTTAGATTCCCTAACTTAAGTTGAGTTTCTTCATCTCGAAAAGGATCTGGTGAAGAGTCTAGAGCATGAGTTGTATGAGGACTGAGTAAGGGAACTGAGGTTTGTTTAGTCTGGAGGCTGAGAGGAGACCCTATTGTTTTCTGCAACTGCCTGAAAGGAGGTTGTAGCAAGGTGGGTGCCAGCCTTTCCTCCCAAGTAGGAAGCAATGGACCAAGAGCAAATGGCCTCAGGTTGTGCCAGAGGAGGCTTAGATTGAATATTAAGAAAAACGTCTTCACCAAAATGATTGTCAAGTATTGGAACAGGCTGCTCAAGGAAGGTGGTGGGGTCACCAATCCTGGAGGTATTTAAAGGATGTGTAGATATGGTCCTGAGGCACATCGCTTAGTGGTGGACCACGCAGCACCAGGTCAACAGCTGGACTCAATGATCTTAAAGGTCTTTTCCAACCTAAACTGTTGTATAATTCCATGCTACAGACCTGGATACCTTTTAATTCAAGTGAGAAATCTAAACACAGGATCCCTCCATTTTCTTTGCTTTCTGTGTGCTTTGACCACCTCCTGAAGGACACAGCACATAATTTCAACATAATATCACTTTATCACTTAAAATTGGTTTTCTCACGTTGGCTTACTGCAAAAACCTGACTAGCTTAATAGAACGAGTTTTAATGAGTTTACCTCAATTTAACACAGACATGCCTGTGCACAGCATTTCTGCATCTACATTCTTCATAAAATTGTAAAGAAATGTGGGGTCTGCTTAGCCATCTGTTAAAATTTGTGTAATTTAAATCAAACAAGCTGGTTTATATTAAAATCCTGAAGGACAGGCAAAAGTAATGAAGACATCCAAAAGCTCGGTTAAAATATGCACACTACATTTCAGCATTGCATTTTCAGAAGGATCCTCCTTCCTCATTGCTCCCTGAATTTGTTAATTTAATATAATAATAACAAACATTCCTATCAGCAGTTACTCTGGTAGTAGCAAGCATACTAGATGATGCCTTATCGTGTCCCTGCTTTGTTAGAGTTTTCCTTTGCACACTAGCACCTTCTATAGATTGCAGATACAGACTTTTTTAGCCTGAATGCTAAGTCTGAATCCCTTAACAATTGTTGTTTTCACTGGAATCAACAATTCAACAAACAATTCAATTCAACAAATAATTCTTTGCAATTCACAGCAACCAATATTCCTTAAACAGACTAAGTTTCTGCATGTTTTTCTCCTTGTTATTCAAGCATTGCCGTCAGGCTGGTACCTTTGAGGGACAAAATGGCCTGTCAGGGTGTCTTTCACCTGTGAGGTTTATTTGCTTCTGGAATGCTGTCCTTTCAGATTGCATTCAAACCAAACCTGCATTAATAATTTTGGGGACAAAAGGAAATGGGTGAGATCATCCAATGTCACTTCTTCTCAAAACAGAAACAACTTAATCCTTGGGGGTTTGTCTTTCTCTCACTATTCCCACAGGGAGAGAGGAGAAAAGGCCATTTACAAGGGACCAAACTATAGAACATTTTTGGTGTGAATGTTGTCCCATGCTGAAGGCAGTGGGAGTATCTACTACACAGAGATCCACAAGACCCTGTTTTACACCCTGGCTTGCCAGGAACTTGTAATAAATTGGTGTCATCACCCAATACAAGTTTCTCATCACTTTTCCCCCCTCCTACATGAGTTTCCCCAAAGCAAAGGTGTTGAGGAAGGACTGCACATATAGCACCAATGTGTGGCAGGGCTCTCACCTCGCTGGGCTTCCTGGTTGTTAGTGCAACACAAATAAAACTGTGTGAGCAGGCTGTGAGTGCCTTGATTTCAATACATGTCATTCAGAAACACATGTAAGTCCTTATGCAATCAAACATTCAAGTGACGGTTTCATCTTCTGGAAGAGTTTGAAGCTGGTGTTTTGTTTCTCATTAGCGGTAGGCAGATTACGTTTATTTTACAACCTGGATTTCTGCCATTCTATTACTTTGTGTCTCTCTGGACCTGGCTCCAGAAATCTTTGTAAACTCCAAGTACCTGCAGTTACATTTACAGATACTAACGAAGTTTGGAATAGACACAGTGATAAATGTCAGGTGAAAGTGAAACCCAATCACATGTCCTCAGGGCTTCTTTATTATGAAATGCAATATTCCTCTGGCTAAATTAACCAGATAAAGCACCCTCCTCCAGTTCAGTTTCAATTGTGTTTGAAAGAGGAATTGTGGAAAGATTGGTTTGTTAGTACGTGAACATCACACCAGAGCAGAATGGTAATGAGCACAAAGCAAAGTAACCTAGCTGGGGAAAACGCTGTCTGAAAGCAGAGGGGGGGCTGTGGATAAATACCATATGACTTTAGAAAGTTAGCAGTCTTCCCTCCTTGCTGTAATCAGGTTAGAAAAATTAAACTGCAGCTTGTGTTGCCAGTTACTGACACGTTGCACCCTGGAAAGCACACGCTCTCACATTTCAGAGAGCCTGCAATGAGAAATCCCTGTTTATCCAGAGCCATTAAGCAATGCTCCGTTGCTCCTGGTCATGGTAACGTGGCTTGCTATGAAAGCAGGAAAGAGAATCTGTAATTACATCTCTCCACTGTGTAATTTCACATTTCTTTCCATACCTCACAACATCTAAAGACCAAGTGATAAATCACAGTGGATTAATATGCTAACCAACGTGTGGTGTCGTTGAAACCCAAGTCTATGATGTCAGCTCACTTTGCCCCCCTTTTTTTATCTCTCAACTGAACTTTTCCTGAAGGAGGCAGAACATTTAGGACATACAAAATTAGCAGAGCATTTAGGTTTTCCATTTTGCAATTCCCCTCCCCAGCTCCACTTGCCTTTATTATTTGAGGCTATCATGTCTTGCAATAAAAGGTAACTTTGCAGAGTCTCTATGAAAACAAACCCCCTTTTGGTTCTGTTGACATGAAACATTTCAAAACAGAAGGAAAAAAAAATCCTTTTCTTCTTTTTTTTTTTTCCCTCCTTTCCCCCCTTGGAGAACTTTCAAATGTGTTCTAATTTGGAAGAAAGCCAAACATCAAAATCCTAAAATCCTTTGCAAAGCCCAACAGCTATTGTCTGCAATTGCTGCACTGTTACTTGGGATTACATTTCCTCAGCCAGCACGGGCTCATCAGCTAGAACTAGTGCCTGGGTATGAGAGATCTGGCACTGGCTATGCTATTGATTTCCTTGGTGAGTGAATCTAGTCATTTGCCCTCTCTCTATTTCATGTTCCTTATCTACAGCAAAGAAATAAATGACACTGACCTTCTTTGTTAAATGTTTTGAGATGTGTAGAGAAGAAGGACAAGGCATTAATCTGCTCTCACCCTCTCCAGAGATTTTGAAGCACAAATGGAACACAGTCAAAGGGCCTCAGACAAGAGCAAAGTTTGGCAAAGGAGAGCGTGGTCTTTGCAAAACAGAAACTGAAGGGATGAAACTAGTCAGAGCACATCAAAATAGAGGTAGACAATCCCAAGTCAAAAGGACTTCATGGCATCCACAAATAGTTCAGAAGTTTCAGGGAGGATTTCCAAAGGCCTCCTAGGCAATCTGCTTGTTAAATAATAAAATAAGGTGAATATCATAGGAACTGCAAAATAGAAAAGCCAAGTGTCTGAAAGATCTACAAGGCTAAGAGTCCTGCAGCCCAGAAACCTTTCTCTGGAGGGCAGGGAGAAAAAAACTTTTCCCAGACACAACCCAGTCTTCTTTCAGACTGTGCTAGATGGGAGGGTGTATATCAAACCTCTTGTAAGGACCCTCAAATTGTCCTGCATGCTGAGGCTTTGTCCCTGCCTGGGTGAGAACACTAATGAGCATAGCATATGAAATAATGTTAGAAAAAATAGCAATAGTAGTGGCAGCAGTAGAAGTAGCAGTAGTAAGAGTTTGAGCCCAGTGAGAGGATGTAGAACCACTGAAGAAAATTCAAGTCACCCAGTGCAAATATGCTCTCAACACCTATGCATCTCTATAGTTATGCATTAAGCATCTCATTCTGCAGGGAAAGTAACTAATAAGGGATGCCTAAGCTGCAGGGTAAAGAGGAATAGAACAGAATAGAACAGAACGGAAAAGAGCTTTGAGATCATCAAGTCCAACCTATCACCCAACACCATCTAATCAATTAAACCATGGCACCAAGCACCCCATCCAGTCTCTTCCTAAACACCTCCAGTGAGGGTGACTCCACCACCTCCCTGGGCAGCACATCCCAATGGCCAATCTCTCTCTCTGGGAAGAATTTCTTCCTATCATCCAGCCTAAACCTCCCCTGGCACAGCTTGAGACTGTGTCGTCTTGTTCCGGTGCTGGCTGCCTGGGAGAAGAGATCAACCCCCACCTGGCTACAACCTGCCTTCAGGTAGTCATAGAGAGCAAGAAGGTCTCCCCTGAGTCTCCTCTTCTCCAGGCTAAGCAACCCCAGCTCCCTCAGCCTCTCCTTAGAGAGCTGTGCTCCAAACCCCTCCCCAGCTTTGTTGCCCTTCTCTGGACACCTTCCAGCATCTCAACATCTTTCCTAAACTGAGGGGCCCAGACTTATTGTTGTTTCTTGTATTACAAGAACTGACAAGGTCTCAACAAAATTATTAGACATTGAGCTAAAAACAATCCAGAAGAAACTCCTCTCTTCACTCTCTTAATCACAAAATTAAACATGAAACTCATTGCCACAGGATAATGTGGAGATAAGAGACATAAATGGGTTTTAAAATGTACAGGTGTGGTAGGGGGATCTTCCTGAAGGAAAAGTCCAGCAGGGACTATTAAAGTGGTTGATCCAGGAGTAAGCTCTGGCTCAGGAAGTCCTAAGGGATGAAATCTCCAATAATTTCATTCTCCACTTTTAAAGTAGTTTCTTAATCATCTGTTGCTGTCTGCTCTGCAACAGGCAATTTACATCTTTAGTCTGATGCAGTATCTGAGCTGTCACTCAAACTTAAAGTGCATAGCAGTTTGGATTATTTTCTGTTTTAAGAAAAAAAGAAGGAAAAAAGACTTTGTGAAACACTGTGATCAACAAAAGAGAAAATCAGACTGAAAAAAAGACCCAGGAGCTGCTCATGACAGACACTGGCACAGTATGTTATGTCTGTACAGTACCTATGAATAGCTTCTTTATTTTTGTAGTCACAGTAAGGTACACTATGTGTCATCTCTGAAATTTAATGAACCCAACATATCAGGAAATGAAAGCAAAAAGATAGACATTGAAAATGTACCTTTAAAGTTGTTTCAGGCAATTAATCTCCTCCAGTAGGGAAATCAGCTTTTCTTAGTTTTTAGGTTCACTAAAAAAAAACAACCTTCAAGATCCAACCTATCACCCAACACCATCTAATAGACTAAACCACGGCACTAAGTGCCTCATCCAGTCTTATCTTAAACACTTTCAGTGATGGTGACTGCACCACCTCCCTAGGCAGCACATCCCAATGGCCAATCTCTCTTTCTGTGAGGAATCTCTTCCTAGCATCCAGCCTAAACTGCAAAATTGTTTTAGAATCATAGAATTGTTGGGGTTGGAGGGGACCATCTGCCCTGCTGTGGTCAGGGACACCTCACACTAGATCAGGTTGCCCAGAGCCACATCCAGCCTGGCCTTATAAACTCCCAGGGATAAGGCTTCTACCACCTCTCTGGGCAAACCATTCCAGTGCCTCACCACCCTCATGGAGAAGATTTTCTTCCTAACATCCAATCTGAATCTACCCATTTCTATTATTTTTTTTCTATTTCCCCTACTCCTATCATTATCTGACACCTTAAAGTCCCTCACCCAGCCCATTTTCCCCCTTTCCCCCCTCAAATACCTGAGCACCTGTGCTCTCTTGGAGTCTCCTCCCACCCCAGGCGCGGCCACTTGGCCAGTCCCCTATTTAATCCCCTCCAGGAAGGGCAGCAGCCCCAAGCTGAGCCCATCTGGGCTGAGGATCCTCCTCTCATCACTGGTGAGTGCCCCTGGTGCACACTGGGTGTTGGTGGTGGTGACAACAAAGGCCGGGGGGCCTGGTGGCCCCCCGGCTGTTAGGAACAGGACTGATGACAATTCCAATATCATCCATGGGTGCTGGCTGGGCTGGGCTCCTGTGTGGCATCTTGGCTGGTGAAGGTCTTGCAAAAATGGTGGTGGTGGAGCAGGAGCTGTTCAGTCATATGATATTATGCTAATGACACTATTTTTACCTGGAGGCCCCTTGAGTCTCCTCTCATCATTCAATAAGTCTCTGCTTTTGTGCCTCATTTACAGACTACTTCTTCCCCCTCACTGCTGCTTTTTCAGGAATAAGGAAGGAAAGGAGGAAAAAAAAGCAATAAAGCATATCTGGCAAATGCATTCACTTATCAATCAACTCTGAACAGGAAGTCTTCAGGAAGAAGAGAGGTTGGAAAGTGCAAATCACTTCTTATGAATCACAGACATGTTTCATAAAGAACAGACAGAAAAAAGACTGCATCCTCTCCATTGTAGTTATGTTTCATGGTGGCAAATGTAGAAGAGGAAAAAAAGCTTAAGCTGGCTTGGAAATCTCGGTCACACTTCTCTACAATCATAAAGATATATCCACAATCTTATCCTGTATAATTCATTGCATTAAAAACTGACATGTTAGCATAGAGGTACAGGGAGCTGATCTTCAATCTTTGGGCAGAGAAGAGAGTAGCTCTATGATGGCTGAAGAAGGGTAGCTGGTGTTGTCTGTAAGCTAAGGGAACAAGGCAGAGTTGTTCTTTTTTCATTATTTTTTTTCCCTCTGTATTATTTTATGGTGTCCCTGCTTGACAAAAGCTCTCTGAATTCAAAGTCACACTCTTGCCTATTTTTCTTTGTCACTTTCTTGAATATCATCTTTATCTAACCTACCTGTGGGAAGTTTGTAGAGGGTGGAGGACAATTAACACCCCTTGCTTCAAAGTCAAGGCCCTGAGCCTGATTTGCTCAAGTCTTAATATCAACTGCATGATGATACAGTACATAGTACCACCTCTGGTTATGTGCCAGCCATTGTATTCATATTGTAGAGTGGGTTTAAATGAGCTTATTTGCCTTTTTTTTCCCCCCTCCTCTTGGATTAATGGTAAATTGAGAGAGCTTATATAACCTACTAGTTGAAAATAACATGGATGTAACTATCTGCCCCCTCTACTCTGCCCTGGCAAGGAGTACTCATCTGGAGGCACTTGGTGCCATGGTTTAGTTGATCAGATGGTGTTGGGTGATAGGTTGGACTTGATGATCTCAAAGGTCTTTTCCAACCTGGTCAATTCTGTTCTATTCAGTTGGAGTAGTGGGCTCCCCAGTTCAAGAACAGGGATTGAGAGGGTAAAGCAATAGGCAACAAAGATGATTAGAGAATTGGAATGTCTCCTTTATGAAGGAAGGCTGAAGGACTTTGAGCTTTTTAGCCTAGAGAAAACTGAAGGGGGATCATACCAGTGCTTATTAAACACTTGAAAGGGTGGGGCCAAATTTTCTTCAGTGGTGGCCAGTGACAGAACAAGAGCTTGTTTAATTCTGCCTACACTTTAGGTGGAGGTTTAAAAAGGACAGATGGAATACCTTAGCAAGACATTCCCCTCTTCAATACTTACAACATATTCCTAAAACTTTCTGTGCCTTTGTCATATTTCAGGTGTATTTTTCCTATTAAGATTAGCTGTTCAGCTATTTTGCCAAGTGGGTGTGTAAGTCAAGCATACCTTCTGGTATGGAGTGCAGATTTAGTTACAAAACTTTGTCTACAGACATCCTACACACCTACTGTTTAATGTAGGACCTGTGGTGTTGCAGGTGATTTATGCTAATCTCCTGACTGCAAAACTGTAAGAGTTAAAGAGTGGACAATATTACCAGTGATTCAGCAATTACTGAGGAATTGATCCACATCATTGGCAATTATCTAACCATAGACTATGTAATAGAAGCTTTTCATCTCCAAATCTCCCTCTTGACCCCTCTCTTGATGAGCTCCTGGTGTTTTAGCCAAGCTGCCATGTCAGAGCTCAGCTACTGCACAAGGAGCAGCAAGTCACCTGGGTTTCAAGGCAAGCACTGAATCAGCAAAAGCAGTAAACCAGTCTATGGAAATGCTTGCTCTGGAAAGGAATATTTCTCCCTTGTCACTGCCTCTTTCATATGATATCAGTTTCAGAGATGAATACCAGAGGGGCTCAGTGGTGTGATTCTACCAGCTGTGGAAGAATGCCCAAATATATCATTGCCTTTTTGTTTTTTTATAAGCTATTCTATTTTGTTTTGATTCCACAAAGTAGACCTGACTGCATTTTTCTTTAGTACTTTAAAAAATATGCATTGGTTTTAGAGTTCATCTAAACTTGTAGTCTGGCTTAGAGATCTGTCATGTGTCAGAGAAAGACAGTTTCTGTACTCCCCTCCCCGCCCCCTTCTTCAATTCAGCCAAAGTAATTGAAAAGCACTCACTGAATTGACCATGAGTGAGGACCAATTCTGACTCGTAGGTCAGAAAGATTTGGGTGCATTTGGAAGCACTTCAGTGAACTGAGCTCTCAGAGAATTCTCCTTGGAAACAATGACAGGTTAATGAGTGATGGGGTTTTTTAAAAGGAATATTGCAAACAACTGTTGCAAAGAACCTGAACTTTTTGTACACTTCCAAATCAAGCATGTCACACTGTTGATTGAAGAGATCCTACATCTATATGAAACTGAAGTAAAACTATCCAGAACTACACTTTCCATGGGCTCAACATCCTTATGTATCCACATCATCTTACTCCAGTTGAGTTATGATATTGATTTGGTACAGTCTGATTGCTATCAAGAAGACAAAATCAATTGCATTCACTCTTTACTCCTAGATGTAAAGTAGGGGTGATTTCTGCACAGCAGGTATCTCACAGCTCCTTTCAAGGTTCTGTATTCCACAGTGGCCATTCCCAGGCTTTCTGTGCTGATGACTTGTTAGTTACAATCAGGAGTATTGAAGTGTTAGGGTTTCACAGAGATCAAGGGTATTGCCTCAAGCAAAGCCATATATGCAGGGAGCTCTTGAAGAAAGCTATCTCCAGTAAAAGGTAAAAAAGGAATGTAGTGCGTTATTCAAAGTCATCCTGAAGGACAATTATGATGCTAGAGAGACTGGCTCCTGGATGAAAGACACGCTCTTTCCTAAGGGTCATAGGTTTCCCCAGTGCTCTCTTATGAGGCACCTCTACATTACATAGTGAAAGGCATTCCTAGTCTGGGTGCTTCTATGGTGATAAAACAGTTCTGTTCTGTTAGCAAAATAAACCATGCAGGAAAAGATAATCTACTCTTCTGTAAACACAGCTCTTCCATTATCTTTAAGGCTGTTTGTTCTGCCCCACCCTGTCTCTAGATCCCACCCCTATGTAGCCCTCAGTGGCAACAGCAAGGATGCTAGTGGAAAATCATCCCATACTCTGAGTCTCTTTAGATAAGAGAGAGAAGATAGTGGGCAGCTGTTGTCTATTAGATTCTGCATAGAGAATTGTGACCCAAGAGTTCTTTATGTTAGCATAATGAGGTACAATAATTCAGCACTTAAAAAGTGTGAACTAAAAATAAAAACCAAAAACCAACTAGATATAAGGGCCAAGGAAAAGCAATTTCCAATGTTATTTACCTGGAAAAATAGTTCTTGCATGCTAGGGACTTTTGTAATGAAGAATGAATGCTATCTTATGATGTACATTAATATTTTAGACAGTCATTAGTTCAGGGATAAACTGTGTGTGCTATACAAAATCTTATCTTAGATTGTTACCATCTGGCTTCACAATCTCAATACTACTGGAAATCATAAGGATTTACTCCAAGAGATAGTGTCTTAAAGAGAAATGGAGTGAGTACATCTGCTTTGGAGACCCAGGTAATGTAGCAGAATGCTTTAATCTTGCCTTACAGATCTAGGGGGAAGAATTTAAACCTAGTCTCTAGGCCCTGACTGAAGTGGGCATCAACTTCACTGTGAACAAACACAAAATTACATGGGCAGGGTGATGTTTGCACTGTGCCTGCCGCAGATATGAAAAGCAGCGTGCAGTGAAGGCTCCATATGCCCAGAATTATGCCCCAAACGCTGTAAAACTCGTCCCAACATGTTTGGCCACATTCCCCCTTCTACCCAACTTTCCAGAGTGGGTACTCAGCCCAGAGCTGAGGGAGACAAAGAGCAGGGCACCAGCCAGGTGGCATAAACAACCCCAGCTTGCCTTCTAAGGGGTAAACACCTATATGCATCCAGTGCATGGGATGCTCGTGCTCCTGCCAAGTAAGGGCAGAATTGCAGCTTCACACTTTCCATAGGCTAAAGCTGGTTGTTTATGAGGTTGCCCATTGGCCAAATCCAGCCTCAAGAAACCTACAAGTATTACACCAAGTTGTAAACAAGTTACCCACTCTCTTTGCCCAAGCTTTGTAAGTTCTTTGTGCTTAAGCCTTTGCTGCTAAGCTCCATAGCCGTTGCTATCGCTTCTACCAAGCATACTAGCAGCCACTGCAGTATGGGGGGAAGCCAGCAATGGGGAAGGGCCAGCAAGCCTCAGTACCTGGAGATCTGCAAAGGAGGGTCCATCACTGAAGTTACAGACAGCCAGCACCATATTGACAGTCCCACTGGATTGGAAGAGAGCCCCCTGTGTCTTCAAGAGGACCCTGATATGCAGCCTGTCTTGACCAAGAGAAAAATCATATTCCTGGCCAAACATCAGTGATTTTGCTCTTATGGATGCTCCTTCCTGGATACAAGGTGGTGCTTCACCTAATCCTTAAGGTACAATTCAGCTGCATTACTCCTGCTCCTCCGCTCATGCTTTCACAACACTGTGTTCTGCCCAAGCCTGTATCTACCCAGTGCAGTTTGTGTCTTTTCTGCCTAGACATCTTTGTATCTCTCACACCTGCAGAAGGATAAGGATCTTCCACAGAATTTGAGACACCTCTTAATGTGTGTTTCATGTTGTCCTCATTCCTATGAAGAGGCAGACCCAGGGAGTACGTTTCCTTCATCTGTCCCACCTGTTGGTGTCCGTGCCTGGCACTCCTGTGACATCCTGGTGTGTTCAAAAAGAGAATGATCTGTGAATAGAAAATTGCCATTGAAAACAAATAAAAATATACAACTGACTTTAGTATAAGTTATTAGAGCTTTGTATGCATTGTTTGAATACAATTATATATATAGCACAAGCACTATGAGGAGAGGCTGAGGGAGCTGGGATTGTTTAACCTGGAGAAGAGGAGGCTCAGGGCAGACCTTATTGCTCTCTACAACTACCTGAAGGGAGGTTGTAGCCAGGTGGGGGTTGGTCTCTTCTCCCAGGCAACCAGCACCAGAACAAGAGGACACAGTCTCAAGCTGTGCCAGGGGCAGTTTAGGCTAGAGGTGAGGAGAAAGTTCTTCCCAGAAAGAGTAATTGGCCGTTGGAATGTGCTGCCCAGGGAGGTGGTGGAGTCACCATCCCTGCAGGTGTTCAAAAAGGGATTGGATATGACACTTGAAGCCATGGTTTAGTAGTCACGAGATGTTGGGTGACAGGTTGGACTTGATGATCTCTGAGGTCTTTTCCAACCTAATTGATTCTGTGAATACATAAATAATAGTTATGGGGCATTATAATATAATGCAATATGATTATGGGTCCAGTGCAGCTTGAAGTCTTATGATTCGAGGGGGAAACAGGAGATAGAAGTTGAACAAATTACAGACTAAAAGGGAAGTAACAAATGGACTGCAATGGCTTGGAGAGCATGGGAATTTTAATTTTTATAGGCATGTTTACTGTGTCTGCATTAATAAAAACCACAGCTGCCTAAGCAAAACTTTTTTTTTTCAGCTGACAGAGCACACAGCATTTATTTTTCTCTTTTTGCTAAAGAAAGGAGAGGCATTTTATGAATTAGTGCACTGCAGTGCTAAGTTTTATATGATCTATAAACTAAGGTAGTAAAAAAAGTCACATCATTTTAACCTTGGAATGCAACGGGGAACGTGGTGGATGTGTAAAAATTGAATGCCCTCCAGTGTCTGGTTAACTGGTCAGTGCTGATGAGTGGGAGTTTGCATCTGTCTTGTAGCATATTTTCAATGCAATTTCTTCCAGAGGGTTCTCTGGAGTTTGGGCTGGCTTTCCAAAGCAGCTGAGGTCACGCAACTAGTCTGCTGGTGAGACGCACAGATCCTGACTGAAGTGTTTTTGGCAGCCTTGAAGGTCAAGTAAATACTGAGCGCTTCTCACATATCAAAGGGGATTTTGTTTTTACTGTGCTGTTCATTTTGCAACCAGTTTCAGTTTAGGGGGCAAAAAAGCATTTTTGCGTGGTGGTTGGCAGGCTTTGCCTTTCTCTCTCAGATCACAGGACCTGGGCTTGCTCAGATGCGTATGGTATCCGTCTAAATAAACTCGGTGTCATGAGTAGCAGTTGCATGATAAGTATATAAGATAATATTGTCCTTGCTGTACAAAGCATTATGGCTTGTACAGTACTTTACTTCACTGCTGCATTCTGGAGAGGGGATAAATTGTTCATAGAAAACTCCATTAAAACACATGCTAATGAAATCTCCTGCTTTAGTCAGTGACAGTTCTGGGTGAAAAGCTGAACTGGTCTGAATGAACCCCAAATTTCTCCATTCTTTCCTTGTTTTAGGTCAAAGCAAATATGCAAAGTGAACACAGCCTCTCTGAATAGAATAAACAAGAGAGTTTCAGAAGCATGGGTCTGATGAAAATCAGGCAGGTGTGTTACTCTTTTAAACTGGTTTTCTAGTACATAAAGCCGAGTCAACACTAGTCGAGCTGGTTGGTTTGGATATGCAGCTCCTTGCCATTTTCCAAGCAGGTCCATTTTCCTCTGACTTCCTCCTTGTGCTTGCCATGTCTCCTCTCTGGCCCTAACAATCCTGACAACAAAAGATGAGGCAGTAGAAGTCCACGCTGTGTGTTTGTGTGTGTCCAAGTCCCATGGGGCGAGAGCTGCCGTATAAATGTAAATAGAAGTCATGGTCTCCTTTGGACTGATGACCCTGTGCTACTGTCTTTTTTGACAGGATAAGCAGCATGAATACCAAAGGCTAGGGACAAAAGAAAAAGAAGAAGGCATGATAAATCCTGTCCCTTCCTAATGAAAACCTAGCCTGTCTTCACATATTTAGGGACTTCCTGTTTAATCCTGTCTTCAAACTGAAAAATAAACACAAGGTGAAGCTGAGATTCGAATAAGCTTTCAAAAGCATCTCAGGATTTGGAGTTTGGATTTGCAGTTTCAGAAACTAAATATGCACCTCTGAGTGTAACTCTTAGACAAGAAAACTTGACTACTTTTCATTCCTTAGGTCTAGCATTTTTGCCAGCCATTTTTTTCCTGCTGGCTCATTTCCATAGGCAAAAAGTCCGTCATTGCACTAAAAAGTTCTGCTGATTTCTTTGGAACTTTGTGCACTAACAAACATTGCCTCTAATTCTCTGTTTTATCAGTTTCCCTATAGCAGGGCTTACATTTCTAACCCAATGCTTTACACGAGACACATAAGCCAGGTGGTCTTGTCTGTGGAATTTCATAGTATTTTATCCAAATACTAACTAAATTCTCACATCTAACAACTTTACATGCAAAGAATCTCTATTTACCTTCTCCCTTCTTATATACTATATAGAGAATAGTTTGTGTAACTACTGAAAGTTGTTAGCCATTGGAATGTGCTGCCCAGGGAGGTGGTGGAGTCACCATCCCTGGAGGTGTTCAAGAGGGGATTGGACATGGCACTTGGTGCCATGGTCTAGTAATCATGAGGTCTTGGGTGACAGGTTGGACTTGATGATCGTTAAGGTCTTTTCCAACCTTGCTGATTCTATGCTTCTTGCTTTTAAACGTTCCTTTTTACCCATACAAGTAGCAGCTACATCACAACTGTCTAAACGTGAGTTTTGGACATCATCAAGCCTCACAGGTGCCAGAGTAACATTAAGGTAACTGGAATGAACTGGTGCTGCTAAAACTTGCACTAGCAATTTTAGAGTTCACAAATTCATAGGTCTTTTTAGGGTCAAGTTACAAAAGAAGGTGCTTCTACTCTGCTCAGTAGTCGGTCAAATTGTCATAAAAAGCTGGCACTGCTTCTCTTGTGTTTTGTGAGCTGATTCACTGTATTTCTTCCTGACTCCCTTCTTTTTGCCCCACTGCTTACTGGACCTGAACCAGTGATTCCCACTGGTTGAGAACAAAGAGTTCCCTATACTCATGAATGATCTGGAAATTTGCCATTCTCATTTTGCACCACTAGCTTGGCAAGCTGGTTTGATGAGACAAGCTATTTCTAGCATAATCCCTCTGGTTGTCTTTCCCCAAAGAAAAAAAAAATCACTTTTATTAGAGGCCAAAAACGGTAGACACCACTGGGATCTCAGATCTTTCTTTCTTTATTTATTTTGTCATTGCAGCCTGAACTAGCAGTGCCAAGACTTTAAAGGGTTTCACAGGAAAATGTTACTCTGATTATGCATGGAAGACAAGATTCTTTTTTGAGCTGTTGACTCTTTCATTCAAATTTGGTTTTTAATAATCACAGCAGCAGGTTCAACTTCCACTAGATAGATTGTTCAGGCTCATCAAAGAACTGCTTATATCTTTCTACAATCCATTCTTAAGAGGCAGACTGAATCTCATACCCATTTACTGTAACCTAGCATAAAGAATGGGAAGAAGTCAGGCTGGCCTAAAAAAAGCTTAACAGTAAGTCAGAAATGATACAATTCAAATCTGTTGCAGCATAAGGGTGACTGCATTGTTTCAGGGACAGCTTGCAGGTTGCATCTGTGCCAGGGGAGATTTAAGCTGGATGTTAGGAAGAAGTTCTTCACAGACAGAGTGATTGGCTATTGGAATGTGCTGCCCAGGGAGGTGGTGGAGTCACCATCGCTGGAGGTGTTTAGGAAGAGCCTGGATGAGGCACTGGGTGCCATGGTTTAGTTGATCAGATGGTGTTGGGTGATGGGTTGGACTTGATGATCTCAAAGGTGTTTTCCAACCTGGTCTGTTCTTGGTCTGTTCTATTCTCCGACATCCACTAAATTTAGGGAAGGCTTGGGAAACCTTTGCTCAAGGCAGCAGGGTTAAGTCAGCAGTTATTGCACTAAGGGATGGAATTAGCCTGTAAAACAGATGATGTATTCAAAATGTTGCAATTTGCTGGTGCTGGTGTAAGAACATTGAAACCAGGTCCCACTTCTCTGCTGCCAGACAGTAGAAATCTGCAACTCAAAGAAGGGTGCTAGAAGAGACAAAGTCCATCATTATGCCTATCCAGGCCTGTGTCTCAAACTTTCTGTTTTCTGCAGCTTAAACTTTCATCTGTCTGCACATTTCCATAAGTGTTTATGTTAAGGAATATAAGCTGCACCAGGGGAGGTTTAGGTTGGATGTTAGGAAGAAGTTGTTCATAGAAAGAGTGATTGGCCATTGGAATGTGCTGCTCAGGGAGGTGGTGGAGTCACGGTCCCTGGAGGTGTTCAGGAAGAGACTGGATGAGGCACTTGGTGCCATGGTTTCATTGATTAGATGGTGTTGGGTGATAGGTTTTACTTGATGATCTCAAAGGTCTTTTCCAACCTGGTTAATTCTAGTCTAGTCTTTTTATCAGCAATTTTATATCTATATGGCAAGCCAATGATCAAACACAGACATCTATATTTTGAGAGGAGAGTCCTGTGCTATGAACATTTGAAAGCATAATGGTTGTTGACTTCATGACAATGTGGCAGAACATGCTGTCTAAATAGTTTGCAGCCTTGGGTTTTTTCCTTTCTGTTTTTAATCTCCTTTTCTCTGCCACAAAAACAAATATCTCACTTCTCCAAAGAAATTTTCACTTTTCTTTTAATGAAGCAAAATTACCATAAAAAAAAAAAGTTAGGTAGATAAATAAGTAAATAAATAACCCAAACTGAAACACCGTGTAACATCTTTCACCAGAGATACAGTTTGCTCCCCTGTATTTTTGTTTCCTTACTACACATGTGCACTGACTACAGCCCCTACATGGCAGCTCTTTCTCAAAGGCAGTATAGAAGACAACACTGAACTTTTCTGTGAATGGGCAATAGAACATTTTGTTCAAGGTAACTTAAACTACTGAAACAAGTTTGAAGAGTTAATTACAGTTTTTACAGTTGGTGAACAAGTAAAGTAGCTCTGAGCACTATACAATGATAGAATAGCATAGAATAGAATTAACCATTTTGGAAAAGATCTTTGAGATCATCAAGCCCAACCTATCACCCAACACCATCTAATCAACTAAACCACGGCACCAAGCGCCCCATCCAGTCTCTTCCTAAACACCTCTAGTGATGGTGACTCCACCACCTCCCTGGGCAGCACATTCCAGTGGCCAGTCTCTCTTTCTGTGAAGAACTTCTTCCTAACCTCCAGCCTAAATCTCCCCTGGTGCTGCTCAAGACTGATCTTTGCATTCCTACTGCTTTCAAATATCCTTCAGACACTCATAGAAATATATGAATTTGAGGTTGTGGGTTTTGTTTTCAGTTGTTTCCTCTCTTGTGTAAACTTCTTTGTTTTGAATGACCTTATGCATCATCAGAGTTTCTGGGATGGTTTGTCTCTTTCAGCTGAGTTCTCCCCTTTATTTCCACTTCCTAATGACATAATGCTAAATAACATTATATCTGTGACCTATAAGAGGTGTATTTCATTCCTCTTTACTGTTTCTGTACACTGAGAAGAGAGATTCATAAGCCTCATTAGAGACTCCTGCTCTGTTTGACATGTCAGAGGATCCTTCAAAACACAACTGAAAGCTTCAAAAGTGTTGTGCAGAAACTGCTGCCATCTGATGTCACAAAGGTCTTCCTTCAAGAATAGCTATTGAGTATGCATCGCTTGTACTTCCAGTAAAGCAAAAATGAAAACAACCCTCATGCACCTAGGGCATACATATTTAATACTTTTTATCTTATCTGTTAAAAGTATTTTTAATTAATAACTGCAACCAGTTTTCTTTTTTTTTTTCCTCCTTGTAGCAGGCAGGATTTATGATAATGCAGTACGAAAGCCTTATCTTTGGCATTTTTATAGCAGCAACATCTCTTGCCTGCTAATTGGAGTAGAGTATTTTTAGAGTATCTTAAATTTGTTCTTAGTTCATAATATCCCCCAGAGAAACGTAACAGAGGAAGAGGCAAATACCAAGTTGCAGTTCTAGATGATGGCACCCTTAGATCTTCCACAGATCTGTTACCTATAAAAGGTCAAGGCTCTAAAGCAGATTTTGACTACAAAGCAGTCAAAATGACTGTGCAGATGCTATCAGATGTTAATTTTTAAAGAGGTTTCAAGCTGCTGCCACAACTCTTTCATATTTATTCCAGGAGGCAAGCCTACAACTGAGACAGACTTTATTAAATTCATCTGTGTTTAACAAAACACAACGCAACCACAAACAACAGCACAACCTCCTTCTCTCCCAATGCCAACAGCTAGCAGATTCATTTTCTTCCAAGAAACGCTTGTGAAATTGTGTCAAAATGAAACAGAAACGGGTTGACACACAAACCTCTCTTTATGTGTTTTAAGAGGTCTGTGTTGCAATAGGCAGATGCTTCGAACCGTGAAATCATAAGGAATAATCAGGCGTCTATTTCACCCTCACTCTGGTCCAGCCTCGTTGATGGGAAAGACAATTGTAGATCAAATTAGCTTTGTTTAATCTGTGACAGGTAGAGCATATCTCTGGAACTGTACTTCCAGGTGATGCCTGAATTGTCAAGGATCCATATGCCTTCTGTTGGCAGCAGGTGTTGCACAAAGAAGCTTGCAACCATGTTTTTGGCTGCTTGGCAGTGCAGACTCAGGATGCAAAGCAGTGGGGGAAAATACTCTTCCTTTGTGTTAGTCCTTTTCTTGCTGTGATGCAGCACAACTTCACCAAATGTGGTCTTTCTGTCAAGTATTGACCTTGACATAGTTAGAATAGAATAGACCAGGTTGGAAGAGACCTTCAAGATCATTGTGTCCAACCTATCATCCAACACCACCCAATCAACCAAACCATGCAACCAAGCACCCTGTCAAGTCTCCTGAACACCTCCAATGATGGTGACTCCACCACCTCCTCGGGCAGCCCATTCCAATGGGCAATCACTCCCTCTGTGTAAAACTTCCTCCTAACCTCCAGCCTGAAGCTTCCCTGGCGCAGCCCGAGACTGTGTACTCTTGTTCTGGTGCTGGTTGCCTGGGAGAAGAGACCAATGTCTGCCTGTCTACAACCCCCCTTCAGGTAGTTGTAGACAGCAAGAAGGTCACCCCTGAGTCTCCTCTCCTCCAGGCTAAGCAACCCCAGCTCCCTCAGCCACTCCTCACGGGACTTGTGTTCCAAGCCCCTCATCAATTTTGTTGCCCTCCTCTGGACATGCTCCAGCAAGGCCATGTAGGAAGGTGATTATTCAAATATAATAAAGATCTATATATTTTATTGGTTTGTAAATGTTTTAAATATTTTTACTTATTTTATTTCAGTATTTATTTTATTTCAATCTATTTTATTTCAGAATTGATTTTATTTCATTATTTATTTTATTCCATTTATTATTTTATTTTATTTTATTCCATTTTATTTTATTCCATTTTATTCTGTTTTATTTTATCTTTCTTCCCATGTAGCAGTACATTATTTTTTCTGAAAACTTGCTCAGTATTTTCCTGGTTATTCCACACTCAGTTCTCCTTCCCCCTTCTACTATTTCTCTCACTTTTATGCCCCCTCTGATTCTGAATTATTTACCAGAATACAAATGCCTAATCCATTGCTAAAAACCTAAACAAGGGGGAAAAGCCTTTGTTCTGACCACATGCCCATTCATGGGGCTGTGCTTTACTTGAAACCATTTCCCCAGAGTAAAAAGTGGCTTGGTTTCTGGGTTCAAACCCTGTTGCTTGTGACAGAAATACTTGTAAAAGAATTGCAGTGTTTAAATCTTGCTATTCCAACAAATGCTTTATTTATAACCTGAGGTTCTGTCCTCATTCTGAGACAGAAGTGTGGTATATGAGGTTTTTTTGTATATAGGAATCGAGAATTAGGGCAAAATGTTGTTGCAGCATGACTGTTGTAGTTTGAGCTGGGTGCCCCCCTGGTGCATTCATTTCCTGTGTCCAGAAGTCCAGCCCAGAGGGATGGACACAGGAAATTGTGTATTTCCTACCATAATTCTTTGCACCACTATAAGATCCAGTGCGGGGTCTGGCACTTCCTCTTTCCTTCCCTCTCCGAGACTTGGTAACTGGGGGAGAGATCTCCGGGCCATGGGCCTGATTAGGCCCAAGGCCACAGGGGGATGGGCAGTCTCAGGCCTGGCCAGCTGAGACTAGCCCAGCAGAGGGAGGGGGGAGAAGGAGCCCTGGGGGTTTTGGATGCACCCTCAGGTGGGGATGGGATCTTTCTTTGTCACTGCGCTTTGGGTTTTCTGTAATATTCACTGCTTTCTATTTAAACTTTCATCACTTTTGCAATCCGTTTGTCTGAGTCGTTATTTCTGCCTGTGGTGGCGAGGGGATCTGCCCCAACCCATTACATTTTTGGCGCCCAACGTGGGGCGCCAATAAAAAGAGTGTGGTGGTTTGAAAGGAAAGGCTCTGCTTTCCCTCCCCCACTGAGAAAGAGACCACGGCTAAACCCAGTCGGAGAAATGAGATTATATTTTACAAGGAAACAGATTCTATGTAACACAACAAATACAGGTATTTTACAGTATATACAGGAATATACAGCAAATGAACTCAACCAGAAACCAGACCCCACACAGAGGGGGCTTCCCCCTGTGCCCCTTTCACCCCCCTACCTCCCTTCTCCCCCAAAAGAGGTAGAAGAAGAGACGAAAAGGGAGTTAGTACAGCAAGCGGAGGCCTATGCACAGGGAGTTAGTTCTTATCTTTTGGCAAGAAGCCCAGAAGCAGATCCAGCCGAGAGGGACAGTGAAGGAAGGAAGACTGAGAGAAAGTTCCCAGCTCCCCCGGGTCCAATCTGACCTCCCACAATCCTTGGCCAATGAAATTCGTTTAGAATACCAAAATATTTTACAAACATTTAGCCAGTGTGCCCCTTCCTTAAAGGCACAGCATCAAACGGCCACAATCCACCCCTTCTAAACAATTTCATTGGTCGTTTGCACTGTCCATCCAATCAGAAACAATATTTACAGTTTGTGAGTAAAGTTCATAGTCTGTTCCGGCTATACTCAGATGTAGATGATTCAGAAGTCCAAAAAGTCAGGAAATAAGAAAATGGAAACCAGCTTGTTTCACTTCACTAACATAAACCTTTTGTGTATCTGTTGTATAAATGGTAGGATAGAGAGTGCATCTCTGAGGGGGAGCTGTGCAACAGCATCATGGTATTGTGTCAGGAACACAGAGATCTGTGTTTCATTGGACACTGAGAATGAAGATGTCTGTACTTGCCCTCATTCTCCATTCATCCTTGGACAGTCTAAATTCTGCCCAAAGGTCTCCATAAGAAAAAAAAGCATTATTATTCTCATGTGTTGGTTTCAGGAGATGTACAGAGATTTTAAGAGTAGGTGTTTGACCAGTACAAATTAGGAGTTGACCTGCTGGAAAACAGCTCCATGGAGAAGGACCTTAAAGTGCTGTTGGATAACAAACTATCCATGGGACAGCAACATGCCCTTCTGGCCAAGGTGGCCAACAGTATCCTGGGGTATATTAAGAAGAGTGTGGCCAGCAGGTCAAAGTGGATTCTCCTTCTTTTATACTCTGCCCTGGTGAGACCACATCTGGAGTGTTGTGTCCAGTTCTGGGCTCCCCAGTTCAAGAGGGACAGAGATATACTGGAGACTGTCCAATGGAGGGGTACAAGGATGATGAAGGGATTGGAAGATCTGTCATATATGAGAAGGCTGAGACACCTGGTGCTGTTTAGCCTGGCAAACAGAAGATTGAGTGGAGATCTTATTAATGTTTATCAATATCTGAAGGGTGAGTGCCAAGAAGAAGGTGCTAATCTCTTTACAGTGGTGTTCTGTGATAGGACAAGGGGCAATGGATAAAAACTGGAACACAGGAGGTTCCACCTAAACACCTGGGAGTCCTGGTGGATAACAAGTTACCCATGGGCCAGCAACATGCCTTTGTGGCCAAGAAGGCCAAGGAGATCCTGGGGTGCATTAAGAGGAGTGTGTCCAGCAGATCCAGGGAGGTTTTTCTCTCCCTCTACTCTGCCTTGGTGAGACCACACCTGGAATATTGCATCTAGTTTTGGGTTCCCCAGTTCAAGAGGGACAGGGATCTACTTGAGAGAGTCCAACAGAGAGCTACAAGGCTGGTTAAGGGACTGGATTTGGCTGTGCATCTTGTAGCTTCCCAGCACACATCTTCAGCTTAAGCAGAGAAGGGAGTTACCTGCTCCAGAGATCTGCTGATCAAAACTATTACCACCTACCAGCTTGCACCCTAGTCTGAGCTTCAGGCAACATTTCCAAATATTGCTCATTAATCTAGCAGAATTGACACCTCACAGCAGACTGTTAGTGGTGACTGCAAATTCTTGCAGGAATGCTACCCTAGAACTCCATTAAGTAGCAAAACCAAACGGTCAAAAGCAAAACGGTGCCAAAGTTCTACTCCCGTATGAAACTTCAGCTGAGTACGGATGTGAATGTGCATTATAAAGCCACTGTCAGTGACACCAAAAAGGCAGTAGTCTATCAAGCTGCTTTCCCTCCAACTTTTGCTTTCCCTCCAACTTTTGCTTTCCCTCCAACTTTTGCTTTCCCTCCAACTTTTGCTTTCCCTCCAACTTTTGCTTTCCCTCCAACTTTTGCTTTCCCTCCAACTTTTGCTTTCCCTCCAACTTTTGCTTTCCCTCCAACTTTTGCTTTCCCTCCAACTTTTGCTTTCCATACACAGCACACTGACATTGTGTGCACTGTTTCTCTACCTTCCTGACAAGTTAATTTGACTCAAACAGAGGCTTCCATAAATAACAATTTTAACTAGGTTACCACTAAACAGTGCATTTATCCTCATTAGCAGAGCAATCCAATAAGCCAGAAGGACTCAAGAATTCCCTTAATCTTTCTGAACATGCACAGGTATTGATTTTATTATTTTTTTTTTCTAAATGGGCAGGAATTAAAGAAAAGAAGAAGAAAATTAAGGAATTGAGTGATGGAAAGTATCTAGTTTAGAATATCAGCAATTCTCAAGAATCCTAATTTAGCTCTTATTCCTTTATGGCTTAGTAATTATCCTTTTTCCCTCAGTCATTTGGGGAAATGATAAGAGAAATTATAGTTTCAACTGTAAAGTTTCCCTTTGCCTTTGGTGGTCTTTGCATTAGGACCAGAGCCTCTTGACTGCTGCTCAAATAACCTTTTCTGCAGCAATATTCTTGCATTTTGCAGATGGTTACATCAGAAAATTCAGGTCTGTTTAGGAGAATTTCCCATATTTTCTTCTGACTCTCAAAAAGACCTCAAACCCTCTGAAACAGAGAATAAAGATTAATTAAATGAAATGAGATCTGATCCTTTGAGTATCAACCAAAAAGAATCTAAATTGTGATGCTCATGCATTTTATACTCTAAGATTGGGATGATTACAGCTACTAGTCTGGGTGGATTTCTCTATAATCACATAATCTCTGGGGAAACAGTCACAGAATCATAGAATGGTTTGGGCTAGAAGGGTCCTTTAAAGGCTATCTAGTCCAAACCTCTTGTAGCAAGCAGGAGCATCAGCTTGCTTAGAGCTCTATCCAACCTGACCTTGAATGTTTCCAGGGAAGGGGGCATCTACCACCTCTCTGGGTAACCCTTCCAGTGTTTCCCCACCCTCAGAAGCACATATAGTGTACAGCCTGTCTGAACTGTTTTGTACAGCTGTGTTAGGGGAAGATGAATCATGTCCTTACAACAGCTATTTCTTTTCACTGACTTATAAAGAAAGCCTGCTGGGGCTACTGCAGATGGAGACATCTACATCCTCTTAAGTGATTCCTCCTCTGAATGTCATTCTTGATTCTATCCAACACAGCACTTGATTTCAGAAGAATAGGATAAAGCATTTTGAAGCGAAATGGAATTAAGATACTGTACATCATCCCCTCCCCCCTCCCTAGGAATATCATTCTTAGAAGATTTAAAAACCCATATCCAGGCTTTTGGATAACATGAATGCTTTCATTTTGTCTCAGGTATTTGCAAACTTACTAAGTTTCTTTCTTCACAGACAGGGAAGATAGCTCCTTATGCAGAACAAAAATGATCTGTTGTAATACTGCAAAGATTTTTTTCCCCCCTTTCTTCCGTATTCATTGGCAATGCCATTGATGGCTGTGGCAATTCTAATGCAGCAGTATAGTTATAAAAAGGAGAGAGAACAGCAGGAGTGGTCTCTTGTGCTCTTACAAGATCGGAATCCACATGCACTGATTCAGGCAAAGGCATTGCCTCTGTCCTGGGCGAGTTTCTTATTTCATTTTGTGTGATTCCAGTGGTAGTATCTCAGATTGTAGAGAAAAGGACTGTATGAAATTGAACATTGTAGAGCCATGGCAATGGAAACAGTCAATAAATGCAACTCTTGGTGGTTAGTTAATATCTTGAGGCCAACCTAAATATCTTCTGCCTAACACAGGCCATGGAATTATGCCGACTAATTCATGTAATGGTCTGAGCGGTTTCTGGTTGACCTAAAACATGTCTTAGAAAGACTCAGAGGCTTTCCTTGGGTCAGAGATTTCAAGCAATGGAAAATCCATCCTGGGCATGTTGTCCTAACCTTTGGTGGCATAGCAGGAGCAGGGAGGTCATTCTGCCCCTGTACACTGCACTGGTTAGGCTGCACCTTGAGTCTTGTGTCCAGTTCTGGGCCCCTCAGTTTAGGAAGGATGTTGACTTGCTGGAACGTGTCCAGAGAAGAGCAATGAAGTTGTTGAGGGGTTTGGAACACAAGCCTTATGAGGAGAGGCTGAGGGAGCTGGGGTTGCTTAGCCTGGAGAAGAGGAGGCTCAGGGGTGACCTTATTGCTCTCTACAACTACCTGAAGGGAGGTTGTAGACAGGTGGATGCTGGTCTCTTCTCCCAGGCAGCCAGTACCAGAACAAGAGGACACAGTCTCAGGCTGTGCCAGGGGAGGTTTAGGTTGGATGTTATGAAGAAGTTCTATACAGAGAGAGTGATTGCCCATTGGAATGTGCTGCCTGGGGAGGTAGTGGAGTCGCCATCACTGAAGGTGTTCAGGAGGAGATTTGATGGGGTGCTGGGTGCCATGTGTTAGTTGTTTAGGTGGTGTTGGATTGGTTGATGGGTTGGACGCGATGATCTTGAAGGTCTCTTCCAACCTGGTCTATTCTATTCTATTCTATTCTATTCTATTTCTAGTTTGAATTTGTTGAGCTTCAACTTTCAGCCAGTGAATTGTACCATCCGTTTGCCTGGCATATTAAAGAGCCTTGCACTGTTAGAAGCTGTCTCACTCTGTAGACACTTATAAATGTGACCAAGCCACCTCTTAACCTCTTTTGCTCATATTACTCTTAGAACTTGAAATGAAGAAGAAAAAGATGGAAGGTCACCCTTTGCAGTTAGGTATGTCTGGAAAGGTTCTGCTGAAAATCAATGTCACAGATGTGTGGACCTGAAGAAAGAACGTGCCTACTGGGGATTTACAGGGCATGGTTTCCAGGAAATGCTGTGAACAGGAAATGATCCTCCTACTGGGTTTGTTAATGTATCATAAGGTATCACACGCCCTCTGCTGAGGGCAATATTGTTGACGACTGAATTAAATGCAGAGCAGTAGCTGCAGCTTTTCAAGCTAAAGGGAAGGTGCAATTGTGGTGAAGGCACCATATGCCCAGAGTTATGCCCCAAATACTGTAAAACGTGTCCCAGCATGTTTGGCCCCATTCCCACTTTCCAACCTCCTTTCCAGAGTGGGTACTCAGCCCAGAGTTGACAGGAACAAAGACCAGGGAGCCAGCCAGATGGCATAAAAAAACCCACTTGCCTTCTAAGGGGTAAACAGCAACATGCACCCATTGCATGGGATGAATAGAATAGAATAGAATAGAATAGAATAGAATTAACTGGATTGGAAAAGACCTCTGAGATCATCAAGTCCAACCTATCATCCAGCACCATCTAATCAACTAAACCATGGCACCAAGCACCCCACCCAGTCTCTTCCTACACACCTCCAGTGATGGTGATTCCACCACCTCCCTGGGCAGCACATTCCAATGGCCAGTCTCTCTTTCTATGAAGAACTTCTTCCTAACATCCAGCCTGAACCTCCCCAATGCTTGTGCTCCTCCCACATAAGGGCATAATTCGAGCTTCATGCGTTCTATAGGTTAAAGCTGTGTGTTGACAAGATTGCCCACTGGCATCATCCAGCCTCAAGAAACTTTTAAGTACTACCCCAAGTTGGAAACAAGTCACTTTCTCTTTGCCTGAGCTGCCTCAGCAGCCCTGCAAGCCCCAAGTCCCCAGCAGCGACCAGCCCCGGGAAGCCACAGCCATGCTGTGGGACTGCCTGAGCCCTGCAAGAAAGCCTGTCAATGGGACATAAGTCTCACCCCTCCCACAGCTGCAGGAGGAGAAGGTTGCCTGCACCATCGCCATCCAGAGGGAATCCCCATCGCGGGCCCACCAGCAGTTGCAGCCTCAGCCTAGGGACCCCCCGCCCCGAACAGACCAGCCGAGGAGCCAACCCCAGCACTGGCAGGCAGCAGCCAGCTCGCCATAACCTAGCAACTTGCTTCTCTACAAACCCCACAGTGCATCTTTCACTTGTGCAGCACTCACTAACCTGCAGTTCAAAGCCTCCCGCGCCCAGCCACATGACAGTACCTAGCTTAAGCCTCTGACACACTGTAACGCTTCCTAGGTAGAGTTAAAGCCGACAGGCGTCCTCTCGAGTCGCCCTCTGGTGGGCGAGCGGCGGAATTGCAGCTTCATTCTTTAATCAAAATGAACGCTGTTAATATTCTGCTTGGGTCCAAGTTGTACACAGAACCAGTTATGGGATAGATCTTACAATCGTGTAGTAGAATCTGTATGTAAAATAGTGACAGTCCCAAGCTGCACCAGGGGAAGTTGAGGCTCGAGGTGACGAGAAAGTTCTTCCCAGAAAGAGTTACTGGCCATTGGAATGTGCTGCCCAGGCAGGTGGTGGAGTCACCATCCCTGGAGGTGTTCAAGAGGGGATTGGACACAGTACTTGAAGCCATGGTTTAGTAGTCATGAGGTGTTGGGTGACAGGTTGGACTTGATGATCTCTCAGGTCTTTCCCAACCTTATTGATTTTATGATTAATTGGTTATTACTAATTTTTAATAATTAATACAAAATAATTTTCATATCACAATTGTTATATCCATAATTAATCAGCTCTCCATCACAGCAATCTATGTTGATTTTAAAAGATAAAGGACTAACAGAGGGATTAATGCAGTCCACTATCATAAAACTTCCACTTTAGTGCCTCTTTTGAGCCATTTCAGGAGTCTTTCTTTCTTTCTGATTACTTTGAGTGCAAAGGTTTTCACTGGTCTGAAATGGCACCACAGGGAGAAGTCAGCCTTTTCCCATTATCAATTAAAAAGTGTTGCATGGATAGTAAGCATCCCAGGAAAGCTGCAGCACTTTTAACTTACTACTGTAAATGCTCATCTAATAGATTCAATTAAAGAGGCTAGTCACTACTAGAGCTGCAGCACGAGTGTCCAGCTACCCCATCTTTTCTCTAGGAATGGTCCCAATAGTTTATAGCAGCCATGAATCTGCTTTGCTTGCCCTGAACATAGGAGATCATTAGAAAGCCAAGCTAGTTCAGAGCCCTTTTCCACCCTAATCAGCACTGTTCATGGACCTACTGTCAGCACACTTTTCTGACTCACAGGAACTTGTTGTATTTTTTTAAATGGCCTGAACAGATTCCAACCAGATGAGTTGGGGAAGATTGTGTAACTTGTTACTTATGCATCATCTTGTCACTGCTCATGGTGCAGCTGGTTCAGGCTCCCAGCACAACCAGAGCGCATCCTAGTCTATGTTAGTGAGAGATGTGTAATTTAAGCCATCAGTTACACCAGCCACTCCTTCCATCATTGAAGGTGTTCAGGAGGAGACTTGATGGGGTGCTTGGTGCCGTGGGTTAGTTGTTTAGGTGGTGTTGGATTGGTTGATGGGTTGGACACGATGATCTTGAAGGTCTCTTCCAACCTGGTTTATTCTATGTATTCTATGTATGTATTTGGAGAGAAACCTGAATGTAACTGTGTAAATATCAAACAAACAAACAAAAAACACACCAAACCCCACAAACAAACAAACAACCCCAAAAAACACAAACAACAAAAAAAAGGCAGGAGTAAATTATAAATATTGCAAAATTCCTGAGCTGGATGAAGTGATAAATGCATGTTAGATGGTTACTCAGAAGTGACTTCTACATCACAGCAATTCCACATGGGCAGAAGGGGAGAGCTTTTCTGGCCACATAGAGATAGCCAGATGTGAGTGAGCTCCTATTCAAAGCCATTTGTGTGATTGCTGGGGTCCAGCTAATAAATCCTGCTGAAAGGCAGGCTCATTACATTGGAAATAGCCCATGACAATGTGACTTCAACATGAAGCTACTGCTTATCTCACCAACTCAGGTGTGCACATCTGGGGGCATGCATCTCAAGCTGCACCAGGGGATGTTTAGGCTGGATGTTAGGAAGAAATTGTTCACAGAAAAAGAGATTGGCCATTGGAATGTGCTGCCCAGGGAGGTGGTGGAGTCACCATCACTGAAGGTGTTTAGGAAGAGACTGGATGAGGCACTTGGTGCCATGGTTTAGCTGATTAGATGGTGTTGGGTGATAGGTTGGACTTGATGATCTCAAAGGTCTTTTCCAACCTGGTTAATTCTATTCTGTTCTATTTCCACTAAGAAAAGATGTCATGTAAAACTGTTGTGATACCTGCAGTGCTGTGCTCATTAATTCACAAAAATGGTGTGTCATTTCCATGTTACAATGATCAGAACAGCAACCAGCATGGGTTGAAAAATATTGCTGAAGAAATTCCATATGTTTCAAAATCTCCTGAGACCCACAGAGCAGATGTGAACAGAAGTGGGAAGGCCTCTTGTAGTGTTAGGCTGATGGATGGACTTGATGATCTTTGAGGTCTTTACAAAAAGAAACAAAACAAACCAAAAACATAACCCAACAAGCAAAACCCACTTTGAATTTCTCTCCACAGGGCTTTTCACCCAGTGTATGTGGCCAGGACTTCAGTTTTTCAGTCTCTTGAGATGCTTTTGTTCTTGGTATCATATAGAAACTCTAGAGGATGGCAAAGATTTAAAGATGGCATAATTTTCTTCAGTGAAAAAAGTATTTATGATTTGGGTCACTTGGGGAGGAACAATGCTCACAGGATTTCCGGTTTTGAGAATTAAGAGGTCATTTCCCAGTGTGTTCTGTTTGTCTGAACCTGCAAACTCTCCACCTGAAGCTCCAGGGAGCAGATTCCTGGGGAGCTAGGAGGGCCAGGCTGATGAGAAACATTCAGCTCTATCAGTTCCCAGTTGATCATCTAATGGGATCCAGCCCCAAACTTTCTAGCACGTGCAAAAATACAAAGCCTCTGCTTGCACCATTGTTTTACCACAGAAACATCTTTTTTTCTCATCTGAAGGAAATTTTTAAGTATGTCAGTTTCAAATGCACTTCCTGAGGAAGCAGGCATCATTTAGAAATGAGGCTGCTGCGGGCTAACGAGAAACCTGCTAATGCAGGTTTGTGCAGCTGCACACACTACTGCTGATAAAGCTCAGAAGGCTTTCAAATGCCCCCAGGATGAGCTTGGAGTGACTATACAGGAGAACAGCCTTTTCCTCGTATAAAACTTATACATCCTGTGAAACGAGACCAAGAGCTACCTGCATGTGTGGCATATTTGATGCCTCTCTACAGTAGTTCTTTGGTTTATGCACAGGAATGATCGAGACTTTGGGTGACAGGGACTTAATAAGGACCTGAACACTGAGCGGAGACCAGATGTGTTCATGTCAGTGAATTTCTGTGACTGGAATGTCTGATGCAGTGGGACAAAACACTTCCCATTATCCTTTGAGGTGGTTTTGTATGTGAATGAATAAGTGGATCTGCACACACACACACACACATTTAACTGCATTCACATAGCTAGCTGTGTGCATATTGATATATCTCTGTGCAGATATAAGTATTCATTGTATGAAAGCTTGTGAGGGGTCAAGATGCTCAGTTATCTCATTCTCCACATGCTACAGGCAGAGTGTGAAAGCAATCACTACAAAAAAAAAGAAAGTAGAGGATGCAGATAGCATGAAGCTATCCCTGCTCACCCTCTCTCTCTTTCATTTCACAGCTGGCATTCTCAAAGCCTTTACCCATCTCCTGCAGCTCTCTGCATGACCAAGGAGAAGTGGAAGGAAATGCACTAGAAGTGCAGAATTTCAGTAGCCCATCTGGGATAGAGAACACAGGAAAAGAAGCTGTATCCGAAAGAATTTGTTGCTCCTGATGCTACAGTGAGTTGTGTCCCCATATTCCCACAGGATAGATGCTTGCACTAGCAAGGCTACTGTGGAATAGTTCACAGATTATGGTTAGGAACTGCAAATTACCTTGCTCCCTGCTTTCAGGTTGAAAGGAAGATTCCTCCTTGCTCTTAACCTGCCTACTGCCTCCATGCAAATCCCTTTTCATTTGGGCTTTGTGAATGAGAGTAGTGTTGGGGACTATAAGCTTCCACTCTGATGTCTCCCTGCACAAACCATGTGAGACTGGGCAACCTCAAAAAATATTAAGTCTATTATGAAGCTTATGGATCAGGTTTTTATAAGCCACTGAGCTGGAAAAAGCAACCTGAGTGTTCTGTAAAAGGCTGAGCTTCACTGTTCCAATGATAATAAGATTACTTCTTTTCAGGTATCAAGGAATTTTCTGATTGTCTGTTTGGAGTTTCAGCACGGTTTTCCCCATGTATCACCTAACATACACAGGAAAAGAGAGATTTTTCCTTATGATGCTTTTGAGATAGTCACCAATTTTAGACTTTTTTTTTCCTGAGAGTCCAGACTGTTGGGACTATAAATGCTGAAAAATGACATTTTTTCACCTCTGCTGCCTGTCAAAATGCATCACTCACAGAGGTTCTGCATTTATGTTACTGTGCTGATTTTCCTCTGTCACCTTCCTCTTTTATGCTGAAATGAAAAAAATAATAAATAAATGAATACATTAAGGCTTGGAAGGGGCTTTAATTGTGCTGGCTGGCACAAATGACAGAAATAGAGCTGGTTTATGATCTGTAAAATGTGAAAAGGTGGAGTTTGGTTGAAAGATGATCTACTGAAAAAATAGTCATTGGATTCTGGCTCATGGACATACTGCATAATTCCATTCCTTCTCACAAAGAATAATGATAAAACTACTGGCACCATCTTACTCCAGGTAGTTTTTCCCTTTGCTTTGGCCTCCCTTGGGCTAATACAGTTAGAATAGAATAGAATAGAATAGAATAGAATAGAATAGAATAGAATAGAATAGAATAGAATAGAATAGAATAGAATAGGAGTAGAGTAGAATAGGAGTAGAGTAGAATAGGAGTAGAGTAGAATAGGAGTAGAGTAGAATAGAATAGAATAGAATAGAATAGAATAGAATAGACCAGACCAGACCAGACCAGACCAGCTTGGAAGAGAACTTCAAGATCATCGAATCCAACCCATCATCCAACACCAGCTAATCAACTAAACTATGCAACCAAGCACCCTATCAAGTCTCCTCCTGAACACCTCCAGGGATGGTGACTCCACCACCTCCCTGGGCAGCACATTCCAATGGGTAATCACTCTCTCTATGAAGAATTTCTTATTAACATCTAGTCTGAACTTCCCCTGGTGCAGCTTGAGACTGTGTCCTCTTGTTCTGGTGCTGCTTGCCTGGGAGAACCCCCACCTGGCTACAACCTCCCTTCAGGGAGTTGTAGAGAGCAAGAAGGTCTCCCCTGAGCCTCCTCTTCTCCAGGCTAAGCAACCCCAGCTCCCTCAGCCTCTCCTCATAAGGCTTGTGTTCCAAACCCCTCCCCAGCTTTGTTGCCCTTCTCTGGACACCTTCCAGCATCTCAACATCTTTCCTAAACTGAGGGGCCCAGAACTGGACATAGGACTCAAGGTGTGGCCTAACCAGTGCTGAGTACAGGGGCAGAATGACCTCCCTGCTCCTGTTGGCCACACTATTCCTGATCCAGGCCAGGATGCCATTGGCCATCTTGCCCACCTGGACACACTACAGGCTCATGTTCAGCCTACCATCAACCAGTACCCCCAGGTCTCTCTGCCTGGCTGCTCTCCAGCCACTTAGACCCCAGCCTGTAGCACTGCATGGGGTTGTTGTGGCCAGTGTGTAGAACCTGGCACTTGGATGTGTTCAATCTCACACTGTTGGATTCTGCCCATCTGCCCATTCTGCCCATCTGTCCAGTTCTGCCTGTTCTAAAGATAAACTGTGGCAGCATTCTATCCTCTCAGTGTATTCAGGTGGAGCGTAAGACAGTATTGCCTTTGAATTTTTATGTGATGAATAAGCAGGACTTTCATGTTGGTAGGATCTTGAACTGACAGGATGCAGCTCCATATCTAGTCTCCAGGCCAGAGTGACTTGCAGGAATTGGCCTGGCATCTGTCGCTGAGCGATCAGTGTGAGTCTGCCCAGTTTCTAGCAGATTGAAATGTCTTGAGAACTGAACTCAGTTACAGCCAGCTGAAATAAGTATTTCTTTATACTGCCAAGCACAATAGCAGCTCAGGAGCAGCTTTGTGGTCTTATTATATGAGACACAGATAAGACAGCTCCTGACATTTCAGTTTAGTGAGTTAATATCCTTATACTATTCTCCTAAGAGTCCATTGCTGACCACTGGCCGAGAGAAGATACCACTGGAATAAAATTGCCTGACCCCACATAGCAGCTCTGGTCTCATGAAAAGCTGCTCTGACATCCTGCAGCAGATTTGCATGAAAATGTAGAATCTGATGCCAGTTTTGCCTGTTTACAGTTGTTTAATTTTTTGGCTGATCTAACAGCCATGCTATTGTCTTAGCTTTTCAATGCTGAAATGATCTGAAAACTTTGTTTAGAATCATAGGATTGTTTGGGTTGGAAGAGACCTCCAAGAAAATTGAGTCCAAGCATCGACCTAACAATCCTATGGCCGTTAAACATGCCCCAAAGTGTGACATATCCACTTTTTTGAACATATGAAATATGTCCTGCCCAACAGGACAGAAGAGGCAGTTCAGGGGAGACCTTATTGCCATCTAGAATTACCTGAAGGTTGTAGCCAGGTGGGGTTGGTCTCTTCTCCCAGGCAAGCAGCACCAGAACAAGAGGACACAGCCTCAAGCTGTGCCAGGGGAAGTTTAGGCTCAAGATGAGGAGAAAGTTCCTCACAGAAAGAGTAATTGGCCATTGGGATGTGCTGCCCAGGGAGGTGGTGGAGTCACTGTCCCTGGAGGTGTTCAAAAAGGGAGTGGACGTGGCACTTGGTGCCATGGTTTAGTTAGTCCTGAGGTGTTGGGTGACAGGCTGGACTTGATAATCTCTGAGGTCTTTTCCAACTTTATTGATCCTATGACTCTATGCTACAATCAGACCACAGAAGGCTGATTCAAACAATGGGATTGTGTCTTTAAAATAAATAAATAAAGGAATCAATGAGAATTTGTCTCTTTCTTTCATTTTATACAATGGCAGAGAAGAACAATTTCAGAGCCAGCATGAATCGCTCAGGCTCAACACTTCTGCTATTTTCTTTCTCTGTGTGCATGGAAGACCTTTCCAGAATATTCCCCATTGGAAAGTTAAAGTGAAATCATTGACTTTAAAGAAGCAAACTAAGACTGATGTTGATTTTTTTGTTAGCAGCTTTCAGAGCAACTGCTAACTCACTCTTAATAAGTGGTAACATACAGTACAGAAACAGTCCCTATCTTTATTCTGAGCTACAAAAGTGTCAGTACAGAGGTTTTGACTATTACTACAGACAGTAAAATCTTTGCCCCAGGTCATAAAGGACATTTTGCTATAAGCTTCTTTGAGGCCAAGCTTCCCTATCAATTTACCATCACTTTCACAGAATTCTCCAAAGGAGGTTTCCAACTACAGCCACAAAGTCTTCCAAAAGCAACTATTTCATTGGCTCCTTGTATCATTGCCTTTCTTCTGAACACTGTTTGGGTTTTTTAGGGGCAAGTAGGAAGACAAGGAGGGAAAGCCTTGTGGTTCACAAAAGGATTGCTTTCAAACTGAATACCCAAAGGAATGGGAGTAGGTAAGCTATACTTGCCTGTTTAGTGACCACAAGGATGCCTGTTCTTTTAAGATCACAATTTTAATGTTCAGGACAGTATTTGTTCTGATCTTGTTCTCCAGCTGAGAATCTGTCACTTTGTAATGTAGGATCAGGATCTCAAATATGGGTAAAACTGAAAGAAAACAACATCTGCTCTGTATCAGACTTCCCACTATGCCCAAATCTTCCATGCACAGATGCAGAGAGAATCCCACAAACATTAGTCTTGTCATGTGCATATGATCATGTATCTGCAAAGTACCCTCTCCTCCTGATGTTTGATTCTTCAGGCCATGGAATAGATTTGAAGTGTCCAACTACTGACCTCAGGCACTTTCTCCATTCAGAGTTAAAAAAGGAATGTGAATAGCAGTAGGACCATTCTATCTCTGTGGCAATACTGGTTTCCAAACAGTGGCATGGCTCTATTTGCAACCTAACAGGATCATATAGAGTGGTGATGAAATGCTTCCAGCATCCATTGCAAGAGAACAGAGATCCCATTTACCTCCACTGCAGGATTAGGATAGATGACTCTTGAAACTGAGGCTAACTAAAACTATAAATCTGTTCAGAGGATAAATCTCAGAGGGAGATACAAAGCCGAGTAGATTATCACAGGAGATCAGGACACATTGTTTAAGGTTACTTTATTGAAGTAGTAAATAAAAGCTGTTATCTGATGGCCCTACAAATACTGTATGTGAAGCAAATCAGTTTCCTCACACTGAACACTCTCATAAACATTTATAGTCAATAAACCATGCCTTCAGTGAGCAAGACAGTGCAGCTCTCATCATATGACATCAAAAATGTCCATGTAAAGTGATTTTGTTGCTCAGACCATACCCAGCTTTCAGACAGATGCTACTGGCATAATCTTTGGCCACATCTTTTTGATTGGAGCTTGCTCTTTCTATTCAAGAATTCTCCACAACCCCCTCTTCTTTTATTAGAGGGATCTTTTATTCCCTTTTCTGGAAATGTGCCTAAGGTCCCATGGAATAAATTTACTGGAGTAACCCAGCCTATGTTTTCATTGCAAGCCACAAGGCAGCAACTCCCTGCTACCATTTTTTGACAATCAGGACCTCATTTTTGCCACCTCAAAATGCTCTTTAGCCAAGTTAGAGCCTGACCTCTGCACTGCACAGCTGAGTTGCAAACCAGGAAAGTGGCAGGTACGTGGAGCTAATCACTTCTTCACTGGTTCCTCATTCTGAAAATTGCTCTAACTAATTAAAACCTCCCTCAAGAGTAGATAGAAATGCCAGTGAACACAGTGTGAGTGAGATGGGCAGCAAGGCAGAAGTTATTGAAAAGCACAGCATGAAATATCCCTAATTCAGGGTAGGCATTCAACCAGGGGAGCTTGACATCTACTGGGATCACGCTGCTACTTCCCCCATTACCTTCAGACCCTGAAGCTCATCAAGAAAAAGCTTTGCAGATCATTTAGGATCACTGAATGGCTCTGTCTTTCAATCTGGATATTCCAGGATTTTGGTCTGTTCTCACTTCTGAAGGGATGGAGAACAAAACTGGACTCCTATTCATACATGCATGACTATACACTCCTAGGTTCACAGCAAAACAAGTGTGAAGGTATCATAGCAAGCAAGGGCATGGGGCTGAGAAGCACTGAGGTGATACTGAGACAGTATTTCTCCCTGCATTGTCAGCTCTCAGAAAACATGAAATTACTTCTTCCAGAGTGTATTGAATCAGCTGTCCTCTCTCTTTGACCTCTCCTGAACACATCTGTTTGCACACTCTGGACACCCAAGTCAAAACAGAGCATCACAAGTTTGCAACCTAGACAGCTGGAAGATTGTCACACATCTGTGATAAATGCACTAAGAACAGAACTGACAAGATACCTATGTAAAGTCATTATCTGTAAGCCAGGCAAGAGATTTCAGTGTACTTCTGGGTGAAGACTTCAGGGCAGCACATCAGACTAGAGGGAAACTAACAATTTTGGAGAATTATGCTTCTAATCTGATCCGAGGGAATTATGGTTTGACATTGCTTTGTCTTTTTATCCTTGCAAAGGCCTTTTTTCCTTTATCACAGTGAGGTCTTTCTACTGTTCCCATTAGCAGCTTTAGATGAGCCTTCATAATTGTTTCTTATAAAATACGTTGATTTCTATCATCCTGTTTAATGATGTGCTACATTGTTTATAAGATAATGCAATGAACCCACTTTGAACTCATTCTATTATCCCATAAGTAATGCAATAAACTGCTTAACAGGGCAATTAAATCAAGTGATTTCAGGTTAATGTTATTAGACAGTGTTCAAGAACATGCAACTTTTGTTTTGAGGATTGGCTTAGCCTCTTAAATATTGGAAAGTGTACTTTGCTAATGTTTTTGTTTGTATTCCCTAAGGTACTAATCATATTATTCATTGCTGAGGACCAGAAATATTATAGCAGTTTTCCAAACAGAAGAGAGACTTAGTGTAGCCTCTGGTAACTTGTGACAGAGCAATGGATTTAATAACCTTGGAGAACTCCCCAGGGTATGATGAAGCACTGTTTGAAGCTTAGAAGAAAAAAAAGACATTTCATTATATACAGACAGTAGAAAATCAAATACATGAAAGAAACATAAAGGTTAAATACATTATGCTGTTAAAAAAAACCACCAGAATGCTCAACCTACATATCACACCTGATTTAAATTTTTGAAAGGGAACTTAATGAACACTTCCAGACAGAATCCCTTCTTTTCCTTTTTTTTTGGTCCACCTAAAAATGTAATTCAAATACTCTGCACCACACAGAATTTCATTAGGAACTGTTCCAGTGAAATTAAATCTCTATTGTGCATCTTGAGTCTGCTCTAATGATTACTGCTTCACTGAGTATGTAATTTAAAGTCTCTTGTTAATGGATGAACACCAACAGCTAGCTAGCTCTTCCAAACTTCACAGTTGAAGAGCTATCTTACTAACAGCCAGAGAAATCTACTTCAAATTGGAGTTCCATGGAACACTACTGACATCTAACAGCTGTATGAGTAATCCTAATTGAGTATTAGGCCAGCAGGAGCAGGGAAGTCATTCTGCTGCTGTGCTCAGCACTGGTTAAGCCACACCTTGAGTCCTGTATCCAGTTCTGGGCCCCTCAATTTAAGAAGGACATTGAGACACTTGAACGTGTCCAGACAAGGGCAACGAGGCTGGGGAGACGTCTCAGGTGTAAGCCCTATGAGGAGAGGCACCAAGTGCCTCATCCAGTTTCTTCTTAAACACTTCCAGTGATGGTGACTCCACCACCTCCCTGGGCAGCACATTCCAATGGCCAATCTCTCTTTCTGGAATGAATTTCTTCTTAACCTCCAGCCTAAACCTCGCCTGGCACAGCTTGAGACTGTGTCCTCTTGTTCTGGTGCTGGTTGCTTGGGAGAAGAGACCAACCTCCCTTCAGTTAGTGGAAGAGCAATAAAGTCTTCCCTGAGCCTCCTCTTCTCCAGGCTAAGCAACCCCAGCTCCCTCAGCCTCTCCTCACAGGGCTTGTGCTCCAAACCCCTCACCAGCTTTGTTGCCCCAGCCAGATTCAGTCCCGGGATGATCAGACAATGTTGCTGTATTCCTTCTAGGTTACCTGTCCTTGCTTCCACTCTCTGTATGCTTTTAGAGCTTCATGCTGAGTTCTTTTGAAATTCCAGATCAAACTCTTGTGAAAGGATGACCTGATTTCTCAACAGTGCTGAGTGCTCAACAACTTCTACTGATACACATGGGCAAGGAGCACTACGTAGCACTTTTGAGGAAAATAAACCCCTACTTTAGCCACTGTAGAGCAATTTAGGAACCCAAATTATTCTTCTTTGCAAATTTTATTTCTTTGTTATTTTTTTCATTAAATAATCTTCAAACTGCATCTCATGAAGTGCAAATGACCACTTTCACCATTTCACCTAAACCCTTACTAGTGAACACTGGCAAATACTAGTGAATGTTCACAGAACCATAGCTGCTTGAACTATTTGTTCCAGTCTGTATTTATTGTGATTTCTACTTCTATATCAACTTGCAAATTGTTTGAAAGAAATCCCTCCCCTCCAAGCATTTGGTCACTTCTTTTTCAGTCTGTGCTGTGTAGGTCATGCAAACACCTTTCAAGCTGCTACGTGGGTATTTCATGAGAAGAATGGATGTTTCCCATTTATACACATTTTTAACATGCTCAAAGCACCAAAGAGACATTAATTAAGCAGGACAGAATCATCAGAAGTGTCTCAAGGAATTAAATCCTGAACTTCCCTTGAAGTAACTGGAGTAAGCAGTTGAGCTCCTTGAGATGTAGTCACCATCATAGCAATCACAACAAGGCTTCAGTGACAGTAACTTGAACTCACTTTTTCAGTCACAAACTGCTTGAAATACTTAGTTAAGTAAATAAATGCCCCAGGATCACAGATTCACTAAGTGTCACTGTTAATGGCTGAACTCGAAAGGCTTCTCTCCAGCTGCAAGCATGAGGGCATGTAGCTTGTGGTGCTTGAAAAGGCAATTCCATGCCTGTTAAAAGATGGGAGAAAAGGCATTTTTCAAGGCTGAGGTGAGCCCTACTTGGATACTCTGAATGGCTTCTCAACTCAGAAGTTGAAGGGGAGGCACTACTTAGAATCATAGAATCATAGAATCAATAAGGTTGGAAAAGACCCCAGAGATCGTCAAGTCCAACCTATCACCCAACACCTCATGACTAACCAAACCATGGCTCCAAGTGCCACTTGGTGCCCACATGAAATTTCTAGACCTAATTTCAAAAAAACAGGTCTCATGCAAACAGTGACTGAGATAAAAAGATTTAGGTTAGAAAACTATGTCAAAAATTCAGCACAAAGCAAATCATATAGAATGGAATGGAATGGAATGGAATGGAATGGAATGGAATGGAATGGAATGGAATAGAATAGAATAGAATAGAATAGAATAGAATAGAATAGAATAGAATAGAATAGAATAGAATAGAATAGATCAGGTTGGAAGAGACCTTCGAGATCATTGCATCAAACCCATCACCCAACACCATCTAATCAACTAAACCATGACACTAAGCATCCCATCAAGTCTCCTCCTAAACACCTCCAGTGATGGTGACTCCACCACCTCCCCAGGCAGCCCATTCCAATGGCCAATCACTCTCTCTATGAAGAATTTCTTCCTAATATCCAGCCTAAACCACCCCTGGTGTAGCTTGAGATTGTGTCCTCTAGTTCATCTGATTCACATGAAATCAAAATCCTTTCCAGTTATCATTTCCATAGCATCTTTTCTGATTCTTCAGAGCCTTTACCAATCTCTGATCTTAGGGCATTTACTTAGCTGTGCATTCCAGGCACTAAGATTATTTATAGAGGGATCTCACCTGGCCATGGTCCCAGTCAACCCCCCCAAGCGGGAATCTTATCTTCCAAACATCCCTCATAAAATATGAGATAATATGCATGAAAGATTCCTTCTTCATCCTGAGCTTGGCACCCAGGGTTTACCACTTTTTAAAGACTCTTACAAGCTATAAAAATGAACTCTGTGCAGTTAAAGATGAGGTTCAACCATATAAATATCATTATACAGAGAAGGTAAGGAATGCAAGATATATTACATTAGAATTTCCAGAAACTGAAACAGCTGATCAACAAGGCACTAAGAAGACTCCTGCTGGGGTGCTGGATGATTTTCATCCTTCCATATTTGGGAAGGACTGGGAGAGAAGTGAAGACATTGAGAAAAAAACTGGAATGGAATGGAATGGAATGGAATGGAATGGAATGGAATGGAATGGAATGGAATGGAATAGAATAGAATAGAATAGAATAGAATAGAATAGAATAGAATAGAATAGAATAGAATAGAATAGAATAGAATAGAAACAAATTAACCAGGTTGGAAAAGACCTTCGAGATCATCAAGTCCAACCTATCACCCAACTCCATATAATCAACTAAACCATGGCACCCAGTGCCTCAGCCAGTCCCCTCTTAAAAACCTCAGTGATGGTGACTCCACCACCTCCCTGGGCAGCACATTCCAATGGATAACCTTTCTGTGAAAAATTTCTTCCTAACATCCAGCCTAAACTTCCCCTGGCACAGCTTGAGACTGTGTCCTCTTTTCCTGGTGCTGGTTGCCTGGGAGAAGAGACCAACCTCCACCTGGCTACAACCTCCATTCAGGTAGTCATAGAGAGCAATAAGGTCTGCCCTGAGCCTCCTCTTCTCCAGGCTAAGCAACCCCAGCTCCCTCAGCCTCTCCTCACAGGGCTGTGCTCCAAACCCCTCCCCAGCTTTGTTGCCCTTCTCTGGACACCTTCCAGCAACTCAACATCTTTCCTAAACTGAGGGGCCCAGAACTGGACACAGGACTCAAGGTGTGGCCTAACCAGTTATTTGTGGATGTATTTGCATATTGCAAAAGGGAATCATCTCTTATCAAGAACAGCAAATACAAAACCATGCCAGTCACTCTTCCATTGGGAAGGAACTTTAATTGTGCTCCTCTGAAGCCTACAAGTTGATATTTGAGAAACAGCCAAATGAAAATTAGGGTGAAAGTTTACACAAGATCAGAACCCAGCAAGGTTCCCCTTCAGGGCAGCCCACAATTTATACTGGGACAAATTTATCATTAAAAACACTTTTACCTGTCATTTACTGACAAACAAGTGAAAAATTATACAGAGACCTTTATCTTTTCAGGTGAAACGTCTAAATGTCTTCAGTAACCGCTTGGGTGATGTCTCGGGAAAGTGGATTCTTCTGTTGTTTGCTTTTGTTTTACTACTAATGGGACATGTCTGAGGTGAAAAGGTTGTAAAGATTTGTGCATTGTAGTGACACTTTATCCTAGCCTCACTTAGAGACAAGAACCTCGTATTGATCGCTCATCTGTCTAGATTAAAGGCTATCAGCTGGAACACCATAACAACTCCTAGGTTTTAATGGCAGGAAATGCTTCATTGGTGTTTGGTAGAAAGTAGATATATTGAGAGAGAAATCATAACACAAAATATCAGTAGTGTGTCACTTCCTTAAACATTCAACTTTTTTTCACACTTGGCACCTAAAAATCTAGTGTGGATAGATTCATGATTGTGATGCTCTAGTGGGAATCACAGAGTGTGAGCTCAATTCCCATCCTGGGAAGAGGAATGGAATGGAATGGAATGGAATGGAATGGAATGGAATGGAATGGAATGGAATGGAATGGAATGGAATGGAATAACATAAAATATCATTGAATAATATAGAATAGAATGGAATGGAATGGAATGGAATGGAATGGAATGGAATGGAATGGAATGGAATGGAATGGAATGGAATGGAATGGAATGGAATAGACCAGGTTGGAAAAGAACTTTGAGATCATCAAGTCCAGCCTATCACCCAACACCATCTAATCAACCTAAACCATGGCACCAAGTGCCTCATCCAGTCTCGTCCTAAACACCTCCACCCAAACATCTCAAGCTGTGCCAGGGAAGGTTTAGGTTGGATGTTAGGAAGAAGTTCTACACAGAGAGAGTGATTGCCCATTGGAGGTTTTCAGGAGGAGACTTGATGGGGTGCTTGGTGCCATGGGTTAGTTGTTTAGGTGGGTTGGATTGGTTGATGGGTTGGATGCAATGATCTTGAAGGTCTCTTCCAACCTGGTTTATTCTATTATTCTATTATTCTACCTCCAGTGACGATGACTCCACCACCTCCCTGGGCAGCACATTCCAATGGCCAATCTCTCTTTCTATGAAGAATTTCTTCCTAACATCCAGCCTAAACCTCCCCTGGCACAGCTTGAGACTGTGTCCTCTTGTTCTGGTGCTCATTGTCTGGGAAAAGACACTAATCCCCACCTGGCTACAATCTCCCTTCAGGTAGCTGTAGAGAGCAAGAAGGTCTCCCCTGAGCCTCCTCTTCTCCAGGCTATGCAACCCCAGCTCCCTCAGCCTCTCCTCACAGGGCTGTGCTCCAGACTCTTCCCCAGCTTTGTTGCCATTCTCTGGACACATTCCAGCAACTAAAAATCTTTCCTAAACTGACCTGCCCAGAACTGGACACAGGTCTCAAAGTGTGGCCTAACCAGTATCAGGTTCATAGGAGTAGTAATAAGATGAAGACTATGGCAGCATGATATCCTGGAGTGCAGAAGGCAAGGATTTGTCAAGACATCCTTATCTCGGGTAGGTAAAACTGTGCTTTTCGCAACAGATGTAGGGGTCGCTCCTCAGGAAGAAGCTTTACTCCTGCCTTTCCAAGTGAAAAGCATAGCTCACTTTCATTTCAGACCAGGATTTAGAGGTGACCATAGCATTCCTCTCTAATACAGCAGCCACCAGTTAGAGAACTTCCTTTGGAAACAGAAGATTTGAGCTTAATGTCAGCTTCTGCCTGAGGCTGTTGAAATCATCATGTAGAAAAACACCAGAAATCCTGAATTACAGGCCAGGTCCTTGCTCTAGAGACTGAGTCAGTAACAGTTAATGTCAGTACAGTGACAAACCCAAGACAAAAGCCCTGTGTCCCTCCCGTGAGTGCCTTATCAATGGGGTTAGGAAGTCATGTACCCATCTGAGATCTGTCAGTGTGAGCAGAGGTACCCAGAGGAATGTTAGAAGTGGGGCCCTCCAGAGTTCAGCTGCCAGTGGCAGGAGGCAGATGAATGAATGGGCCTCTCAGGATTGAAATTTGGAGCATATGCAGCTGAATCCTACTTGGAAGCCTCATTCTTGGTTCTTAAATTGTGGTTTGAATCTGCCCTTTCGTTTAACAGGTACGACATCATTCATCTCTGCACTTTGTTCTAACTGTCAGGAGGAGTTAATTGCAATCCATATGCTAAAGTTCACTTCTACAGGATCAAAATCTAATTATAACTCTGAAATTTGCTTCATCCTATTATCAGAGAATAAAGGTCTTACAGAGTCAATGAAAGAGCAACATATTTTCAGTAAATCCCTTTTCTCTTGTTGTTCAGAAAAGGAAAGTAGCTGATACACATATTGATTTGAGAACTTCCTGAAGTTTCTCTATCACTGGGGGTCTTCTGGACTATAAACATTAAAATAAAATGGGGTCTTTCAGAGTGACTGATTTGTTATCCATTAATTTTCATGCCAGATAAAACCTTTTAGCTACTGCACCTGCAAATGTCTCAGGTGGCAGCAAAATACCAACAGATAATACCAATCTTCTCCATAGAGTTTGATGTAGCCTCATCATAACACCTATTATTTGTGTCCAGTTCTGGGCCTCTCAGTTTAGGAAAGATGTTGACTTGCTGGAACGTGTCCAGAGAAGGGCAACAAAGCTGGGGAGGGGTTTGGAGCACAGCCCTGTGAGGAGAGGCTGAGGGAGCTGGGGTTGCTTAGGCTCAGGGCAGACCTACATCTACAACTACCCAAAGGGAGGTTGTAGCCAGGTGGGGGTTGGTCTCTTCTCCCAGGCACCCAGCACCAGAACAAGAGGACACAGTCTCAAGCTGCACCAGGGGAGGTTTAGGCTGGATGTTAGGAAGAAATTCTTTAGAGAAAGAGAGATTGGCCATTGGAATGTGCTGCCCAGGGAGGTGGTGGAGTCACCATCACTGGAGGTGTTTAGGAAGAGACTGGATGGGGTGCTTGGTGCCATGGTTTAGTTGATTAGATGGTGTTGGGTGATAGGTTGGACTCAATGATCTCGAAGGTCTTTTCCAACCTGGTTTATTCTATTCTAGTCTAGTCTAGTCTAGTCTAGTCTAGTCTTACCATGCAATTCTCCAGTATCTTTTCTTTGGTGACCTCAAAACACTAGGTGGATCTGATGAGGCTTGCAAGATCACTGAGGGGTTTAAGAGAAGACCCTTCCTAAGACATGAGCATATGTCAAGAAGAGCAATGAAGATGAAAGAGCAGTGCAATGTCACACAAGAGTTTACCACAAGGTTTTAAAAGAACAGGCTATCCTGTCCAATCCTGTGCAAATCTACTGTAAGAGTGAGCTGCACTCAGCCTTCAAGGCTTCCAGTGAAAGGCAGGGGATTTGTATGCCACAGGGTAAATTTGTATAATGCATTTGAATTCCAGTTGTTCCACTGAAACAGTAACAGCAGTCCAGCAGTGTTTCCCAGATGTAAATGAAGGATGACTTTTTTCTCACAATTGAATTATACAGGAGCAATTGAGAGAAGAGTATGACCTGTGAGTGCTTTATTGCTGTTATTGATTCATGAGCCAGGAAGATCATATTTTACCTAGTAGCTTCCACAGTGAGTCTACAGTGGCAGTGGCTAGAAAAATGATAATCTTACTTGTCTTTTGACCAGATCTGACATAATGTCAATAATACAAAGTAAGAAGGGCACCCTGCAGTGCTGTTCTTTTCTTTGCAGACTCACTTTGCAGAACATACATTTTAGAAATGCTTCTTTTTGTGGCTCTCAGCAATCAGTTGTGGCACCTCAAACTACAAGCAATGCCATGTAAGTATTTTCCCAGTAAACACAGGAAATGGGTACCACAGTCATGAAAATCTGAATAGACTTGATTTGATTTAATTACTTTTCACCACCTGTCTCACAATTCTGATAAGACTAAGATCTTCCTTCTGAGATCAGTCCTGGGACCTGTCTTGTTTAACATCTTTGTTGGTGACATGGACAGTGGCATTGAGTGCACCCTCAGCAAGTCTGCTGACAACACCAAGCTGTGTGGTGCAGCAGACACACTGGAGGGAAGGGATCCACCCAGACCTTGACAGGCTGGAGAGGTGAGCCCAAGTCAGCCTCATGTGGTTCAACAAGACCAAGTGCAAGGTCCTGCATCTGGGTTGGGGCTATCCAAAACACTGATATAGGCTGGGCTTGAGACTGGCTTGAGAGCAGCCCTGAAGAAAAGGACTTGGGGGTGCTGGTGGATGAGAAGCTCAACATGAGCCAGCAGTGTGCACTTGAAGCCCAGAAAGCAAATCACTGCCTGGGCTGCATCAAGAGAAGCATAGCCAGCAGGTCAAGGGAGGTGATTCTCCCCCTCTACTCAGCTCTGCTGAGACCCTACCTGGAGCACCATGTCCAGTTCTGGAGCCCCTATTACAGGAAGGATCTGGAGGTGCTGGAAGGTGTCCAGAGAAGGGCCATGAGGATGATCAGAGGGCTGGAGATCCTCTCCTATGAGGACAGACTGAGGGAATTGGGGCTGTTCAGTCTGGAGAAGAGAAGGCTCTGAGGAGACCTAATTGTGGCCTTCCAGTATCTGAAGGGGGCTACAAGAATGCTGGGGAGAGACTTTTTAGGGTGTCAGGGAGTGATAGGACTGGGGGGGAATGGAACAAAATTAGAAAAGGGTAGATTGAAATTGGATGTTAGGAAGAAATTCTTCCCCATGAAGGTGGTGAGAGACTGGCACAGGTTGCCCAGGGAGGTGGTAGAAGCCTCATCCCTGGAGGCTTTTGCAGCCAGGCTGGATGTGGCTCTGAGCAACCTGATCTAGTGTGAGGTGTCCCTGCCCATGGCAGGGGAGTTGGAACTAGATGATCCTTGAGGCCCCTTCCAACCCTAACAATTCTATGATTCTATGATTCTAAGTTTTTCACTATGAGGATGTTGGGACTCTGGAACATGCTGCACAGGAGGTTGTGGATGCCTCCTCTCCAGAGGTGTTCAAAGCCAGGTTGGATGAGGCCTCGAGCAGCTGAGTTTAGTTGTGAGGTGTCCCTGTCCATGGCAGGGAGGTTGGTGTTGATGATCTCTAAGGTCTCTTCCAACCTAAGCCATTCTATGATCTTCATTTCCCAGCACAGAAAGAGCAATGTTTTGGCTGTTATTATTAGCATCATTAACCACAAAAGAAAAACCAAAAGTACTTATGTACAAATGTAAAAATAAACAAATACATAAATAATTAATAGTCTGGCATCACTTCACTTTCTTAAACCAACAGGGTGGAGAGGAATATAGCATAGGTTATTTGAGACAAATCCAACCTGCTGACAGCTAAGTAAATATTAAGGTATCATTTTGCAACAGAAACACTGAGGGAGTCTGGCCAGTAATGAGAGACAAAAATAGTCAAAGCTTTTCTTATCATGGTTTTTATTTCATAGAATCATAGAATCAATCAGGGTTGGAAGGGACCACAAGGATCATCTGGTTCCAACCCCCCTGCCATGGGCAGGGACACCCCACACTACACCAGGCTGGCCAGAGCCTCATCCAGCCTGGGCTTAAACACCTCCAGGGACAGGGCCCCAACCGGCTCCCTGGACAACCCATTCCAGGGCTTCACCACTCTCATGGGGAAGAACTTCCTCCTCACCTCCAGCCTGAATCTCCCCACCTCCAGCTTCATTCCATTCCCCCTAGTCCTGTCACTCCCTGACACCCTAAAAAGGTGAGATTACTGTGAATAATTTGGCAATTTTATTATTATTAATTATGCTAAAAAGTTCAAATCTGTGAAGCAAAAACATAAAACAAACAAACAAAACCCAAGCAAGCAAACAAAAGACATCAGCTACAATAAAAGGCATTAATGAATAGTATACTTTTTGTAGTCCTTAGTCCAAGTGTGGTCATCCAACATGAGGAAAAACATATGTGAAATAGCAAAGCTCATCTTGGGGTAAGATAAATGGGATCATACAGAGAACAAATGTATGTGTCACAAAGGTTTGAATTCCTTAGCTGGCTAAGAAAAAGAAATTAGAGTCCTCACTGTGAAAATGATGAAGGACATGGTGAGCAGGGAATACCCCAGTTAAATTAAATTGGAAGTGAGTTTAGAATGAAAAAGGATGTACATCTGTATGCAATCCATAGCCAGCAATTTGGGTTTTATAGTTGAAGAAGGTATTTGATTTAAATACTGCAGCAGAAATTCTAAGGGGTTGGATAATTTTATGGCCATTAATAACGTTTGTCATTATGTATGTTGCCATTATGATAAGGATAATCAACTCTCAAGCTAGAGAGCATAAAGTTATCACCTGTGGGAATCAGGGAATGAGGATTTTTTTTCCTAGTTATTACGTGCCCATTATGATTTTTCTCATTTATTTTTGCCAGTCAGTTTAGTGAAGTACCCTCCAATTCCCACAGGTCAATTCCTGCTGCTTCCAAGAGACCTTACTAGGTTGTGGAGATGCTTGGTAAGGCGATTCTTATCTTTCCAGAGCACAAACTCTTCTGCTGGGGGCGGGGGAGGTTCTTTTACTGTAAATCAAAGAATTAATAAATGAGTTTCATCAAAATTAATTTAGCAAAGTAGCTAATATCCTGTGAGCATGCATTCATTTTATAGATTAAATGGGTCTCAGGGTCTGAATGGGACTAGGAGTCTATGTGCGTGCAATATTGATCGGTTTGTGTTCCTCCAAGAGAATGATCTTAACTGGGCAGGAAAATTCTGCCTCGAATCAATATCTTACTGGCAATAAGAGCTTGATGGTGGAAAGATAACTTGAACTGACAAAAGATTAGGACATTACTTTGGTAACATGTTTGACAGCAGTACCTCAAGAACTGCAAAGAAGTGAAAAAGTGGAAGCAAAGGAAGAGGTGATGTTAAATACTTCATTGTACACTGTAGTGGTTAGGCCACACCTTGATTCCTGTGTCCAGTTCTGGGCTCCTCAGTTTAGGAAAGATGTTGAGTTGTTGGAATGTGTCCAGAGAAGGGCAACAAAGCTGGGGAGGGGTTTGGAGCACAGCCCTATGAGGAGAGGCTGAGGGAGCTGGGGTTGCTTATCCCGGAGAAGAGGAGGCTCAGGGGAGACCTTATTACTCTCTACAATTACCTGAAGGGAGGTTGTAGACAGGTGGGGGTTGGTCTCTTCTCCCAGGCAACCAGCACCAGAACAAGAGGACACAGTCTCAAGCTGCACCAAGGGAAGTTTAGGCTGGATGTTAGGAAGAAATTCTTCATAGAGAGATTGCCCATTGGAATGTGCTGCCCAGGGAGGTGGTGGAGTCACCATCACTGGAGGTGTTTGGGAGGAGACTTGATGGGATGCTTGGTGCCATGGTTTAGTTCATTAGATGGTGTTGGGTGATGGGTTGGATGTGATGATCTTGAAGGTCTCTTCCAACCTGTTCTGTTGTGTTGTGTTCTATTCTATTCTATTCTAGTCTAGTCTAGTCTATTCTACTCTACTCTACTCTACTCTATTCTACTCTACTCTACTCTACTCTATTGCCCCTTTCTGAACTTCTTCTACTTTATAATAAATGGAGTTTTAACCCAGTGTAAACTGTGGTTACTATAACCCTGGCCTCATCAGAAGGAACTGGTTTCCAAAAATTCAAAAGCAATTAAAAATTCTAAAGTAGAGATTGTGAATTTGCAACAGCAAAATGTTATTTTTCCATTTCCTTTCCCAATGTGTTCATTCAAGATGATAAAAATTAGTTTAAATTAACTTTTAAAGGAAAGGAAACAAAAAATCCTAGCTAGAGATATTAATGTTTGCCTGAAAATAAAAAGTGAACTGCTCATTTTTCTGCCCCATTGATTATTCTATAGCTGCAGCAATAAAAACTCACTGCACAGACCTTGCATCTCACAGTCCTGTTAGGAATCTGAAGGAGGATTATAGTCAACTCTAGGTTCATACAATGAGAGATCAGAACCTGGAATGTACAGATCTCATTCCTCTTTACTTTATAGCCAGGCTCAGTGGCCTGAAGGCCAAGACTCAGCAGGACATATTCAGTTTGTGAATATTTCATCTTGTGATGAATATTCTAATGAATTCTTGGGAATTTAATGTAGCTTCCAGATTAGAGAGGCATGCTGCATTTTGCAGGGAGGATTTGGTTTCTTTGCTTACATGTGGTACATCCAGATCAGAGTTCAGGTCTTAAATGTTTCTCTCTGTAGGTCCTGTGTCATCCCTGTCAACCTCATGTGAGTGTCCTGGACAGCTTGAGACTAGGACACACTAAAGACCCGACACAAAGCATGTCAAATAGAAGAAACTAGTTTGCAGCCCTGGCTTCAGCAAGGTTAATGGCTTTGTGTCATCTACAACCTTTGAAAAGCTGAAATGGATGTCAGCCCTAGGGCAGCTACTACATCCACAAAGCCCACAGTACCGGAGGGGAAAACTGCATGTACTCCTTGCAAGCAAGCATGAGACACGACTTGCCAGCTCTGAGATCTGGGCAGAAGAAGGACATAAGAGCCTTGAATAAAGATTTACTTATGGAAAATAATAAAAGCTAACACAAAGCCAAGGTTAACTGAAACATATAATTAAACTTCACGTTTGCTTTAATGAAATACAATATTGACTTTGCTCTTTAAAGTAGATTAGGCTGTTGACATTATAGCAGTATGATAAACAAACCACTAAGCTTTTTCCTAGCAGAACAGAAAATTAAAGCTGGTTATGACAAGCCAAATAAAATGAGTTTATTCAGGACTGTATAAATCATCAATAAGAATTTCTAATCACTTGCCTCCAAAAAGCTAGATTATTTGATCTGCAACAAAACTGGGGCTGTGTCAGCAAGCTGGATGCAAATCAAACAACATTCAGACATTTCAAAAATTCTGGAAGTATGTGTCTGGAATACAGATGAAGGCCTGAAATTCAGTGAGGCCTTCTTAGGGTAGTGGAAACACTGTTTTTTTTCACACTGAGATGTGGTTATTGAAACAGAAGCCTCTCATCAGCACAGTGTATCACAGATTAAACATCTTCCCTGGTTTTGTAGTCTTATTTTCTATGCACATCATAACAAAGATTTTTCTTTGCTTGGTGCCTACATTTTACACACACTAAAAGCTGCACAAAGCTAAACCATTCATTTTGATGCTTTCTCATATTGTATTACTTTTTAATACAAAACCACATGGTTCCTGTAAAGGTCTGCTATAATTTAAGGCTCGCCTGGCACAACAGCAGACTTTGATGCGTGTATTTTATGTACAAAATCTTATTGTAGTGCCTGTGATCTATAAAGATGTTCATTCAGGCATGGAGTAAATTTGTGAATCCTTAATATTTTATTATCTGTTTCCCTAAAGCATAATCTACTCCTGCCTCGACAAAATGCTTTCATCCAGATTTCTCTATGCCATATAAATGAGGGTTAAGACCAAAATAAAAATAACAATAAAATATGTAATAGAAGTTTCCAAGAGAACACCAAAAACTATCGTCCAGAATTCAGTTGTCATATGAACTTCCTAACCTTCACCTGAATGTGGATCAATATGGTGGAAGTTATTCATAATTCATGATAAAAGCTGAGAAGTGCCTGTCTGCAAAAGTCTTATCGCTGTTTTTCACTCTTTGGAATGTACCAAGCTTGAACACTTTCTCTGTTTCAGACTGCATTTCATCATTGCTCATAGCTTGCTGATTAAAAAAAACCAAACAAAACCAAATAACAACAGCAGCAACAAAAAAAGGCAAGCAAAACAGATGCTCTAGGAGGAGTGAATGTCTTGAAGATATCATGCTGCCACAGACTTCATGTTATTACCACTCCTATGAACCTGATACTGGTTAGGCCACACCGTGAGTCCGGTGTCCAGTTCTGGGCCCCTCAGTTTAGGAAAGATGCTGAGTTGCTGGAAGGTGTCCAGAGAAGGGCAACAAAGCTGGGGAGGGGTTTGGAGCACAGCCCTGTGAGGAGAGGCTGAGGGAGCTGGAGTTGCTTAGCCTGGAGAAGAGGAGGCTCAGGGGAGAATTTCTTGCTGTCTACAACTCCCTGAAGGGAGTTTGTATCCAGGTGGGGCTTGGTCTCTTCTCCCAGGCAACCAGCACCAGAACAAGAGGACACAGTCTCAAGCTGTGCCAGGGAAGGTTTAGGCTGAATGTTAGGAATAAAGTCTTCCCAGAAAGAGAGATTGGCCATTGGGATGTGCTGCCCAGGGAAGTGGTGGAGTCACCATCACTGGAGGTGTTTAAGAAGAGACTGGATGAGGCACGTAAGTGCCATAGTTGAGTTGATTAGATGGTGTTGGGCGATAGGTTGGACTCAATCTCAAAGGTCTTTCTCAACCTGGTTTATTGTGTATTCTGAAGGACACATGGAGCAAATCAAAATTTCATTGAGTTTTAGCGCTCATTAGCTTCTTTCCATGTTACAGTGGCAGAGCTGCAAGGAAAGCAGAAGTTTGGCCAGATGATCTGTTGACTACAATGTAGTGTGTTGTGTGTTGACCAAATCTTGAATGAAGAACAGAAAAATAAAGCCCGGAGAAGGGAAGATTAAACATTGTTAAAAGAAGATTGTGTTAGTTTAGCTTGATTCTCTCGCTTTTCTAAACAAGAAAGAATACCTTTAAAGATTTGGACTTTGCTGAACCCTTTGGTTCAGTACAGCAAGAGAAATCACTCTAGCTGGAGAAAACAGAAATTGTAAAGAGGTTAGAATACAGGTGAAAATGCAAATAATTATCTGTGTAAAGAGCAACCAGTTGTCCATGAAATGGGAACTGTTCATCTGAAGGAAGGTTTCCAGAAGAGTTCATTACAGTTTAGATTTGTTCCTTAAAATTATCATTATTCAGCATAATATGAGCATAATACAGAGTGTGTGTGTGACAATAGCTCAGAGTTGGAAGATACAATATCTCACTGAAAGAAAACCTAGGTGCTACAAAGAACAGGATTAATCAGAACTTTTGCTGGGAGGTGAGGGTTCATTACATAAGGCCATGGACACAGCAGGGACTGTGAATTCCTGGTGTGCTATTACCATACAAACAGACAGACAGCATAAAAGGGTGCATCACCTGAAGGACTGCCTGGAGAGAAAATATGTGTATATCATGGTAAAAGTGCTTGTGGAGAACTTTTCTGTCATCCAAGGAAATGCAGTCACTTTTGACTCTGTAGGATCAGGGCTGATAAATTTATTGAAAGTAGGGAGACATCCTTCTCATGACAAGAGATTCTTTAATCTCCTCATTTTTGCTCACTTTAACAGATACAAAAATCCTCCTCATTTTTGCTCACCTTAGCAGAGTAGAAGCTGGCCAGGGATATAAATACCCATGAAGAGAGAGAACCATCAGTTCAAAAGAAAGCAGGAATGAATACAGGCCATGGGCACACTTATGCCTGAAGAATGACAATCACCCTCTTCTCAGAGAATCTTTTGGCATGGGACATGGGTACACAGGACTTCACTAATGCAAATGAGGCTCTTGCTGAGAGACCATATTCTCTGCCTGCTTGCCACATCATAAAGGTGTCCCTGATGATTCAAAAGAGCTCTTTGCATGTTTTTAACTGTAGGAAAACATTAAGGAAGGAGTTTCCAGGTTACAATGTCAACCATCAAGTAGTTCCAATAGTAGGTTGTAAACTGAAAGAGAGGAACACATTCCCACAGTGAAAGGGAAAAAGAGACTTCTGGATTTTCTTAGATTAGTCTAAGGAGTAAGGCCAGGGGAGTTAAATACACACAGTGGATGGTGGCATTCAAACTTGTTTATTATATTCCTGTATTTCATCCTTTGTTCTGAGCAAAATTCCATGACTAAATAAAGGCTTCTCACTGTGCAGCCTTATCTTTTAATGTCTGATTTGAAAGGCCTTAGGTTTGACTTTGGGTACTGATTTAGAAGACAAGAAAATCAGTAGAAATTGTCCTATTCACTGAAAAGAGAATGAAGCAAGGTAACTGTGTCCAGTTCGAGGTACCTCAATTTGAGAAGGACATTGAGACAATTGAAGGTGTCCAGAGAAGGGCAACGAGGCTGGGAAGAGGTCTGGAGCACAGCCCTGTGAGGAGAGGCTGAGGGAGCTGGGGTTGCTTAACCGGGAGGAGGCTCAGGGGAGACCTTCTTGCTCTCTACAACTACCTGAAGGGAGGTTGTAGCCAGGTGGGAGTTGGTCTCTTCTGCCAGGCAACCAGCACCAGAACAAGAGGACACAGTCTCAAATTGTGCCAGGGGAAGTTTAGGCTGAAGGTGAGGAGAAAGTTCTTCCCAGAAACAGATATTGCCCATTGGAATGTGCTGCCCAGGGAGGTGGTGGAGTCACCATCCCTGGAGGTGTTCAATAAGGGATTGGACATGACACTTGAAGTCATGGTTTAGTTAGTCATGAGGTCTTGGGAAACAGTTTGGACTTGATGATCTCTGAGGTCTTTTCCAACCTTATTGATTCTATGATTCTATTCTATGATTCAAAACTAAACCTCAATGACCTTGCTGAAATTAATTACTTGAACCAAATTGAGAGAAGCTTAGTTCTTGAATTAAACAATAGTCCCATGCCTTGGAAAATATTTTTAGCAGTTTAACAAATCCTACATACAGAGGGTTGGAGAACACATGTGAAGGGGCCGGGGGGAAAAAAAGGCCAGCATGGTCTGCTATGAGTGAAAAATGATTCAATCATTCAGTGCTGCTGTTTTCTTAAAATGCTTCTGAGTCTGATGTGGAGACTGGCATCAAAATACAAGTCAAAATATGTAAGGGTTTCAAATATGTGTTAGATATTGGTTTGGGTTGATTTCTTTTGACATCCAGCTGTGTCTGCGTTTGGGAGCAACGCTTGCAATCAGGGGTCATCTCTGCAGGCAACTGTGCTGGGAAATATTAACTGGCACAGTAAACAGGGAAGGTTTGATGGAAATACCATTCACAGCTCAATGGGAATAATTTAGACTAGTTACAGCAGTGGGGAAGGGTGTCATAATCTGAAAATATTTCTTAACAGAGCATATGACAAAGAGGCTGTTTTCCTTAGGATATTAATGAGTAATAAATTTGTATGCTTTCCCTGCACTCCCATTTCAACACAGCCCAGATACACCAGGGAGCTGGCTAGGGAGAATGACTGAAAATATTAACTTCTTCACCTTAAGCCCCCAGTGCTCCAAAGACACGTCAGCCTGACTTTTCTCACTGCTTATAGAACTTAGTGAATGCTAGGAATTTAGGTGGTTACTCAGACCAGAAAAGACCAGATTGTGTCTGGAGTGCAGATACGAATAAGATAAGCTTTGGAATGCAAACTCTAACTTAATTGAATTCAAACTGCTATGACATGAATTTAATCTGTGTCCATAGGCCCATATTGGCCTTTTGGCTTCCATACAAACAAATATCCAGTGTGCAATGTCTTAGCAAACCCAACTTCAGCCAAAAAATAAACCAGTGGAATCGTCTACATTATCTCGCCTATGACTTTTGACGGCTAGGCTTTCTAGTTGCTCTTCTTTCTTTCTTCCTTTCCTCCTTTCTTCCTTTCCTCCTTTCTTCCTTTCCTCCTTCCTTCCTCCCTTCCTTCCTTCCTCTCTTTCTCTCTGTCTTTCTTTCTCTTTTTCTCTCTCTCTCCCTCTTTTTCTGTCTTTCTCTTTCATTCTCTTTCTTTCTTTTTCTTTCTTTCTTTCTTTCTTTCTTTCTTTCTTTCTTTCTTTCTTTCTTTCTTTCTTTCTTTCTTTCTTTCTTTCTTTCTTTCTTTCTTTCTTTCTTTCTTTCTCTTTCTCTTTCTTTCTTCCTTTCCTTTCCTTCCTTCCTTCTTTCCTTCTTTCTTTCCTCCTTTCTCTCTTTCCCTCTTTCTTTCCTTCTTTCTAACTGTGAAGCACTGACTCTGTACATCCTGTGCCCATCACTACTGCTGAGCCAGTGTGATATTCCAGGGTAATTCACTACAGCTGTAGGTCAGAGTCAAACAATCACTCCAGAGTCAGGAGGAAAAGAGAGATGAATTGCTTCTGTGATCAGCTGCCTTCTGGAACCAGTCTTCATGCAGCAGAGCCTCTTGTGTTGCTGGTGCCTACGGGCATACTCCAACCCCTAAACAGATGGCTGAATTTGCAAGCTGTGGATTGTCTGCTTGCAGGTAATGTGTGCATGAAGAGGTTACTGTGGGTTTGATTTCTGTATATTGAACAACTATGAAAGTGCGTTTCTTGTCTTGTGCTTGTATTAGGAAGCCACACTTTGAACAACTTTCCTCATTGTAAGGTAATGACAGGTCAGACACCTCTTCCACAGCCTTGGCATGGAAGTCACTACAGTCACACCCAAAGATTGTCTATTTTCACTGCCTGCTTCCTGCAGAGACTGCAACAGAAGTTCTTTAAAGAGGCACAAAATCTTATCAAATGAAGATGAGGGAGAATCTGGTGCATGTAACAGTCTCATAGCCATTGATGAAGACTGACTGAGGCATGGAGATCCGCACTTCTAGCTCTCTTTGTTGTTTGATATTAGTAACTACAATTAGAATTATTCATACACTTGCATATAAATTTCCATTCCCTCTTTGCTTTCTGTGTGAGCCATATTCCAGTGTGGGTGGGTTGAGCTTGAGAGAGTCAGTGTGGCACACTTTTAACCTCATAGTGAGGAGCAGTAGGCTCATTAGAGTGCAATGCCTTTGCCCTGCTTCAAGCACATAGAGCAGAGTACAGGAAACTGCCTTTTGCCCCATTGATTAAAATTAGTTTAGGTGATACATGCAGATGCAGACCCTTGCACCATAAATAGCTACATTTTCTCAGATAAATCTCATTTCTTTTGACAATGAACTATGTCTACTCTATCAAAATGTTTGCATAAATGCCAGCACATAAATAATGGGCGAATGGTTGCTCTGATCTGTCTGCCCTACCACCTTTAAGTTGTTCATTGGAACACAGGCATTCTTCTTGATAATTAGACTGCTCAAGTATTACACCAGCTCTCTGGCTCCAGTTGTAACCAGGTTCTTCTGGGAAACAAATAAAACAGTTGAAAAGTTGACAACTGCAAGAGATGAATGTGATGGTTTTAGGCGGTGCTTAGCTGTGCTTTACGTGGTGGGAGGATTAAACCTTCACACTACCACACTGAACAAAGATTTCCTAATCACAATTTAACTTAATTTCACCTTTAATTTCAGGCTCAGGAGCTTTTTAATGAGTTCTTAAAAATATTGCAACTCAAAAGACACAAGGTTAAACCTCCTTGCCTTCCCACACCTTCCCCGCTGCTCTTGAAAAACAGGTATGGGGCACTGGAGATCGAGGGTGAGGTGGTCCTGTTACCAGAGGACACACCATCTGGGGTTCTCCCTGAGGCTAAAGAGCCTAAGGGTAAACAACCTAAGGTTAAATGGCCTAAGGCAAAACAGCCTAAGGTTAAACAACCCTCCCCTGGCATCAGGACCTGCTCCCTCAAGAAAAAGAGGAGGGTAATTGTTATTGGTGATTCACTTCTGAGGGGAATGGAGGGCCCCATTTGTCGGCCAGACCCATCTCATAGGGAACTCTGTTGTCTCCCTGGAGCCCAAATTAATGATGTTACCAGAAGGCTACCCAGGCTGGTACAGCCTTCTGACTATTATCCCTTGCTACTTATGCAGGTAGGGAATGATGATGTTGTAGTCAGAACTCCCAGGGCTATCAAAAATGATTTCAGGGCCCTGGGAGATCTGGTTGAGGGGATAGGTGCTCAAATAATTTTTTCCTCAATACCCTTAGTTGCAGGAGGGAATACCACAAGGAACAGGACAGCAGCCATAATCAACAAGTGGCTTAGAGGCTGGTGCAGCCAAAAGAATTTTGGGTTTTTTGATCTTGGTAAAATTTCTACTGCACCAGGCCACCTGGCAACAGATGGAGTACATCTGTCCCAAAGAAGGGGAAAGGTCACAGTATATGAGAATGGCCTGTCCCCCAAAGGTAAAAAGATTTTGGGGAGGGAACTGGCAGCTCTCATCGACAGGGCTTTAAACTAGTTTCGAAGGGGGGAGGGGCTGAAACTAGTCCCCTCAGGCAAGAGTCTGGGGGCAGTAAGCTAGGGTCAGAGGCCAAACCAGCAGCCCAGCTGAGGTGCATGTACACTAATGCACGAAGCATGGGAAACAAACAAGAGGAGCTGGAAGCCTTGTTGCAGCAGGAAAGTTATGACGTAGTTGCCATCACGGAGACGTGGTGGGATAGCTCACATGACTGGAGTGCTGCAATTGATGGCTACAGGCTTTTCAGGAGAGATAGACAAGGAAGAAGGGGTGGAGGGGTGGCCATGTACATCAGGGAGGCACTAGATGCCATTGAGCTAGAGATTAGGGACAATCAGGTTGAATGCTTGTGGGCAAGAATTAGAGGGAAGACCGGTAGGGCAGACATCCTGGTTGGAGTCTGTTATAGACCACCCAACCAGGAGGATGATGTCGACGAAGCATTCTATAGACAGCTTAAGGCTGTCTCAAGATCTCCTGACCTTGTCCTCATGGGCGACTTCAACCTGCCTGACATCTGCTGGGATCTCAACACAGCAGAGAGGAGGCAGTCTAGGAGGTTCTTAGACTGCATAGAGGACAGCTTCTTATCCCAGGTGCTGCGTGAGCCTACCAGGGGCAAGGCTATGCTTGACCTCCTCTTCACCAACAGGGAAGGGCTGGTGGGTGATGTGGTGGTCGGAGGCTGTTTAGGGGCCAGTGACCATGAAATAATAGAATTTTCAGTATTCAGTCAAGCTAAGAGGGCCAGCAAGAAGACCTCCACTCTGGACTTCCGGAGGGCGGACTTCAGGTTGCTCAAGGAAACAATTCAGAGGGTTCCTTGGGAGAAAGCCCTTAAAAATAAAGGGGTCCAGGAGGGCTGGACCTGCTTCAAGAAAGAGCTGATGAAGGCTCAGGAGCAGGCTGTGCCAATGTGCCGGAAGAGGAGCCGCCGGGGCAGACGGCCAGCCTGGCTGTGTAATGAACTTTTAATTGAACTAAGGGAAAAAAAGAGGGTGTATAATCTTTGGAAGAAAGGTGAGGCAACCCATGGAATGTTTAAAGAGGTTGCTAGGGCATGTAGGAGGAAAATTAGGGAGGCAAAAGCATATTTGGAACTTAAGCTGGCCTCTGATGTGAAGGACAACAAAAAGTCCTTCTATAAATATATTAATAGCAAGAGGAAGGGCAGGGACAACCTCCACTCCTTGGTTGACATGGAAGGAAATGTTGTAACACAGGATGAGGAAAAGGCAGAGGTACTTAACACCTTCTTTACCTCAGTTTTTACTAGCTGGAAAGAACGTCTACCAGACAGCTGGCCTGCAGAACTGGCAGAGGGAGCCAGGGAGCTGCATGGTTTCCCTGTGTTCCATGAGCAAGTGATAGGAGCTCTCCTCAGCAGCTTGGACCCCCACAAGTCCATGGGACCAGATGGGATCCATCCTAAGGTGCAGAGAGCTGGCAGATGAGCTGGCCAAGCCACTCTCCATTATTTTTCATCAGTCCTGGCTCACTGGAGAGATCCCAGCTGACTGGAAGCTGGCCAACGTGGTACCCATCCACAAGAAGGGCCGGTTGGATGAGCCAGGGAATTACAGGCCTGTCAGCCTGACCTCAGTGCCAGGCAAGATTATGGAACAGGTCATCCTGAGTGCAATCACACAACACTTAGAGGATGGCCAAGGGATCAGGCCCAGCCAGCATGGGTTTAGGAAGGGCAGGTCCTGCCTGACCAACCTGATCTCCTTCTATGATCAGGTGACCCGCCTGGTGGATGTGGGCAGGCCTGTGGATGTAGTCTACCTGGACCTCAGCAAGGCCTTTGACACCGTTCCCCATAGCAAACTCCTGGCCAAGCTGTCAGCCCATGGCTTGGATGGGAGCACACTGAGATGGGTTAGGAACTGGCTGGAGGGCCGAGCCCAGAGAGTGGTAGTGAATGGTGCCACATCCAGCTGGCAGCCAGTCACCAGTGGTGTGCCCCAGGGATCAGTACTGGGCCCCTTGCTCTTTAACATCTTTATTGATGATCTGGACGAGGGCATCGAGTCCATCATCAGTAAATTTGCTGACGACACCAAGCTGGGCGCAGGAGTTGATCTGCTGGAGGGTAGAGAGGCTCTGCAGAGGGACCTCGACAGGCTGGACAGATGGGCAGAGTCCAACGGCATGAGATTTAACACCTCCAAGTGCCGGGTTCTGCACATTGGCCACAGCAACCCCATGCAGAGCTACAGGCTGGGGTCAGAGTGGCTGGAGAGCAGTCAGGCTGAGAGGGACCTGGGGGTGCTGGTCGACGGTAGACTGAACATGAGCCTGCAGTGTGCCCAGGCAGCTAAGAGGGCCAATGGCATCCTGGCCTGCATCAGGAACAGTGTGGCCAGCAGGAGCAGGGAGGTCATACTGCCCCTGTACACTGCACTGGTTAGGCCGCACCTCGAGTACTGTGTCCAGTTCTGGGCCCCTCAGTTTAGGAAGGATGTTGACTTGCTGGAACGAGTCCAGAGAAGAGCAACAAAGTTGGTGAGGGGTTTGGAACATAAGCCCTATGAGGAGAGGCTGAGGGAGCTGGGGTTGCTTAGCCTGGAGAAGAGGAGACTGAGGGGTGACCTTATTACTCTCTACAACTACCTGAAGGGAGGTTGTAGACAGATGGATGTTGGTCTCTTCTCCCAGGCAAGCAGTACCAGAACAAGAGGACACAGTCTCAGGCTGCGCCAGGGGAGATACAGGCTGGATGTTAGAAAAAAGTTCTATACAGAAAGAGTGATTGCACATTGGAATGGGCTGCCTGGGGAGGTGGTGGAGTCGCCATCGCTGGAGGTTTTTAGGAGAAGACTTGACGGGGTGCTTGGTGCCGTGGGTTAGTTGCTTGGGCAGAGTTGGATTGGTTGATGGGTTGGACGCGATGATCTTGAAGGTCTCTTCCAACCTGGTTTATTCTATGTATTCTATGTATTCTATATTCTATGTATGGGAACATTTTTCCTAACCCTATAAACAGTTATTTGAACTTGTACTCCCAGAAAACACAAGTTCTGTAATATCCTGTTCCTACCACTCCTGGGGTATTTGATATGGAAATTAATGTGTCTAGCCCATGTCTCCTATACTGATCAGTTTATGGAAACAATTCAAATAACAAGTGTCACTGTATTGTGTTTTGGCAGATGAGGCTTAATTCAGCAAGATGTGCTGGAAGATGTCCAGAGAAGGGCCACGAGGATGATCAGAGGACTGGAGATCCTCTCCTATGTGGACAGGCTGAAAGAGTTGGGGCTGTTCAGTCTAGACAAAAGAAGGCTCTGAGGAGACCTTACTGTGGCCTTTCAGTATCTTAAGGTGGGCTACAAGAAAGCTGGGGAGGAACTTTTTAGGGTGTCAGGTAATGATAGGATGGGGGGGATGGAGCAAAACTAGAAATGGGTAGATTCAGAGTGGATGTTAGGAAGAAATTCTTCCCCATGAGGGTGGTGAGACACTGGCACAGGTTGCCCAGGGAGGTGGTGGAAGCCTCATCCCTGGAGGCTTTTGCAGCCAGGCTGGATGTGGCTCTGAGCAACCTGATCTAGTGTGAGGTGTCCCTGCCCATGGCAGGGGGGTTGGAAGTAGATGATCCTTGAGGCCCCTTCCAACCCTAACATTTCTATGATTCTATGATTCTAAGTTTTTCACTATGAGGATGTTGGGACTCTGGAACAAACTGCACAGGGAGGTTGTGGATGCCTCCTCTCCAGAGGTGTTCAAAGCCAGGTTGGATGAGGCCTCGAGCAGCTGAGTTTAGTTGTGAGGTGTCCCTGTCCATGGCAAGGAGGTTGAAACTAGATGATCCTTGAGGTCCCTTCCAGCCCTAACAATTCTGTGATTCTAAGATGCTAAAGAAGTTGATTCCAGCCAAGAAAAGCATTTTACAAGTTCATAAATCAGTGATTCCCAGCCTCTGTCACTTGCAGTGTCTTCAGAAATACCATGTCTGTGCTAAAGAGTGAAGAACATTTATGGTCTCAGATTTCTTTGCTGCTCTCTGGAGGCTTTTTAAAAGCTAGCCTTTAGAGGAAGAGTTGGATTTTCAGGTTACAACGGTTCGATTTCTCCCCTTTACTAACACAATAAGGAGGAAACAATCATTACTGATCTCAAAAGGCATAGGCTATACCTAAGCTTTTGCCAAGCAGCCAGTTTCCAACCTTGCCTATTGTCAGCAACTAAGCAGAAGTTGCTGTTTATCTGATCACTTCAAACAGATTTTGGTATGTTGGCATGACAGCATGCAGTTCTGCTTAGCTCATGTCAGGACAAAATAAGGACACTATAATGCAAAATAAATAAATAAATAAAGTGATGTAATTATGAAGTCTCTAAATAGAACTGAATCATTAAGGGATTTAGGGAATGATAATTGTTTATTTCCTTGAGTACAAGAAGAGGGCCATCCATGGAAGGAGTGGGACAACAGGTTTAGCCAAAATGTGATCATTTCCTTCTGAAGTCATACTTGAAATATCAAATTCACTGCCATGGGATATTGTGAAGCTTGAAGAGGACAGATTTAGACTAGATAGTAGGAAGAAATTATCTACAGTAAGGGTGATGTGATGCTGGAACTGATTGTCCAAAGATGTCATGGATGTCCCCTCCCTGGAGGTGTTTAAGGCCAGCTTGGATGAGGCCTTGAGCAACTTCATCGAGTGGAAGATGTCCCTACTCAGCCCTATGAGGAGAGGCTGAGGGACCTGGGGTTGCTTAGCCTGGAGAAGAGGAGCCCCAGTGGAGACCTTACTGCTCTCTACAACTACCTGAAGGGAGGTTGTAGCCAGGTGGGGGTTGGTCCCTTCTTCCAGGCAAATGGCACCAGGAAAAGAAGACACAGTCTTAAATTGTGCCAGGGGCAGTTTAGGCTGAAGGTGAGGAGGAAGTTCTTCCCAGAAAGAGTAATTGGCCATTAGAATGTGCTGCCCAGGGAGGTGGTAGAGTCACCATCACTGGAGGTGTTTAGGAAGAGACTGGATGGGGTGCTTGGTGCCATGGTTTAGTTGATTAGTTGGTGTTGGGTGATAGGTTGGACTTGAAGAGGTGTTTTCCAACCTGGTCAATTCTATTCTATTCTACTTATGACAGGGAGCCTAGATAATCTTTAAGGTCCCTTCCAATCCAAGCCATTCTATGAATCTATAAAAAGATTAATAGACAATTTACCCTAGGAGAGCTTCAATAATGTTTTTAGTTTAGTTTAGTTTTGTTTTGCTTTGTTAAAATAAAAACCAAAACACTAAAAAACCCCAACAAAACCAAACCAAAAGAAATCAAACCAAACCAAACCAACCAAACAAAAATCCAACACCAAAGCACAAATGACAAACCAGATACAAATGCCAGCTCAAAATGCCCTTCACAGAATCACAGAGTCACCAAGGTTGGAAGAGACCTCAAAGATCATCAAGTCCAACCTGTCACCACAGACCTCATGAGTAAACCATGGCACCAAGTGCCACGTCCAATCTCCTCTTGAACACCTCCAGGGATGGTGACTCCACCACCTCCCTGGGCAGCGCATCCCTCAGTTTAATGACTGCCAGAACTGGTAGACTTTACTGAAGCATGAACATCCTCTACCTACTATATTTTTGCATTTTTTTCTTTCTGTATCCACAGGAGATGATCTTAATAGATCTATTATTGGGGAAAAAAAAGAAAATACAAGCTAGATAAAACTTTAGTCTGACCCAATGTGACTGCTTTGTATGCCTATGTCATGTGAAGCTTCTGCTCCCTCTGCTTACCAAAGCCTTCCTTGCAATCCCATGGCTGTTCAGATGTAGATGGAGCAAAATAGCAGAATTGCTTCAAAACTGCTTTGAATACACTTGTGAGGTAGCAATGCAAGCCCTTGCTCAGAAGCAAGCATAATTGTTACTGACATGCAGATCAATGCCTGCATTATTTAAAATGTGCATTTGCTCAAGTATCAGCCTTGAAACTGGCCTCATAAGTTCTTCTCTTCTAAATTTCCTGTGTACTCCTTTCTTTGAAGTCTTGCAGGCTACCAGAGAGCTCTGCAAATGTGTTTTGATTTTTCTCCCAGACTGTCTGAAATTGGGGAAAATGTGAGAAGATATTTTGCAATAAAAACCTGAGGCTTAGGCAGGGTTGGCTTTTTAGGCACCTTATTTCCCACTTTTCAGAAAGGCTGACCTTGCTAGAGAGGTTATTGATCACCAGTGACACGCACAAGCATTGACATGCAGGTTCCAGCATCTGTGGCAGCAGCCTGTCATTTAGAATAGAATAGAATAAACCAGGTTGGAAGAGACCTTCAAGATCATCAAATCCAACCTATCATCCAACACAATCTGATCAACTAAACTATGGCACCAAGCACCCCATCAGGTCTCCTCCTAAACACTTCCAGGGATGGCGACTCCACCACCTCCCCGGGCAGCACATTCCAATGGCCAATCACTCTCTATATATAGAATTTCTTCCTAACATCCACACTAAACCTCCCCTGGCACAGCTTGAGACTGTGTCCTCTTGTTCTGGTGCTGGTTGCCTGGGAGAGGAGACCAGCCCTTGCATGCCTGCAACCTCCCTTCTGAAGAGGAACATAACTGCAATTTAAAGCTCTCCATTTAACCCCAGCCAAGACAATGTCAAATAAGGCAGAAATGATTAGGACTCATACACTCATTGACAGAATATGGTGTGTCAATGTGAATCAGGGGAAAAAACCCCAAAACATTTCTGATCCTTTTTAAGTGTTTGAGCTTCTAATATTTTTATAATTAGACAGCCTGGGAGTTTATTTCTTCTCCCAGTATTTGTGATCTTAATTAAGTCTCACATTTATTATTAACACTGCGTCCTGTTTTATATGGGGGAACAACCTCTGGAGATGCTGTTCTGTTGTGCTCTGACACCCGAGGCCTTGCATCTCTCTAATTACTGAGGCCTGCTTCAGCTCCATTTGGATACTACCCTGTTTAATCTCTCTTGTTTTTGCAGTCTGGGAATGGCTTCTTTTCCTAGTATTTGAAGTTCAAATTAAGGCTCATGTTTATTAGTAAGTGCATCATTTCATAAGAGAAATACAAGCCCTCTGAGAAAGATCAGAGTGCTGTGCCAAGCTGAAGCCACTGGCAGTTTCTCAGCTGTATGGAGGGTCAGCATCATCAGTACCAGAAGAGTGAGCATTATGGTGAAAAAACAAAAAAACAAAAAAGAGCACATCTACAAATTGTATTCAAAGGCCACACTGAAAGGCTGAAACATGGAAAGGTGCTTTCTGCTAGCTTTGGGAAGTGTGCAATGAAAATGGGAAGGTCTGGGCATAAGCTATCCATAAACCAAATAATCATGACTTTGTGATCTGCACATCAATGCAGAAGAGTAGTGTTGCAATCATAGCAATAAGTAGTGTGAGCAATCTGGTAATGTAAGCTTAGAGCTTGATATAGTGGTAGGCCATGCTTAGCATGAGTGCAGAAGTAACTAGCAGTTTAGCAAATAGTACTGTGCTAGCAGTATCACAGTATCACTAAGGTTGGAAGAGACCTCGAGGATCATCAAGCCCAACCTGTCACCACAGACCTCATGACTAGACCATGGCACCAAGTGCCACATCCAATCTCCTCTTGAACACCTCCAGGGATGGTGACTCCACCACCTCCCTGGGCAGCACATTCCAATGACGAACGACTTGCTCGGTGAAGAACTTTCTCCTCACCTCCTCACCTTGAGACACAGCTTGAGACTGTGTCCCCTTGTTCTGGTGCTGGTTGCCTGGGAGAAGAGACCAACCCCTTCCTGGCTACAACCACCTTTCAGTGTGTAACTAAAACAAAGTACTGGTAGCTGTAAACACAAAGAATTACCTTGGAATAACAGGATGTATACATCAATCAACAACTTCATGTGATATTAGTAGTTTAACTAATAATGTATAGCAGTAGGACGTGTGGACAATTGTAGGGAAGCAATGAGATTATACTAACCATGCTCTGTGAGTCTGTCTGTCTGTATAAGCTGTAGAGGTTCCCTAATTAAACTGAACAATACTTAGATCATATTGGTCATCCGTATTGATTCCAATCTCCGTTGTCAAAAGAGGAGAGGGGTAGCAGGGTGAGTAGCAATGACTACAGAACCAAGGAATGAGAGCTTTTTATCCTGTCTGTTCTGTTCATGAAACTATTACCCCCTCTCACCACTGTGACTACTGTGACAAGCTCATCCAAAGCCCTAGAACTGTATACCATTGCAAGGTGTATGACTCAGAATAACTGCTGGGACAGCCAGGTCTGTATATGTACCCTGCTCTCATGCATGTGTCCATTAAAAGTTTTAACCAAGACTAATGTAACAGAATCAAAAGAAGCAGTACTGTGAAGTGGTGAACATGAACTTGTATTGGAACCCCAAGCTCTATTGCTGGTTCTGCCATTGGCTTGCTTAATGGTCACGCAGAATTAAGTGAATCATTTCGTACCCAAACATTGCTTGCTGGTTTTCTCTTTGATGCCTTTGCCCTGATGTTTCATCGTGTTATAATCTACTTCATTCTGCTGCTGGCTCCATATCTGTCTCTGATATACAGCTCACTCTGTATCTGCTGGAAGCTCCAAGATATGAGCTTAAATGCTATAATGAGATGTGGCTGAGAAGCAGCACATTTTCCATGAGGAATCTGCTCCCTGCATGTTTCAAGATTTCAGTGGGGTTTTTTTTTACTCACAAGATTATAATCCTCAGCCCAGTGAACTCCTGCTTGCTTTGCTGGATTCACTGCTTGTAATGATACCTGGAAACATGGGGGGAAAATGTCTTCTGCCACTTGAATAAAAATACAGCAGTCCTAAAAGATTGCAGACATCTGCACTCTAGATTCACAAACATTTGTGATGGCACTGTGTGGTGGGTTGAAGTTTCCCCCCAGCATTAACTTTGCCAGACCAACTCAGTTAGAAGCAAATGAAGCTGTATTTACAAGCAAGAACTACACTCTACAATGGCATGCAATGAATGTGTACAAAATAAACAGTGTTTACAATATTATACAGATATTTACAACTGGCAAACTACATGAAATTCCCCTGGTCAGAGACCAGGGAAGCTGTTCCACTGCCCCCCCTAGCCCCCTGCCCCAAGAGAGAAAAGGAGCAGGGAGAAAGCAGTGGGTTGGACTTAACTAAACAGCTCAGCCAAGGCCAGCCAACCATCAGGTTAACCTCTCCCGAGTGAAGCAAATCCAGCAGAGATCAGAAGAGAAGAGAGAATTGTTATGGCACAGCTCCTCCTATTCCAGATATTTGCCCAATGAATTTGTTTAGAATAATCTTTTGTTTTCCTTTTCACACCCAATAGTGATTGATTTATATTTTTCTACTTTTCTGCTCAAAATCTGTAACTAAATTTTAAAGGCACAGCCTAAAAGCACCACACACTGAGACTGAATCACCTCGATTTCTGATAAAGGTAATGGTTTTGAATGCAGAGAACAAAGGCAGGATATCCAGGGAGGGTGTGGAAACAGTAACCAACTGAGGTGTCAGAGGTTATCAATGCTATCCCATCTTGAAGGACCAGGTAACCTACATCTGGCCCAGTGTTGCAAGTCCAGCATGTGCTGAATCTGAGGAACAATTTTATGACTGGAGCAAAACAGGTATGGTTCATGCAGCATGTAGATGAATACTGAAGCTGCCCCTTGCCAGCTGTTAGCCTGGCCTGAACAGGTCTTGCAGGGCTGTTAGGCTCTTAAATAAAAGCAAAGAAAAGAGTAGTTAAATGAAGCAAAATTACAAAAGAGATAAATGAGATAGTTTAGCAAACATAGGCTGTGCTAGAATAGCATGATATCTCTCCTTGATAAGCTAACTGATCTTCCAGACAAAAGAAATGCAGATCTAATCTACCTGGCATTCAGTAAAGCATTTAATGTAGTCCCACATGGGACATTATTAGTTAGGCTAGATAAAATGGGAATTAGTGCAAGAACTAGAAGGGGTAGCTTATAGCTACAATAAAGGAGACAACCTAATGGGCTCTTTCAAGAGGGAATTATCAGCATGTAGAGACGTTACTTGTGGGCTCTCATAGACGTCAGGGTTTGGAAGCAGTTGTATAGGCAAAATTTGCTGATGCAGCAAGCCTGATCATCACAGAGCCTGTTTGCATCATCTTCTGTAGCAAAATGCGAGCTTGTCCTGCCCTCATCTGATCTAAAACTATATAACCAAGTAACTGCAGGTTTGATATGCTAAATACAACCAGAAGATATTTGCAAAGAATCTGGCTGGCATTTGGCCTGGTTGGACTGTGTTTAGACCAAGACCACAAATACAGTTATATCACAAAAGAATAATCAAGATGCAGGACAGAAAAAGCATAAAGACCTGTAGTGTACAGTAAGAGAGACAGGGAGCAAGGAATGTGAGCTCTAGAAAAAATAGCACTTTGCTAGAGGTTGATCGTTATCAGGAGGAGATACAAAATAGAAACAACCTAGGTGCATTACCTAATCTCAGGGTGAAAGTGATTCACAATGATAATACAGCAAGAAAACCGCCCTCCTAATTTCAAACCCAGCTGTAGTGCTGTGGAATGCTCTAATAAGGCTGTGTTGTATACTATGCATAGTTATATTTACAAGAACAAGAATGATCATAGAATCATAGAATCAATAAGGTTGGAAAGGACCTCAGGGATCATCAAGTCCAACCTATCACCCAACACCTCAGGACTAACTAAATCATGGCTTCAAGTGCCACGTCCAAGCCTCTCTTGAACACCGCCAGTGATGGTGACTCCACCACCTCCCTGGGCAGCACATTCCAGTGGCCAATTCCTCTTTCTGGGAAGAACTTTCTCCGCACCTTGAGCCTAAACTTCCCCTGGCACAGCTTGAGACTGTGTCCTCCTGTTCTGGTGCTGGTTGCCTGGGAGAAGAGACCAACCCCCACCTGGCTACAACCTCCCTTCAGGTGATGTGCACAGAGTGCTGCAGATGACTCTAGGAGCACTGTAAATCCTTTCTTCTGGAGGCCTTTTTATTCGGTGCTTTCACTACATGCATGGCTGATTCCTCATATGCCTGCTGTTACAACCAGATTCTTTGTAATGAGCAGAGCTGTGCTTTACCTCCTTCCCACTAATACTGTTAACAGATATGTGAACATTTCTCCTTCATTTTAGGACAAAGTCACAAGGGTTAATTTAAGCTATACTTTTGTATAGTTTTGTAATGTGGTGGGCTGAAGTTTCCCCACCAAATTAACTTTGCCAGACCAATTCAGTTAGAAGCAAATGGAGCTGTATCTACAAGCAGAATCTACACTCTACAATGGAATGCAATGAATGTGTACACAATATCCAGGAGTTACAACATTTACAGATATTTACAATTAATAAGCAGGACTAGGACCCACCTGGCCAAGGACCAGGGGAAGCTACTAGCTTCTCACCCCCTCTGCCTTCCCCTTCCCCCCCTGTATAAAAGGGTAAAGGACAAGAGAAAGGAGCAGCGAAGTTAGTCTTAGCCAAGGCCAGACAAAGCATGCAGAGTCTCTCTCCTGAGTGAAGCAAAAACAGCTGAGATAAGAAGAGAAAAGGGAAAAATTGTTATGGTACATCTCCTCTTATTCCAGATATTTACCCAATGAATTTGTTTAGAATAATCTTTTGTTTTCCTTTTTACACCCAAGAGTGATTGATTTATATTTTTTCTACTTTTCTGCTCAAAATCTGCATCTAAATTTTAAAGGCATAGCCTAAAACCACCACAACTAGTAAGAGAAAAGAGCTTATCAAATCAGACACTGATCTCAGCTGGGAGGAGGTAAATGAATTCCATGTGGTAATTTAGAAATCTGTTCCTTATTGTTTCTCAGCTGTAAGCTGTTGCCTCCCACCCGGGCCTGTGTTTGGCTGTATGCTAATTGGACCCAACAAGCACAGGTAAGATGGGTCAGAGAGCCAAAGCCTTGATTTGGCTCTTGGCCCATGATACAAGCAAGTCATGCTAGCTCTGCTTAGCACCTGGAAAATGCAATGTTTATATGAGGCAGAGGACAAGGTTGGCACATGAACAAATTGTTTTAACCTGGTCATAAATACATTTCAGCTTGAAGTCTTTCTGAAATGTGTCCCATGATCATAACAGTGGGATTCTGGATAACCCATTTGTGGAAGGGGTTGCACAATACCCCTTCCAATCAACACCAGAGAGGAGGCTCAGCAATTGTGGACACCCCTTCAAGTTCTTTGAGATGATTACTAAGAAAAATCAGTAATATTCTCTAGTTTAGGTCATAGTGCATGGGCCAGGGGACAAAAAAATAGGGAAAACACAGACTGACTTTTCATAGAATCAGAATCAATGAGGTTGGAAAAGACCTCAGAGATCTTCAAGTGCCACGTCCAGGGACAGTGACTCCACCACCTCCCTGGGCAGCACATTCCAATGGCTAACGACCCTCTCAGTGACGAACTTTCTCCTCACCTCCAGCCTAAACTTCCCTTGGCACAGCTTGAGACTGTGTCCTCTTGTTCTGGTGCTGGCTGCCTGGGAGAAGAGACCAACCCCCACCTGTCTACGATTCCCAGGTGGAGTTTTCAGAATTGGCATTTACAGCAGCCATCTGATCTCATTGGATATGGAAGCTATCAAGAGATGTTAAACATGGAATCCCATAGCACCACTTTTTGCAGTCACATCTCAAGAGCTGAACAGCATTTAATGCCAAGCTGAATACAAAGGTGCCATTTGACTTAAGAAAATGCTTGAGGATGGTACACACTCCCCCCAGATGAAGACCGCATTCCTATTGTTAGCTTGCTAGTAGGTAAAAGGGCTCAAAGGATGAATCAGAGGAGGAAGTTTAGAAGAGATAACAGGCTTAAGGCTCTGCTGTGTAGCAGCCAGTAGCAGGATGACACTGTGTATACATAACAATATCCAAAAATCACTCAGTTCATGTGAACTGCTCAACAAACTCATATGATCTGATACTCTTGTTCAGCCAGCTTCTTTCTGACTACCAGGTGGGTTTATCCTTAGCCTCTGACTTGTCTACGATCTGGCTTTGTGTTTCCTCTTAAGAATATGTCTTAAAGAAATCATAGTATCAGTCAGGGTTGGAAGGGACCACAAGGATCATCTAGTTCCAACCCCCCCCGCCATGGGCAGGGACACCCCACACTACACCAGGCTGGCCAGAGCCTCATCCAGCCTGGGCTTAAACACCTCCATGGACAAGGCTTCAGCCACCTCCCTGGACAACCCATTCCAGGGCTTCACCACTCTCATGGGGAAGAACTTCCTCCTCACCTCCAGCCTGAATCTCCCCACCTCCAGCTTCATTCCATTCCCCCTAGTCCTATCACTACCTGAGACCCTGAGAAGTCCCTCCCCAGCCTTCTTGTAGCCCCCTTCAGATGCTGGAAGCCCACAATTAGGTCACCTCAGAGCCTTCTCTTCTCCAGACTGAACAGCCCCAGACTGAACTCCTTCAGTCTGTACTCATAGGAGAGGTGCTCCAGCCCTCTGAGCATCCTTGTGGCCCTTCTCTGGACACCTTCCAGCACCTCCATATCCCTCTTGTAATAAGGGCTCCAGAACTGGAGGGGGGGGGGGGGGGGTGTCTCCCCAGAGCTGAGTAGAGGGGTCATTTTCTCCTGAAAGTTTTAAAAACCCAAGGTGTTGATCCAAAACACTTTCGCACATCAGTGTAAACAGAAGCATAGAAAAGGTGAATGGCCAAGATTTACTGTGCCACTTTTATTTGTATTTAATAAATACTGCTCATAAAGGGTAATGCTCACATTACTGGAATAGTATAACTGATTGAATGAGATGGTGAAATAAGAAGGGCCATTAATTATGATCACAGTAAAGTTTTACATTAGTACTCCTCTTGAATTTATTGAATGAGGGAATAGTTGCTCTGCACACCCTTGAAAATCAGAGGAACTTGGGTTTGAATTGTGCTGGGACCAGATGAGGTACTACATGGTTCATTCTTACTGTGCTGCTTGATGGCTGAAGCGGGATATTTTTAAAGAGGAAGTGCTGCTCATTACCATGTTTAAGGTGTTTGCCTTCATTTCACTGAGAATAGGTAAGGCTGCTGGAAGAAATAAAGTTCACAAGATGCATAAATGGTGCTTCAGGTAATGAGTGCTCTGTGTCTCACTGAACTGTCTTTTATCATCTTGCTTACTGATGTGGACAGAGGTAAAGTGTTGCAGTATATATTACAGCAACCAGGAGAACAAGTAGGTATACACATTGTTTGCAGTATGTTTTTTGAGGTGAAAGTTGGGGTATATAAACAGATAAAACTGATGGTGTTGTGTATATGTGACTATATTTGTAGTGTACAAAAATATACCTGAAGTCATGGTTTAGTTAGTCATGAGGTGCTGGGTGACAGCTTGGACTTGATGATCTTTGAGGTCTTTTCCAACCTTATTGATTCTGTGATTCTATGATATAAAGCATAATTTAGAGACTACAGACTGTTTTACTAAGTCAAATGTTCCCTTAAATATATTTTAAGATCTGGCTGAATAATTAGATCATGCATTTGACCTTCAGGGTCTAAAAGGGCACATAGCTTCAATCTGTTAGCCTTACTGAATCCGAGAATTTATTTTTGCCTGTCAGTCAAAGCCAGACTCAGGCAGTGTCAACAGCACCTGCAAGCCTTGCTAGTGGCTTTAAAAAGTTTGTCCATCTATTACAGTATCACCAAGGCTGGAAGAGACCTCAAAGATCATCGAGTCCAACCTGCCACCACAGACCTTATGACTAGACCATGGCACCAAGTGCCACATCCAATTCCCTCTTGAACACCTCCAGGGACAGTGACTCCACCACCTCCCTGGGCAGCACATTCCAATGACAAACGACTCACTCTGTGAAGAACTTTCTCCTCACCTCAAGTCTAAACCTCCCCTGGTACAGCTTGAGACTGTGTCCTCTTGTTCTGGTGCTGCTTGCCTGGGAGAAGAGACCAACCCCTTCCTGGCTACAACCACCTTTTAGGTAGTTGTAGAGGGCAATGAGGTCTCCCCTGAGCCTCCTCTTCTCCAGGCTAAGCAACCCCAGCTCCCTCAGCCTCTCCTCACAGGGCTGTGCTCCAGACCTCTCCCCAGCTTTGTTGCCCTTCTCTGGACACGTTCAAGTGTCTCAATGTCCTTCTTAAATTGAGGTTCCCAGAACTGGACACAGGACTCAAGGTGTGGCTTAACCAATGCAGAGTACAGGGGCATAATGACTTCCCTGCTCCTGCTGGCCACACTATTCCTAATGCAAGCCAGGATGCCATTGGCCCTCTTGGCCACTTTGGCACACTGCTGGCTCATGTTTAGGTGGCTGTCAATCAACACCACCAGGTCCCTCTCCGTTTGGCAGCTCTCAGCCACTCTGACCCCAGCCTGTACCTCTGCATGGGGTTGCCATGGCCAAAGTGCAGCACCCAGCACTTGGACTTGTTAAATGCCATCCCATTGGACTCTGCCCATCTGTCCAGTCGGTCGAGGTCCCTCTGCAGAGGCTTTCTACCCTCTAACTGACCATATTCTTACTGCCCTTCTCTTCTACAGTGTCTCTGTGACACAAGATCAGTTATTTCCTTCTCCTGTGGAAACTGGATCTGTAAGAGAGATGAGAAGTCACAGAATCACAGAATTATAGAGTCATAGAGTCAATAAGGTTGGAAAGGACCTCAAAGATCATCAAGTCCAACCTGTCACCCAACACCTCATGACTACTAAACCATGGCTTCAAGTGCCACCTACAATCCCTTTTTGAATACCTCCAGGGAGCCCATTCCAATGGCCAATTACTCCTTCTGTGAAGAACTTTCTCCCTACCTCGAGTCATCTGATGGGTGCCAGGTATAGCTTCCTCTCAACCAAACAAATGAAACAATGCCAAAGAATCTTTGTGTAAGCAGCCATTCAGAATGGAGTGGAGGAGACAAGAAGAATAAGGGAGTGCTGAGGACTTCCCTGAAGGGAGGTAACCCTGGGGGGGAAAAAAATGAAGAGATGAGAAACTACCTGTCTGGTAACAGTTAAGGTAAACTGAAACTAGGTGACAGCTGATAGGGTGGAGTAGCTCTGACAAAGCTACTTTGAGCCTAGATGAAAATTTATGTGCCGCTGTAACTCTTTATAGCCAAAGGGTTGTGTGAAGGTGATGAGTAGTCAGAAGATTTGGAGTTACATCTCCTCCTGTGGAAGTTAATCATGCTCCAAAGGGAAATAGCATAGAGAAACAATGCTTGTATTCATTATTTCATGTGAGAGGGAAGGTCGAGCGAGACAGCATACAGCCTCTCAGCAACACAAAGCTAATTCTTCACTGTGCTCCTTAATTATACACCATAAATGTCAGTCACACTTGGTGTTACCTGTAGTTAACTGTAATCCAGTGTCATGAACTCACAATAAATTAGCCCATTTCTACAGTTTGCTGTTAAATATGCTTCAGAATAGGGTGCATCTTCCTGTGAGGGGAGGTGGGGAAACCAAATCTGCAATCTCATCCCATAAATCTCACCTTGCTATCCTGGAGCATTCTCAAGCACACCTCTTAACACAACATCTGTATCAGTGTAAAATTTTGTCCTTCTCTGTCTGTTGAGTCTTCCAAATCTTTTTGCTTCTGCAAAGTGAGAAGAGCTCCTCTTGAGGTGATAGCAGATCTCTGCTCGTGAAAATGAAGGCGTATTAGCAATTCATTCCCTCATGCGACATAGGAACAGAACTTTTAGTCCAGATTTCCTTAAAAAGGAATATATTAGAAAATGTGGTTATCAGCAGGCTGTTTATGACCAGATATATCTCCTTATAACTTAGTGCTCCTTATATCTTTAGATTAGACACTTGTAAAATAGGCCATTATATGTAATAAAAAGCATTTAATGAAACTTTCATTTGGAGGACATTGAATTCAATGACTTAACTTTGACACTGACAAATGTCTCACAAGAGTTGATTTGCATGGAAACCACTGGGGTCTCATTTTAGTTCCTGTAACAAACCAGAACAATGATTTTATCATTTCAAAGTCATTTATATTAGCCTGGAGCTACATGACACAATGGCAATGCTTAAGATTATAGCAGTGCATCATCTGCATAAGTGGCATAACTTTCACTGCTGTGATAATCGTTCCCAGAACCTGTATCACACATATAAACCTGTTTCAACGGGGGGGAAAAGTAATCTAGTGATTCATTACTTCCTAGAAAGACATATTATCCTGTAACACATGTTTCCATGTGGAAAAATGGACTGCAAGGTATGGTGACAATATGAAACTGGGAGGCTTAGCTGGTACACCTGAAGGCTGTGCAGCCATCCGTTGAGACTCAGACAGACTGGAGAGCTGGGCAGAGAGGAATCTAATGAGGTTCAACAAGGAGAAGTGCAGAGCCCTGCATCTGGGAAGGAATACTAAACTGCACCAGTACAGGTTAGGAGGTGATCTGCTAGAGACCAGCCCTGTGGAGAAGGACTTGGGAGTCCGGGTGGACAAGAAGTTATCCATAGGGCAGCGATGTGCCCTTGTGGTCAAGAAGGCCAATGGGATCCTGGGATGCATTAAGAAGAGTGTGTCCAGCAGATCAAGAGAGGTTCTCTTCTCCCTCTGCTCTGCCCCAGTGAGGCCCCATCTAAAATATTGCATCCAGTTCTGGGCTCCCCAGATCAGGAGGGACAGGGATCTTCTTGAGAAAGTCCAACAGAGTGCTACAAGGATGATTAAGGGACTGGAGCACAGCCTTATGAGCAAAGGCTGAGAGATTTGGGGCTTTTTAGTCTGGAGAGGAGAAGAGTAAGAGAAGATCTAATAAATGTATGTAAATATATGAGGACTGGGTGTCAGGAAGTAATGGACAGGCTCTTCTCAGTTGTACCCTGTGACAGGACAAAGGGCAATGGGTGTAAAATACAGCACAGGAAGTTCCACCTCAACATGAGGAAAGACTTATTTATTACTGTAAGGATCACAGAGCACTGGAACAGGCTCCCCTGAGAGGCTGTGGAGTCTCCTTCTCTGGAGACTTTCAGTACCCATCTGGATGTGTTCCTGTGTGACCTACACTAGATTCTATGGTCCTGCTCAGGCAGGGGTTTGGACATCTCCAGAGGTCCCTATCAACACCTAACATCCTGTGATGCTGTGATCCTGTGGCTGGGTCATAATTTTGCCTCCCTTTTTGTAGACAAGATGTTGATACTGCAGTTTTTCATAACTGCATGCACCAGCCAAGTAAGGAACAAATGCAAGTCAATAATAAAACTTATGCCAGGTAATTCTTTTCACTGCAAGAAAGAATAATTTGCAGGATCTAATTAATCTTCTAAAATTAAAACATTATGTAGCTTGGACAGAGTCTGTCTGGATTTAAGCTTGTCTTTGAAAACTGCTTTTGTGATAGCCAAGCAGACCCACCTAGCTAGAGACACAGGCAAGCAAGCAAAAAGGGCAAAAAAGAAAATCAATGTAAATGTACAGCCTCCAAAGCAGAAGGATCAATAAATACACTCTGATGTTAACACCACAGGGTTAGATTTATTAACCACCTAGACATCTGAGAAGGAATTTATATAAATACTTAACCCCTCTATTATAAGGATTTATACTGGAAGTTCATTTTTGCAAAAGTCTATTACAGTAGGCAGCCTCTTTACTTATATGTGGTCCCTAAAGCAGTGAGATTTCATATATAAATCACTCCCTCACTGCCACAGAAACTGAAATGAGATTTTTAATCCCACAATGGCAGTTTTAAAACATCCAAATTCTCTTGTTAAGACCAATATAGATTTTTCAAAGTTATTTGAGGACCTAAATGCCACTGATTTAATGGCAGCCAAGATCTTCCTGATGTGGTGCAGGATCTGTGTTTTCTAGAGCAAGACAACAGTGGATCTTCCCAAAAGTCTTCTGGTTGGCTGGACACCACATCAGTGGGCAATGTAAATGGGACAGGCTATAAATTGTTTCTACTGATAGACCCATCCTTCCAGGACTATCCTAGCAGAGCATAGAATCATGGAATCAATAAGGTTGGAAAAGACCTCAGAGATCAAGGCCAACCTATCACCCAACACCTCAGGACTAACTAAACCATGGCTTCAAGTGCCACATCCAATCCCCTCTTGACCACCTCCAGGGACCTCCCTGGGCACCACCACCACTCCACCACCTCCCTGGGCAGCACAATGGCCAATTCCTCTTTCTGGGAAGAACTTTCTCCTCACCTCCAGCCTAAACTTCCCCTGGCACAGCTTGAGACTGTGTCCTCTTGTTCTGGTGTTGCTTGCCTGGGAGAGGAGACCAACCCCCACCTGGCTACAACCTCCCTTCAGGTAGTTGTAGAGAGCAAGAAGGTCTCCCCTGAGCCTCCTCTTCTCCAGGCTAGGAATAGAATAGAATAGAATAGAATAGAATAGAATAGAATAGAATAGAATAGAATAGAATAGAATAGAATAGAATAGAATAGAATAGACCAGGTTGGAAGAGACCTTCAAGATCATCGCGTCCGACCCATCAACCAATCCAACCCACCTAAACAACTTAACCATGCAACCCCAGCTCCCTCAGCCTCTCCTCACAGAGCTTGTTCTTGAGTCCTCTCCCCAGCCTCACTGCATGCAGCATCACAAAGCCTTATCTTAGGCCCTTCTGCATGCAGCACATATTCTTAAGGCCATCACATAAAGAGTTTTGTGAGGTAGCATTCTCGGCAAATACAAAAGTGACAGTCTTCACAAACCTTACCCAACTGCAGAATTGCCTTTGCCCCAAACAGGAGCTCTGTGGACCAGAGGAGGACCTCAGTCTTGTGATGATTTCCCTGAAGCTGTTATTGAGGAGGGCAACTTCATGTTACTGGGTTTAAGCATAGCTTTGAATGGTGCTGACTGAGGTAAGTAAATAAGAACCAGCCCACATTTCAAACCTATGATGAAAATAAGCATAGTCACACAACAGAGACAAGCAGCAGAGACATGGCCTGGACTATTATGAGGAGAGGCAGCAGAGGAAGAGGAGGGACTGTTCTGACTTACCCCATTATTATTAACTCCACAGCTAAATTCTCTCTATTACATTTATATACTTTCACAGCTACATGGATTTTAATGCATTGCTTTTTCCTAGTATCTAGGTCTCCTAAGTACCCATGCATGTCTCAGAGCTCTTAAATAGTGGCTATAATCACTACAATTGTGGTTTTAACACTCCTGGTTTCTCTTCTTTAACATAGTAAAAATCACTGAAAGGATTCTTCAGAAATATTAGGCTGCCTTGGTGCATGAACATACATGTGGGTGGATTTGCCACTTATGACAGCTTCTGCTTGAAAGAGATGGATAAACCAAGGTAACACAGAGACAGGAGAGAAATGTTAGCAGTACTATCAAGGGAATGTCCCCCATCTACCCATGTGTGTAATCTGCTCGGTCTAGCCATCAGTCATTTTTCCTATGCATCACTCCACAGTATTTACTTGGAATGAAATCCTGCTTTTAAAACCTCTTATTGTCAGTCACTGCCTCTGCAAATTTACTTCAGGGCTTTTTTTTGAGATTCCAGACCTCTGCTGATTTTTAATAGGAACTGGCCCCTCACTTGATGTAGCACAAACTTGTCCTAGCAGCTCTTCTTAAGTATTTTCTTCAGGGATGTTTCCAACTGACTGAAACTCCAAAAGCATTTTGGCAGCATTGCAAAATATGCATGGCAAATCAGGGGATCAAAGAGGGTATTTCTAATCATGTTTTTATCTTAGAGAGAGAAATAAATGGCACCATATATACCACTGGCTCTGGGGGGAAATAACAGCTGATTTTCATAGAATACATAGAATAAACCAGGTTGGAAGAGACCTTCAAGATCATCACATCCAACCCATCAACCAATCCAACACCGCCTAAACAACTAACCCATGGCACCAAGCACCCCATCAAGTCTCCTCCTGAACACCTCCAATGATGGCAACTCCACCACCTCCCCAGGCAGCCCATTCCAATGTGCAATCACTCTCTCTGTAGAGAACTTTTTCCTAACATCCAACCTAAACCTCCCCTGGTGCAGCCTGAGACTGTGTCCTCTTGTTCTGGTACTGGTTGCCTGAGAGAAGAGACCAACATCCGTCTGTCCACAACCTCCCTTCAGGTAGTTGTAGAGAGTAATAAGGTCACCCCGGAGTCTCCTCTTCTCCAGGCTAAGCAACCCCAGCTCCCTCAGCCTCTCAGACCCACAACAGACTGCAAAACATAGCTTAAGACTTTGCATGCTTAAGTATTAGTTGATTAGTTGGTGTCGGATGATAGGTTGGACATGATGATCTCGAAGGTATCTTCCAACCTGGTTAATTCTATTCTATTCTATTCTATTCTATTCTATTCTATTCTATTCTATTCTATTCTATTAATGCTACTTACACTATCATACAGGATACTGTGTTATTCAGCAGCTGTAAAGAACAATTAGAGATATCTTGCAGGGCTTGCTGAGACAACGTTGGTTTTGAAGCCAAATGGCATTGTGCCTGAGTAAGACCCCAATTTGGGCAGAAAGTTATATTCCTACAACGCTTTAGTGTTTGCCCTGAAGGCCCACGCTATGAGGCTCAGCACTTATATTCAAGAGGTTTCATTTTGTCAAGGTGGAGGGTGTTCAAGCTGCTGAATATTTTGCTTAAGATGGAATTTACTTTCTTCCCTCCCGGTTCCCCGCAGTTTGCCGCCCGCTGACGGATCATCTTCCCCTAGCGAAGGTATTTTTCCCCCAAGTGTGAAATTGATTCCAGCTGACAACAGAGTGTGTCAATCACTTCCCACTTTTGTCATCTTCAAAGGCTCCTCTTCCCCTTACTTAAATTGTATTTTCATAATTGAAAATTGCTTTCAGATGACTTAATGAATTCCTCCACTCTATTAAAAGGCTGAAAGCAGATGAAATGCTGCAGCTTGCAGATTGGATGCGTTTTCATAGGGAAGCCTTAGCAGAGGCTTCAGCAACAACAGCAACAAATTTTCTGGGCGCTAAAGAGGCAAATCAGAACAGTAGAAATGGCATTTCCCACAAGTTCCACTGCAAGAAGACAAGCACTAAATTATATTTTGACCTTGTGGATATACTTTTAAAGCTTCTCAATTGCTGGAGCTACGATCAATCTCCAACTAGCTTATGTATCTGATTGATCAACTGATGTTTGCATTCTTTGTGGCTGATATAGTGCTGCATCTTTCACTGTGGTATCTCATTAGAAGGATAAGGCTGACCCTGGAAAGCATAAATGCTGATGGTAAAATATACTGTGTAATCACTATTAGCTATCCACAGTTAATCTTATGATATTAAGCAGAGAGAGGCATAAACTCTCTTTAGATGATGATACCCCTGATCAGTGGGGCTTGAAATGCAGACTTGCTCAGCAAAGTAGTAGTTGATAAATACAGCTGAACTATTAAACCATCTGAACCTTTGCTTCTGAGACACAGCAGAGCAAATTGCTGCTGAAATTTATGTGTCATTTATTCATGTAGTTTACTTTGTATTCTGAAAATAAATGGCACTATGCAGATATGGAATAAGAGCTTTTTAAATCACTTGATGGTTTGATTTTTGTAAGAAGATGGCCGGTGTATTCCTCTGTACTGGTGGGCTTCAACACATGACTAAAAGCCAGTATCTCCTGGATTAGAATGAATCAGACAGATTTACCACACCCACTTATCTATCAACTCATTCAAATGTGAATTTGGAGTAACTCCTCCAAGGCAATGAAGTTACCCCAGGTGTTTCCTGGTAGGTGTGATGTCAGAAACAGGAATACTGTGTTTAGAATTAACCAGGTTGGAAAAGACCTTTCAGATCATCGAGTCCAACCTATCATCCTACACCATCTAATCAATTAAACCATGGCACCAAGTGCCTCATCCAGTCTCTTCTTAAACACCTCCAGTGATGGTGACTCCACCACCTCCCTGGGCAGCACATTCCAATGGGCAATCTCTCTTTCTGCAAAGAATTTCTCCCTCACATCCAGCCTAAACCTCCCCCTGGCACAGACTGAGACTGTGTCCTCTTGTTCTGGTGGTGGTTGTCTGACCAACTCCCTCCTGGCTACAGCCTCCCTTCAGGTAGTTGCAGACAGCAAGAAGGTCTCCCCTGAGCCTCCTCTTCTCCAGGCTAAACAACCCCAGCTCTCTCAGCCTCTCCTCACAGCGCTTGTGCTGGAGACCTCTCCCCAGCCTTGTTGCCCTTCTCTGGATGCATTCAAGTATCTCAATATCCTTATTAAGCCAAGTTGCCCAGAAGGATGCAGTGCTTAAGGTGTGGCTTAACCAGCACTGAGTACAGGGGCAGAATGTCTTCCCTGCTCCTTATATGCATAAATCCCTTTGCCCTCTTATTGACCTGGATTTGCACTTCCGATTCTTTTGCAGTAGTATGGACAGGCTATTGGTAGTTAGGCCACTTTGTACAGTAGACTTTGGAGGTGCATAAAACTCCAAAAATGGAGAGGGGTACGTGAAATATGTAGGTGAGCAGATAAAACATAAGGCCTAGTAAGGACATAATTCTGTAAGGAAGTTTCCACTTGAGCCCTGCTTCAAATTCTCTGACACAATAGAATTACATCTGGGTTTGGGACTTATGCTGTAATAAATGAAGATTTTAGCCACTATGGTCTTCAAAATACTTCTTTCTGGTTCAAATTATGTGAGCTGGAATCACAGTTAGCTGTGTGAAACAGGGAATAGTAGCAACTATTTGTTTCACAGATTTGTGATAAATAAGGGTGTGCTAAAATAGTCTAGGCACTACGATGCAAAGCAACTCAGTATGATATGCAGTGTTTAGTGGGGGGGAAATACTAGCTCTTCACATACCATAATCTGTATCTGGGACAGGGCATTCCCAGCACATGACATGAGGTGTCTGAATGATCTGTGGATCAAGGTGAGGCTGATGACTGATGACACTTTGTTTTCATTGTGTGTCCCAGTTTATTGCAGAAAAGGTCTAACAGGAGAAAGAAAAGTTCTGTCTTTTTCTATTAGCTTTTTCTCACATATCATAGCTGGGATGTCTTAGAGGTATAGCACAAATCTCACAGCTGAAAAGGCTTTAGTGGCTCCAGGCCATCTTTCAGAACATCATTTCTAAGTTGCAGAGTAGTATAATTTAAGGCTGTCCTGCAATACCCTCCACATCAAAACATATTTTTTAAGGGAGTGCTAGAGCTGCCTGCATGGCAAGAGTCATCCCCTGCTAGACTTAGAAACATTTGAGATCAAGAGTGAGATGCTGCTGTAGATTTGGCTTACCCAGTTCTCAGTTACAGAGAGTCCAATTTCAGGTTCCTGCTTGTGAGTAAAGCTGCAGGGCAGTCAGACATGCCCGTCAGAGATCCACTCAAGCTAGATACACAAGAACTTATCTTTCGTGTTCAGGCTTTCCCCTGTCAGCTCCACAGCTCAAAGTCTAATTCTGGTTATGCCTTTCCTCATAAATAGCATGAATGGTTTTCAAAGGTAGACTTCGGTATCTACTCAGACCCACACATGACTCACAAAGCACACAAATCCACAGGAGTCCTTCATGTCACTCCCATCCTTTTTCATAGCTATGGAGTGACCACATCAGGAGCGACAGTCCTAACCCATGCCTTTAATGGTGAAGTCCTACGCGAACACAACAAAATATTTGGAAGCAAGTTTTTAGACTTCTTGTTTGAGACATGATTTTGTGACCAGGAACAATAACAAACCACAGCGTGCTTCCTTCTCCATCAGACCCATTTTGCCTTCAGTGAAATTTAGAAACGAGAAAACAGGAATTGCTTACTACTCTGCTCTGCATCAGTGTTGGGATCCTGAACATTTCTATTAAACAAAATCTTGTCTAGAGATAAACTCAGAGGCTATTGAGAAGCCCCTCTTATTGCTTTGCTTAATGGGCACTTAACTGACCTGGCACCATGTTGCCAGCTAGTCCCCGTTCAGCAGCACACTTGACGTGTGGCATACCATGCAATAAACATCTGAGACAGAAATAGAGTAGAATAGAATAGAATAGAATAGAATAAACCAGGTTGGAAGAGACCTTTGATATCTTCAAGTCCAACCTACCATCCAACACCATCTAATCAATTAAACCATGTCACCAAGTGCCTCATCCAGGCTCTTCCTAAACACCTCCAGTGATGGTGACTCCACCACCTCCCTGGGCAGCACATTCCAATGGAATCAAGAACTTCTTCCTAACATCCAGCTTAAATCTCCCCTGGCCTAGCTTGTGACTGTGTCCTCTTGTTCTGGTGCTGGTTGCCTGGGAGAAGAGACCAACCCCCACCTGGCTACAACCTCCCTTCAGGTAGTTGTAGAGAGCAAGAAGGTCTCCCCTGAGCCTCTTCTTCTCCAGGCTAAGCAGCCCCAGCTCCCTCAGCCTCTCCTCATAGGGAGAGCTAATTCCAGACCCCCAAATGGGTGTGATGAGCTAGACACCTAAGCCTCAATTCTAGAGTAGTGAGAGAGACATTTTGATGTTTAGGGCCTTCTATTTTGATTTATAATGCCTCTTATTTAAGGGAATGATTGTATGGGATGTGATGAACAACTCACTGCTGTGTTGGTTTTCATGCTCATCCCAGATATGTTTTGTGCCTTTTTCTTTGCACTGGTCTAGTACTTAAATGAATCTTTATTTCATTGAACTGGAAATGAATGGCAGGTACTGGGTCTGGTATTGAAATCTTTTACATGGGAAGGAAATAAGATGAGCTCTTAGGTTCAACTCCCTGTGAAACCATGCCTTTACACACTTACTTTAGCCAGGGTGAATTACTCACTGGAAGGACCCACCACTTTCCACTACTCTGGGCCTTATGGTATCACTAAGAAAGCAACATTAACTTTATCCAGCTCCTTTAGTATTTCACTAGGACATCAACAATCTGCATGAGGGCACAGAGAGCACTGTCAGCGAGTTTGCTGATGACACAAAACTGGGTGGAGTGGCTGACACACCAGAAGGTTGTGCTGCCATTCATCAAGACTTAGACAGGATGGAGAGTTGGGCAGGGAGAAACTTAATGAAATTCAATAAGGGCAGGTGTAGAGTCTTGTACCCAGGAAAGAACACCACAATGGATCAGTGTAGGTTGGGGAATGCCCTGCTGGAGGGCAGTGAAAGAGGAAAGGACCTGGGGGACCTCCTAGTCAATGGGAGGTTGACCATGAGCCAACAAGTTGCTCTTGTGGCCAGGAGGCCAATGTCATTCTGGGGTGCATTAGAAGGGATGTAGTCAGTAGGTCAAGAAAGGTTCTACTCCCTCTCTCCCCCTCTACTCTGCCCTGGTAGGGCTGCTTCTGGAGTATTGCATCCAGTGATGTGTGTGATCTGGTACAGGTGATCCTGCTCTGGCAGGGGGGTTGGACTAGATGATCTATCAAAGTTCCTTCCAGCCTCTAACATTCTGTGATTCTGTGATAGAAGCACTAGTATGCATACTAATGCATGCATGCATATGGGTTCAAAGGCAGCAGAATCATGGCTGGGGTTCTTTTTCCTGTATTTCACTGTGTTCTCACCATTTATTCTGATGCACATAATGTTGGAAAACAAGAATGCTGAGAGGAAATGCTAATCAGACATTCTAGAGTTGGATCTGGTAGATACAGTTCATAACCCTGCATATGTTTTTTGTCACTGGAGAAATAATTTTCTATCTCTTGATGTTTGTATGCCAAAAATTGTAATGCTAATGAGAGATTGCCAAGAAGGAAGCACTCATGAAGCAAGGAAATCAAGTGGTGTGAAATGCCATTCTGTTGTGGCTGTGTTGCTAAGCTGAACTGAACCATGCTCCTTTGATCTTTCATCTGTAAATTGTTGCTTAAGAAAAGTGGCTTCATCTGCCAGGCTGTGAAGAAAGGGGGGAAAATAGGCACATGCAAGTGGTCTTTAAGTTAACTTTCACTAAATGTTAAGAAATTAATGTGTTTTACAAAATGCATGGGGAAAAAAAATGTTACAGGCACTCTCCAATTCTTCTGTTGTTCTCACCTTTTTCCATTCTAGCTGTGTCATTGATTTGAGTAGGAGGAGAGAAATCTTTCCTACTGTTGAGACTGTGTCCTCTTGTTCAGCACCAGAACAAGAGGACACAGTCTGAAGCTGTGCCAGGGGAAGTTTAGGCTGGAGGTGAGGAGAAAGTTCTTCACAGAGAGAGTAATTGGCCATTGGAATGTGCTGCCCAGGGAGGTGGTGGAGTCACCATTCCTGGAGGTGCTCAAGAGAGGATTGGACGTGGCACTTGAAGCCATGGTTTAGTTAGTCCTGAGGTGTTGAGTGACAGGTTGGACTTGATGATCTCTGAGGTCTTTTCCAACCTTATTGATTCTGTGATTCTATTCCTCCTGCTGCAAAACTGTTGTTGTTATTTTGAGCCATTGATAAGAAATTTATAATTTAAATAACACTGTGAAAATGTAATTTTTTTTCTTACATTCTTTGTTTCAAAATAGAATAGAATAGAATAGAATAGAATAGAATAGAATAGAATAGAATAGAATAGAATAGAATAGAATAGAATAGAATAGAATAGAATAGAATTAACCAGGTTGGAAGAGACCTTTGAGATCATTGAGTCCAACCTATCATCCAGCACCATCTAACCAACTAAACCATGGCACCAAGTGCCTCATCCAGTCTCTTCCTAAACACCTCCAGTGATGGTGACTCCACCACCTCCCTGGGCAGCACATTCCAATGGCCAGTCACCCTTTCTATGCAGAACACCATCTTCCTAAGTTCTTGCAAGACTTTTTTTTTATTATTATTCTAGAAAGGAATTAAGTAGTGCAAAAGAGACCTTCTCTAACGGTTTCATTTTATTTAAAGACTTCTTTCTGTCACCAGGAAAAAAATGCATATAGTCATGGATGGTCACCTGCTGTAGACATTAATACAAAGATAGAGAGGGCAAGAACAATTCTAATGAGAAAAAGCTCTTGAAATCAATGAGTGCAGAAAACTGGGGCAGTCCCAAGTCATGGATTTTAGTTTGGATTGATGTGCATTGATTTATGTATTAGGAAATATTACTTGCACCTCTGGAGAAGAATAATTTTAATAGGAGTTGAAACGAATGTAGCTTAATTAGGGAAATAGATAGGAATTTTTTTTTTGCTAGTCAGAAGCTTAAGGGAGCTCAGGAAGGCCGAAGGAAATGTGTATTAATATCACTAAAGCTTTTCATAATCACTTATAGGTGACTAAAAGCCCATGGGTGGAATGAAGTTCAGGATCTTACTACAACGCAGTCAGTGGCATTGTGGATACCATTAATACTTACCTCCTCTATTTCATTCTGAGCCAATTTCTATTTCAGGTACCTTGAATATGAAGATAAATCAGACCTATACAAGTGAAATTTCTTCCTAACTCCAAAGTAATTATGGGTGGCTATAATTTTTGAATCATATTCCCTTACACATTTATCCTGCAATTACCAGAGAAAGCTTATGAAGTTCCAAGACATATTTCTTTTTAACCAGTATTTCCTTGGCTGTAACATTATTTCTTTTTTATTCTGTATTGCACATGCTGCTTCTTTGATTCTGAAAAGCAAAAAAACTGGTAATTTTTCTAATTGTACAACAACTCTCAAACAAACCAACTTTCAAACAACTCTCCTCTGTGGCCATGACATTAGTGGTGATGTCTCTTAATGGCATATTTATGTTGAAATAAATAGAACATTACTATAGAATTGAGTAGAATAGAGTAGAGTAGAGTAGAGTAGAGTAGAATAGAATAGAATAGAATAGAATAGAATAGATCAGGTTGCAAAAAACCTTCAAGATCGCCAAGTCCAACCTATCACCCAACACCATCCAATCAACTAAACCATGGCACCAAGTGCCTCATCCAGTCTCTTAAACACTTCCAGTGATGGTGACTCCACCACCTCCCTGGGCAGCACATCCCAATGGCCAATCTCTCTTTCTATGAAGAATTTCTTCCTAACATCCAGCTTGAGACTGTGTCCTGTTGTTCTGGTGCTGCTTGCCTGGGAGAGGAGACCAACCTCCACCTGGCTACAACCTCCCTTCAGGTAGTTGTGGATGGCAATAAGGTCTCCCCTGAGCCTCCTCTTCTCCAGGCTAAGCAACCCCAGTTCCCTCAGCCTCTCCTCACAGGGCTGTGCTCCAGACCCCTCCCCAGCTTTGTTGCCCTTCTCTGGACACATTCCAGCAACTCAACATCTTTCCTAAACTGAGGAGCCCAGAACTGGACACAGGACTCAAGGTGTGGCCAAACCAGCGCTGAGCACGGGGCAGAATGACTTCCCTGCTCCTGCTGGCCACACTGTTCCTGATACAGCTTTTATAGAAGCTTATCATATCTCCGCTCACGTCTTCTGCTTTCAGGACTAAGAAATTCTCACCTACTCAGCTCTAACCTGAACAGGTACAAACTATACTTCCTATATGTTTATATGACATTTTTAAAAATAAAACTATATTAGAAATGCAGCATCCATTATTGAAAATCCTGAGAATTGTTTTGCTTGGAAAAGACCTTTAAGATCATCCAGCCCAAGCTTTGGTTTGAATTTCTTCCCTTCTCAGAGTCACAGAAGCAGAGAATCACAGGATGTTAGGGGCTGGAAGGGACCTCAAGACATCATCTAGTCCAGCACCCCTGCCAGATCAGGATCACCTATGCCAGATCACACAGGAACACATCCAGATGGGTTGCCTTATATGTGGAACATAAAAGCCACTGAGCTGATAAAATGCTTTGAATTATCTTCTTTTCTAAAATGTAGAATTATTGGTAAAAGGGTGGGAAATCATTATCCATGATGCAGTAAACTCTCATTGACTTTTAATCTGCATCCTTTCTTCCAATAAATGTACTCCCTTATCCAAATCAGCAGAACAAAAGAGGACAGATCTTAACTGCTATCTAATTTTAAGGCTATGCTTAGATGAAGATAACATTGTTTTAGTATCCTTGTATGCATCATCAGCAAACTCCCAATAAATCCCCTTAGGCATCTGGAGACAGATTCCTTTCTCATTCACACCACAGCAACCTCCATTCATGAAAATTAATTGAAAGGAGAATTTAGCCCACTGATGTAAATTCAGTTTATGAAAGGCTGTTAAACCTGACAATATGAATTTTACTCCGGGACAACACTCATTAGATGCTATTTCAACCTGATACAAACTATTTGTCTGTTAGGTTTTATCTCTCTGTCTTTTATTGCTTATTTTAGAAATTTTCACTTCAGATTCATAGCTGTTGGAGTAGCTGTCCATATTAGAGCAAGACAAGAAAGTCATGGCTGTGTTCAGTCACACTCCAGCAAAGGCTACTTTGTAAAGCAAGTTCAAGTAAGCAAGACATGGCATAAATGCTCACTCATCCTCTGAGAACAGATATCAAATGCAAACTTATTCCAATCAGTTCTGTGTTCAATCCAGCATAAACTCTTGTATTAAGTCAAATTATCTTTGAATACACTTGTGTGGAGGGTGGATGCATGGTATCTAGTTTTAGACTGGGACCAGAACTTCTACACTTCTAAGCATTAGCCTCCCTTCCTTTGACAGAGAGAAGGGAACCTCCCAGAGATGCTACGGATCTTGTCTTAAATATCAGGCTCTGGCCAGCTTGATCTAGTGTGAGGTGTCCCTGCCCATGGCAGGGGGGTTGGAACTAGATGATGCTAGTGGTCTCTTCCAACCTTGACTGATTCTATGATTCTATGGTTTTGTTCTAGGAGGGGCTGTACTGCCTGCCAGAGCTGTCTGTTTCTTTCCAGTTTGTGCCTAGACAGATAGTTTAGACTATACTGCTAACTAAAGTCAAGTGAGATTAATCCAACTGTTAATTTATATCACTTTTCCCCCTGAACTTACAGTCTGCAGCAGCTGGATGCAGATCACATCACAAACACAAAATCCATCTGGCAGAAAACCCAAAATTATCTCTCCTTTAAGTGGCATGCATGTAATTGCAAAGATCAGAGCCTAGAAATCAAACTGAACATCTTTGAAAATGCTCTCAGGATTGCAAAGTTGGCCTTACAGTTAATTTGTTTTAGAAGGCAAATAAAGAACATCTTTGTTAAAGACTCAGGATTTCTAAATTAGTCTTACAGTTGATTTGGTTTTCTCTCTGGAGCCTGATTTTCAAGTGAGGATTTTCAGGAGGATTAACATTTGGGACTGACAGGATCAGAGATTCCAAACACAACATTTCTACTGGCTGGATGTTGGGGGATTCACCCAGTGTTTCTAGTTTTGCTAGAATATTGTAGTGCAGGAAAATGACAAAGTGAGATTGTGCTGGATAATTAACCCTGGCAAACTGATAGATTCAGGAAGATTATGGATCCACTCTGCTACTTTTATCACCATCTGAAATCACTGATTTAACCCAGAGCTGTTTGGATTTGTTGGTTGTTTGTGGTAGGACTTTTTTGGCTTGCTTTTTTCCCTGTAGTCAACTGTTTTGTCATTAACAGAAGCCAGAACACCAGAACTGATAGAAAAGAGCATGAAAGGTGATCTATATGCCTGTAATTCATGTCACTGAAAGCAGACTAAAGGCTCAAGAGGTTCTCTTAAGGACTGATACAACTGTATGTATAACAGTGTAATTGACCACACATTTACCCTTGTTTAGTAAATTGTGGACAGGCACAGAATAGCACATTTGACTGAATGTGCACAGTGGAATAATTACACAGAAGACACTAACTGCAAGCCAGAGCCGGGAAGTAATGAATGCAGAACGTTTCATTATACTGTAAGCAAACACATTAAAGCCTGCCAAGAATGTGAAGGTGAACACTGGGTGATTCAGCAAGACAGTTAAATTGCATATGCAAAGCACAGGCGATGCAGAGCTTTCCAGCAATGCAAGAGAAGGATTTTCAACAATATAAGCTCTTTGGATCAAACCTCCACCAGATCAGCTCCATGTAAAACAGATATTCCACATTTATCCACAGTCCTGCTCATTAAAAGCTTTGGCATTAATGGGAAATGGCACACTCCTACTTGCTGTTTAGTACATTTTTTTTCCCCAAGATAATCTTGCTCTGTTGTGTTTATATTTTGCTAGACTGAGGTTTGCTCAGTCTGAACTCCAGGAATCCTGCAGACAAGTCTCTCCCTACAACAAAGCTGGGAGGAGTCTGGAACACAAGCCCTGTGAGGAGAGGCTGAGGGAGCTGGGGTTGCTTAGCCTGGAGAAGAGGAGGCTCAGGGGAGACCTTCTTGCTCTCTACAACTACCTGAAGGGAGGTTGTAGCCAGGTGGGGGTTGGTCTCTTCTCCCTGTGTCAGAAAGAGAGGACACAGTCTCAAACTGTGATGGGGAGGTTTAGGCTGGATGTCAGGAAGAAATTCTTTCCAGCAAGAGAGATTGGCCATTGGAATGTGCTGCCCAGGGAGGTGGTGGAGTCACCATCACCAGAGGTTTTTAGAAGGAGCCTGGATGAGGCACTTAGTGCCATGGTTTAGTTGACTAGATGGTGTCAGGTGATAGGTTGGACTTGATGATCTTGAATGTCTTTTCCAACCTGGTTAATTCTGTATTCTATTCTGTATTCCCTATTTAAAGCTTAACACTGTGGACTACTTTTGTTCCCATCTCATGTGATGGCAGACAAGAATTCTAGATATATGTGTCTTTAGAGAGCACTAATGCAGGAACTTCTCATTGCCTTAAGTTAGGCTCTGCTCTTCCTATCATTTTTCCCTTATGAATCTGAATTACAGTCCTTTCCTGTTTTAGGGGCAAGTACAAAAATTAAAGAGAAGAAGGAGGAAAGGTGAAGCTAAGCTGTAGGTGATGGGCCTGGAGGGAAATAAGAGCAAACTACCCAGTGTAACATATTGGAAAAGGAAAAATGAGAAAGACTGGGTAAGACACAAGGAAAGAACATTTCTGTGGATTAAGTACTAAAATGAGATCAGAGTTCAGCCACAACCTCGCTTTGGGGATAATCTTTAATTTGCCTCTCTCTAACCTAAGCTAAATCTGTCTGCAATTGTTCATATAGTACTTTCCAAAACCTTCATTTTTCCCTGATGATAGTGCCAAAATTTGGCTTTTGCAGAATTTTTGTTTGGCTTCATGGCTTGTAGCTTTACTGCTTTTTTAGGTCCAAATTATTGCTGTTAAGTTAATCTTTTTCATGCCTGTAGAGTTGGTTGGGGGAAAAAGAAGAAGGGAAGGAGCTGTTCATCAATAAAGTCAGGTTACCACAAGCATCCATTATCTCCTTTTTCCAGCCATTTTGCACCAGAAAAATTCATCTATCCACTGAACAATAGCAGATGGGATCTGGACAGAGTCAAAGGGCAACAAGGCTGGGGAGGGGCCTTGAGCACAAGCCCTGTGAGGAGAGGCTGAGGGAGCTGGGATTTTTCAGCCTGGAGAAGAGAAGGTTCAGGGGAGACCTTCGTGCTCTCTACAACTACCTGAAGGGAGGTTGTAGCCAGGTGGGGGTTGGTCTCTTCTCCAAGGCAACCAGCACCAGAACAAGAGGACACAGTCTCAAGCTGCACCGGGGGAGGTTTAGACTCGAGGTGAGGAGAAAGTTCTTCACTGAGCGAGTCATTCGTCATTGGGATGTGCTGCCCAGGGAGGTGGTGGAGTCACCATCCCTGGAGGTGTTCAAGAGGGGATTGGATGTGGCACTTGGTGCCATGGTCTAGTCATGAGGTCTGTGGAGACAGATTGGACTCGATGATCCTTGGGGTCTCTTCCAACCTTAGTTGATACTGTGAAATCCAGGAAGACTGTGGGAACTCTGTTGTGTAAGGAAAATGGATGTCAGTTGCAAAGTGGGACCTAACCAGTCTTCTCAATCCTTAGATGGCCATGAAATCATTGGCATTTTTAGTATTTCAAAAAATAACCCCAAAAGATCTCATTAGAACCTTCTGACACATTTAGCTCTTTCCCAGTGGTAATTTTGTGCTGACACAACGCTTAAAATCGCACAAGATTAAATCGCCTATTCTCTCCTCTGAGACATGAGACTAAGAACTTCAGCAGATCTGAATCCTGGTCCTCAGCCTTGTCACTGACAAACTGGAATCTTCAGAGGCAATGAATCATGTCTCTGCACCTCTTTCTCATTTTGGTTAGTCTGTCTTCTTCGTAAGCCTGAAAACTCTCTGTGGAAGCATCCTACTGCAGAGGCCTTATATACACAGATGATGACCTCTAGTGAGTGCTTGTGTGTAACAGAATGAACTAATGTAAAGTGCTCCACAATTATGCTGCTTCTGGGAGCTCTTGAGTACTCATTTTCAGCCCAATTTTCCTCGTGAACCCTGATTTAAAGGGGATGGAGTAATTAATTGCTCAGTCACATGTAAATGTTCTACATCCAAACAATGACATCTGGGTGCATTTTTCTGAGCTGTCCTCTATCAATGATTCTGTAAACAATATTCTGTGCAAGTCAAACCAATTGTCTTCAAATGAATCCTGTTTGGGTTAGGTTTCATTGTGAAGCCTTTCCTTCCAGATAAAAAAGGTATTTCTCCAGTTGCAAATGCCAGACTGGAGAAAACAGCCACTTGGAATTAAGTCAGTAGTGAAATAGCTCATGTTTTTTTCCTATCAAATGCACTGCCTTCTCCTTGCAATTAATTTAATTATTATTGTAAAATGTTTAGCCAGAATTATGAAACTGTATACTTTGCCAGGAGCTTTAATGCTTTAAAAGTTACTTTTTGGAGGTTATTGTAAATATACAGTCGATAACATTCATGCCCATATAAACAATATTGATTCCAGCCTCTCACTGTGGTAAACTGTTCTAAATCCTCTTTTGATTTTTTTATGCAGCAACATAATAACTCTTAAGACTTTCATAAAAGCAAATAGAAGCAAAACATAGCTCTACTTTACAAATGAATGCCTGTATATATACACTTAGCAGCCTGGAGCATAATATTTGGGTATTGTGAGAGGACTAAGCACCAAGTAAGGAAAGGAACTATGTAATTCAAAGGATAAATCTGGACTGAGGATCACAGGTCTTTTGTGAAACTACTTATTCTTTTGATCTCACAGTGCCTCTGTAATTCCTTCACAGCCAGGCTTGTAATAGAGGGTGAAAAATCCAACACAACATTAATTGTCTACATAGAATCACAGTATCACCAAAGTTGGAAGAGACCTCAAAGATCAAGTCCAACCTGCCACCACAGACTTCATGACTAAACCATGGCACCAAGTGCCACGTCCAAGCCCCTGTTGAACACCTCCAGGGATGGTGACTCCACCAACTCCCTGGGCAGCACATTCCAATGGCTAACAACTCTCTCAGTGAAGAACTTTCTCCTCACCTCCAGCCTGAACTTCCCCTGGTGCAGCTTGAGACTGTGTCCTCTTGTTCTGGTGCTGGTTGCCTGGGACAAGAGACCAACCCCCACCTGGCTACAACCTCTCCTCACAGGGCTTGTGCTCCAGACATCTCATCAGTGCCCTTCTCTGGACACGTTCAAGTGCCTCAATGTCCTTCTTAAACTGAGGGTCCCAGAACTGGTCATGAGAAGACATTTCAGCTTAGATTATTTTCTCCAACACAGAAAAACAAACTAGGATTCTTCCATGGGTAAGCCTTTCCAACACAGTACCCAGTGCCTTTGCAGGAACCTATAGAATCATCCTTTGGTGACTGACTCATAAAGCTCCCACCAACCTGGGATGTGAATAAGCCAGACTTGTTATAAGTTTAGCCCAGGCTAAACACAAAAGAAAAGCTGATGTGTGTTTCTGAGCACAAGATGGGAATGACAGAGACCTGGATGTCCATACTACCCTTGAAAGACTTTAGGGAGTTTTTCACTTGTGCCATATGAGAGCTACATACTCCTGCAAAGTAAGGCTGTTCCATTTACCTCCATCTTCAATGTGATAGAACAGCAACTAAGGGATAGAGCTTGACATGTCAGAACTGAAGTACAGGACTTTATCATTACAACTAAATCTGCTCAGAATATGTCTGGGCAGCAGATCAGGAAGTGGTGGAGGCTGGTAATTCTTAAAAGACTGTGAGTTAAATGTAGGCAAGTTGTTCTATTAGGAAGCTCAGTTTATAGATGCCTCCTCTATAGATCAGAAGGTAAGGGTGCAGCACACACTTTCTAAGACAAGACAAGACACATCTGCATAATATTCCTTTGACTACTAATAATTGTAAGATTACAAATAGAGTTAGAGGGAGCTGTATCTGGTCACTTCTGAACTGTCACCATAAGTCATAGAATCATAGAATCAATAAGGTTGGAAGAGACCTCAAAGTCCAGTTCATAGAAGCTAATAATATTTTGTATTGATTTTGTAGTCACCTGTAAGAGGTTTGACACATAAAGAAGAGCTTACATGCTAACATATTCTGGTTCTTGCATACTGTACAGCCCATTAGCCTAGACTGCAAATTGATATCTGCTGAGATCCATAATTTACATGAGCTTTTTCAATAGGTTTTGGTATTTAATGGTGGGATTAAAGCTTATAAGAAAAGGAACTGGGCTGCTGATTTTAGCCCTGGATCAGCTACTTCCATCAGAGAAGAGTGAGCCTTGTTCCCTGAAAGTGCAGGCCTGGCAAAAATAGTTATTGTCAGAAATTTTAGACCCCTGGATGTTCTTAGTTTGTTACAGTCCCTTCTGAAGGGTGATAGGTAAAAGGTTTAGAAACAGAAGGCATAAGAAAACTAGGCTACTTCTGGATCCTCTGTTAACTACTGATACAAACTGAGCTTGGTCTCTGTTGACAACTCTGGCTTATCTGTATTCTTCCTGCAAGTGCTGTGCTACAGTCAAGATTTTCTTGTAAGCAGAGTTACCTTAGGTGCAAGATTTTGAAATAAGACTCCATGGCTCAAGGACAATGTGAGGGAGATTATTGGTCTCTGCTGAAGTTTATTAATATATACAAATCCTAGATTTTAAATGTCATTTAATAAAGATCACCTTTAGTGTGAAATTAGAGATTCCTCAAGATACAGTTCAGAGCCCTGCCACCAAATATGCTAGGTCTTGTTTCCCCCCCTTTGTTTCTGTTCCTCTCACCCATCTCTTCCCTGTAGCAGCTCATATCAAGAGTTCATCAACAGTGCCCATAATGGCAGACTATCTCTGGGGAGCAGTGTACAGAGTGCTTTCCGAACAGGCCATGGGATTACTTCATTTCTCCCTCCCGTGGCAAGAGAGAGTCCTGCATACACGTACATTAGTTTGCTAGCAGTCTGTCTTTCTGCTTCATAGACATCTCTGGAGGTTCTGGCTGTGCTTCTCCTCTTACCTTTCATCCAAAGCTCTGTTTAATCTCCTGCCTACCTATCCTGGATTTCCTCAAGCCAGACATCCATTGCTCCAGGAAGGATAAAAAGATTATATTGTCCTGCAGTGTATTGTTGCTCCTGTACCGTGCCATATGACCAGGCAGAACACGGCCACTGGTCTTCCATCAGTTCCTTGGATGCCTTGAGAGAGGAGGAGATGATGTCAGGGCATAGCACTCTTTGATCACTCCAACCAGGTTCTTTTTTTCACTTTTAATTCTATCACCTTCATCACCTTCATTCCCTGCTCCTCAAAATAATTTTGTTCTGCTCATTTTCTTCTATGTAAGCTCTTCCTTTTGGTTTTGTTCATGAGGAGGCAGATGCCTTTCCAGAAGGAGACAACCAGAAGGAGCAATGATCCTAAATTAATGTCTAGAGACCTGTGAGAAAGAAGTGTGTGTATCTGACTGCTGCTCCAGTACTAATCTTCCAGCTATTTTCAGCCCAGGGGTGTTTCTGAACTGGATGTTGTTCTGCATATTTTATAATCCTTCATAATTTAATTTCCATGTGCTTGTCCAGTCAGCTCTTAATCCAATGTAAACTTTGGCTGCACGCAGCAATCTTCCACAGGGAGGACCACAGTGCTAACATATGTTCTGTATAAAGCCCACTGCTTTTTCGTTTGTTTGAAATTAACTTCTAATATCAATAATTGCCAATCCATACTTCTTATCTTTAAAGAAAATTGTAAACAATAGACTCATATCTATCCTCTCCATGCCATTCAAAATTTTAGAATACACTAAAATAGACTTAACCAGGTTGCAAAAGACCTTCGAGATCATCAAGTCCAACCTATCACCCAATACCGTATAATGAAATCATCTAATCACCATGGTACCAAGTGCCCCATCCAGGCTCTTCCTAAACACCTCCAGGGATGGTGACTCCACCACCTCCCTGGGCAGCACATCCCAATAGCCAATTCTGGGAAGAACTTCTACCTAACATCTAGCCTAAATCTCCCCCTGGTGCAGCTTGAGACTGTGTCCTCTTGTTCTGGTGCTGTTTGCCTGGGAGAAGAGACCAACCCTCACCTGGCTACAACCTCCTTTCAGGTAGTTGTAGATGGCAATAAGGTCTCCCCTGAGCCTTCCCTTCTTCAGGCTAAACAACCCCAGCTCCCTCAGCCTCTCCTCATAGGGCTGTGCTCCAGACCCCTCCCCAGCTTTGTTGCCCTTCTCTGGACACCTTCCAGCAACTCAACATCTTTCTTAAACTGAGGGGCCCAGAACTGGACACAGGACTCAAGGTGTGGCCTAACCAGGGCTGAATACAGGGGCAGAATGACTTCCCTGCTCCTGCTGGCCACACTATTCCTGACACATCTTTTATAGAAGCTTATCATATCTCTTCTCAAGTCTTCTGCTTTCAGGACTAAGAAATTCTCACCTACTCAGTTCTAATTTGAACAAAACCCTTTACCCTTAACCCTTGTTGCCTTCTCTCTCAGCTCTTTCCTATTGCCCTTTTTAGGATGAGAAGAAAAGCACCACACACAATATTCTAAGGGACTGCAAAACCAAATGGAGCCATCGGTACCAAGAGCCATCGCCTTGTTCAGTACTTGTGACCTGCAATGCAAGAGACCTCATGGAAATTTTGCTTGCCTCAGTTTTATTTGTTCTTTCCTGCATTTTATTTTTCACCATGGTCAAAGCTGCCAAACAAGCAGTCACAGACATCAAAGGATGGGAAGGACAAGCTTTGAGGTGTAAATGGAAGTCCTGTTGAAAGCTCAGATGTGCAAACCGCAGCAGTTATGACCGCAAAAACCTTTGGGAGCTACCAAGTTACAGAAAGAAAACACACTGAAAATGCCTTGGATTTTATACATGGAAATAAAATGAATGCACTCACTGCTTATCAAAATGAAGTGTGAGTGGATAAAAAACGTGTGAAGATGGGGGGGGAACAAAATCACTGGGAGTTGTGAGTTTACAGCTTGACATTAAAATTGTTTGAGCATTCTTCACAAGATTGGGAGCAATAAAATCTCAAAGGCATCTACAGTCCATTAGCACTAAGCTAAAAATAGTCCAGGAACTAGTTATATAAATAGTCATAATTTGCAAGGAAAGGAACAATGAAAGCTACCCAGAAAATGTATTTCTGGTCAGAAAATATTTTCAGCTCTTTGTTTCTCAGTTGCTGCACCATGAATTAGGAATCATCTGTTCTGTTCACATTTCCACATACTCTATTTCCACAGTATTCTATGGGCTGGAGTGAGAGAAGAGATTTTCTGCAGAAACATTTGGGTTTGACCCATGTGTGTATATCATAGAATTGCTAGGGTTGGAAGGGACACCTCACACTAGATCAGGTTGCTCAGAGCCGCATCCAGACTGCCTGCAAAAACCTCCAGGCATGAGGCTTCCACCAACTCCCTGGGCAACCTGTGCCAGGCTCTCACCACCCTCATGAGGAATAATTTCTTCATAACATCCCATCTCAATCTCCCCATTTCTATCTTTTCCATTCCCCCTAGTCCTGTCACTCCCTGACACCCTAAAAAGTCCCTCCCCAGCTTTCTTGTAGCCCCCTTCAGATACTGGAAGGCCACAATTAGGTCTCCTCAGAGCCTTCTCTTCTCCAGACTGAACAGCCCCAACTCCCTCAGTCTTTCCTCATAGCAGAGCAGCTCCAGCCCTCTGCTCATCCTCATGGCCCTTCTCTGGACACCTTCCAGCACCTCCAGATCCTTCCTGTAATAGGGGCTCCAGAACTGGACACAGTACTCCAGGTGGGGTCTCAGCAGAGCTGAGCAGAGAGGGAGAATCACCTCCCTTGACCTCCTGGCTATGCTTCTCTTGATGCATCCCAGGCTCTGGTTGGCTTTCTAGGCTTCAAGTGCACACTGCTGGCTCATGTTGAGCTTCTCATCCACCAGCACCCCCAAGTTGTTTTCTTCAGGGCTGCTCTCAAGCCAGTCCCTGCCCAGCCTATATCAGTGCCTGGGATTGCCCCGGCCCAGATGCGGGATATCTTGGTCTTGTTGAACCTCATGAGGCTCAACAGGCCAATGAGCCCTCTCCTGTAAGATTTAGCAGATTTGCCAATATGTATATAATCCTCCTAACTACTGTACTTATTCATGTTTAATCTAGTTCATGTTTAAACACAAGTGCAGAGTGAAGTCAGCTGTTTTGGGTTTTTTAACTTCAAAGTCATAGCTTAAACACTGGGAACAGAGATTTCAGAAGCTCAGCTTTCACAATATGATTTGTTCTATATTTTCATATTCTGGAGAGGAATAAAGCAAATATTTTAGTTTGGGAGTGTGCTGAAATCCATCTCTGTCTGGAAAATGACACTACACTGCCCTGCCATCAGAGTAACGTCCCAGAGTCTGCTGTTGGAACTGACAGCAGAGCTGAGCTGATGGTGTTCACAGTGCACAGAATGACAACCACTGCTGTACAGCCCATTTACTTATCAGTAATGCTGAAGTCTGATTCTCACTTTACCAGCCCTGCAGCAAGTGTGAACTTTGCTCAGCATCTGACCTGTGGAGGCATGGATCTCTCTTGCCAATTTTCATTTCATGCTACGTTTCATGCCATGATCCCTTATCTCTCAACCCATCTCATGAAAACAGAACAGGCAAGATGCAGAAATAAATGTGATATTTGGGTCTCACCTGAAAAGCGACTGGAAATGATAGAGAGATTGAATTTCCACTACCAGGGGTTATATTAAAGGGATATATAACTTTTTACATTAGGTTTGAATACAGCTGATGGAAGTGATGAGCCATTCACTCAGCTCCTCCAGTGATGTGTCCCAGTGTACATCAGAAACGTCGACACAGAGTTAGTTGTGTAAAACCCACGAAAGTAAGTGAAGGCTCAGCGATGTGAAATGCTAATTGCTCACCTCTGACGAGCACCATAGTCACTTGATTGATTTTAAATGGCTGTATAAGTGTTCTCACACATGTTGAACCTGCATAAAAAATTAAATAACTCCCTGTGGGATTTTTCCAGTATCATCCTGTGAAATTGAAGTTAACTGGAACAACAGGGCTTAAGTACCTTGGGATGCAGTTCATCATAGCATGACTTTAATTGTCACTCAGAACCACAAAAGCTCAAGAAATATGGGTGACACACTCATTTTGAACAGTGTCTCATCTAGGGTGTGAGCCAAATTTATTATTCCCAATATTGCTTCAATGAGTTTCACCAGGTGTAAATCTGGTGTGATGTTTTCAAGTGCACATCAACACATGTAATTGTTGATTTTAGATTCCTGACAGTGATGTACAACCAAGCCACCATTTTGTGTCTCTTGACACAGTGGATACTGTTCAATATGCTTATCTTTGTCTTAAGTAACCTGGGAAAGGACAATGCCTTGCTTCAAGTGTCTGGATTTGATCATTAAGGCCCCCAATAGAACATTACTGCCTCTTCCTCATCCTTATTTATGATCTGATGTATCTATGTGTCACTGAGCTCCCCAAGCCTACTGGATCTTTGGTCTTTCTACTATTACTGAAATTAGTCAAAATGCCTCTTGGTACAGAATATCATCTTTGGCAAGTAGAAGTGTAGAATAGAATAGAGTAGAGTAGAGTAGAGTAGAATAGAATAGAATAGAATAGAATGCAATGCAATGCAATGCAATGCAATGCAATGCAATGCAATACAATACAATACAATTAACCAGGTTGGAAATGAACTTTGAGATCATCAAGTCCAACCTATCACCCAACACCATCTAATCAATTAAAGCATGGCACCAAGCATCCCATCCAGCCTCTTCCTAAACACCTCCAGTGATGGTGACTCCAACACCTCCCTGGGCAGCACATTCCAATGGCCAATCTCTCCTTCTGTGAAGAATTTCTGACTAACATCCAGCCTAAACCTCCTCTGGCACAGCTTGAGACTGTGTCCTCTTGTTCTGGTGCTGGTTGCCTGGGAGAAGAGACCACCCCCCACCTGGCTACAACCTCCCTGCAGGTAGTTGTAGAGAGCAATAAGGTCTCCCCTGAGCCTCCTCTTCTCCAGGCTAAGCAACCCCAGCTCCACTTGATCTGAAGCTTATTCTGTTTTAAGCAGAGCTTGTTGTTCTGTTGCACATTAACCACAAATAGATTTTTTTGGTAATTTCATTACATGCTTCAGTTCTTATCCCCCTAGCACACAACTGAAACTGAGATTCCAAAACCAAAAGGCAAAATGTGTGAACAGTGTTCAGAAGTTACCAAACAAGCCTGTGATTTCATGCCTGTGGAGTCAGAAGCTTGGAAAGATCAATTTAAATTGAAACCATTTCCTGTACACAGCAGCACAAGAGAGCACAGACTTCTTTCACCACGTCTCTGTCAATACCTTAATGGAACCTAAGAGACCTGACAGCAGGCTGGCACCACGTGGTAGTTTCTTCATGTTTTTTTTTAAACATTAATAACTTGGGTTTGCTCCTCAGCCAGCCAAATATTTTCACCATGTTACATTGACTGACACTAGAGGAGAGGCAAAAGCAAAACACAGAATGAAAAGGGAGAAGGGGAGGGAGGCTACAGGTGAGTTGGGTTATTTTTAAAGTGATTGTAGGTACTGTCTCAGATTTTCTAATTTTGCTAGCATGAGCAACACCAAAAAACCCAGCCCAGGCCATAAGGCTCCCAGGCTTGCTTCTGAGCCTGGATTTTTCAATTTTAGATGATATGCAAGTTTGCTGATGACACAAATCCAGGTGGAGTGGCTGACATACCAGGAGGTTGTGCTGCCTCATTGCTCTCTACGACTACCTGAAAGGTGGTTGTAGCCAGGAAGGGGTTGGTCTCTGCTCCCAGGCAACAAGCACCCGAACAAGGGGACACAGTCTCAAGCTGCACCAGGGGAAGTTTAGGCTGGGGGTGAGGAGAAAGTGCTTCACTGAGAGAGTTGTTAGCCGTTGGAATGTGCTGCCCAGGGAGTTGGTGGAGTCCCCATCCCTGGAGGTGTTCAAGAGGGGATTGGACGTGGCACTTGGTGCCATGCTTTAGTCATGAGGTCTGTGGTGACAGGTTGGACTTGATGATCTTTGAGGTTCTTCCAACCTTGGTGATTCTGTGATTTGCCTGAGGATGGAGACTTGGTTTATTTGTTAATTTTTAAATGAAGATACATCAGATGTGAAGGCAAAGGTAAAAAACCAAACCAAAACAAAACAAAACCCACAACAGCTAAAAGCAACAACACAAAGAAATCCTTGGACCTCAGAGCATTTTTAGTCTGAATAGGTTTATGCATATGTCAAGAAGATTAATACAGCCAAACCTGAAGAGAGCTGCTGTCGGCTGACAGCTTCCAATTGACTTAGGAATGTTTGAGATAATGACCTTAATAGACAGATTTGAATGTTACATGCAGCCTTTAATTTGGGAATTTATCACTGGGAACTGATGGGCTATTTTGTCCCTGCTGTACTGCTGTCATTCTGCAACAATCTCCATTTTGATAAAGAAGGAGCAAATTATCCCTTATTTGGACGGGGGGGAAAGAGAAATATTTCAAGAATTTAGGTCTAGAAAGAACCTAAAAAAGTCCAGTTTATGAACTTCACCTTTTTGTGCTTTTATCAAAGCTACACCCAAGAATCATTTCATGTAGAGCAGGGAAAAAGGGGAAAAAAAGAAGAATAAAAATCTCTAAGGTATGACTGGTTTCATCCCAAATTTTCTAAAGTCAGATGAATCATACCTAAAAATCACCTGGTTATCACCCCTGATCTCTGAGAGCTTCTGAAACTTGCTGCTGAAGAGAAGAAATTGGCATTGTATGTATCTAAATGAGATGAGGCAAGTGTCACCTCTAATGCCTGCTTGTCCCATTCTGAGCTGATTTACCAATACTTCTACAGACACATAACACAGCACACTCAGAGGCTCTGGCACAACCCACAAAATGAAGTATCTAGGTCATAAAGTATGTGATTCACTGAAATGTTTTGCACAAAACCCAGTCTCTAGATTTTATCATTTGAATGATATTCAGTGCCCTGTGAAGGATCCCTGTAAATCTTCTGAGGTGTTTAGTACAGATGGGATAGTAAAATATGAAGATATTAATCAAGAACAGGGGAAGATAGTTTCACAATTCATACAAGGACTGTGAAACCTCAGCTTTGTATCACAAAAGTACAAACCATCAGCTTCACAGATCATGCTGGAAATGAAACAGAATACAGAATACAGAATTAACCAGGCTGGAAAAGACCTTTGAGATCATCAAGTCCAACCTATCACCCAACACCATCTAATCAACTAAACCATGGCACAAAGTGTCTCATCCAGTCTCTTCTTAAACACCGCCAGTGATGGTGACTCCAGCACCTCCCTGGGCAGCACATCCCAATGGCCAATCTCTCTTTCTGTCAAGAACTTTCTCCTCACCTCCAGCCTAAACCTCCCCTGGCACAGCCTGAGACTGTGCCCTCTTGTTCTGGTGCTGGTTGCATGGCAGAAGAGACCAACCCCCACCTGGCTACAACCTCCCTTCAGGTAGTTGTAGAGAGCAATGAGGTCTCCCCTGAGCCTCCTCTTCTTCAGCCTAAGCAACCCCAGCTCCCTCAGCCTCTCCTCACAGGGCTTGTGCTCCAAACCCTTCACCAGCCTCATTGCCCTTCTCTGAACATGTCCAAGAGTCTCAATGTCCTTAAACTGAGGAGTGAGCCCAGAACTATACACAGGACTCAAGGTGTGCTAGCCAGTGCTGAGTACAGGGCAGAATGACCTCCCTGCTCCTGCTGCCCACACTATTCCTTATCCCGGTCAGGATGCCATTGGCTTTCTTGCCCACCTGGGCACACTGCTGGCTCATGTTTAGCTGCTATCAACCAATACTTCCAGGTCCCTTTCTGCCTGGCTGCTCTCCAGCCACTCTGACCCCAGCCAGTAGCACTGCATGAGGTTGTTGTGGCCAATGTGTAGAACCCAGCACTTAGATGTGTCAAATCTGATGACCAGGCATTCCCAGTGTGATTTAGTGACTTGATTGCATAGGTCTAAAACAATTAATCAAGTTGATTCAAAATATTATTTCCATGGTTTTGCATCAGACATCAGAATATGTTCACTCGTGAGAGCTATCCTAACCTTACACTTAGTGGATTTGGATCAGGCTTCAACCCTGAAGGACTTGCTTCAAACTCAGTTCAAAGTCTCTCAACTGGATCCTTGCATTACAGAGTGAGGAAAGTCAGCTTTCCATTCAGCCTAGCCCAACCCAAGCCAGTGAGCCCAACACTGCAGCTGTCCTGCTGTTAACTTACTGAAAGTGGTGTCCTGTGTTGTGTAAGGCACATCTTAGCCTGGAGAAGAGGAGACTCAGGGGTGACCTTATTGCTCTCTACAGCTTCCTTAAGGGAGGTTGTAGACAGGCAGAGCTTGGTCTCTTCTCCCAGGCAACCAGCACCAGAACAAGAGGACACAGTCTCAGGCTGTGCCAGGGGAGGTTTAGGCTCAAGGTTAGGAAGTTTTACACAGAGAGAGTTATTGCCCATTGGGATGTGCTGCCCAGGGGGGTGGTGGAGTCACCATCACTGGGGGTGTTCAGGAGGAGACTTGATAGGGTGCTTGTTTGCATGGTTTAGTTGATTAGGTGGTGTTGGATTATACGTTGGACACGATGATCTTGAAGGTTTCTTCCAACCTGGTCTATTCTATTCTATTCTATTCTATTCTATTCTATTCTATTCTATTCTATTCTATTCTATGGCATGGAGGAATTTGGAGTGAAGAAGTTAAGTGGGAAAAATTGAGTGCAGTGTGGTAAAAGATGCTGGTTTAATTTGTGTGTCTATTATAATTTGCAATAAATTCAATTATTTTTTTCTCAGTTGAGTCTGCTTTTCCTATGATGGTAACTGGCAAGTGCTGTTCCTTTCTTTATCTCAACTCAAGAGCTTTTCCATCTTATTTCTTGTCCTAGTTTCATTGTGGAGGGAGAGAGTCAAAAAGTGGCTGGTTAGGAGTACGTCAGCCAGCCAAGGTCAAGCCACCAGAGAGGAGCTGCCTGCCTTGGAAGTGGTCTATCCAGCTGTCAGGAGTGTGACAGTGCTCTGCAGAGCTGGTTTCTTTCACTGACTCTTAACTGCATAGCCTTGGGGCTGCTTAAAGGGTTTTTTTGAGTGGGAGCAGCAGGGCCCGATGTGTCTTTTTTGATGCAGTGTTGTAATGGATTAGCACTCAATCTATGACAAGTGCTTTAACACTGCAGCACAGGAATTCATTTATGCATGAACAAAACATTATTTTGCCTTTTTTTTTCTTTTTTTTTTGACATGTTGAGTAAAACTGGATCTGTGCAACAGTCTCCAAGTTGGAACACCAGCCAGCACCCTGAAATATTCTCTAGTTTTCTCTTATCGGATTCTAGATGTGTTTTCATTGCAGAAGGAAAGTCCCCATTGCTGGTAATGAGTGGGTCATCCAGTTCAATGCTATGGATCAGGCTGGACTCTCTCAGGAATATTTAGGCCTCTTCAAAAGCATTTCTGGTCTCTTTTATGAGCAGGAACACACACCTAGTCAGTGAAATTATTGGTCAGGCTTGTCTCTTTTAATGACCCCACTACTGGGCCATGAGGATGAGCAGAGGGCTGGAGCACCTCTCCTATGAGGACAGACTGAAGGAGTTGGGGCTGTTCAGTCTGGAGAAGAGAAGGCTCTGAGGTGACCTAGTTGTGTCATTCCAGCATCTGAAAGGGGCTACAAGAAGGCTGGGGAGGGACTTCTCAGGATCTCAGGTAGTGATAGGACTAGGGGGAATGGAATGAAGCTGGAGGTGGGGAGATTCAGGCTGGATGTGAGGAGGAAGTTCTCCACCATGATAGTGGTGAAGCCCTGGAATGGGTTGTCCAGGGAGGTGGTTGAGGCCCCATCCCTGGAGGTGTTTAATCCCAGGCTGGATGAGGCTCTGGCCAGCCTGATCTAGTGTGGGGTGTCCCTGCCCATGGCAGGGGGGTTGGAACTAGATGATCCTTGTGGTCCCTTCCAACTCTGACTGATTCTATGATTCTGTGATTCTACTGCAAGTTCTGTAGGTGTTGAAATTGCTTAACCAATGTTGGACTATTTTTTCCCCAAAAAAGTCAAATTCCTTATGGATTTCACCTGTTCTATCACTGTAATGGCTCTATTCATTACTGAAGCAAAACTTATAGAGAGATGTAATTGCCACTGTTGGTGGACAGATATAATAATCACACAAACAGCTTTTTAAAGCATAGCTTCACTCTGATAAAACATTTCCTTGCCTGTTGTGGGTTGAAACCACATAGCCCTATGAGCACACTGGAAGAAACTCTCCCCAAGGAAGCAACAGCATCAAGTGAGGCCTGTCTGCAATGCTGGAGGGAGAATGAGTACCATTACTAGACTTCAGCAGAATACAGAATATAGAATTAATCAGGCTGGAAAAGACCTTTGAGATCATCAAGTCCAACCTATCACCCAACACCATCTAATCAACTAAACCATGGCACTAAGTGCCTCGTCCACTCTCTTCTTAAACACTTCTAGTGATGGTGACTCCACCACCTCCCTGGGCAGCACATTCCAATGGCCAATCTCTCTTTCTGGGAAGAATTTCTTCCTAACACCCAGCCTAAACCTCCTCTGGCACAGCTTGAGACTGTGTCCTCTTGTTCTGGTGCTGGTTGCGTGGCAGAAGAGACCAACCCCCACCTGGCTACAACCTCCCTTCAGGTAGTTGTAGAGAGCAAGGAGGTCTCCCCTGAGCCTCCTCTTCTCCAGGCTAAGCAACCCCAATCCCCTCAGCCTCTCCTCACAGGGCTGTGCTCCAGACCCCTCCCCAGCCTTGTTGCCCTTCTCTGGACACTTTCAAGTGTCTCAATGTCCTTCTTAAACTGAGGAGCCCAGAACTGGGCACAGGACTCAAGGTGTGGCCTAACCAGTGCTGAGTACAGGGCAGGATGACCTCCCTGCTCCTGCTGGCCACACTATTCCTGATCCAGGCCAGGATGAACAGGTATTTCCTCTTCAAGGCATGAAAGATACTTTTTGTGCTCATGAACTTTCTCAGTGACCTTGAGTAAATCTCTTGAAGTTGTACTGCTAAATGAGTGTAGACACTTGAGGATGCACATAGGCACTAACTTTAATCTCAGAAATAACATTTCATCTTCATCTGCCTCTTTTAGGGTTTTAAATGGCTTCTAAAATCTGATCTTAATGTTTCACGCCTCTATTTGCCATCTGTTAGTGGATGATGAACACTTTTCCCTCTTCTTTCTTGGTTCCTAATGCCATAAGCATGTAAACTTCTCTGTTTGGTATTCAAGGTTGAAGTGAGAGAAGTGGTTACATTCTGCATGATGCAAACTGATGACGATCTTCTCCCTTTACCTGCCTTCACCTTCAGCTGCTTTAGTGCTTTTCAGAAACTTGTCTCTGACTCTGTCTTTGTCCAGTGACAGTTCAGCAGTTTGAATTGGGGATTCAGGAAACTAAATCAATAATAGAATTACTGTGATTAATTAATTCATGTGTATACTGTGGGTGGGACTGGGAAATTCTATAATAGCTCAGTGTCAGGCAATAATCAGGCATGCCAGGCTGACAGCTTCCAGCAGAGTAAGCAGCATAGGTGGATTCTTGAGTTTGCAATGCTTGTGCTGGTTCTTTCAGCAGACCCAGCACTCCAGGACACACAACTCTCACTTGCTTTAAGAAGCATAAAAGGAAACTTTTACTTTTTCTGAGAATGTCTGATGCAGAGTTCTTTTGCACAGCTAGAACTGGACTGTCATTATGTGAGTTAAAGAAAAAAAGGAGAATATCCTTGGCTGAAATAAGAGCAGGATGGCATGCACCTCTACAGGGTTCTGTGGTATGTTAAGGGTCTTAAGTTTAAAGTTTGTATTCAATTTAGAATCCTCATGCAAAAGTTACTGGAAATGACAAGTAGCCACTCTGATTTACAGTAAATTGCACCCATTTGGCACAGGTCACAGCGACATCTGACAAGGCAATGACAAGTTGCATGCAAAGCCACAGAGAGTCAGGCTGATGGTATCAAAATATTTTAGCAGGTAGGTCCCTAGCGTGGCTGAGTTGTGAGCTGAGCATGATTGGAGACAGGAAAGAATCAAAGAGCATGTCTGCACTTTGCAATATGGATAGCAGAGGAGGTCCCCAAGGATCTGCCCCAGCCCCTAGCTCCGACAGCAAATGCACTTTAGCTGCACGTTGTCTAGTTAGCAAAGAAGCAGATTTAATCATATTGAGCCCAGACCCTGGCTAATGCTTCCATAAACTTAGATTTTTGTCATGTGATGCACTGTCATTATAGAATCTTAGAATCAATAAGGTTTGAAAAGACCACAAAGATCAAGTCCAACCTGTCACCCATACCTCATGACTACTAAAGTATGGCTAAACCATTGCCTCATCAAGAAGCATGGAGCTATTAGAAGATTGTGGTTTACACTGTTTGTAATGAATGCAAGAAGAGGCTAAGTAAGCCACGAATCCAGCAGGACATTGCTGTCCTGCAGACAGCGTTCAGGGTTGTCTGAGGTTTAATTTTATCTTCTTTGGAATAAATGCAAACATTTTTGACAATTCCTGAAAAAGCCTCCTTTAGCAGGAGCTGACAACTTAATCCTTAAGTTGCAGACTTCAAGGGCAGCCAGAGAGAAATCTGTGACTTTCTTAATGGAAATTTTGAATTAATGGAAATTTTTAAAGCTTGCTGCTGCTAGGAAAGCCCCCCTGACAGGTTCTGCCTTCCAATAATTTCTCACTTCCTTAAGACTTCAGAGAAGCCTTGAGAATAATTCCCCTTTCTCACTGAGACAGAAGTGATCATTCTAAAACTAAGCAGAAATTGGACTTCAGCAAAATCACAATGACAGAGGCATACACATATATGTTCTCCATATTATTAAATCATACTGACCACTTGTTTTGAAGGATATTTGTCACAGGATGATAAAAATACATTAAAGGTTTTAAAGTTTATAATTAGTTATATTGACCTTCAATTTTGCTTGAGGCTGGGAGGGGTACATATTAGAACTAGGGGAGAAGAACTGTGAAGTATTTTGTGCATGTCATTGTAAACCTTCTCTAAAAGATGCTGGAAGTTCAAAACATTTGAGCCACCATAAGCCAACCAGCATGGCCAGCCCTGATTTGCAAATTATATATACTTTATTGTACTATATAATGTAAATTCACAGAATCAGAGAATCACAGAACATTAGGGGTTGGAAGGGACCTCAAAAGATCATCTAGTCCAACCCTGCTGCCAGAGCAGGATCACCTAAAGTAGGTCACAGAGAAACTCATCCAGGCAGGTTTTGAATGTCTCCAGAGAAGCTGACTCCACAACCTCTCCGACCAGCTTGTTCCAGTCACAGTGAAAAAGTTTTTCCTTATGTCCTATGCCCCAGCTTCCACCCATTGCCCCTTGTCCTGTCTTTGGGCATCTCTGAGACGAACCTGTCTCAATCCTCCTGACTCTTGCCCTTCACACACTTATAAACATTAATGAGGTCACCTCTGTTTCCTCCTCTGCAAGCTAGAGGACACAGTCTCAGGCCGCACCAGGGGAGGTTTAGACTGGATGTTAGGAAGAAGTTCCATACAGAGAGAGTGATTGCCCATTGGAATCCCATTGCCCATTGGCTGCCTGGGGAGGTGGTGGAGTCACCATCATTGGAGGTTTTCAGGAGGAGACTTGATGGGGTGCTTGGTGCCATGGGTTAGTTGTTTAGGCGGTGTTGGATTGGTTGATGGATTGGACACGATGATCTTGAAGGTCTCTTCCAACCTGGTTTATTCTATTCTATTCTAAAAAGACCCAGCTCCCTCATCCTTTCCTCATAAGTCAGTTGTTGATTCTATGATTGATTGATAATCAGACCAATAGGATTATTTAGCCCTTATCATTATTTTCCTTTTGCATCCAATGGTAATTTATTTACACTCTACCACTTTCTACTCAAGAAATTTTTTCTAGGCACAGCCTGAAACTGCCACACCAAACTATAATTCTGATTCTTCATAGCTACTAGCAGCAGTTCAATGAGTTGGGTTTTTTTTTTTTAGTATTTCAGGATTCCTAATTCTGGCTTTGCCTATATGCATAATTCACCTTAAATTTACACACTGTATGGAGAAAAAAAACTTACCATGTGACAGATTTAACAGCTACAATGGTGGCCTACTTATGCATGTGATATAAGGGTTTACTATTAAGAGAGGAAAATCTACACCTCACAATAATTATCCTATCTGAGCAATGAAGCTTGGAAACATTCACTCCAATCTTTCAGTTAAAGCTGCTAACTTTATTGACCTGATAGCATTAACAGGGCCATAAAACCAAAGAAAAGACCAAAAAACACTGAGCTACAAGTGTAATTAAGGCAATGCTGATGCTGTAAGAAGTGAATATACTTTTACAGCTTAAAAATGAGCTTTTACTTGACTTCTCAGTCAGAGTTTGTAAGAACTAGTGTGAGTCACCATGTGCAGTCACTTCTTTCACAAGAAAAGAAGCTTAAGAGATCGGAGAGCAATTTCCTAGAGATATATAAATCTAAGAGAGCAGAATAGCAACTTTTTAGGAGGTTTGGGGTCCTTTGTTTTGGAAGGAGGGGAGTGTTCAGGTGTATCTCTAAGCTTCAAGTACCACATCCAATTCCTTTTTGAACACCACCAGGGATAGGGACACCACCTCCCTGGGCAGCACATTCCAATGGCAAATTACTCTTTCTGGGAAGAACTTTCTCCTCACCTCCAGCCTAAACCTCCCCTGGTGCAGCTTGAGACTGTGTCCTCTTGTTCTGGTGCTGGTTGCCTGGGAGAAGAGACCAAATTCTTCACAGAAAGAGAGATTGGCCATTGGAATGTGCTGCCCAGGGAGGTGGTGGAGTCACCAACACTGGAGGTGTTCAGGAAGAGACTGGATGGGATGCTTGGTGCTATGGTTTAGTTGATGAGATGGTGTTGGGTGATAGGTTGGACTCAGTGATCTCGAAGGTCTATTCCAAGGTGATTAATTCTGTTCTATTCTATTCTAACCCCCACCTGGCTACAACCTCCTTTCAGGTAATTCTAGAGACCAATAAGGTCTCCCCTGAGCCTCCTCTTCTCCAGGCTAAGCAACCCAGCTCCCTCAGCCTCTCCTCATAGGGCTTCAGACCTCTCAGTAGTGAGTCAGGGGGTATCAACTGTAGTCAAAAGAAAAAGTTTCTGGAATTTTCTCAAAACCAATGAAAAGAGAGACTTTAGGTTTTCATTAAAAGCTTTGTAAACACCACCCCACCACCCCCCTGCCCCAAAAGTTTGTTCATTTTTTAGTGTGCACTACTGACAAGCACTCAGTGAGCTGGCTTGCATAACTCAAATAGTTGGGAAGACACAAATAATCCAAGTCCATTCTCAGTCTGCAGAAAATAGCAGAGGAAAAGACATCATTCCAGAATGTTCCAGCACCATATGGCAAACAGCATTCTCTGCTGGTATGCAGTGCGTTTTAACTCTAAGGAATTTGCAATTATATTCAACTAATTAACTCCATTATTTTTTTACCAGGCTGTCCTTTCTGTTAAAAGGAAAGGAAATTCAGTCTCCACCAGCTGTGATTATCATTTTTATTGCGTGTATAATTGTTGGAAGAGGAAAAGGGACTTTAAAGGCTACCTAATAAACATGCACACAGCATCTATCAAGTGAAGGCAGGAAGAAAGAATGTGAAAGAAACTTTTGTTTAAAATCTCTCAGTTTCTGACAGATACAGATTTTCCACTTATGACATGCATTTTCTTTTAGGGTCATTAGAGGGTTAAGTGCATACTTAAAAAGATATAACCTCCTCACAGAGCCAGTCTACAAATGCAGCTGTTAGTAGCCCCTTTCCCTTGCGCTGTTGCTAACAACATCCAAGGTCAGCACCGTGTATGTTTTCATGCCAACTGCTAACTGGGGGCTGCTTTTTAGCCCCTGTTGCACTGGCAAGAGACATTCCACTTCACCAAAAGTATCAGTGAGTAGCTGACCCCCCTGGCTCATGGTGTTCTCCCTGTCAGAGTGATGCATTAGGTATTTCAGATGTATTCATGGAGCTAGTGCTGGTCTGATGTTGCCGCTTAAGAACAGGATACCATGTACGAGCTCCCCGGATTTCCTAGCGTGAAGGGAAGAAAAGGTTATCAAGCATCAGAAGAAGAATTTCCACCAAGGCAGAGTATAAACATAGTCTTTATGGCCCACGAAAGCCTCTACTTCACTGGTTTAAACAGATTTTGAGTAATAGAGTGTTGTAGTGGCTGTGTAGGACTGAACACCAGGCATGTTGAGGACAGTGGAGTGTCACTGTGGTAGAGAAGGCAAGAAATTCTATTCTATTCTATTCTATTCTATTCTATTCTATTCTATTCTAAAGCTTTCTATTTCCTTATTTGTAGGAATTGTCTGATAGCACATCTCTAGAAGAAGAGACTCAGGGGTGACCTTATTACTCTCCACAACTACCTGAAGGGAGGTTGTAGACAGGCAGATGTTGGTCTCTTCTCCCAGGCAGCCAGTACCAGAACAAGAGGACACAGTCTCAGGCTGTGCCAGGGAAGGTTCAGGTTGGATGTTAGGAAAAAGTTCTATACAGAGAGAGTGATTGCCCGTTGGAATGGGCTGCCTGGGGAGGTGGTGGAGTTGCCATCATTGGAGGTGTTCAGGAGAAGACTTGATGGGGTGCTTGGTGCCGTGGGTTAGTTGTTTGGGTGGTGTTGGATTGGTTGATGGGTTGGACGCGATGATCTTGAAGGTCTCGTCCAACCTGGTTTATTCTATGTATTCTATGGATTTTTCCCACTATACAGTTGCATGATTTCCTAATTGTCTGCAGCAAGGCAAGGAATGGTCTGTCAGTCCTGAGGTTGTGACATCTGCTTTTGCAGAATAAAGAAAGAATTCTGACTGTTAGACCTCCCTGGCAAACGCAGGGGAAATAAGTTTTGTAATGGGCATGAGTTAATTAATTTTGGGGGTTTTACTCCTGCTGGTTATTGTTTCTCACAGATAAAAATCCTCATGTCACTCCTATTTTCAGAAACATCTTTGAGGGTTGATGCTTCCAGTCTGGGCAGCCCTCCTAAATGGAGACTGTCAAGGTCAGAGACCTTTTGAATATCTCCCATCTCATCCCACCTAATTAAGGCACTTAGACGTTTGCTGATGAGATCGGTATCCCTGCTTCCCTTTATAATCAAGGAAGAGAAATAGGCAGCTCTGGAGGGCAATTCTTCTGTCTCATATTAGAAACTGGTTTTAGGAGGAAAGCAATCATTCTCTGAAATTGTCTACTTGTCTCCATTGGCTATAAAGCTAGACTGACAAGCTCAGAGATAAAAGTTTAACTATTAGAGTAAGTCAGGGCAGTGGTTCCAATTTTAAGGGTCAATAATGCTTATTCAGACTGAGAGACCTTTGTGCTCTTAATAAAGCTGCCTTAACAATACCTATTTCACTTGATCTTTATGGATGTTCTGCGAACACAAAAGCGTGTTGTATATTATGGATAATTAAAGGAGGGGAATGATGGAGCCAAATTGATCAGATATTTGTAGCTGTGGCTAGAACAGGGAGGTTGCTGCAGCAGGGTCTTGGCAATGTGTCAGGAGGAAGGAAGATTTTTAACAGTCAGGCCTGAGGATTTCATGCATGTCACTGAACAGAGATCTGCTCTCCCTGGCTGACCTATGTAACCCAGGTGATACAACCCCATCAGTGGAAAATGGATGGTGGGATCAGTAAACAGTTTTCCTGAGAATCTCTGTTGTAGCATCTGACATTTGGTTATACCATTTCGAGTCCCAGGTCAGCGTTTCAACAAAGTACTGCTTTGGCCCATGTGGACAATCTTAGTTATCAGTTTGGGCAACATGTTTATGCCCATTGTAAATGTGCTCAAGAATGAGCACATTTTACTCAAGAATGAGAGCAATGGGCACAGGGCTGTGCAATGGTGAACTGAAGAGCCTGCATCCCCAGCTTGCACAACTCTCAAATACCTGAGCCCTTGACGAAGGAAAAGGAAATCTAGCGTCCTGTGGCAGAACTGGAAATGTACAGTCTGCTTTCCACATCCTCCAAATGCATTTGCATATGTATTAATATCAATTATCATGTGAATGGTAAGACTTCCTGTATTTCAATCTAATCACGACCTCCCCTCTGCCACAAGCTGCAGAGTACTTTGGGCGGCAGCCTGTCACATAGCCCTGCCAGGAGAGAAGTGCTCTTTGGAGGGTAATGATATCGTTTGGATAATGGACACTGGATGTGATTTGGTATGCTTACTTAGCATGCTGGATTCTGAAAAAGGAGTCTGCACACAGCTAGCTTAAACTACTTAGCTGTCTTCATCTGACTCATTAAAATCTCCACAGACTGGCCTAAATCGTAATCCCATTATGATCAGCAGCAAAACTCCCACTGACTTCCAGGGATCTCTCTCTCTCTCCTTTTCAATTTCACTCTCCATCACTCTTTCTTAGTCTTACCCCAGTCAGCACTTGTGTACTCATGGAAATAGAGCTGAAAGCAGCAGGATCTTTCCCTCCTGTTTCACCACTTGATGGGATGCACAGATGGCTTTCTCTCTCCCTCCCTCTCTCCCTCCTTCCACAATCCCATCAGAGCAGTAGGGGGAGGAGGAGGAAAGCTCTGTTCAGCCTGCCTGTTACAACACTCAGGGTGGACTAAGAAAGAAGGACTAAGAAACCATCACAGCACCTAAGTTTGCAATGGGCAGCTGAGACCTTGCACTGCACTGGGACTGTCAGGCCTTAATTCCCTGTAGCATCACAGGAAAAAAGAAAACCCAACCTGTCACAATGGGAAACATGAATGTCTTGCTAGTGGTCTAAATATTGCCTCCACTGCACTCCAGGGGCTGTATGGGATGCCAGCTCTTATTAGCCAGAGGTTTGAATTGTTCATTTCTCTTCTGAATTTAGACACTGTAATTGGAATTTCATTTCACATAGCAGCCAGAACAGGCAGTCAGAACACAGCCCTAAATCACAGGCTGAGCTGCTCATTGCTCTCACGAGGTTATTAGATGCCATAGCAGATGGCCTGAGGTACCAGAGGAGGTACTCTGATTATACCCTCAGGGCCCCTGATAAAACTGACCTCTTTTACACATTTCATGAGACCCCCACATCAGAGTATGAAATCCTGGGACCTGTCTCATGCATATCTGCACACAATTTATTTTTTCCCAATGCATTTTTGCTTTCAGTCAAATTGGACTGAGAATAAAGTCTCCTCAAAATAATATTAACCTTGTTTTCACTCCACATGGACAAAATTCACTTTCACTTCAATAACACCAAGAATTAAAAAAAAAATAAATATTGAAATAGTGTATCTAAAGTGTGGAAATGGCAAATAGTCTGGTTTCAGCAGATGTAGAGCTAGTGGAGCTGAGAAGGAAGCAGAGAGGCCATCAGTGCTGGCCAGCATTACACATTCCCCATATGCCACTGCTGGGTGTCTAAGTTGCCCCACTAAAATGAGGGTGGGCAGGCAGTTAACCATGACTGGATTCAGCAGAGTGAGAGCAGTCTTGGCTTGATGTTGTTTGTATGTCTCTTAAGATGCAGTGATCAGCACCATGTAAAAAGATCAAAGGAATTTGGTAGGCAGACAGATATTCTCATACTGAGGAAAGGCTATGGCTCTGAGATAAGCATGTGCATTTGAAGGAAGCAGATATTATACAGAGAGTCAAATCCTATTCACCTAAAGTCCCCCACTGGGAGGACTGACCTCAACCAAGTGATTTGGTCCCGACAGTTTCACAGTTCCTTACAAGTGTTGAGCTGGAAGCTGATTGAAGCACACAGAAAAGTGTATATTCAGCAAATAATTAAGACTAACTTGGGAGTGGCTTTTACATGGCTGATTCCTCAGGCAAACCACCACTCAGTGCAGGATGCTTGGAGGAAAAGGCAAATTACCCACCAAAAATGAGGTGTGAATAATGAGTCAGTTTGTAGTACACACAGCCCCAGCATCATCACTGTTATTCCTCCTTTACCCCTTGTGGTGGTTTGAAAGGAAAGGCTCTGCTTTCCCTCCCCCACTGAGAAAGAGACCACGGCTAAAACTCAGTCGGAGAAATGAGATTATATTTTACAAGGAAACAGATTCTATGTAACACAACAAATACAGGTATTTTACAATATATACAGGAATATACAGCAAATAAACTCAACCAGAAACCAGACCCCCCACAGAGGGGGCTTCCCCCTGTGCCCCCTTCACCCCCCTACCTCCCTTCTCCCCCAAAGAGGTAGAAAAAAGAGATGTGGACGGTTAACAGGGCAGGAAAGGAAGAAAGGCCTGGCATAGGTAATTTGTTAGTTCTTATCTCTTGGCAAGAAGCCCAGAAGCAGATCCAGCCGAAAGGGACAGCGAAGGAAGGAAGACTGAGAGAAAGTTCCCAGCTCCCCTGGGTCCAGTCTCACCTCCCACCTCCTTGGCCAATGAAATTCGTTTAGACTACCAAAATATTTTATAAACATTTAGCCAGTGTGCCCCTTCCTTAAAGGCACAGTGTCAAACAGTCACACCCCTGCACAGCTGATGGTATTGCTTCTCAGGTTGCATGCACCAGAACATCCTGACTTATTGACAGAGCCCTGTTTCAGAACATACAGGCACGTTTGTTTATACTTGCTTAGCACCTGGTGCAGTTGCAGAGGGTGGTAAATTGCACCAACGTGGACATAGACTCGTTACTTTCTGCTAACCTTTGCTACAAGAAATGATAAGCAGCAGCAGAGAGGCAAGATAGACAACTGGGGGCAATGAGAAGCAAGATAGGCAACTTGGAGCAATAATATATTAAACTCTATGAGTGTGATTTACCAGAACTCTTCTGTCTGTAGCTTAAGAAAAACATTAAATTGCTCCACAGTAGAATAAATCCACAGAAACTGCTATCAAATCCAACTTCTGGTCTTAGGTCAAGATCATCCAACTTTTCCTTTTCTAATCTTTCATGGAGGTTTCTTGGAGTCCAGCTAGCCCTCTACTACAACAGAAACTTGTCCATTTCTTCCCTTCTCACTTTCAAAGAACCTTACATTTTAATGTAGCCTTTCACTGTGTCTTTTGGAGCCTCCCAGACTTTCTAAGCCTCCAGCCCAACATCTAGCTTCATTATAGTTGGGAATTTGCCATGCAACATCCCCTTGCCTTGTGTGGACATCTGGAACACGCTGGCTCTCCAGAGTATTAAGCAGCCACATTAACATGTATCAAAGATGCACATATCAAAGTAGAGTCATTATGATTAATTACTCCAGATATCCCCTCAGGGCAATTAGATCAGGAGAACTACTGCACAAACATATTCAGGATAATTCCAATACCAGGGACAGGTCAGTCAACTCCTCACAATCCTGGCATGTATAAATAACATAAATCAAGTAGGCACATGCTAGAAGTCTTTCCAACAAAGACAACTACATAAAATAGAATAGAATAGAATTAACCAGGTTGGAAAAGACCTGAGAGACGATCAAGTCCAACCAATCACCCAGCACCATCGAATCAACTAAACCATGGCACCAAGCACCCCATCCAGTCTCTTCTGAAACACCTCCAGGGATGGTGACTCCACCACCTCCCTGGGCAGCACATTCCCATGGCCAATCTCTCTTTCTGGGAAGAATTTCTTCTCAACATCCAGCCTAAACCTCCCCTGGCACAGCTTGAGACTGTGTCCTTTTGTTCTGGTGCTGGCTGCCTGGGAGAAGAGACCAGCCCCCACCTGGCTACAACCTCCCTTCAGGTAGTTGTAGAGAGCAAGAAGGTCTCCCCTGAGCCCCCTGTTCTCCAGGCTGAGCAACCCCAGCTCTCTCAGCCTCTCCTCACAGGGCTGTGCTCCAAACCCCTCCCAAGCTTTGTTGCCCTCCTCTGGACACCTTCCAGCAACTCAACATCTTTCCTAAACTGAGGGGCCCAGAGCTGGACACAGGACTTAAGGTGTGTAAAGGCTCTTCTTGTAGAATTGCTTTTCCTAGTAGCACCTACAGTTCTCCCATAATATCTTAAGGTGCTAAACTCTTTCATTGTATAGTTGATCTCAGCTGCTAAAGGTAAGAATTGTAACACAATGCCCTTAGAATCTAGATTGAATAGATTTTGCTGCATATACAACCAAAACCCCTCCGTCGGTGTTGGTATAACAACATATATGGCTCACTGAGAATCCAGTTTGTGAATAAAAAGGGATTCTGTTGGCTGACTCCCTAGGATTACTAACTAAAATATGGTTGCTTATCTTTAACTGTAAAGTAGCAGTGTATTCCACTATGGCCCATTTCCAGCAGCAGTACACATTTTTCCTACTAGTTTTGCAGTACAGTTTTCAGGCATACAGGAATATTTGAGGTTCGAAAATACCATTAATTTTCCAGTTAATGTGTTCAGCCTCTCCTACAAGAAGAGCACTTAAAATATGTTGAATGCGCTGCTGCTGTGCCTTGGTCAAGATCTCAGATGACTATCATTCATTGCTAGTGTTCTTGCAATAAAGCTGGACTGCAATTATTAATATCTCTAGTTAGAAGCAACTAGCACTTTGAATTTTGTATGCCTTAACCATTAGCAGGGCTTTTATGCCCAGGAAAAGAACACAGAGCAATCTGCCAGATCTATCCAAGTTATAAGCATATTAACTGTGGAAAATGGAGTATGCATATATATATATGATCTGTTTATCTATCTAGGACTGCATATCCACATACCAAAGCAAAAGGGTAATACTTTCCACTCACAGACAAAAAAAATCTCCTTTCTGTTTTCATGGAGTGGAACACAGCTTGGCAGAATAATTTATGTTTTGCTTTGAAATACTTTAGTTGTGCAGAAATGTTTTACAAGCATGCATAGGTTTCTGATCCCTCCAGTGGCATCTTGCCCTGATTTATGGAGGAATTAAGCATCTTTCTAAAAGGTACCTACTGACCCAAACACAGTATTTGAAAGCAGGCCTTGCAGCTCTTTTGTCCCACAATAAGGGCTAAAGTCAGCAACTGGTGAGTGTTGATGAGAAAATGACGTGTTGATATCATAGAATCATAGAATCAATAATGTTGGAGGAGACCTCAAGGATCATCAAGTCCAACCTGTCTATGATACATTCTTTCTCTTTGGTTCACCTGGGTACAGCTAAACCTTCCAAATGAAGCACTCAGAATTTCATGTGAGAATTGTACTCCACCCATGGTTATTAATTCTTTTAATTATGGAACAATTTAGCCCAGAATGATCCTGTGAAAGTCACCCAATCTGACTCCTGCTCAAAACAGGGTCCTCACTGATCAGGTTGCTAAGAGCCTTGTCCTGTTGAGCTTTGAAAATCTTTTAGATGGGAGAGTCCAAAAGTGTTTAGCCAACCTATTTGGGGTGTTTGTGAGGGGGTTTTAGTGCCCATTGAGAATATTTCCTGTGACTGTTACACCTCATCCACTGTAACTGCAAGCTCTTGATTTTTAACTTCCCCTGGTTATCAAAGACATCTTGTTTGGGTCAAAAGGACTGTTACACACGGTGCCTATATTATGGATGAAACTGAAGCACAGTAAAAGGCTTTGTCTGGACAGAGTCAGGGCACATGAGGTGAGGCATGCCCTCAGACACTGACTGTAAACAAAGCATGGGCCATGGCTCATGAAGACTGGATTGGGCAGAGTTCTGCCTCACAGGGAATCTCAGAGCTTCATTATCAGCTTGCTTTCTAAGGCAGAAGAAAAATAGCATTTTGAAAGGTGTAGTGAAAGGCAATGGATCACCAGCCCTGGGATGGTTTGCCTGGTGGAATTCTCCAGAGATTATAGTAAATAGGAGCTTAATTTACTGAGACCCTTGAAGCCTGGAAAGAGATTTTTCAGGCAACTCTCTGTGCAGCTGGTGTAGGGACAGAGAAGGGAGAAAACCAAACAGGCTTCAACAGCTCTGTAGCAGGCAGGGTTTCACAAGACCTGTCTGCTCAAAACCAAATGGTACCCACAAGGCAATTTAATTCTGATGAAAGATCTAATTCTAGTGGGAAAGAAATAAGGAATTTTGTGTGTGTGTGTGTAACTCTCAGAAATCACAGAATGAAATGACTGGGAGGGATCCTAAGCTACATTGGTAATGATAACAGACTTGCAGCTATTCCCTGAATGTTTGGGGTTTTTTGAGATTCCCTTGACAAACCAGGGTCTGGACATTCCTCTCTCCTGACAGAAACAGGATTCCTATTCATAGATTAATAGCCATTTTGTACCAATAATGACTGCCAGATGTTGGTGAGGAGATTCATCAGGAGGGATATTTTGCTCTGTAGATTGGTGCCACCTTAGAGGACGTGGTCAGTGTCTCTGCAGCAGCTTGCTTTCTATCTTGCAACCTGCTGCTATATTCCAAGTGCAAGTCTGAAAAAGCTGGTGCACCTTATTTAAAGAAGTTGACCTGTCCCAAGTATAAAAGTGTCCAGGCATAAAAATGTCTGGAGAATCAAGGCTAAGAATTCTAAGAAAGAAAGAAACTAAAAGTTTATTCATGTACATCCTTGCTAACAGTAATGGAAGCTCTGCTACGATAGGTAGATGCCTGTAAAATGCATTACTAAGGTACAGGCAGTGCTGGACAGCCTCAACACACCTTATTGCCCTCTACAACTACCTGAAGGGAGGTTGTAGCCAGGTGGGGGTTGGTCCCTTCTCCCAGGCAACCAGCATCAGAACAAGAGGACACAGTCTGAAGCTGTGCCAGGGGAAGTTTAGGCTGGAGGTGAGGAGAAAGTTCTTCCCAGAAAGAGAGATTGGCCATTGGAATGTGCTGCCCAGGGAGGTGGTGGAGTCACCATCCCTGGAGGTGTTTAAGAAGGGATTGGATGTGGCACTTGAAGCCATGGTTTAGTTAGTCCTGAGGTGTTGGGTGGTAGGTTGGACTTGATGATCTCTGAGGTCTTTTCCAACCTTATTGATTCTATGATTCTATGAATACAATAGAGATTGAGTGACCTGTGCAGATCTGCAGCTGAAAACATTTCTTGCAGTCAGGAGCCAGTTCTGCAGGAGCAGGCTAAAGAAGCTGGGTGCTACTGTTTTAACATATTATTTATCCTCAAAGATAAGAGATTAGGAAATAGATTCAGTATTTCCTAGTCTTTGACATTGCACAAGGTTTTAGCAGAGGAGCATAGAAGCTAAATTAATGGGCTGAGCATTGCAGATTCTCAATCAGGTAGGAAGGAGGTTCATATACATTCCAGAAGACCACACACAAAGCCTGTACATGTGTGTACATAAAGACATTGGTGATGAATGCTGCAGACAAGTGGAATTTTCAGACTTCATTATGAAACAAACAGAGCAGGCACTTGTCAGTGTCCTGCCAATATAGTAAAGAATAACCTATGTAAAAATGGAGTCCTAAAATATCTAAAGGACTTTAATGACATCCAAGGCTTGGAAGATGCCATTGCCTTCAGGACTAAACACCTTCCCCAGAAGAAAGGACTGGTTTAGCTCTGTGCTAATTGCAGGATGCCTTGCATTCACCCAGAGTGAAGGTGCTTATCTCCAAACACAGGATAAGTTGACTGTCCCCAGACAAATAATAAGACATTATCTTCCTTTTCCAGGCAACTAATTAAACAGGTTCAAGCTCTAACAATGTGTGTACAGTAATTTCTACCTTATCAAAGTTACAAAAATTAGTGTCAGGTACCAAAAGAAGCAGGAATAAAGAAGGCATTGTTGAAACATAATGAGGTAATTATTACTTAAATATCTACAGGAGTATATGATATCTGCATTGTTAAAATGCTCACTTATGGATTATCTATTTCCCCAGCAGATTTTTATCACATTTCTCCTTTGTTATTTCTCATTCAGAATACAGAACTAACCAGATTGGAAAAGACCTTTGAGATCATCAAGTCCAACCTTTCACCCAACACCATCTAATCAACTAAACCATGGCACTAAGTGCCTCATCCAATCTCTTCTTAAGCATATATATTGAGACAATTGAACATGTCCAGAGAAGGGCAACAAGACTGGGGAGAGGTCTCGAAGCACAAACCCTAGGAGGAGAGGATGAAGGAGCTGGGGTTGTTTAACCTGGAGAAGAGGAGGCTCAGGGATGACCTTATTGCTCTCTACAACTACCTGAAGAGAGGTTGTAGCCAGGTGGGAATTGGTCTCTTCTCCCAGGCAACCAGCACAGAGCAAGAGGACACAGTCTCAAGCTGCACCAGGGGAGGTTTAGGCTGGATGTTAGGAAGAAGTTCTTCACAGAAAGAGTTATTGGCCTTTGGAATGTGCTGCCCAGGGAGGTGGTGGAGAACAAGGATTGGACGTGGCGCTTGAAGCTGTGGGGTTTAGTTAAGTCCTGAGGTGTTGGGTGATAGGTTGGACTTGATGATCTCTGAGGTCTTTTCCAACTTTATTGATTCTATGATTCTATTCTATTATGTTTTCTTATTTTTCCACCCTCAGCATCACGTTCTCATCCCTCAGTCATTGCAGTCATTGCAGCAAGACCCCTGTTTTGCCCCAGGCTGCACTCCTTACACACTCACGCTCTTTTCCTCCAGGCCAGTGCTTTCTTTTCAAATTCAAATCCTGCGGTAAGTTTCTTCTCTCTTTATGATCTGACCTCTCGTTCCTGCCCACATTTGCCCTTCCCTTTTATTGAGAAAACTTTGTGCTCAGATTTACTTAATTGGTTATTGACTGTTGCAAAAACACTGAGGCTTTGTGATTAATTGATCAGACCATGTGCCCCGTGCTGGCAAGCGCCTCTGCGCTATGCAGGGCTGCAGTTTCTATTTCCGTCACGTAAGAAGATGAGACACAAAACCAGAACCACTCACTGCTCCTATTTAACATATCTATAGATTTTATTTCAAATAATCTGTGCTTTTATGCATCTAAGTCAGGCAACACTTCAAAAAATTCTTGCTGGCCTCAAGGACTCTTCAGCTTCTTATGTTCCTCCTTGACAGTCAAGTATTGTATTAGGACATAAAGCTACCAATGATTTAAAGAGCCCTATGGCAGCAGTGTGGCAATTCTATAACAAAAGGAAGGATTCTTCCAAAAGAGATGGTGCTTGAAGCGTTGGGCAGCTTGCCTGTGTGAAACCCTTCATGGCTGGCACTCCTTGCCCAAAAAGACTGGCATGCCACTGTGTGTGCCGGCATCATGCCATCCCAGCAGATGGGCATAAGTAGAGGCAGCCAAGAGACCATATATGAACATCAAATGTGTTTTCTAAGAGCATAGTTCATAGCCAAGAATATTTCAATGGTTAGCTGTTTTGTCAGTGTAGTCAAGGAGCAAAGCAAGCCAAGGAGAGGCAAGCTCCCTTAAAAAGTCACCGAGTTCAAAAGAGTCACAAATTGTGACTCCCCCAACTGTTTCTTCAATTGTGACTCCCCCAACTGTTTCTTCAATTGTGTCTCCCCCAACTGTTTCTTCAATTGTGTCTCCCCCAGCTGTTTCTTGCATTCAAAACCAAAGCCTGAGTAGAATAATTTTGTCAGGGGTGACACGGTAGCAGCCTTTTTTGAGTTGGTTTTTTTGCGTCTGTTAAATTGCAACAGGACACTCTCAAATGTCTAAGAGCCTGGGCATAGAGATGGGAAACTCTCACTTCACCCCAGGGGTAGTGCACACAGTGAGTGAAAGGGTATGTGCCACGTAGGCTGACTCTTCCCTGGGGGCAATGGGAGCTTCCTATGAGGGCTGGCAGAACAGAGCCTTGCAACCAGGGCCTGTCTCACCACCCCCAGACAGGGATCAGGGCAGGCTGGGGCTGGTCCCACTAACCATTACCTCTTGTCCTAGTAACCACATCTCTGTAAATAGTTCCAGCTTTCTTGTAGATCCCCTTCACAGACTTTTTGCTGCCTCCTAGTTGTTCTTTTTTAGTGCTCACATTTTTTTCTATCAGTCATTGCTGCTTATGTGTAGAGAGGTCAAGCTACAATCATTGCAAGTTTGCTAATTCCAGTTGTCCATATGGTTCCCTGGAACAGGCTGCCCAGGGGAGCTGTGGAGTCTCCCTCTCTGGAGATACTCAAAACCTGCCTGGATGTGTTCCTGTGTGATCTGGTATAGGAGATCCTGCTCTGGCAGGGGGGTTGGACTAGCTGATCTTCCAAGGTCCCTTCCAACCTCTCATTCTGTGATTCACTTAATGCTAAGTGGCCTGTTCTGTGAGCTCCAATAAATATGCTACAAAGGTAAGTTCTGAATAAATCAGCCATTCTGAGCACTAATAATGAAAGCTTTACATGAGGTCTTTGAAATTAAAACACTATTCTGGAACAATTCTGTTGGCTTATTGCCACAAGTGATAGAGGTGATTAAGGATGTTAGTAGACAAAGTGGTGTACTATATATCTTGTTTTGAAAGCCTCAGCATTTTTACCTATGGCTTCATGACCTTATTAGCTTTCAGCAAAAGTAGGTACTAATGAGAATATACTAACCACTAAATCAGTCAAGAGAACTGATGATGGAAGACAACAGAAGGGATTGTATCCAAGATGGTAAATACTGTTGGTTTACTTACTTCTTTGATCACATAACTTTTGAATAATGTCATGGAGTCCTTTGTAAAAACATCTCCTGGCATAAAAAAGACACACAAGAGAAATAACCTTAAATATAATAAATAATATTAATAATAATAATAGAATCATAGAATGTTATGGGTTGGAAGGGACCTCCAGAGATCATTTGGTCCAATCCTCCCTGCCAAAGCAGGATCACCTAGGGCAGGCCACACAGGAACCTGTTCAGGTTGGCTTTAGAAATCTTCATGGAATGGAATGGAATGGAATGGAATGGAATGGAATGGAATGGAATGGAATGGAATGGAATGGAATAGCATAGCATAGCATAGCATAGCATAGCATAGCATAGCATAGAATAGCATAGCATAGAATAGCATAGAATAGAATAGCATAGAATAGAATAGAATAGAATAGAATAGAATAGAATAGAATAGAATAGAATAGAATGGATAGAATAGACCAGGTTGGAAAAGACCTTCAAGGCCATTGAGTCCAACCCATCACCCAACACCATCTAATCAACTAAACCATGGCACCAAGTGCCTCATCCAGTCTCTTCTTAAACACTTCCAGTGGTGGCAACTCCACCACCTCCCTGGGCAGCACATTCCAACAGCCAATCTCTCTTTCTTTGAAGACCTTCTCTCTGGGTAGTGTTTTCAGCTCTGTCACCCTCCCAGGAAAGATGTTTCTCCTCTTGTAGAGGTGGAACTTCCTGTGTTCTAGCTTATATCCATGCTACTATTAATAATAATAGTAATAATAACACAGTCAGAGATGAACTAGAGAGTGACTAGGGGAAATGAAAATCCAGTTAGCTATACATAAGTCCATGTAACCAGATTGGGCCATTTTGCATCATCTTGTAAAAGTCATGGCATTCATGGGAGGTTTCTGAGGGCTGCAGAAAAGGCAAATACCACACATCTTCAAAACCAACAGGGGACCTCAGGCTGATCAGCCTCACCTCAGTCCCTAAGAAGGTAATGGAACAAATCAATTGAGAAGTTATTTCTAAGATCATGAGAGACAGGAGAGTAATTTGGACCCACCAGTACAGGTTTAGCAACAGCAAGTCACACACCTGATGAGCTTCATTCTTTTCTATGGTGGAGCTTAGTGGTGCTATGGGCAAGTGGAGAGCAGTGAAATGTCAATGCCTTGATTTTATCAGGGCTTTTGAAACAGATCCCTATGCTCTCATCACCAATTTGGTGAGTAGAGGCTGGATAAATGAACAATAAGGTGGGTGGAAAATTGACTTGGACTGCTGGGCTTAAAGAGTCACTGCTGTCAGTGAGCAACTAGCAAGGTCCTTCAGGGACCAGTACTGGAATCATCACTGTTTAATGCATTCATTAATGACCTGGATAATGGGACAGATTACACTCTCAGCATGTTTGGTATGACACTGGGGTGAGAAGTCAATATACTGGAGGACAGGGCTGCTGCTCAAAAGACATTGACAGCTGGGAGAGATGGGCTAGCAGGAACCTTATGATCTTCAAAACCAGCATGGTTTTGCATACAGGCTGGAATGTCCCCATGCAACCATATAGGCTGGGGGCCAGCCTTCTATCAGGAGTTCCACAGAGCTTATTCACATAGACATCTTGGTAGATACCAAGTTGAAAGTGAACTGGCAGTGCACGTATGAATCAAGAAAAGCTTCCTAGGCTGCATTAGTAAGGATGTGTCTAACAGATCCAGGTGAGTGATCCTTGATTCATTGCCTGGGCATCTGATGCAGTGTGCTCAGTTTTGGACTTCTCAGTACAAGAACGGCATTGTTATACTGAAGCCAGTGTAGCCTCCCCTACCTAGCTGGTCAGAAAGTGGACCACAGGATGTAAAAGGAAAGGCTCAGAGTGCTGTGCATGCTCAGCCTAGAAAGGAGAAGGCTCAGTGAAACATAACAAATTCTAGTTAAATACTAAGAAAAGTCTCTTCCACAGGGAAGGTCAAATGCTGGAAGAGATGGAATAAAGATGTCATTAAATCTCAATCCTTGGAGGTACTCCAGATCACAGTTCTTGGTAGCTTGATCGAATTGGACCTGCTTTGGACAGAAGGTTGCCTCTCTTTCAACCCAAAAGATTCTGTGGTTCTATGATAAAAATCTCCCAGCTACCTACTGTGGCTGAGCACTGATTCCATGCTTAAATTTAGGCTAGATAACACATATGATGCAGATCTTTTGAACACAGACATAGCTGAGAGGAGACAAGTACACTTGAACAGGAATTAAAACACGGGTAGAAGTGAAAGCTGTCCCACTCCAGGTCTATATTCAAAGTGTATTGCAATAACTTCTTTGAAAATAGAGCAATAAGCAGACCTGCCATTTGATTAGTTAAATACCTACAAATATTAATTTATTAAACAAACAAAAAACCCCAAACAAAACAAAACCCCAGATGAATCTGCTATTTCATAACTCCTTTGATGAGAGCATCAAGAAGAGTGGAAGGTGGTTTCATAAGGTGGCATTTGTGAGCTTTAGAAGTAAATACCAAAAGACAGGAAAAGGCCAAAAGGCTCTACACAAATATTCAAATGGCAAACAAGATTTTGCAGCTTTAAAGACTCATCTTCAAAACAATATTCCTTTTTGTTCCTGGTATTTAACTGAAATTGGAGAAAGGAGGATGAAGTGTTACATTAGCTTCAATGGGGGGTTTCATACTTTTCATAGATGGTTTCTGCCCTATTAATCAGGTGTGAGGATTTCCTAGTATCTTGTCTCCTATCTCAGGAAGAGATACACTGGGGGGAAAAAAAATCAGAGAGTTGTAGAATAAAGCACACAGAACACAGAATTAACCAGGTGGGAAAAGACCTATCCAACCTATCACCCAACACCATCTCATCAACTAAACCATGGCACCAAGTGCCTCATCCAGTCTCTTCTTAAACACCTCCAGTGATGGTGACTCCACCACCTCCCCAGGCAGCCCATTCCAATGGCCAATCTCTCTTTCTGGGAAGAATTTTTCCCTAAAATCCAACCCAAACCTCCTCTGGCACAGCTTGAGACTGTGTCCTCTTGTTCTGGTGTTGGTTACCTGGGAGAAGAGACCAACCCCCACCTGGCTACAACCTCCCTTCAGGTAGTTGTAGAAAGCAATAAGGTCTCCCCTGAGCCTCCTCTTCTCCAGGCTAAGCAACCCCAGCTCCCTCAGTCTCTCCTGGTAAGGCCTTAAGCTCCAAACCCCTCCCCAGCTTTGTTGCCCTTCTCTGGACACCTTCCAGCAACTCAACATCTTTCCTAAACTGAGGGGCCCAGAACTGGACACAGGACTCACAGTGTGTCCTGATCAGTGGTGAGCGTAGGGCAGAATGACTTCCCTGCTCCTGCTGGCCACACTGCTCCTGATGCAGACCACTTCACATTAGATAACATATTCCCCTTGCATTAGCAATTGGCTTTAGTCTTGTAGGCTGGGATGTTAAATATGATAGCTGTACTGTTAGCATCAATTAGAATAACTCTGTGTGTTACTGCAACCCTTCTGCAGTGGAGATGTGCAATTTCCTGTGGCAATGAGTTCTTCAGGCTAATTGTACATTTTGTAGATAATTATAATTGGAGATAATTTTGTATTTTATCAGCTTTGACTGTTCCTCATTTTCATTTCACTGAATGCCCTCTTGTTCAAATATTTGAGACAGTCAGAGGAGGAGCTCTGAAATTTAGTTACACAGACCTCTACTCATCCTCATATTTTGCAGTCTCTTGTTTTGTTTCTCTGTTCAAGATAGGACTTTCACACAGTATCTGCCTGATTCTTTCCAAGCAACAATAAACAAACTGCATCATCCCTTGGCTCTCTTTCCAAAGCAATCAGATATAATTGAGCTCGAGTTCAGAAGTTATAGATCCACTCCAGCATGAACCTGGCCTAACATGTCTGGCAACCCAATTGGCAAAGCCCACGAGAATGGGCAGACATAGAATCATAGAATTTTTAAGGTTGGAAGGGACCTCAAGGATCATCCAGTTCCAACCCCCTGCCATGGGCAGGGACACCTCACACTGGATCACATTGCTCAGAGCCACATCCAGCCTGGCCTTAAAACCTCCATGAAGGAGACTTTCACCACCTCCCTGGGCAGCCTGTTCCAGTGTCTCACCACCCTCATGGGGAAGAACTTCTTCCTAACATCCAATCTCAATCAACCCATTTCTATTTTTGTTCCATTCCCCCTAGTCCTGTCACTCTCTGACACCCTAAAAAGTCCCTCCCCAGCTTTCTTGTAGCCCCCTTCAGATACTGGAAGGCTACAATTAGGTCACCTCGGAGCCTTCTCTTCTCCAGACTGAACAGCCCCAACTCCCTCAGTCTGTCCTCAGAGCAGAGCAGCTCCAGTCCTCTGATCATCATTGTGGCCCTTCTCTGGACACCTTCCAGCACCTCCAGATCCTTCCTGTAATAGGGGCTCCAGAACTGGACACAGTACTCCAGGTAGGGTCTCAGCAGAGCTGAGTAGAGGGGGAGAATCACCTCCCTTGACCTGCTGGCTATGCTTCTCTTGATGCAGCCCAGTCAGTGATTTGCTTCCTGGGCTTCAAGTGCACACTGCTAGCTCATGTTGAGCTTCTCACCCACCAACACCCCCAAGTCCTTCTCTCCAAGACTTCTTCCTAACATCCATCCTAAATCTTTGTTGCCCTTCTCTGGACATGTTCCAGCAACTCAACATCTTTCCTAAACTGAGGAGCCCAGAACTGGACACAGGACTCAAAGTGTAGCTTAACCAGTGCTGAGTACAGGGGCAGAATGACCTCCCTGCTCCTGCTGGTCACACTATTGCTGATACAGCCCAGGATGCCATTGGCCTTCTTGGCCAGCTGGGCACACTGCAGGCTCATGTTCAGCCTACTGTCAGTGAGACATATACTCACTGTGAGACATATGTGTGATGGAGGTTGAGAAACCAGGTAGATAGTGTACTCTATTTCCCTATGATCCAAATGAAGGCTAGATAGATAACGTAACTACAGAAGAGACAGTTTTATTTCCCCTGATTTCTTGCATGGACCTGCAGTTCTATTTACAATCCAGCTTGCCAAGAGGAATCAACTGTGCAGGTGTCTGCCACTCACGTTCAGCTTGAGACTGATAGGTCACAAGGAGAGGCAAGAATTTTTGTGCTTCCTAAAAGGCCAAAGAAATGAATGATTAAACTAATTGAATAACTTAGCCCAGAGAAGAAGTGCTAGTGATAAGTCAACAACAAAAGGCTGTGTTGGTGACAGTGGCAAAATCATGTGAAACCCAGGGAGGAATAAGCTCAAAATGATGTCAAATCACCACTTTGACTTTCAACAGTGAAATACTATGCACCATAAGAGGCTGAATTTGTAATACCTTCAGGATCTCAGGCACACCACTGCCTGCTGCAGAAGAAAATTTCTTCCATGGGCCACAGCCTCTGGGATGAAGTGTCTCAGGCCTTTTCATTCCTACCAAATTCCTAAGGGAGAGGAACTGCTGCCTTGCAGGAGGGCTGCAGCTCCGAGGCCTCACTACTCAGATTTCATGGACTGTATTTACACCACACAGGGCAATGGCTAATTCCCAATAGGTAGCATGACTGCAGAGTTTTCCTGAGTGAGGTGCTTTTCCCATCAATCATTTCATCTTTGTCTTCGGGGCTGTGGCAGCCAAATATTACAATGGAGATAACGGCATTACTTGCAAGGACACAGGAAGAGAATCTCTGCTCTTCCCAGCAGGGGAAAAAAGGTTTGTTTAATCTATTAGATGAGGATATGAAGGTTTCTGGATGCCATCATGGCTCTGCAGATGTCATTATGAGCTAATTCATTTATGGACAGAATATCCACCAGGGTTTTCTATTGACCTGGAAAGGCCATGGGATGCAAACCACTAAAGAGAAAACCTCCTGGGGCTCTCGCACATGTCTGTAACAGCAGCAGATCAGTATTTCCACAGTCATTGGTTTAAGTTAATCTCTCTCTGCTGCATATTGTGGTGGTTCAGCTGCACACTCATGACTTATTGTCACATCTGTGCTGAGGAGGGGTGTACTTTCAAACTGTTTGTCTAGTTAATCTGATCATCCTCTTGCATTCAACAAAGTCACAGTAAACCATGCAAAACAAAGAGTCTGCTCTTGTCAGTAGTCACATTCAAGCACTGAGGTTCTGTTTATAAGGTGATACAGGGTTTTTTCTACTGGTAATAAAAGCTGGAATTCTACATGCTAAAGCAATTAAATCTTGTGCTTCCAGGAAAAATGCCTCTGTTCTACTGATAGCTCTGGGTATATGATTTATTGAACAGATGCATCTGTATCAGACACTACTGAGCGCAGAAAAGTGGCTTGATGAATCTATTATGTGCCCTGAAGGGGAAATCACTGCTCTTTTGGTTTGTGCTAGTCACAAGCTACATTAGCATAACACATCAGACAGAGCACAAGGCAACCACTGCTCTGGGAATAGGTGGCCAGGATCAGATCCAAACTACAGGGCTTATTAGAGGAACAAGCAAACATCAAATCAGCATCTGCAGGACCTGATGAGATTCACTATAGGGTGCACGGCTGGGAGTCAGCATATCCTCTGGCACAGATCAAAAAGCCATTAAAAGCAGAGATGTCCCCAGAAGACCAGAGGAAACCTAGGTGAAATGCCAATGTAAAAAACAAAGAGATGAGACTGACAGACCTGAAACTTTGGCTTCTGTCGCTGGACACATCTTGGACTGAATCTTCCAGTAGACATAAGGTGGTTATTAAAACAAATCCAAAGGAGCAAAATGATGCAGTGACCAAATCCCAATGCTGGCCAATGCCAACCACACAGGAGCAGCCATAACTCTGCTTTCTTTTCTGCTCTGTAGAGCTGACGGGTAAACAAAGACTTTGTAATGATCTTTGCCATAAATATACCACAGAAGAACACAGGAGTAAGGATTTTTCAGAGAAGAGGGAACACAATAATGGAAAAGCATCACATTTTGGAATGATCATGTTGAATTCTTGTATGTATTATTAATCATAGAAAAAGTCCACAGAAGGGCAACAAAGCTGGGGAGGGATCTGGAGCACAAGCCTTGTGAGGAGAGGATGAGGGAGCTGGGGTAGCATAGCCTGGAGAAGAGGAGCCTCAGGGGAGACCTTATTGCTCTCTACAACTACCTGAAGGGAGGCTGTAGCCAGGTAAAGCTTGGTCTCTTCTCCCAGGCAACCAGCACCAGAACAAGAGGACACAGTCTCAAGCTGCACCAGGGGAGGTTTAGGCTGGATGTTAGGAAGAAAGTCTTCCCAGAAAGAGAGATTGGCCATTGGAATGTGCTGCCCAGGGAGGTGGTGGAGTCACCATCACTGGAAGTGTTTAAGAAGAGACTGGATGAAGCATTTGGTGCCATGGTTTAGTTGATTAGATGGTGTTGGGTGATAGGTTGGACTTGATGATCTCTGAGGTCTTTTCCAACCTGGTCTAGTCTAGTCTATTCTATTCTAGTCTTATTCTATTCTATTCTATTCTATTCTATTCCTATTCTATTCTATTCTATTCTATTCTATTCTATTCTATTCTGTCTAAATAAATGGAGAGCACTAATGGGGATGTGGCTAGCAAGCAAGAGACATGTGACCAGGGCTATCAAGAGCAAATCTAGAATGCAATAAAGGAAGCTATTTTAGCTTCTTTATTCTCCTTTTCTACCAATTAGAAACTAAAACTGAGTCTACAGCATTGATGAATTCCCCCCTCTTAGCAGCAATTATTGCTCTTTTTGAGCTTCCAGGTTTTCCTGTATCACAATGAAGAGAATCATCAGGAGGCCAGTGAATCATCCAATACTCATTTGTGTCCTCTGCCTCTGACAATTGCTATTAAAGGGGAGATGCTGGGGGAAAATATATGCACTGAGGTCCAATTGCAAATGGTATGAGCAAGTTTTATTACATTACATGGGCACACTCCTAGCAGGAATCTGCACTTGAAGAAAAATTAACTGAACTTGTGAGTGAATCAGTATCAATCTTCTCCATTCTGCAATATTAATAGAAATTACAAAAGACTCATGCTTAGAAATCACTTTCAGGGACAGAAATGGATGTTGTACTGCTAAAATGGATGTTCTAGGGAAACAGACCAATTTAATCATGGTGTAAACTGCTTCCTCTTTGAAAGACTCAGAGTAATCCTTAAGGGCAGCCTTGTCACTAGAACACATAGTTCTGCATCACCACCTTCTAGAAACATACCATGACTGTTCCTTTAGGCATTCATATTGGGGGGACAGTCTCAAGCTGCACCAGGGGAGGTTTAGGGTGGATGTTAGGAAGAAGTTCTTCCCAGAAAGAGAGATTGGCCATTGGAATGTGCTGCCCAGGAAGGTGGTGGAGTCACCATCACTGGAGGTGTTCAGAAAGAGACTGGATGAGGCACTTGGTGCCATGATTTAGTTGATTAGATGGTGTTGGGTGATAGGTTGGACTCAATAATCTCAAAGGTCTTTTCCAACCTGGTTAATTCCTATTCCATTCTATTCTATTCTATTCTATTCTATTCTATTCTATTCTAAACAGTTATCAAGTACTATTGCAGTAAGTTACCCAAGTAAGCCAACTTCATGACAGCAATGATTCTGAGGAGATCTCCACATAGGTAAGAGAGAAGAGCCTATAAAATATATACAAATTTACCAATAGATACTAGACAGGCTGTAGCAGAGGACTTGAAGGTGTTTCTTGCTAGCAGTAGAAATAGAATCATTTGAAGGAAGAGACAAGTCAAGATGAAAGAGGGTTTCTGCCTGAAGAGTTAACCCAGGATATAAAAACCATTCCCAACATTTTGTTCTATAGTACTTAAAGTCACTAGGAGAATACATCTGGTTTGGTGTCACAAAAAGCAAGAATCTGTCGGCTTCCGAGGCTCAGCTCCAGAAGGGAATGTTTCTCAAGCAAGTTGGTGCAAGATAACATATGCTAAATAGCTAGGAAACAGAAAAAGCCAAATTTACTCTTAATAGAAATTGGACTAGCTTCCACATGATTTTCAGCAATGAGCCCTCCCTCAACCAACACAATATTCTTTGAGATGAGAATGACGGAAGGATGTTTCTCTTTTTGTTGATGCTGGAGCAGGTAGAGGGAGTTCTCAGTTTTTGCCCTGGTCTTTTGGAAGCAGTTGGATCTAATTTGGAACCACTTTTGCATTTACTGCTTTTTAAACAAGTCTTATGTTTGCCAGCCATGACTCTTCAGATCCTGATCAAATTTTAACTGTTGGTATTTTGTTTCCCTAGGAAATCTTGGGCAGTCCTTTATGGTCTTGCTGGATCCTTCATGCTGTAGGGCTGGGGAGGTAAACAAAACCAGAACCATCAGAAAGATCACAACCTTAAGCAACACCTCCATCATAACAGAGTAATGACTCACAGAAGCTTGCCTCCAGAATATGAATGCATTTGTCCTGGTTTATGTTTGTCCTTTTTTATCCCTCAGGAATTCCAAGTGATTTGGATGAGTTACATAATAGGACATCTTTTAATATCTTTTGCATTCATCAATTTTAGGCAAAGGAGATTTTCTAGGGTGTTGGGCTCGATGATCTCCAAGGCCTTTTCCAGCCTGGCTAATTCTGTATTCTGTAAGAAGCCTGCTTCTTCCCTAACATATTCATACTATTAAAAATACTTGCACTGATTTAGACAGCTTCTATTATCCCTGACTTTACCCAGTCAGTCACATGTGTCATGGAGGGGGAGGGACATAGTTTTACCTTATTTTCTTTAAGGCGTTCATGCGGTCACTTTATTGTTTTCTTTCTCTCTGTCCTTCTCTAGTCACATTTTAAAGGGAAGTTCAAATGTGCTAAAGGGATCGAACTCTCCAAAATAACCAACTTTGTGCATACTTTTGCCTGTTAAGTGCTCAGATGAAGGTGAAGACTGAAATATAAGTTGGACATCTTAGTGAAATCCAAGAAGGGAAAACACTGCCTGCAGAAAGAACTCAAACCCAGCAAATTCAGGGGCAATCAAGCCTCATTAGCTCTGATTCTCTGAGAAGGGTTTCTTTTTTAATTCCCTTTTTTATAGGTACTTATTTTCACAGCTATTGTGGTATGCTGGGTTTCACAAGACTGACTGAAGCCTGAAGACAATGTGAGTGTGTCCGCTGGCTGCAAAAGGATTTGGGTCAAGCCCTTACACAGCAGGGCATGGCAGATTTCAGGAGCCATAGACGTGTCTTTGTGTAGACAGTCTTTCTGCCACTGCTCTTTCATTGTTAACATTATAGTTGGTTTATATATCACAATGGCAGTCAATAGAAATGGCAATCAAAAGTTAATGATGTATTTCCAGAAGCTAGAATGTCTGCCTTTAGGACTTCTGTCTTAACAGTTTAGTCTCACTGAGGTTTATCTCTCCTTGTTGTTAAAGACTGTTCTTGCCCTCTCCTGAGAGAATAGCAATACAAAACCCTTCATGAACTAACCCTTCAAATGGATTTCTTCACTCCCCTCCTCCTAACAACCAGCTCAAGTTTTTGCTCACAGAGCTCCTGGCATAAACCATTCCACGGACAGATTTACTGCTTTCTTTCTAACAGTTGGCAATTTATTTACTGAAGATCAAACAACTTTCTCCTATTTTGACAGGCTACATGCTAGCATGTCTTCATATTGTCCAGCTGTAGGAAATGAGGCCCCACCCAAGCTCCTGAACACCATAATTCTGTGATTGCTTTTACCTGTTATACAGGATAAAACAGAAATGAAGGCTAGTAAGTTTTATTTTCACCCTCCAAATCCAACACACACCAACCAATGCTCCTCACTGCCTTTTCTGCTGACATCTATTGTTAGAATTTCAGTGTTGAAGGAGCCATTCAGCCTTCCTTTAACTGGCTGTGAGACTAAAAATACTCAGCCCCCTTCAGATCAGGCCAATCTTTCACTGCCAGCAACTCTAGACCTGCCTCTTTCATATTCAGGCTTCCAAAGATCTCACCTTGTAAGGACCTGGGAAGAAACCCTGTCATCAGAAATCCACAGCTTACAACTTCTTAAGCTACTGGCAGCTGCAAAAGAAATTTGTAAAGTGTGCTCCTGCCTAACACAAGTTACATAGAATGTGCTGGTTGCACACTGGATCTGCTTCTCATCCATACCACTGCCAATGAGGCTAGGACAGGGTTTGTAATCACTGGTGATGTAACATAGCAGAAGTAATCAAGTACCTGCTACTCAAGCTGCACCAGGAGGGGTTTAGGCTAGTGGTGAGGAGAAAGTTCTTCACAGAAAGAGTTGCTGGCCATTGGAATGTGCTGCCCAGGGAGGTGGTGGAGTCACCATCCCTGGAGGTGTTCAAGAGGGAATTGGACGTGGCACTTGAAGCCATGGTTTAGTTAGTCCTAAGGTGTTGGGTGATAGGTTGGACTTGATGATCTCTGAGGTCTGTCCAACCTTATTGATTCTATGACTCCATGATTCATTCTGAACATTAACAATAAAGTGCTTTAACTAGCCCAGGGAACCTGAAATCTCTCCTGTTCTGCAGCACTCTGAAGCCAGAGGCTGATAGATGGAACCCTGCTCTTTGTAAAACTTGTCTGCTAGACAAAAATATAATCAAATCCAATGATTTGGTCTGTCTCAGCTCAGGACTGTGTTCACACTGTCTAGAAACAGCTAGCACAGAAGAAGAATCCTGACAGATTACTATGGCACTTCTTCTAGCACCAGTCAAAATCACAGACTCAGAAAAGCAGAGGTATGAAGGCACCTCTGGAGATGACCTTATTCAACTCCCCTTATCTAGAGTAAGCTCAAGTAAAGCAGGCTGCTCAGAGCCCTGTCCAGCTGTGTTCTGAATATCTCCAAGGGCCGGCATGCCACGTCTGTGAGCAATCTGTTCCAGCCTTCAATCATGCTTACAGTAAAAATATTTTCTCTAATTTAGGCTGCATCTTAGAAAGAGGACAAGTACCTGATCTGAATTATTAAAGGGGCTAGTTATAAAAATGTCTATAAAAATAAGCTAAAATGAAGGAATGTTTCTGTGGGTATATTAGTGGGATAAATCACAGCTAAAAGCTGAGTCAAAGCTGCAGGGTGACAGTAAACTGAGATTTATGTACTATCAGAAGCAAACAGCCTGGAAATCTATGGCACAAATAATACTCTAATACACATGGGTACCCCAGAGAGATTTCCTTCTGTTAGGCTCAAAATCCTATTTATGGGCAAAGAGAAAGACACCTTATATAACATTTTATTCATAGCATAAATGAAAACTTGACAATAAGAATTATTAGTCTACATATAATGAACACCAAAATAAAGGTTGAGAAAGACCTCAGAGATCATCAAGTCCAACCTATCACCCAACACCACAGGGCTAACTAAACCATGGCTTCAAGTGCCATGTCCAATCCCCTCTTGAACACCTCCAGGGATGGGGACTCCACCACCTCTCTGGGCAGCACATTCCAATGGCAAATTATGCTTTCTGGGAAGAACTTTCTCCTCACCTCCAGCCTAAACTTCCCCTGGCACAGCTTGAGACTGTGTCCTCTTGTTCTGGTGCTGGTTGCCTGGGAGAAGAGACCAACCCCCACCTGGCTGCAACACTCCCTTTAGGTAGTTGTAGAGGGCAATGAGGTCTCCCCTGAGCCTCCTCTTCTCCAGGCTAAACAACCCCAGCTCCCTCAGCCTCTCCTCACAGGGCTGTGCTCCAGACCTCTCCCCAGCCTCGTTGCCCTTCTCTGGACATGTTTAAGTGTCTCAATGTCCTTCTTAAATTGAAGGGCCCAGAACTGGGGTTTTTATATATATGTGTGTGTGTGTATGTGTGTGTATATATATATATGAACTGGTTATATATATGTATGTGTGTGTACATTGTTGAAAGAAAGGGAAAATATACCATTAACCACACACTGATATGTTTGGTAACACTCAGAGGGTTATGGTCAGTGGCTCAGAGTCAGGTTGGAGGCCTGTACTAGTGGCATTCCACATGGATCAGTAATGGGTCCAGTCTTTATCAGCATCAAATACCTGAATAAAGGAACAGTGTTCCCCCATTGACTTTGCTGATAATACAAGACTGGTGTGGCTGACACACCACCAGGCTGTTTGCCCATTTGGTGAGACCTGGACAGGCTGGATAGCTGGGCAGAGAGGAGCCTCATGGTATTCAACACGGGCACATGAAGAGTTCAGCATTAAGGAAAGAATAATGCCATGTGTCAGCAGTTTGGGAAAGGGGGAAAAGGGGAAAGGGGGAACCCCATGTTGGAATGGATTTAGGAATGACAGTGATTTTCAGGGACTGACTGAAAACAGCAACAATAAACACAATTTGTCTGAGTAAGTGAAGATGTGCAACTTTCCATTTCAGGCAGGAGAATTTCTAGACTGTCAGGTGAATCTATGGAATAGGAAAAATTTTCCAGGTTTTCCACATTTATTTTTTCTTAATTTGAGGTATGTGGGATCAGGGATACAGCAGAACAATGCCTTCAGATTACATCTCTGATGACTGTTTCTTCATGTCTGTGTTCCAACATAAGAGATACTGAAAATAAACCTTATAATGCACACCAGAACCTGCAACTTAACTGCCATAAATTGTGAGATAACTTACACAGAATAGTAAGATGGAAAAATCACTGCTCCAGAGGAATAGAGCAAGAAAACCTGAAGAGTTTTGCTTTTTAGAAGATTGGCCTGATTTGAGCTAGAGCAGAACTAATGCTGTTCAGTGACCTGACTTTACAGCTGAGTTTCTTGTAAATGATTGCACTTTCTGAAGTGAACATCAGAGTGTCTGCTTCTAGAAGTGATAGTGCTTGATATTTATAGTTACTACTAAGGATTGGTATCCTGGACAGTATGTAGAAAGGCTTTTGCTTCTACCTGCTCCTATGGAGAGAAAGGTCACTGCTAAACCTTGTATAGTAAGTCAGGAGTGCAGAAAGCAAGAGGCCATACCTGCAGGAAGAACAAACAAGACAGGGGACCCTAAACTGACCAAGAAGGTTCCCATTCTATATGCAACAAACTCAGTACAGAGCTGAGAGATCACAAGGGTTAAGCCTCTTCTTCAGAGGCTGGTGCCTGGGGAGAACTCATTCTGCCTTTAATCCCTCTCTGTGTGTTCCTGAATCCAGTCCCAGAATCCAGCTCCCAAGTCCAGTTCCCATCTGCATTGAGTCCAGACTTGGACTTCCTCAGTGCATGCCCAGAGCATTCATGGTGGCAGTGATGTAATTGCCATCAGGGAGGCTGGATTCTGTATGATTTTTGCATATATTTGCACATATGTCTTTATATTGTTATTATTTTCATTAAAGCTGTTTTCTTTTCCAACCCATGTGTCCTTATTGCCTTCCTCTTTCCCTTTGGAAAGGGAGAAGTGTTAATACAGAGTGTCCATCACTTATCACGAGCCTGGAGAGGAGGAGGCTCAGGGGAGACCTTATTGCACTCTACAACTACCTGAAGGGAGGTTGTAGCCAGGTGGGGGTTGGTCTTTTCTCCCAGGCAACCAGCACCAGAACAAGAGGACACAGTCTCAAGCTGTGCCAGGGGAAGTTTAGGCTGGAGGTGAGGAGAAAGTTCTCCCCAGAAAGAGTAATTGGCCATTGGAATGTGCTGCCCAGGGAGGTGGTGGAGTCACTGTCCTGGAGGTGTTCAAAAAAGGATTGGACACAGCACTTGAAGCCATGGTTTAGTAAGTCCTGAGGTGTTGGGTGATAGGTTGGACATTATGATCTCTGAGGTCTTTCCCAACCTCATTGATTTTATGATTCTATCTAGTGGTTGACCCAGCCCTAACCCTTGACAATAAAAGATACATGCGCTTGTGCCAGGTTAAGCAGATAAAGAGAATAGACTGACTGAAAGTGAATAATGATGACAAGAGAGATCTAATGATATGAATGTATCCCACAGTTTCTCTTTCAATCTACCTTAGGCTACTATGCCAGAAAGATCAAGAAGAGAGGTTCAGTCTGAGGAAACAGAAGAATCATCATAAGCTGGGAGTAATGGAGATGCCAGCTAGTACAGTAGGAAACAGACTATCTAGCTCTTGAAATAAGATAAATGCTGTAAGCTAAGGGAATAGTCTTCTGTGGTTCACTGCAACAATGTGGAACTGAAGGTGTGAAAGTAGAGGGCAGTAAGGTGGCACTGACCACTGAAAAATTGCTTTTGTGTCCAAGGAAAGGAAAGAAGCAGAACAAAGACAACAGACTTCAGAAAATGGCAAACCCAGAGATTTCATAACTGGGAAACAAGTCAAAGAGAAAAGAGATCTGCAGTTAAACCCACAGACATTTAACTCAGGTGCCAGTGAAATCTTTTTTAACTATAAGCTTGTTTAAACTTGAGGAGAGATCACCTAGGGAGATTTTAGTCTCTGTCACCAGAGATTTTTAAGAGCAGCTCAGAGCATCATCTTCAGAGAGGCATCGATATGGCTCTTCCCTCCTCTGGAGTGGTCATGTTGTCCCTCCTGAACTGTCTCCAACTGATTTCTGTGATTTGTTATGATCTGTGCTAATGAGCTTCTCCAAATCCTTGTTTGCCCTCTTTTTGCTGTGTTTTCCTTAGGGAATTCCTCACGTGAAATGAAAATGCATTCCTTTACTGGGGGCTCTTTTGCTCGAAATCCAGCAGTGATGAAATTGATAGCAGTTAGACAGCAATAAAAGCTTTCTGCCTTCCCTTCTCAAACCAGCTCTGTTTAAAGAAGAAGGAGGCCTATTACACCACGTATGAAATATTGATCTGAAACACACCAAACCTGCACAAGGGGTGAGAAAAGCTGAGATTACTGTTTTGAAAAGGTCTAGCAGAGTTTGCTTTTATTTTGTTATGCAACACTCTTGTTTATTGTCATTTTATTGCTTGTTTGGAATAGGGATGAGCAATCCTCAGCTGATCTCCCATAAAGCAGAAGCTGCCTGGATGCCCTTCTTCAATGCTCAGTTTTCATAACAAAGAGATCTTTAAAATGTACAGTGTGCTGTCAGGCAACTTGTCTTTGTAAACACCTACTGTTCAGTCCTCCCTCCATTCCCCTCAGTTACAACAGCTCTCACTAGAACTGGAATTTAGGTCATCAGTGGCATATCATTTAGATGTTATTTGATCAGGAGGAAAAGCTGATAAAGAAGGGCTGTCAAATGCATCCTGGCAAGCTTAGCAGAATTTTTAACAGGCAGCCTCACCTAGCACAAACCAAGGCGTTCGTCACGGGAATTCCTTCCCACGGAACTGTGTATCATTGTAAATAAATGTCTCCATCTAGCTAAAAACAAGCTTGCAAACACATTTTATTTAGCACCAGCTCCAAAAATTAACTCAAACCAATACAGTTCTGACCTCCAAATTTTATGTGCTTGCTTCTGGAGTGGAATTTAATATTAAAAAATCATTTGAGAAGGCATTAGAATAATTACAGGAGAGATCCAGAGGGACTCAGAGCCCAGCAGGAATACAGAGGTGATTCTCCCCCTGTGCTCAGCACTGGTGTGGCCAAACCTCCAGTTTGGGGCACCTCGATAAAAAAGAGACATGGAGGTGCCAGAGAGAGTGCAGAGGAGGGCAACAAAGCTGGGGAAGGGTCTGGAGATTAAAACTTATGAAGAGCAAATGAAGAAATTCTTCCCAGAAAGAGAGATTGGCCTTTGGAATGTGCTGCCCAGGGAGGTGGTGGAGTCACCATCACTGGAGGAGTTCAAGAAGAGACTGGATGAGGCACTCGGTGCCATGGTTTAGTTGATTAGATGGTGTTGGGTGATAGGTTGGGCTTGATGATCTCAAAGGTCTTTTCCAACCTGGTTAATTCTTATTCTATTCTATTCTATTCTAAGCTGGGACTGAAGGAGTCTGAAGAAGAGGAGGCTAAGGGGAGACTGATTGCTCTCTTCAACTACAACTCAAAGGACGTTGTAGAGAGACTGGTGCTGGTCTCACAGGTAATTAGTGATAGAACAAGATGGAATAGCCTCAGACTGCAACAGGGTAGGTTTAGACTGGACATCAGGAAAAATCATTCACAATAAGAGCGGTCAGACGTTGGCATGTGCTGCCGAGGGAGGTGGTTGAGTCACCAACCCTGAGTGTGTTTAAAGGTCACTTAGATGTGGTGTGGGGGGATATGGTTTAGGGGTGAACTTTGAGGGTAAGGTTAATGGTTGGACTTGCTGATCCCAAGGGTCTTTCCTGAATGATTCTGTGATTCTGTGACTTGGCTGGGTTTGAGAGATGGGCCCAAGCTAACCTCATGGAGTTCATGAGGCTAAGTGCAAGATCCTACACCTGCCTGAGGTCTTTTCCAATCTGATCAATTCTAGGATTCTGCAGTTCTCAATGGAAACTGAAGGTCCCCAGGAACTTTCTTCCTGTCAAAGAGACATGAGAAATTTGTGGTCTCTGATTCCCTTCCCTTGCATGCAGGTTTGTGCTTCCCTATGTGCATGGCAATCCATGGATCTTATGCATGCTCACAATCTTGTGGAAGTTTTTAGACTTACTGAAATGTGTGGCTGAATACTAGTGAGGAGCACTCACTGGTAGAAAATCAGCTTAATTTTCTTCTTCATCTGTTTTCATTTTTCTCCTTTTCCCTTGAGGGATTCATCCCTCATCTTATTATAACTTTGTGGCCATTTACTGCGAAGTTTTGGTACATTTCCTTAGTGGAATTCAGTTATTGCAAGTTGTAAAGTGATATTTTTGCATCCATTTGTGACACTGACTTCTACAAAACCATCTAAATGACCATTGCTTTCGAACAAAGATGGGAAAAAATACACTACAAAAGCCAGACTTCGGTTCTGGTTGAGGAAATTCTTTGACAGAGACAGAATGATTCCATCGTCTAGGGACTGAGTCCTCACCTGAGAGGAAAATCACCTCCTGGCTCTAACAATAATTTAATAGAAGTGACTGGCAGACAGCCCTCTGCCCCCTCCACTCTCAGTGGTATATGCTGTCTCTCAACTGAGAACTTGTGGAGCACATCTTGCTCTTATGAGATTAACACATCTTTAAATACTTCAAGTATAATGGTACAGCCCCCATTGGAAAGACTGAAAGCTATTCAATCAAACAGATGAGCTGGGTGTCAAGGCAGTCCCCAAGGAAGCAGAAGTTTGGACACCTTCAGGCAAATTTAGAAATAGAATCTATATCTGCCACATCATAGGGGGAAAAAAAACCACCAACCACCAAGCTGCCAAGTATCAGAAGGAAAGGAGTTTGCAGCATATGCTCCTGCTTTTACTTAGGACCAAACCCAGCAATTATGCTCTGGAAATTCCTCCCTGATGCCTCCTGGAGTCAGCCTGAAGGAATGCTGCACTTCTGAGCAGAATACATTATGAATAAATCACACCACAGTAGGTTAAGACATCTAAAGTTTTTTAAAGCTATTTAGGCACTTAAAGGTGAAGATAGACATTCGTCTGTGGGATCTTCACAAGCTCCTAGATGTCTAAATGGAATCTGCAGATTGCATAATGAGAGGTTTGACACTTAATGCATTCGAAAATCTCACTGGTCTTTACACATTCTACCCCAAAAGTCTAACTCTGAATTGAGTCTTCAGCAAGCCTGGCTGTTTCTTCCCCTCTTCATCTCTGTTTTATGCTGCCTTGGCTTTCGCAGCCTCGTGTGCTTCATCGGCGCTGGAGCAGGAAAGAGAAAAAGTCATATCCGAGGAATGTCTCTTTGGACACACATTGAGAGTCTGCTTCCAGCTCAGGATGAATTCCAACAGCACTGATGGCACCAGGATGAAATCTCACTCTGCACAATCGCTGCCTGGTATTTATAATGAAGTCTCGCTTCACCAGGTAGTAAATAGACACAACATGCGTGCACATCTCCCGAGGTGGAGGAACCCAAGAGGCTCGGCATCTCTGCAGTCCCTTGGACATTGAAACCACCAAGGGTATGCAGCCCCGTGGCGAGCCGTTTGGGAGCTTGCATGCGCTGTGATATATAGATCTAATACTTCACTTTGCAGAGAGATGGTTTATTTCCAGCAGTAAATATGATGCTTGTGAAATGAGAATAGGCTATTGCAAATTGTTCTAAGGCCACTGAATAATTGAATTATTGCTCATCAGGGGGCAGTGTAATTTGTTACCTGTGTGATTCCAGCACTCTGAATCAAAGTAATTACCGTCATGGTGTCATTTAGCCAAATAATGCTATGAAGGTCTCTACAAAGAGAGAGGCAATTGCTGAAAGGATTTTGTTGAAATAATAGCCCCAATTCAATTCATCCTCTTGCTTCATTCACTGCTGCTCTATTATATAGCTAAATAGCTCGTTCAGCTCTGCTTGGCTAGACTGACAAATCTGAGCTTTGAAAACAGTGTCTATGGAAGAAAAAAGGCGCAGCTTCTAAGGGAAAAGCACCAAACAGTCATTTTTAGCCTCACAAACGTGCAAATGGCAAGTGGTTGATTAAATTTATGAGAAAAAAAAAAGAACACAAAGGCAAATTTTAACATCCTTTGAAATCAGTGGTTGGATTCCACCAGGGGTTTGTCTGGTGTAAAGAACCGATGGGAGATGTGTCGAGACTGTTTCAAACCACAGAGCAGTCACTTACAAAACTCATGGACCAGGCTGCAGAAAACTGTGAAGTTAGAATAAAAATTAGAATAAAAATCCCAAGGAGTCATTTTTAAAACCAAGTATTGCAGAGTTGTTGTTTTGAATGGGTGCCTGCAAAGTGTAATTACAAAAGCATCCATGTACGTGAGTCTCTGTTGTGCTACTTCAACCACATCTTACTCTTTAATGCACTTATTGCCGTGGCCTTTCTGTGAGACAGGACAGTCATAGAATCATACAATCAATAAGGTTGGAAAAGACCTCAGAGATCATCAAGTCCAACCTGTCACCCAACACCTCAGGACTACTAAACCATGGCACCAAGTGCCACATCCAATCCCCTCTTGAACACCTCCAGGGATGGTGACTCCACCACCTCCCTGGGCAGCACATTCTAATGGCTAACAACTCTCTCTGTGAAGAACTTTCTCCTCACCTCCAGCCTAAACTTCTCCTGGCACAGCTTGAGACTGTGTCCTCTTGTTCTGGTTCTGGTTGCCTGGGAGAAGAGACCAACCCCCACCTGGCTACAACCTCCCTTCAGGTAGTTGTAGAGAGCAAGAAGGTCTCCCCTGAGCCTCCTCTTTTCCAGGCTAAGCAACCCCAGCTCCCTCAGCCTCTCCTCACAGGGCTTGTGCTCAAGAGTTCTGAGGTTATTTCTAGCTGAGTTCACTAGCACAATATTCACATTCCCAACACTGCCACTAATGATCTGGGTGAAGAAGAACAATAAAATCTGTTCCCTGAGAAGTCAACCAGTGCATGGAAAGCAAAGAGCAATGCTTCTCGAAGAATTTCAATCGACTGAGATGAGCTCAGTAGGAATTGTGACTCGGCATTTCTTTGTTGTTAACCTAAAAGTTAGGTGGTGTGAAGAGCTGTGATGGGCCTGATAGCACTCAGAACTGTTCTGGTATGGACATATTTCAGTCATGTCCCTTCTTCCTATGTACCCTGTTTTCTTCCACAAATTCTATGCTTTTAACTCATCCTGGGCTATCTGTCTTGCTAACACCAAGACTGGTAGCAGAGACACTCCAGAACTGACTAACTCAGGTAATGGGGGAGGGCGGCGGGGAGTGAAGGGGCTGGGGTGGTCCTCCCTGGGGTTTGAGAAGGATTTATGTCCCCAGTTACTGGAAAACTTTTGCCCTAAAAATAGATTTCTTCACATTGTTGAATTCATGTAGCATTTTATATAATTACAGCCCTTCTTGGAGAATTTATGTTCCCCAGATCTGGCTCATAAATCCTACGCTTTACAGTACTACTGTGGCTCTGGTACAAGCCCTTACTGCTGAGTCTAATATTTATTATTGAGTAAAAAGGTAGAAAACAAATCCACAGTTTTGAAAGTGTTCCATAATACCACAGTGGTTTAGCAAATTCTGAACTGCTCTTTTCATCTGGGGATTGATCAGTGTGCCTACACACATAAACAACAAGCCCATATGAATGCATCTCTCTGAATACAAAACAAAGTTGTGAGCTGTTTCAGTAGGAACGGAGTCTTCTGGTGTGTGTAATCATTTGGAGAAGCAGGCTTTCTGTGACACTGCTTAAAAACAAGGCTGAGCTTTGCTGAGGGAATGTTTTCAGTCCTTTTGGAAAATCTGGCTCATATTATCTTGAGGTGACCTTCAGGAGCCTGACACTGCAGATCCACATTGTAGTATCTGAGGGCATAATTTCATGCTGTGTTCTTCCCATAAGAAAAAAAGAAGCATAAAAGATGTTTGCCTGTTCCCTACAACTCCTTGGTTTAGATATGCCCTAAAATGTGTCAAAGAAGTGACCTGTTATGGAAAGCAAACACCTTTTACTACTTTTGTACAGACTCTAGGAGGACTCTGGTTTTCCTGCTGTGAGAAGATCAGGCCTTTTCTCCCTACTTATCATCCCAAGGATTCGCAGCTCACTCCTAATCTCACTGACTGTCTGTGAGATCCCATGGACAGCTGTATCTGTGGTACAGAGCAACTCTTCAAGTTGCACATAACCTCCTTCCAGAAAGACTGGGACTCACAGAATCATCAAATGTTTCAGTTTGGAAAGGTTCTTTAGAGGTCATCTGGTCCAACTGTCCTGCAATGAGAAGGGACATCTTCAACAAGATCAGGTTGCTCAGAGTCATAGAATCACAGGATCATGGAATCAATAAGGTTGGAAAGGGCCTCAGAGATCATCAAGTCCAACCTATCACCCAACACCTCATCACTAACTAAACCATGGCACCAAGTGCCACGTCCAATCCCCTCTTGAGCACCTCCAGGGACGGTGACTCCACCACCTCCCTACCAACCTCCACCTGGCTGCAACCTCCTTTCAGGTAGTTGTAGAGAGCAATAAGGTCTCCCCTGAGCCTCCTCTTCTCCAGGCTAAACAACCCCAGCTCCCTCAGCCTTTCCTCATAGGGCTTGTGCTCAAGACCTCTCCCCAGCCTTGTTGTCCCATCAACCTGACCTTGAACATTCTTGAAGCAGCCTCACAAAGTGAAGCCCTAATTCACTGTCCATACCAAGACAGCTTGCCTGATGCCACTTAGACTTTCCAAAGTTGATGGGGTTGGTTGGTTTGTTTGTTTGTTTTCAGACAATGCAGGTTCAGGCAGTATGGGCAAGCTTCCAACACCGGTAATTGCATTCTATAATCTTATATTCTCCTTGCAATTGATCTTAATAGCCATGATGAGACAAGAGTCCATAGACAGTCCTGCAAGTAGACAGCAGCACTACTGTATTAAGGACTTAAACATTAGAATTGAAATACTAGAGTGTATGTGGGGGGAATAAAACAAATATACAAATAATAACCTCCCCCATAAAACCCAAACAAAACCCACAAAACCCCAACCAAATAAAAACAAACTAACAAAAAATAGCAAGCAAACAAAAACAAACAAACCCCCCCCCCCCACACACACACATTTACTAGGGAAGAACTGAAAAGAAACTAAATCAAATAGGGAGGAATTGTGACAGGGTTTGTTGGTAAGGCAAAAATTAGATCCCTTCAGGGTTCTTAGTAAAAAGGACTTAGAATCTCTGCAGCTGATCCAGGATGGGCTCTGAGTCCCCACACTGATTGCCATTGCTGTGATGGCAGATGAAGCAGGCTCTCTCAGGAAACGCTGCTCACAGGAGTTAGTGGTCATAGTGGCTGTCAGATGCCACCATTTAACTGCTATCATAGCACAAGGTCGTCTTTGTCTTTTCCCCTCAGCTAATGAAAGCTTTCAGCTTCCTGGAGAAAGGCACCTTCTGAAAACAGCTCCGTTTACCCCCAGAACTGTGTAACCAAAAGCTGTGAAATCAGAAGCCCTCCTCTCCCTGTGAATTGCCTGCAATCCAGGCACCATCCTGGCGCTGACACACGAGTGCCACAGGAAAACAGTGCTTCCTGAACAAAACCTGGGTGAGACAAGTCCTTGTTTGAGCAGAAATCCCTGATTGCCTCAAAACAAATGGGGAAACTTGTACTTAAATATATAGTCAGTGTGGGTTATTTCCAAACATCCACAGCTCTCTGTTTGATGAGAATGAAACACGTCTGCCAAAGACAGCTGCTTCCAGTCTACTTGCTGCCAATGGTATTTACCATCTCTCTCCATTTCTGCATTTCTGCATTTCTTTTTTTCCTTATTTTCTTTTTTTCCTTATTTTCTTTTTTTCCTTATTTTCTTTTTTCCTTATTTTCTTTTTTTCCTTATTTTCTTTTTTTTCCTTATTTTCTTTTTTCCTTATTTTCTTTTTTTCCTTATTTTCTTTTTTCCTTATTTTCTTTTTTCCTTATTTTCTTTTTTTCCTTATTTTCTTTTTTCCTTATTTTCTTTTTTTCCTTATTTTCTTTTTTCCTTATTTTCTTTTTTCCTTATTTTCTTTTTTTCCTTATTTTCTTTTTTCCTTATTTTCTTTTTTTCCTTATTTTCTTTTTTTCCTTATTTTCTTTTTTCCTTATTTTCTTTTTTTCCTTATTTTCTTTTTTTCCTTATTTTCTTTTTTCCTTATTTTCTTTTTTTCCTTATTTTCTTTTTTCCCTTATTTTCTTTTTTCTTTGGTCTTTTTTTTTTTTTCTTATTTTCTTTCTTTTTTTCCCTTTTATCATTCCCTCAGGTTTTTACCGAAGAGGTTATAACACTCAAATCCTCCTAGATTAAAATCATGCCAGTCCCCTTGAGCTAAATAATCATCCTTGGCTTTACAGTTCCACTGAGTCCAATGGGCTTATGCCAGTTTTATTGTCTTTATGGAACTGCCTTGTTCACCCTGGCCTAGACTTACTACATATATTTAATAGCCTGGGGAGCACAGGGGCTGCGCTCAGATGGTGAAATTTCTGAGCTTGTTTCACTTTTGAGATTGTTTCACTTGCAGGAATAACTCTGGTTTTTACATCTTACCAGCTCGAGCCCTTCTGAGCTATTTTTGTTCCCCTGTGGCTCTAAGACCTAGCTTCATTGTTACAAGTCTAGAAAGAGAAGGGAGAAAAGGCTTCCCAGTTAATCAGCTACAGTAAGGATCTGGTCTGCCAAACCCACTACATGTTTTAGGACACCAATGACTAAGTCAAGAATATTCCAGACACAAAACCCCAACACATAGAATCATAGAATCAACAAGGTTAGAAAAGACCTCAAAGATCACCAAGTCCAACCTATCACCCAAGACCTCATGACTACTAGACCATGGCTCCAACTGCCACATCCAATCCCCTCTTGAACACCTCCAGGGACGGTGACTCCACCACCTCCCTGGGCAGCACATTCCCATGGCCAATCTCTCTCTCTGGGAAGAACTTTCTCCTCACCTCCAGCCTAAACTTCCTCTGGCACAGCTTGAGACTGTGTCCTCTTGTTCTGGTGCTGGTTGCCTGGGAGAAGAGACCAACCCCCACCTGGCTACAACCACCTTTCAGGTAGTTGTAGGAGACTGGTTGTCTCTTTTTTTCCTGAAAAATAAGTTCTCCCTCTCTATGGCAGAACATTAATTGTGAGTGTGGATCAGCTTGAAGGTACACTGCTAGGCTATGGTGTTGAATTTACTGGCTCACTTAAATCCATTGATACTGGGAACTTCACTGAGCTGGACTTTAGACTGTCTTCATGCAACAGCTGGCAATTGATCTACTGAAGCATGAATTCCTGCTCATCAGCTCACCCACAGCTGCTGACCATGGTCACAACAGCAAAATGAATCCAATTGCATCACAGCAGCTGACATGCTTTGCTTGGTCTTGGAGCATATGCCTAGAAGGGAAACTAGGAGAATTCATTTTCCCCCCCCCATATATCTGCTCAGAACAGCAGTGTAAGGCAATGCTTTGCAAAAGAGACTGAAGGAATCAGGTTTCAGTTCTCACTCAGATTTGGAAGCCCTGATTTTTAAGGATCTTTGGAAAATCTTGGGGGCAAAGGCCGCTGGGAAGGATCCTAACTGATAGCTTTAAGTCCATTAAGTTTCCACTCCTGATTAGATACAGAGATTTTAGTGTATGATTTCTGTATTCTTATAGAAGAGCCAAAATTCATTCTAATATGGCATTTAATACAGAATCATTCCTATTTATGCCTCGTGTCGATGCTGCTCCTGAAGTCTGGAGATGTATTTGGCTTTAAATTATGACAGTAAAGCAGGCTAAAAATACAAAGCTGTTGATCAGCAACATCATTCATCTGATTTAGCATTTGGTAGCTCATTTATAATGGCTGTTTGTGCTGATATTTGGTTTTATTTTGATAGGCTGTAATGTCTCGAATTTAATCAAGTTAGCTGTGTTTGAAATCACTGATACAACCTTTTCCTTCAACAGTGTGGAACAGGGTTGAGTGTCCAAAAGGGTTTACGGAATACCAATGATGTCAGGTGGAAGCTGACATGTACCTGTGACTGTCTTGGATACCTTTGGGAAAGCAGAGTTTCACAACAGGGAAATCAGTGGAGCCTCACTGTCTTGTATACTATATATACTGCATTTCCCTGGGGCCACATTCAAACTCCATGTTGGAATAAGAACTGGGCAAGTTAAGTCTGAGAGATCTGGGGCTGTTTAGTCTGGAGAAGAGAAGACTGAGAGGAGATCTTATTAATAATTACCTGAGAAGTGGGTGTCAAGAAGAAGGAGACAGCCTCTTGTCAAAGGTGCCCCGTGAGAGGATGGGGGGCAGGGGACACAAACTGGAGCACAGGAAGTTCCACTTCAACATGAGGAAAAACTTCTTTACTGTGAGGATGATGGAGCACTGGAACAGGCTGCCCAGACAGACTGCAGAGTCTGCTGCATTCCTGTGTGACCTGCCCTAGGTGATCCTGCTTTGGCAGTGGGGCTGGACTCAAAGGTCCCTAGAGGTTCTTTCCAACCCCTACCATTCCGTGGTTCTGTGAATAACATCACCTCCTCCCCACTGTAACACTGCTGCTTTTTGGCTACCAGGGAATAACTCATCCTGCTCTACTCCACAGTGTGTAATTAGGAACTGCTGAACCACAGAATGTACTTCACAGATCACTCATCTGTTTTCGAAACACCCTGACCCTGTTGGCTGCCACTCCTGATCCTGATGGTCCCTCTTTTAAGCTGCTGACCACCTCCAATGAGACCCTAGGGAGACTGAAAAGACTTTTCCATGACTTTTATAGCCTTATATGTGGCCTGTCCCTTGTTAAAGGCAACACTGGATATACCTACCTCTCCCACACAGCCTTGCTGCAGGTAATGCTCCTGCACTGTTGTTTCTCAGAGATTCCCTAAAATGAATGCATGCATTTTTCATAGATACCCTAATGTGGAATGTCACAGTTCTGGCAGAAAAAGCACACACTCTTTCAAAGTGCTTGCAACAGCATGTATAAATGATAAACTGAAGGGGGTGGGGGGTTTCCCTGTTCAAGTTTCCCCATGTCTGTGACCAAGTGATGGAGAAATTCGCAAAAACTGAGAGAGGGCTCAGGAACATGGCACTGTATCAGAGTTCATTTGTGGAAGGTAAAGTAGCATATGTTATGAGTCACTTAATCTCTTTAGGGCTTTATCCAGCACAAATTAGGTTCTGTGGTCACCGAGTCACAGCAGGCTGTGAGCCACTGCAGCCTTGGAGCTATATTCTGATTCAGCTGCCAAGAAATGAACCACTCTGTGGGTGCAAAGATTGGCTTATGCCGCGTGAGCCAGGCATGCGCAGCTCCCATGGCTGCTCCTCTCTCCACACAGCTAGGTGATTGCATTCTCATCCGCTCTCCTACAACCCTGATGCCAAGAAGCAGCCCCTAGAATCTCAAGAAGGTGCTAATTCAGTCTCATCAGAGATCAGTAAAGACTGTGAAATAGTTTTATAAGATGTAGAAGCTTTAGCTGCTTTGGCTGCTTAAAGCCAGCCAGGACAAATGCACACTGCAGGGCTTGGCTCTGTGCTGCCTCTGGATGTAGAAATTGACTTTTTGTGTTTGTTTTCTTTGTGGTTTGTTTTGGTAGTGTGGCTCTTGTTTGGTTGGTTTTTACATCTTTGTCCCCAGTGTATAACTGTGGATGCTGTAATGTCAACAGAACCCTAATGCCTTAGGTTTCTTAAAGGGACAAAAAGGACTGGGAGGCATTTGCTCTAATTACAGGTAAGGTCTCAAAGAGCCTTCAGAATTCTCACTCCTCAATATCAGAGGCACAGAACAACAAAGCTGGGGAGGGGTTTGGAGCACAAGCCCTGTGAGGAGAGGCTGAGGGAGCTGGGGTTGCTTAGCCTGGAGAAGAGGAAGCTCAGGGGAGACCTTCTTGCTCTCTACAACTACCTGAAGGGAGGTAGTAGCCAGGTGGGGGTTGGTCTCTCCTCCCAGGCTACCAGAACGAGAACAAGAGGACACAGTCTCAAGCTGTGCGAGGGGAGGTGTAGGCTGGATGTTAGGAAAAAGTTCTTCCCAGCAAGAGCAATTGGCTATTGGAATGTGCTGCCCAGGGAGGTGGTGGAGTCACCATCATTGGAGGTGTTTAGGAAGAGACTGGATGAGGCACTTGGTGCCATGGTTTAGTTGATTAGATGGTGTTGGGTGATAGGTTGGACTTGATGATCTCAAAGCTCTTTTCCAACCTGGCTAGTTCTATTCTATTCTATTCTATTCTATTCTATTCTATTCTATTCTATTCTATTCTAACAAATCACAGGGAAGTCACAGGGAAGTCTTGTCCCATAAGACACTACCTCCTTCCCTACTGATTCTTTGACCTTGGTAAAGACCACATCATTTCTGCTCTACATATGGGACATTATGTGTATGAAGGATATAAATATTTGCCCATGACCCAGATGGAGCAAGATCAAATAAGTACTTACTCTTTGAACAAGCTACAACAATAACAAGATATTTTTTTAACCATGTTTATTTTTGCCATGTTACTTACTGAGGCCATTCATGTGAATTGCTGGCCTTTCATACCATTGTTTACTCATTTTCTCTTCTGATTTTAATGATTCTTTGAAGTGAACTTTCATGGAGAAGGGTTTAATTCTGATTTGTTAAAGTATAAAACACAGGGGATGCATGTGCACAGCTGTGTCATCCTGGACATACAAGACACTACCTGTGTGTCAGTGAAAAGAAGCTGTTGTTGCTGGTGTTTGCCAGTAAGCACAGCTTGGGCTGGAAGCACTGCCAGAGGAGGCCAGGTACAAGGCTTGGTGAGTTCATCTGCCAGCTCTCTCATTACCCTAGGATGGATCCCATCTGGTCCCATGGATTTGTGACTATCCAAGTGGCTCAGCAATAGGCAGCTTTCTAGACTGCACTGTAGAGTTTTACTGTCCTTTATTGGTATTTGTGGATACTTAGCATTCTATTGCAAGATTTACTATCTATTTTCTCTATCGAGCCTGTAACGATTAAAGTAAAATTTAATTGATAAGAAGCATATCCTAAATTCAATTTAACTGCAAAGTGAAGAGAGAATGCTCAACGGCTTTAAAAGCAATATTCATAAATTACTAGGCTCTTTTATGTTTCATGCAGATTATTGTGTTATGTTTATGTCACTGCTCTTGTAACTGTATTAATTGCAGAACTATGCAGCATCTAATGCTGACCCAATACCTATGATGGATGTGCAGTTCATGAGATCCAGTGCAAAAGCTTCCTTTTGATTGCTGTTTCTTTAAAGCTAAAGTAGAGGTACTTGATAAAATACATATAAAACCGAGAAGACAAGCCCTGTGAGGAGAGGCTGAGGGAGCTGGGGTTGTTTAGCCTGGAGAAGAGGAGGCTCAGGGGAGACCTTATTGCTGTCTACAACTACCTGAAGGGAGGTTGTAGCCAGGTGGAGCTTGGTCTCTTCTCCCAAGCAACCTGTGACAGAACAAGAGGATACAGTCTCAAGCTGCATCAGGGGAAGTTTAGGCTGGGGGTGAGGAGAAAGTTCTTCCCAGAATGAGTAATTGGCCATTGGAATGTTCTGCCCAGGGAGGTGGTGGAGTCACCGTCCCTGGGGGTGTTCAAGAGAGGATTGGATGCGGCACTTGGAGCCATGGTTTAGTTAGTCATGAGGTGTTAGGTATTGGCACTAGGTTGGACTTGATGATCTCTGAGGTCTTTTCCAAGCTTATTGATTTTATGAGTCTATGAAAGAGATTGTTAGTAAAGAAGAATGCTGTCACCAGTGCCAGGGGATCCTTGCACACTGTGTCTAGGAGTTCACAGTGACAGCACTGATCTTATTATGTGATTTCTTAATACAGCTGTTCCTTTCATCACCAAAGGAATAAGGAAAGTGAAATGACCTTGGAGTGAATCAAACTGGAATTTGAGAGAATGGGATTAAGAAGGATAAAACCCTTACTTTTGTGGTTATTATTTCATTTCCTTACCTAACATTAAGCTCCCATGTGCATACTTAGAAGTGATGGCAAAAATATCCCCTTCCAAATACATTATTTTTGTGTGTGTGAAACATAAGGTTTGAGCAAATGAACAGTTTTGTGGAATGCATAATAAGAAACTCTTGATTTTTGTGTGGGAGTAAAGAATCAAAACTCCCAAATCAACAATGTATTCAGGTTCTTAGTATTCAGTTATACTTGTTATGAGACATCCAAAGCTTCAGACAAATATTTCAGCTTGGTTTTATATGGAAAGTCAAAAAACACATTTTCCTCTGACTCTGTTGTTTACATATAGAGGATGTGCTTGCTGACTAACATGAGAAGTAGCAGCCTGAGCCCCTTCCAGTAGTACAGACTCATGCCAACTATGGCATTACGGTGGCAGGACAGGGAAGGAGAGGTATATCCAGCAGGCTCTCACATCCATACACATCACTGCTGCCCCAAGCCCTAAGCTCATCCCTGAAGCAAACATTTCCTGGCTCTGATTTCCTGGCAGGGAAACTTTTATCTCAGCAATTTACCTGCAGGTTTAGGTTCCCTGACTTGGATCAGTCCCTCCATGTAAACAAAGCAGGGAAAGAATGATCTCTGCACAGGCTGCTTGCAAGTGGGACATCCTGCAGAGTGATGAGGCAGAAGTTTGGCTGTGTAGTTCTTGTCTTCAAAGGAGCCCCCTCTCTCTGCTTGCAAGGATCCCTCTCCTCTGAAGTGCCACATTTCAAGGAGCAAGGCACCACACAGATTCCCAGAACACTTTGTTAAAAGAAAATAAAATAACCTGAGGGGATCTTGGCACAGTGCAGCGCTTGCATGGGAAATAAAATCTCCCAATGTGAGAGCAGGTTTCTCCCTGATGGTGTCATAGTCTCTGTAGAAAGAAAAACACATGTCTGCAACAGCATCTTCAGCTGGACCAAGAGAGATGCTCCAAACTTCTATCTTGATCTTAAGTGCAATGGGTTTGCAGAGTCTTGACATCCAATTAAACCATAATTATAACTAAGAAGCAAACCTTATTTTCATACATAGAACTCAGGTCACACATCTTCTCTAACACTGGTGTCCTGAATGGTACTAAGCTAGATGCCTGGAGGAAGCTTTTGTACCTTTAGGCAGACTCTTGTTTCTCTCTGTGTCTGCTTAACTACAACTTGACTGCTCAAAATTGCCATTGGGAACATAGCATGCTGCACTGGGTCTCCTTTCCTTTTGAATAATAACCCAAAAGCCAGGAAAGAGTCCTCTACTTTTCACTGATCAGCACAGAACTTTGTGCAAAGTGGGTCATGCAGATATGTGACAATCAGCCCATCACTGTGGAAAGAAAAGCCTGGGGAGCAGAAACAGACTCAGGGATTACTTCATACTCCTTGAGGTTTTCACTGGGGCACAGGAAAAGGAAAAGAAGCAGCAGCTGTAGTTCTGGGACCTAGTTTCCATAGCTTCAGAGTACCGTGATCTCCACTCAATATCACTGGAAAGAGAGGGCAGGAATCACACTGTTCCTGCTCTCATGGGAGTAACAGGTGCCTGCTTGGGTGACAGCAAAAATGGTCTCTCTGTGCTGGCAGGGCAGAGCCCTGAGCTTTTCATCCTGAATCTTTACTGAAGCAACAGATTTGGGGCTGGTTACATCTTTTATGAATACTTTCTCAATAAATTAATCAGAAGCTTCAAGGGACTTAAGGCTTTTAAAACCAGATCAGTTCTCTTTGCAATTCCCTTCTGAGAGCTTCAGAACTGGATTTCTTCCCATTCAATTTTTCATATTTCCATTTTTCAAAGTTGAAGATTCCTGAGCCAATGCAAAGACAGAATCTCTACTCTTCTTGATTAGAATTTGCCCTGTGGCTACTGTCCATGGGGTCTGACGACTACTCCATTCAACTTCCCTTATTCAAAGATCTGTGTCAAGAAGCCACAGCCACCATAATCATATGTCTAAGCTGTGATTCTTCATGCTTGCTACAAAGCTCCAAACAATCCCAAGTTTCCCCTTTAAGCTTAGACAAGGTGAGCAACTGGCAAAGCTCATGCAGTGCTTTCTGAGATACTCTGCATCTGGGGAGCTGTATACCATTCTAAAGTCCTCTTTGGGCTATTTTAGCTGCCCCAAATAGCTACGATGATTTGCATCCATTGCTTTGAAGCTTCTTGCTTTAGTTTGGGAAGCCAGTTTACAGCACTGAGATCAGCAACAAGCTCATGCCATGGTGGACATGCACAGACTGAATGAGGGTTCAGGCAGAGTCTGGCATTGCAGCTAAGAGTATCCCCTCTGCTACAGTAAAAGAGATGGAACAGGTATATAGAGCTTGTTTCAGGTGCTTCCCTTGTCAGCCAGTACGGTAGTACCCTTCTGTGAGGAGTGACCCAAAGGAGATAACAGAAGTGCTTACAATCCTACAAAAACATCCTGACATCATATACTGCATCATTTCAAAGGATTCTCCATAAAACAGGTGCACAAAAGGTAGGTTATTTGTGCTCTTCAGGGTCTTTTGCTGTTCACACAGTAAAGAAATCAAGGCAAAGAAGTCACAAGGGTACAGTCCCAGCTCACATAACTTTTTACGACAAAGACACAAGCACACCATTCCTAACTGTACATTTTCAGTTTCTCTTGTCTGCTTTCTGGTTATTTCTATAATATAGAGTGCCATGTGCATCATTAGAGGTTTTGCAAGCACTTTGAAGCTCTACTGCTGACACACCTGACGGACACAAAAAGGAGGCCCGTCCATATTTCATCGGTGTGGTCTCGACCCGGGCAGGTGTCCAGGCAGAGTCCTCACAGTTAGACACAGGGCTGAAGAGCTTGAGAATATCAATATTTATGAAAGTGTAAAAGTTCTTGTAGTGATGCAGGAAACAATTTCTGTACTGGAAGAATATTTGGATTGAAGTCAATAGTGTAGAGGAGATTTGAAACTGAGCCTACTGATTATGACTAGTCTCCTGGTGCTGAGAGTGCCTTGGAAACTTTAGCATTTGGCTGTTTCCAGTTTGCTTTTCTTTTTTCTTTTCTTTTTTCTTTTCTTTTCTTTTCTTTTTTTCCCCTTTTAACTAAAATTACAGACAGTGCTACTTCTTTCTTTTTTTGTTTTCGCTAGTAGAAGACATCAGTAGTCTTTAGCAGGAAGTCTCTCAGGAGCAAAAGTCAATAAAAGCTGAAAAGGGTAATCATGGCAAAGGCTTTTCTGTTGGAATCCCTTGGCCAGAGAAAAACTTTGCATTTGGCAAGAATATATACTGCAAGTAAAACTGTAAGCAGACAGCAGGGAAAGAGGAAAGGACAGTGCAATGGATGTGGGTCTGACAGCACTTCTATGCCTTTTCAGTCTGGCAGTCCATGGAAAATTTCTGAGCAATCTGCAGAGGCTAACTAGGAAATAAAAGTTCTGGGCCCCTCAGTTTAGGAAAGATGTTGAGTTGCTGGAAGGTGTCCAGAGAAGGGCAACAAAGCTGGGGAGGGGTTTGGAGCACAGCCCTGTGAGAAGAGGCTGAGGGAGCTGGGGTTGCTTAGCCTGGAGAAGGGGAGGCTCAGGGGAGACCTTATTGCTGTCTACAACTACCTGAAGGGAGGTTGTAGACAGGTTGGTGTCGGTCTCTTCTCCCTGGCAACCAGCACCAGAACAAGAGGACACAGTCTCATGTTGTGCCAGGGGAGGTTTAGGCTGGAGGTTAGGAAGAAATTCTTCCCAGCAAGAGAGATTGGCCATTGGAATGTGCTGCCCAGGAAGGTGGTGGAGTCACAATCCCTGGAGGTGTTTAGGAAGAGACTGGATGGGGTGCTTGGTGCCATGGTTTAGTTGATTAGATGGTGTTGGGTGATAGGTTGGACTCGATGATCTCACAGGTTTTTCCAACCTATTATTCTATTCTATTCTATTCTATTCTATTCTATTCTATTCTATTCTATTCTATTCTATTCTATTCTATTCTATTCTATTCTATCCTATCCTATCCTATCCTATTCCATTCCATTCCATTCCATTCCATTCCATTCCATTCCATTCCATTCCATTCCATTCCATTCCATTCCAGTCAGTAAGTTAGAATATGGCATATAGGAGTCCACACGTCCACAGGAAAATAAACATAAAAATCTTAGGAGTTTAAAACAGAAAGGAGTTGAAAACCAGAGGAGTGAAGAGACACATGAAAGTCAAAGACAGAATACATAATGTAAGTTATAAAATTGTTAATATCCAGAAATCTTTAAGAGAAACTAGTACCCACACACACTTTCTGGAAGATTATTTTCAATGTGAGCATGGAGAGGTAAGGAAAGATGGGCTCACTACTCATATATTCATCCCAAACCTGCATTTGCTGATGGTTTGTGTCAACACTATAAAAATAATCTGGAATGTAGACAGTCAGAGAGTCTATATTTGCAAATAAGGGATGACACTCAGAGGTGACCAAAACTTGGAATTCATCTTGAAGGAACACTAGGCATACCAGCATGTTTTTCAATGGTGTACTGACAAAATATGGCAATGAAGAGCACTTTAATTAAAAGAAAAAAAAATCAAGCTTATCTTTTGACATTGTCATCTGTAATAAAATATTTTGACTGAAGTTGTTGACCAGCTTTGCTGTTGTTTACCACTCATGATCTCACATGCCTTGTTTAGAATTGGTCTCATACACCTGTAGAACCTTTTAATTATAACACATCACTGCACAGACATTGTATCTCAGGAGACTGATGCCCATGTTCCCTTTCAGAAGCTGGATCATTTTGTGAGCCTTTATGATGCACCAAAGTCAGATGATTGACAGGTTGGACTTGATGGTCTGTGAGGTCTTTTCCAACCTTACTTCTTCTACGATTCTATGAGCACAGCTGGGGTTGTTTAGCCTAAAGAAGAGGAGGCTCAGGGGAGATGTTTTTGCTGTCTACAATTACCTGAAGGGAGGTTGTAGCCAGGTGGTTGGTCTCTTCTCCCAGGAAACCAGCAACAGAACAAGAGGACACAGTCTCAAGCTGTGCCAGGGGAAGTTTAGGCTGGAGGTGAGGAGAAAGTTCTGCACAGAAAGACTAATTAGCCATTGGAATGTGCTGCCCAGGGAGGTGGTGGAGTCACTGTCCCTGGAGGTGTTCAAGAAAGGATTGGACGTGGCACTTGAAGCCATGGTTTAGTTAGTCATGAGGTGTTGGGTGATAGGTTGAACTTGATAATCTCTGAGGTCTTTTCCAACCTTATTGATTGATTCTATTATTTCTACCCTGAAACATTGAGTGTACTACTTGTGAGAGAAGAAATCCATGCTTTGGAGACCTCTAGATCCTCAGAGGTGGTAGCATCTCATGGACCAATGCACAAAGCAGGAAGGCAGTAGAGCAATTTGCTAAACAGAGCAAGCTAAAATCTTCTGAGGTAGCTCAATAGAATAAAACACTTTTTACCTGGGATGAACCAAGACAAACTAAAATAGTTCTACTACATCTTAGCCAGGGGAATTAAGTTTGTTTCCTAAAACAGAACTAAAACAAAACAAAACCAAACACAGGTATTTTGACACTGTAGAAACATCCAGTCTCTTAAACACCTCCAGTGGTGGTGACTCCACCACCTCCCTGGGCAGCACATTCCAATGGTCATTTATTCTTTCTGGGAAGAACTTTCTCCTCACCTCCAGCCTAAACCTCCCCTGGCACAGCTTGAGACTGTGTCCTCTTGTTCTGGTGCTGCTTGCCTGGGAGAAGAGACCAACCCCCACCTGGCTACAACCTCCCTTCAGGTAGTTGTAGAGAGCAAGAAGGTCTCCCCTGAGCCTCCTCTTCTGCAGGCTAAACAACCCCAGCTCCCTCAGCCTCTTCTCACAGGGCTGTGCTCCAAACCCCTCCCCAGCTTTGTTGCCCTTCTCTGGACACATTCCAGCAACTCAGCATCTTTCCTAAACTGAGGGGCCCAGAACTGGACACAGGACTCAAGGTGTGGCCTAAGCAGTGCTGAGTACAGGGGAATGGGCAAAAGTCATCTGCTCCTCAATCAGACTTATGTTCTAGACCTTTCACCATCTTTGTTACTCTTCTTTGGGCTCACTCCAGGACCAAAATATCTTTCTTGTAGAGAATTCACCAAAACTGAATGCAGCATTTGAGATGTAGTCTCACCCATGCCAAGCACAGTGCACACTCACTAAGCAGGCAGTCTTCCCACCACATCAGAGAGAATACAGGAGAAGTGGAGGAGGGAATGAAGATCCAAATCTAAATTTCTAGCACTGTAAATCATTTTTTGCATTAATAGTGCTTAATACTGATTACTAAGGAGGAATGATAAGAAAACTTCTACAAAGAATGGACCCTCTTTCCTATTTTCCATTCCTCTGAAGATCAGTCTTTGTTCTTCTCATTCTTTCTGCTGTTTTCCAAAGCAATGCCATATGGGGAGAGCTGAAAGAATATCAAGTGGAATGATTAATGTTGCAACTGGGCTTTTGGTCTGCATATGATGCATAGAGACAGCTTTATCATGAGGAATTATAATAAAATACCATGTCTGGTGGTATCCAGGCTGTCCAATATGAGCTGTACCCATCACAGAAATATTAATGACTTTTACTGATGCTCTGCATTTTGAATGTCTTTCAAAACTGTGCCCTCTCAGAACTGGAAAGAACTCAGAGTGATTTCTGAATTTGCATGGGAGAGAGATTCTGTTCATCTATGGTGTCAAAGGTAATTGTTGGGCTAATGAGATTTTTAGATCAGGCTTTTATCCAGCTAAATAAACAGACTGGATTCAGCTTGTAAGAATGACCAAGAGATTGATTTGAAACTTGCAAATGAAGGAATGGAATCTGAGGTTAGTGTTTCTTCCTGCAATAAGCAGGCAGACTGTGCAGTCAAGATGCCAGAAGCTTTTCTATCACGTGGTGTCAATCACGGAGCTCAAGGCAGGCTGGATCCTGTAAGTGTACCAAAATAACTTGCAATGAATTCAAAGTAATGGACAGCAACAGTTGATTGTCATCTTTCATAGAATGGTCTGGGTTGGAAGGATCCTCTGAATGTCATCTTGTCCAACCCCCTCTGCAGTCAGCAGGGGCATCCTCAACAAGGTCATGTTGCCCAGAGCCCTGTCAAGCCTCACCTTGAATGTCTCCAGAGACGGGGCCTCAACCACCTCCTTGGGCAACCTGTCCCAGTGTTCCACCACCCTCATATAAAGAACTTGTTCCTAACATCCAATCTAAATCTATTTCTCTAGTTTGAAACCATTGGCCCTTGTTCTATCACCAAAGGCCTTTTAAACAGTCTCTCTCCATTCTTCCTGTAGGCCCCCTTCAGGTACTGGTAGGCTGCTATTAGTCCTCCCCAGAGCCTTCCCTTCCCTTCCCCAGGCTGAACAGCCCCAGCTCCCTCAGCCTGTCTTTGTCGTGGAGGTGTTCCAAACCCCTCATCGTTTTCATGGCCTTACTCTGGACCCACTCCATCATGTCCATGTCCTTCCTATTTTGACGGCTCCAGAGCTGGACGCAGGAGAATAGGATAGGATAGGATAGGATAGGATAGGATAGGATAGGATAGAATAGAATAGAATAGAATAGAATAGAATAGAATAGAATAGAATAGAATAGAATAGAATAGAATAGAATCAACCAGGTTGGAAGAGACCTTCAAGATCATCAAGTCCAACCTATCACCCAGCACCATCTAATCAACTAAACCATGGCACCAAGTGCCTCATCCAGTCTCCTCCTAAACACCTCTAGTGATGGTGACTCCACCACCTCCCTGGGTCTTACCATAGCAAAGCAGCAGAATCCTTCCTTCTCACTAGTTTTCATCAAGGCTTCTCCCCTCAATCCCAGCCACCAGTCATCAGTCATGCCCAATTCTTAACTCCCTTCTCCTTCTCCTGCCCCAGGCTCCCTGCCCAGTCAGTCCCAGCTCACTCCCAACTTGGATCCAAGAGATCCCCATCTCACCTCCAGTGTACCAGAGCCCAACTCCTTGCTCTTTAATTCCTATTAATATCCTTCAAGTAATGTTTTCACTCATTATCCATTGTTTCCTTGCCAAGACCCAGTAATTCTGCTCCCTCTGTGTCCATTCTCCATTTCACAGTCCAGGGCTGCTGGAAGCTGCTGCCCTGAGGACCCCTAAGGCACAAAAGCATTAGGAAGAGTACAGGAAGGACACTCTTTGTTTTCATGTTTGGCACCTTGTGCATGCTGTCCCCAGTCAGTCAGGGCTGCACTTAACAGGCAAAGTCTTATTACAGGAAGCATCAGATATTCTCAGTGAAATACAAATATGAAAGAACAATAAATTGTGCCTCCCATTTCCAGTACTGAAATATTTCCAACCGTTCTGGAGGCTTTGGTGTCCTGCTGCTTAAGCAGAAGAGGTCCATGTCAATAAGATGCTTTTGCAAAATTATCTGGCCAAACTGCTGTCTTAAGTTTACTCACTGGAGCTTGGGGACCAAGCTATTAAGGCAAGAGGCAATCTTTTCAAGACAAACAGCCAAAGTAGATTGGGAAAATCCATCAGAGATTCTCTGCAAGTACCAAAGGATTTCCTGACAGGAAGCAGAAGCAGATTTAAAGGCTGAAGAGAAAGAGTGTACTATACAGAGCCATGACAATGCTGGGGGGAATGGGGCAACACCCACTGTATGCAAGCCTTCTGTGAATTTTGATCTGCCACTGACAAAAGAGATATCAGGAAGGAAGTTGGGAAAAGCATTGAGAGGCTAGCATGAAAGAAAAGGTACATACCCTTGGCATGACATAAAGATTCCTCCTTTCTCAGAAGCTATTTCACCAGTGCCCTTGCAATACTCCCTTTCTCCTTTCCATAAAAAAACCCACACAATCACCCAAAACAGAAACAACCAACAAAAAATCCAACAACAACAAAAACCCCCACCCACCTAAAATTGATTTGCATAATCTCTTCTTAGGAGCTGGAACGGATCCTCTATCTCCCTTCTGGTTCTTAAGGGATCATTATTTTATTTCTTCCTTATGGAGCTTTCTTCCTTCCTTAAAGAGACTTTTTTCCTAAGCCCAGCAGTACTACAAACCTAGGAAAATCAGGGCCAAAGCAACATGTTAAAGACATTACCATATGCTATATGCCATCTGTCCCAAAGAAGGGGAAAGGTCACAGTATATGAGAATGGCCTGTCCCCCAAAGGTAAAAAGATTCTGGGGAGGGAACTGGCAGCTCTCATCGACAGGGCTTTAAACTAGTTTCGAAGGGGGGAGGGGCTGAAACTAGTCCCCTCAGGCAAGAGTCTGGGGGCAGTAAGCTAGGGTCAGAGGCCAAACCAGCAGCCCAGCTGAGGTGCATGTACACTAATGCACAAAGCATGGGAAACAAACAAGAGGAGCTGGAAGCCTTGTTGCAGCAGGAAAGTTATGACGTAGTTGCCATCACGGAGACGTGGTGGGATAGCTCACATGACTGGAGTGCTGCAATTGATGGCTACAGGCTTTTCAGGAGAGATAGACAAGGAAGAAGGGGTGGAGGGGTGGCCATGTACATCAGGGAGGCACTAGATGCCATTGAGCTAGAGATTAGGGACAATCAGGTTGAATGCTTGTGGGCAAGAATTAGAGGGAAGACCGGTAGGGCAGACATCCTGGTTGGAGTCTGTTATAGACCACCCAACCAGGAGGATGATGTCGATGAAGCATTCTATAGACAGCTTAAGGCTGTCTCAAGATCTCCTGACCTTGTCCTTATGGGCGACTTCAACCTGCCTGACATCTGCTGGGATCTCAACACAGCAGAGAGGAGGCAGTCTAGGAGGTTCTTAGACTGCATGGAGGACAGCTTCTTATCCCAGGTGCTGCGTGAGCCTACCAGGGGCAAGGCTATGCTTGACCTCCTCTTCACCAACAGGGAAGGGCTGGTGGGTGATGTGGTGGTCGGAGGCTGTTTAGGGGCCAGTGACCATGAAATAATAGAATTTTCAGTATTCAGTCAAGCTAAGAGGGCCAGCAAGAAGACCTCCACTCTGGACTTCCGGAGGGCGGACTTCAGGTTGCTCAAGGAAACAATTCAGAGGGTTCCTTGGGAGAAAGCCCTTAAAAATAAAGGGGTCCAGGAGGGCTGGACCTGCTTCAAGAAAGAGCTGATGAAGGCTCAGGAGCAGGCTGTGCCAATGTGCCGGAAGAGGAGCCGCCGGGGCAGACGGCCAGCCTGGCTGTGTAATGAACTTTTAATTGAACTAAGGGAAAAAAAGAGGGTGTATCATCTTTGGAAGAAAGGTGAGGCAACCCATGGAATGTTTAAAGAGGTTGCTAGGGCATGTAGGAGGAAAATCAGGGAGGCAAAAGCATATTTGGAACTTAAACTGGCCTCTGATGTGAAGGACAACAAAAAGTCCTTCTATAAATATATTAATAGCAAGAGGAAGGGCAGGGACAACCTCCACTCCTTGGTTGACATAGAAGGAAATGTTGTAACACAGGATGAGGAAAAGGCAGAGGTACTTAACACCTTCTTTACCTCAGTTTTTACTACCTGGAAAGAACGTCTACCAGACAGCTGGCCTGCAGAACTGGCAGAGGGAGCGAGGGAGCTGCATGGTTTCCCTTTGTTCCATGAGCAAGTGATAGGAGCTCTCCTCAGCAGCTTGGACCCCCACAAGTCCATGGGACCAGATGGGATCCATCCTAGGGTGCTGAGAGAGCTGGCAGATGAGCTGGCCAAACCACTCTCCATTATTTTTCATCAGTCCTGGCTCACTGGAGAGATCCCAGCTGACTGGAAGCTGGCCAACGTGGTACCCATCCACAAGAAGGGCCGGTTGGATGAGCCAGGGAATTACAGGCCTGTCAGCCTGACCTCAGTACCAGGAAAGATTATGGAGCAGGTCATCCTGAGTGCAATCACACAACACTTAGAGGATGGTCAAGGGATCAGGCCCAGCCAGCATGGGTTTAGGAAGGGCAGGTCCTGCCTGACCAACCTGATCTCCTTCTATGATCAGGTGACCCGTCTGGTGGATGTGGGGAGGCCTGTGGATGTAGTCTACCTGGACCTCAGCAAGGCCTTTGACACCGTTCCCCATAGCAAGCTCCTGGCCAAGCTGTCAGCCCATGGCTTGGATGGGAGCACACTGCGATGGGTTAGGAACTGGCTGGAGGGCCGAGCCCAGAGAGTGGTAGTGAATGGTGCCACATCCAGCTGGCAGCCAGTCACCAGTGGTGTGCCCCAGGGATCAGTGCTGGGCCCCATGCTCTTTAACATCTTTATTGATGATCTGGACGAGGGCATCGAGTCCATCATCAGTAAATTTGCTGACGACACCAAGCTGGGCGCAGGAGTTGATCTGCTGGAGGGTAGAGAGGCTCTGCAGAGGGACCTCGACAGGCTGGGCAGATGGGCAGAGTCCAACGGCATGAGATTTAACACATCCAAGTGCCGGGTTCTGCACATTGGCCACAGCAACCCCATGCAGAGCTACAGGCTGGGGTCAGAGTGGCTGGAGAGCAGTCAGGCTGAGAGGGACCTGGGGGTGCTGGTCGACGGTAGACTGAACATGAGCCTGCAGTGTGCCCAGGCAGCTAAGAGGGCCAATGGCATCCTGGCCTGCATCAGGAACAGTGTGGCCAGCAGGAGCAGGGAGGTCATTCTGCCCCTGTACACTGCACTGGTTAGGCCGCACCTCGAGTACTGTGTCCAGTTCTGGGCCCCTCAGTTTAGGAAGGATGTTGACTTGCTGGAACGAGTCCAGAGAAGAGCAACAAAGTTGGTGAGGGGTTTGGAACATAAGCCCTACGAGGAGAGGCTGAGGGAGCTGGGGTTGCTTAGCCTGGAGAAGAGGAGACTCAGGGGTGACCTTATTACTCTCTACAACTACCTGAAGGGAGGTTGTAGACAGACAGATGTTGGTCTCTTCTCCCAGGCAAGCAGTACCAGAACAAGAGGACACAGTCTCAGGCTGCGCCAGGGGAGGTTCAGGCTGGATGTTAGAAAAAAGTTCTATACAGAAAGAGTGATTGCACATTGGAATGGGCTGCCTGGGGAGGTGGTGGAGTCGCCATCACTGGAGGTTTTTAGGAGAAGACTTGACAGGGTGCTTGGTGCTGTGGGTTAGTTGCTTGGGCGGTGTTGGATTGGTTGATGGGTTGGACGCGATGATCTTGAAGGTCTCTTCCAACCTGGTTTATTCTATGTATTCTATGTATTGTGGAAATCTACATTTAGAGGATACACAGAAACTTAGCACTGCCTAGGGAGACGCTACAGAAAAAAGTGCTGTGGCATTTTAATATTGGTGGTCTCAGTTTAGACTAAGAATAGAATTAATACAACTATCTATCACTCCTTTGCCCACAGACAGGTCCTTGGCTAAAAGGAGGTATTTCAATAGGAGTGATGACTCAGAATAATTCCAGCTTCCAATTGTGGAACCAGTGCTGGCCCCAGTTGTGCCTGCCAAGTGTAGCTTGCATTTGACAGTCTTTCCAACACAGTGTAAGTATTCTTCTTATTCCCCCATGATGGGGGGAAAATTGCTTCTGGGGAAGCAGGCATTTTTTTAGGCAATGGACTAACATAATCCCTGTGTGTGAACCTTCATGGTTTCTTGTGCTATGCCAGAGGACACTTGTACAAATAGGCCAAGTGATGGAACAGTCACTTAAAGACAGAAACTGCATGTTGTGTTTCCCAGTTCATCAAAGGCCCTGTCCTTTGGCAGGGAAAAATCTCCTGATGCTTTCCCCCAAGAGCTCAGAATGGTGAACAATAGAAAATTAACAAGGTGACTTTCCCCAGGTGACAGGTGAAGTTACATTCCTTAAGACAGTTTTTCCTTTTCGAGCTCATACATTACATGTGCAAGCAGGTTATGAATTAAACAGGACATGCAGCAAAGCTGAGCTAGCAACACCAAGAGAGCACTCATACAGTAACCTTAATGTTGCATGAAGGGATGTCTTCTGCATTTGTTTTGGAAACTGCTTGTATTTAGTTCTTTTGCCCTTGTTTGATGGGATTGACAGCCTGTGCTCAGAAATGATCCAGAACCAGAACAGTGGAAATGCCTGTAGTGAGACAGAACAGCACACGTGGATGCCAGCAATGCACCCTGGGCTTCGACTGCTGCCCAGGAACATCCTAACCTGAGATTACAAATCAGAGCCTGACATTCTGCATTACACTACCCCTGACAGTGTCCCAGAAAGTCTTCATCCCCCTCACAACCACTGTTCAGCAAATTCTCACTAGAAAGAGTCAATCCTACCCTGAAGAAAGACAGAAGGAGCTACTGGGGGAAAGTGAGGTGGGTGAAGTGACCTGTAAAGACACAGCAGATAATCTGACTTTAAAGCTGAGGTTTGTAACTTTAAGTGTGGTGCTGCACCTGGGGCCACAGTGATATGCTGTGCTTATACTATGCCTCCTCAAAAGCTCACTGAAAATGAATAAAAAGACAACTTTTGACTTACTGGCATCTGGGCTTTGGTCTCTAGCTCTAGGAATAAGCATTCCAGTTTATTGAGAAATACCTACAAAAGGTAGTGAAAGTATCTTGGTAATCTTATACTCATTAGCTTTTCATAACATGCTTGCTTAATTTGTGTGTACCTGGAGAATGCTGTCATGAAGGAAGCTGACACCCTTTCACTTGGATCAGAGGGCTGTGGTTTTACTGGGGAGCTGCCTGAGGGCTGCATGGAACAGTATTTATCAACTGTGTTAGCAATAAGTTTCTGAAGCAGGAAAATATTCTAGTGTGTTTTCCCCTTTTTCTCATTCCTTCCTTGCACTTCTCTCCCCTGCATGGTTATTTTGTGGAGGGAATTTACCACTCTTAGATTCTGATGCTGTTCATTGCAGAGATAACAAAATCCCCTGTCTCAGCAATTCAACGGAGGAGCCACGAAAACAAACTCAAGAGATTTCTGCTCCATTCTTGCAGGCAAAGTTCATGCCCACAGTTTGACTGCAGATAAGCTCAGCAAATTCATTAATACTCTAGAAGTAGGTAATCAATCCCTTCAGGTCAAAGATGAGAGGTAATGGCATCAAGGCTTAAACAGCAACCCTTCAGCAGTTCATCTGCTATTGGCTTCAGGTTATGGTGATACATCTCTGAAGCTGAAGGCTGGGTTTAGAATAGAATGGAATGGAATGGAATGGAATGGAATAGAATAGAATAGAATAGAATAGAATAGAATAGAATAGAATAGAATAGAATAGAATAGAATAGAATAGAATGGGTTGGAAGAGACCTTCAAGATCATCGTGTCCAACCCATCAACCAATCCAAACCACCTAAACAACTAACCCATGGCACCAAGCACCCCATCCCAGCTTCACATAATCCTTGACTGTGGTTGAGGCTTTCTGGTGGGGTTTGGTTTGGTTTGGTTTGGTTTGGTTTTGATTTGGTTTGGTTTGGTTTGGTTGGTTGGGGTTTCTTCTTGTTTATTTTTGGTGGTTGTTTCAGGAGGTTGTTTTGGTTTGGTTTGGTTTTGGGGGGTCTTGTTTTTGTTTTTCCAAAGGAAAAGCTTCATAATGTGCAAAGCTGTAGAATAATACTCCTTCCAGAAGTAAACAGATGTCCCACTACTAAAACACCTAACCTCTGATGTGTATGCAACACTTAAAATATCAGCATAAAATGACAGCATACACTCAGAGCAGAAACACTGCAGAAGGTAAAGAACAAATCACTTGACATCACTTTCTGTATCTGAAGGCCTGTGACCATCTTATTCTCAGCAAGCATAATCTGTTTCCACTTGGAAACCTGCAAAATGAGTAAATTGTGAGTAAAACTTCATGGTTTTGTTTCTAGCTTGCTGTTCTACCTGCCCTTCTGCTGCTCTTAGAATCCACAATAACCTCTCCAGCCTCAACTCTATTCATTAGCTATGAGCACTCCACAAACACAAATTAACTTAAATTATAGCTATTCTTTATTCACAAGGTCTTATTTTTGGTTAAGAGGAGGGTCACATAACAAACCACTGGTTCCATATTGCTAGTAGATGCAATTTATTTTCAGCACTACCTGCATTCTCTAGTTAACAATGAGTGCAGATTACAGCCTGTTTACTGACTTGGTTGCTGGCAAAAGGAAGGGCTCAATAAATTACAGGATGCCAAGAACTCAGCAGAAATAGGTATGTAGTGGTGAACTGCACAATTTCCTTACAAATAGCCTGGAGTTTCCAAATGGTGCCAGAGAGATCCATTCATGTCTTCTGAAAGCCAGAATCAGTGCAAACACTGTCAGAGGGAAGCAGGGGTTCTGAAGACTTGTGCTTCAAGGGCAGGAAGGAAGAAGGGCTGTGGATGGACCAGAGGGTAGTGGGTGAAGAGCTACTGAAAGATGCCTGGCACGGGAGAGTTTCCACACAGCAGCATCAAGCAGGAGTTGAGCCATCCAACCCTGCTGCAGCCCCAGACCTGTGTGGCCAGCTGTAGCAGGACTGGATGGATCCCCTTCACGCTTCCAGCAAGAATCTTCCCTCCTGGCATCCATGCAGCACTGTCCCAGCAACAGCTGTCAGGTTGTGGAAAGCAAATGCTATCTCCATTTAGAATCATAGAATCATGGAATCAATAAGGTTGGAAAAGACCTCAGAGATCATCAAGGCCAACCTATCACCCAACACCTCAGGACTAACTAAACCATGGCACCAAGTGCCACCTCCAATCCCCTCTTGAACACCTCCAGGGACTGTGGCTTCACCACCTCCCTGGGCAGCACATTCCAATGGCCAGCAACTCTTTCTTATCCTTTGTGCAGGGACAGCAAGAGGAAGACCCCGGATCAACAAGACAATGAGACTGAAGTAAATATTACTTCAAATACTCAAGTTAACTGAAATTGTTACCCCCCAGCTTGCTTGCAGGTGAAGAGAACTGCACAGGCAGGGCAAAGGCAATAATTTTATGTGTCACTTTTCAACCAACCTGGTAGCAATGAAATTAGGTTTTTTTGTGGGAAATACCACCTTTAAAAAATAAAATCTCGTATGCCCATGGACTCTGTTGATGTATTAGTAGTGTACAAGTAAATAAAGGAGACAAAAGCTAAATTAATTCAACAATCAGATGCTCTAAGGAAAACTGAGAGTATCAAAGCCAGAAAAGCTAGCTCCAAACTCCACGAGTATTCCCACAATCACAGCAGAGTGAACAAGCACAAGAGCCAGGGGTTTGGTTTACCATCACCTCTGCTAATCTCACACCAAGATGTTTTCACAGTACCACAGTATCACTAAGGTTGGAAAAGACGTCGAGGATCATCGAGTCCAACCTGTCTCCAGAGACCTCATGACTAGACCATGGCACCAAGTGCCACATCCAATCCCCTCTTGAACACCTCCAGGGATGGTGACTCCACCACCTCCCTGGGCAGCACATTCCAATGGCTAATGACTTGCTCAGTGAAGAACTTTCTCCTCACCTCGAGTCTAAACCTCCCCTGGCACAGCTTGAGACTGTGTCCTCTTATTCTGGTGCTGGTTGCCTGGGAGAAGAGACCAACCCCGTCCTGGCTACAGCCTCCTTTGAGGTAGTTGTAGAGAGCAGTGAGCTCATCCCTGAGCCTCCTCTTCTCCAGGCTAAGCAACCCCAGCTCCCTCAGCCTCTCCTCACAGGGCTGTGCTCAAGGCCTCTCCCCAGCCTTGTTGCCCTTCTCTGGACACCTTCAAGTGTCTCAATGTCCTTCTTAAATTGAGTGGCCCAGAACTGGACACAGTACTCAAGGTGCAGCCTAACCAGTGCTGAGTACAGGGGCACAATGCTTTGCTGGTGTTGCTGAATTACAGTATTGTACCACAGAGCAGAATCAGATGGGAAGATAAGGATCTTTTGTATAACTTGAGATTTCTTTTAAAAAAATAATATTTTGCTATCTTTTGAAGATGTCACAACATAGAACTCAGACATAAAGCTGAAGCATAGACTGAAATACGCAGAAGTATTGAGACCAGTGCTAATCTCAGTTTACTAGCTCGCATGGCAACTAAATCCCATATCACCCCTTCCAAAAATGGTTCAGGCAGATTAAATCTGACAGAACAGCATGGGGTAATTTGTGCTGTAGGAGCATGCAGTGTACTAGTTTTCAGATAATTTCTCATTTCCAGAGCATTTGAACATTTAGCTTTGAAACCCTGACACACAAAAGGGAAAAGGCGTTTGGGAAAACTGTTTTCTCCCTTTCTTCCTCACCTCAGCTCACTTTTGGAGAAGTGAAAGGACATGAAGATGGATTGCCATCTATTGGTGTGACCAAGAAATGCCATGAGTGAGAATTTCCTGGTCAAATGCAGCTGCAATTCCTGATTTCCACAATTCCACAGGCAGCAAGTCCCCCCATGTAGCACTTGCTTAAGCACATTCGATGCTACCTGTGATACACCTGCAAGGAGAAGTTATCAGTGCCTATAAATATCTGAAGAGTGAGTGTCAAGAGAATGGAGTCAGACTCTGAATTTTCAGAGTTGCTCAGTGACAAGACAAAGGGCAAAAGGCAGAAAATAGAAGAAAGGAAGTTCCATGTCATCATGGGTTCACTACTATGATACTATGAAGGGCCAGGCAACTGGTACCAGAACAAGAGGACACAGTCTCAAGCTGCACCAGGGGAAGTTTAGGCTGGAGGTGAGGAGAAAGTTCTTCACAGAGAGAGTCATTCATCATTGGAATGTGCTGCCCAGGGAGGTGGTGGAGTCACCATCCCTGGAGGTGTTCAAGAGGGGATTGGACGTGACATTTGGTGCCATGCTTTAGCAGTCATGAGGTGCTGGGTGACAGGTTGGACTTGATGATCTTTGAGGTATTTTCCAACCTTATTGATTCTATGATAAGGGCAGATCCATCTTGACCAATCTGATCTCCTTTTATGACAAGGGGACCTGCTTAGTGAATGATGGAAAACCTGTGGATGTTGTTTACCTGGACTTCAGTAAGGCATTTGACACTGTCTCCCACAGCATCCTCCTGGAGAAGATGGCTGCTCATGATTTGGATAGGTCAATGCTTCATTGAGTTAAAAATAGGCTGGATGGCCAGGCACAAAGAGTGGTGGTGAACAGAGTTAATTCCAGTTACAAGTGGCATTCCCCCAGAGCTCAATTTTGGGGCCAGTCTTGTTTAATATCTTTATCAACGTGTTCAGGTTTGAGCCCCTCATTAGAAGAAGAACATCAAGGTTCTAGAACATGTTCAGAGAAGGGCAAAGAAACTGGTGAAGGGTCTGAAGAACAAGTCTTTTGAGGAGCAGCTGAGGGAACTGGGATTGTTTAGTCTGGAGGAAACAAAGCTGAGGGGAGACCTCACTGCTCTCTGCAACTACCTGAAAAGAGGCTGTAGTGAGGTGGGGGTCAGTGTCTTCTCCCTGGTATCAAGTGATAGGATGATAGGAAATGGCCTCAAGTTCCACCAGGGAAGGTTCAGATTAGATATTAGGAAAAATTTCTGTCCTGTGTGCTCAGGCATCAGAATAGGCTGCCCAGGGAGGTGGTGGAGTCATCAGCTCTGGAGATGTTAAAAAAATGGGCAGGCATGGCACTTCAGGATATGGTTTAATGGCTATGGTGGTGTTCGGTCCATAGCTGGACTCAATGAGCTTAGAGGTCTTTTCCAGATACAAGAATTCTATGATTCTCTAAGGAAAAACATCTTTACTTTCAGGCTGATGGAGCACTAGAACAGGCTGCCCAGAAAGTTTGTAGAGTCCTCTTCTCTGGAGACTTTAAAACCCCACCTAGATGTGTTCCTGTGAAACCCTTTCTAGGCAAGCCTACTTTAGGAGGGGGTTGGACTAGATGATCTTCTGAAGTGCTTTCCAACCCCTACCATTCTGTGATTTTGTGATCTAATTTAATTAAAGGACATATTTAGGCCAAATCAGCTTTCTTTACCCCCCACCCCCCAAGAAATACACTTGGATTCTCAAGCCAGATGATGCTAGAATTCTATTCTATTCTATTCCAATTCTACTCTATTCTATTCTACTCTATTCTATTCTGCCTTGTCTGCATGTTGCCACACAGCAGCTGGATGTTATTGTCTCCATCCACTACTAGGGGAGTTTATGTGGCATTTTTCAATTTGCTTCATGGTAGCACAGATTATGGATATAATTCTGTTCTAACTCAGTTACTTTTGCCTAAAGGCAGTTGTCTCACAAAAGCAGAACTGCAGGAACAACAGTCATCAGCAAGGAGAACAATGGTGGTGGCAATCTCCTCTCCCATCACAGCTGAGTCCTGAGCAGGACATGTGTTCTGGCATTAATGGCAAAGGCCCTTCCATTAGTGTCCCCACAGAAATGTTGCTTAGCAGGTATTTAAGGTTTAGTTCAGGTTTCAGTGAGGTCACAATTTCTCTTCTTTCTTGCTCCAAACATTAACAGCTCAAAGAGGCTGTACGTCACTTCCTTTCCTCATTCATAAAAAGGATGTCTGTATTGGCATAGCCATCAAGTTCTGTACTGACATTTTCTACTCTTCTTCTATCCATAATCCTCCATCTGCCTTTAGATTAGGTTTCTATTCTCCTCTAGAGCAGCCATGACCCCTTGGTATAGCATCCCCTTCCTCCCATGGTGTAGAGCATTTTTCTACCCAGTACTGCTAATATATAGCAGCTGGAGGGCTGCAGACCCCTAATGAATTGGAAAATGGACTCCAGAACAAGAATTCACTCTGCAAACTCTATTGCTCAAACTAACACCTGCCAAAACTCTTGTTTTATTTCTTTTCTTTCTGTATTATCTTAGCAAGAAGAGCACAGAATGAGATAAACAGAGAAAACTGTTTTCTGTTCCTGAGTTGCAGCCACCACACTTAACTGATCAAGCAGAAGGCTGGAGTGCTGCAGTCCACAATAGACTTGTTCTCTGAGCTCTGGGCTATTGCTCCCAATGGTAGCAAGTCAGCACAGCTCCTTTGCATCTATTAAAGTTGCCACAGTTTAGAGGTATTCAAGCACTAGCCCCTAGATTCCAGCACTACCACTACTTCTGAGCACCTAACTACCTTCCAGAAGAAGCAAAATGAAAATAGCACTTCCCTGTTTAAGGAAAGAAAATTTCCATGACTTATTTCTTCTGTCAGTAGAAGGTTAAAAGTGGCTGGTGTTAGTTCATAAGTAAAGTAGAGTACCATGGAGCTGGGTAATAAAGCATCTTTGAGCTATTCACCAAGTAGATTGGTTGATGCTAATGCCTGTCAGATCAGCGTGCAAACAGCCTCTAGGGGTATATAACACACAACATTATTGGAGTTGGAGTGCAGGGAGTATCAGATTCCACTGCTGACTGACAAAGTGAGAGATTGGTTTATTTACTATTAAGAAACCAATTTATAGTGTTGTGAGGTTGCTATGTCTCTGTTTACTAGGATATAACATAAAGCTCTGATGTTCATTTGTTGTGTAAATATTTCTCGGCTGCTTGATGGCCCCAAAGGCAGTTGGTGGGACTGTTATTGTCTGGGAAGGCTTAGCTGCACACTTTGTTACTGTGAAATGAAATGTTAATCTAAACCACAGTATGAGGAAAAAGAGTGATAATTACTAAATAATCCATGAAACTAGTTTTCTAAAGCAAGAGAACTTAATGCACAGAGGAATAAACATCCAGCAAGAGATTTGATCTTGTGTCAGCTGATTCACAAGGGAAAAGGCAATACAGGCCAAATTCAAGCCACCTGAGAGAGGTGCTAAACTTCATCATCATAGAATCATAGAATTGTTTAGATTGGAATAGACCTTTAAGATCATCACATCTAACAATTGCCTAACATCTCCACATCTGCTGCTGAACTATTTCCCCTAGCACCACATCCATGCACCTTTGAAACACCTCCAGGGATAGTGATTCAACCAGCTCCATAGGAAGCCTGTTTCTGGGTTTGATAACCCTTTCAGTGAAGAAGTTTCTTTTAATAGCCACTCTAAATCTCCCCTGGTGCAACTTGAGGCCATTTCCTATCATTCTATTGCTTGTTACTAGGGAGAAGAGACCAACCTCCTTCCAGGTAGTTGTAGAGAACAATGAGGTCTTCCATCTGCCTCCTCTTTTCCAGACTACTCCCTCAGCCACTCCTCATAAGATTTGTTTTTTAGACCCTTCAACAGCTTTGTTGCCCTTCTCTGGCCATTCTCCAGCACCACAATGTCTATGGGGCCTTATGAAGGCCCCAAAACTGAACACAGTACTCAAGGTTGGGTTTCACCAGTGCTAAGGACAGGGACATAACCACTTCTCTAGTTATACTTGTCACACTATTTCTGATACAGGCTAGGATACCATTGGCACATACAAGCCATAAACAGCCAGTCTCTCCAGGAGGGTGCTGTGGGAGATAGAATAGAATAGAATAGAATAGAATAGAATAGAATAGAATAGAATAGAATAGAATAGAATAGAATAGAATAGAATAGAATAGAATAGAATAGAATAGAATAGAATAGAATAGAATAGAATTAACTAGGTTGGAAAAGACCTTTGAGATCATCAAGTCCAACCTATCACCCAACACCATCTCATCAACTAAACCATGGCACCAAGTGCCTCATCCAGTCTCTTCTTGAACACCTCCAGTGATGGTGACTCCACCACCTCCCTGGGCAGCACATTCCAATGGCCAGTCTCTCTTTCTGAGAAGAATTTCTTCCTTAACATCCAGCCTAAACCTCCCCTGGCACAGCTTGAGATAGTATCAAATGCTTTACTGAAGTCTGAGTATATAATAGCTTTTCCCTCATCCACTAAGAAGGTCACATTGTCATAGAAGGAGATCAGGATCATCAAAGGAGATCAGGATCATCAAGCAGAACCTGCCCTTCTGGGACTGATCATCTGATTGCCCTGCACATGCTGCATAATGGTACTTGAATGGTGAGCACTGAGGTCAGGCTAACAGGCTGATAGCTTCTTGCATCCCTCCTCCAGCCCTTCTTGTGAACAGGAGTCACATTTGCCAATCCCCAGGCAGCTGGGAACTCCCCACTGAGGCAGGACTGCTGGTAAATGATGGGAAGCAGCTTGGCACTTCTGCCAGCTCCATTAGTAGCCTTGGGTGTATGCCATCTTGCCCCATGTCTAAGTGGTGCAGCACGTTACTAAACCTCCTCTTGGGTTATGGAAGCTTCATTCTGCTCCCCATGCTTACCTTCCAGCTCAGGGGGCTGGGTATCCAGTGAACAACATTACTGTGGAAATCCCTGTGAAAGGTGAGGTGTGTGACAATGGGAATGTGCTGCCCAGGGAGGTGGTGGAGTCACCACCCCTGGAGGTGTTCAGGAGGGGACTGGATGTGGCACTTGGTGCCATGGTCTCGTAGGCATGAGGTCTTGAGTGACAGGTTGGACTTGATGATCTTTGAGGTCTTCTCCAACCTTGTTGATTCTATGATTCTAAGTATTCCAAGACCTGGCTCTGGATGTGGATACCAAGTTACAACCAGTGCAAAACTGCTGACTTCAATGAATGTGAATCACATTCATGCAACGGACTTAGGCTGCCTCTTGTTTTTTTTCTATCATCCAATCATATATGAAAATGCTTTATCCTTGGAGTCACCACCTTCTTGAGCATTCAGAACTCTTGGCAATAACTTCCCATCACTACCACATCTGTCAGCAGTGAAAGTCTGCTCATTAACATTATGGAATAACTACCTCTGAGCGCTTGAAGGAAATGGCTAAAAAAAGAGAGTCCTGGCACTATGCAGTGCAGGAGGCTGTAAATAGGTGATTTCTGAAGCTATGGAGTCCCATGAGCTGCTTTAAAAGTTTCTGTGCTAGCATGAGATAAAACACAGGAGCCTCTGATGATTCAGATTTGGCCCTCAAATTTATAGCTGCTGGAGTTAGGGCAGTGAATTACTCCATTTCCACCCTTGCCATTCAATTAGTTCCACGGATTCAGTTGTGTGAAACATTTCAGAGTAAGAGTTCCACTGCCATCTTTTAAATTCCTCTCCATATTTCAAAACAGTCATTTTAACAATGCTGATAAAATCTGTTGTTCTATGAAGACAGCCAGCAGAATACCTACATTTTATGCACAGCTTATATTGGACATTTGCAGAAAGAAGAATTTCCCCTCCACCCCTGCATGTTTTCCCAGTATTTCTGACATGAATTGTAGAACACAGCAGCATCTAAGCATTCTAGTTCTACACATTGGACCATGGAAAGAAGAATTCAGTGATGGCACAAATCAAGAGAAGCCCTGATAAAGCACCACCATGTGGATATTTATTCTGTTCTCTATCAGTATTTGCTATTATCTAATTAAGAATAATAGGGAATTAGAAGGGAGGCTGTGGTACAGCTCTTAAGAGAGAGATGTCCTGGTGTTGACTTGCTGGAAGGTGTCCAGAGAAGGGCAACAAAACTGGGGAGGGGTTTGGAGCACAGCCCTATGAGGACAGGCTGACAGAGCTGGGGTTGCTTAGCCTGGAGAAGAGGAGGCTCGGGGGAGACCTTCTTGCTCTCTACAACTACCTGAAGGGAGGTTGTAGACAGGCGGGGGCTGGTCTCTTCTCTCTAGCAACCAGCACCAGAACAAGAGGACACAGTCTCAAGTTGCACCAGGGGAGGTTTAGGCTGGATGTTAGGAAGAAATTCTTCCCAGAAAGAGAGATTGGCCATTGGAATGTGCTGCCCAGGGAGGTGGTGGAGTCACCATCACTGGAGGTGTTTAGGAAGAGACTGGATGGGGTGCTTGGTGTCAAGGTTTAGTTGATTAGGTGGTGTTGCGTGATGGGTTAGACTCAATGATCTCGAAGGTCTCTTCCAACCTGGTTTATTCTATTCTATTCTATTCTATTCTATTCTATTCTATTCTGTTCTGTTCTGTTCTGTTCTGTTCTGTTCTGTTCTAGTTTGTCCTCAGCATCAATTATATGGTCTGCCTGAGAATATTGAATTTGATCTACCTTATTCATTATGGGACAGCATCCATCACATATAAAATTCAGATGTCATTAAGTTTTGTACCATTCCAAATATGTCATAGGTGGGAGAAACTATAGGATTAATAGTGTTGATTTCATTGACTACAAAATTGGCAAAGGTTATTTCAGATGCCAAGGCTTGATCTTGCAACCAGTTCCTATGGAGTCATTTGCTCTGTTGTATTGTATATAAAAGGACGGCAAGCCCTGATCATTGGTGTGCAAACTCTGAACATGGACTACAGTAACAGGGAGATCATTATGATAAGACATGTGAAACTGTAGCTCTAATGACACAGGAGTGTTGACACAATATCACAGAACCTACAATAAGCATTCTCCAGCACAGCTAAAACCATAGTTTTTAAACCAATTTTTACTTCTCAACTGTTGTCGAGGCTCCCATTCAACAGATGCAGTAAAATCTTCTCTGAAAAGAGAGTCATAGAATCATATAATGATAGGGTTGAAAGGCACTTCTAGACATCATCAGGTCCCATCCTCCTACAAAGCAGCACCACCTAGGGCAGGTCACACAGAACTGGTTCTGAAGATCTCTAGAGAAGGAGACTCCACAGCTTCTCTCGGCAGCCTGTTCCAGCCCTCCATTCCCTTCACAGCAGAGATGTTTTTTCTCATGTTGAGATGGAATTTCCTGTGATTGAGTTTATGTCCATTGCCCCTCATCCTATCACTGGGTGTCACTGAAGAAACTGGCTTCATGCTCCTGACAGCCACCTTTCAGATATTTTTAGGCACAGATAAAGTCCCCTGCCAGCCTTCTCTTCTCCACACTACACAGCCCCAGTGTTTCCTTGTAAGAGAGATGCTCCAGTCCCTTAATCAATCTGCTAGCTCTCCAATGAACCCTCTCCAGAAAGGAATGAGATAATCCATTAGATTTTCCTGACAAGGAAGACAGACCATGTGTTTTCATCTGCATACAGTGCCTTTGCACGATATTGACTTGGTGTAATGGGACATACAAGGAGCAAACCCGTAGCACATTCTCATTCTTCTACAGAAGGGTCATACCAGCTGGAATCAAACCTATCTAAGGCAGTGACATGAGCAGCACTGTGGGAATGCCAGTGACGAGCGGTGTGAGCAATCTGGCAGTTCAGACCTAAGAGCCTGACATGGTGGTAGGCCATGCTCAGCAGAAGTGCAGAGCCAGCTACCAGTATGCCAAAACAGTGCTGTGCCTGCAGCACTGTAACTAAAACAAGACGCTGGTAGCTAGAAACATAGTAAGTTATCTTGGGACAGCAGGATATGCACCTGCATCACCAAACCTCGTGTGTCATCCGTAGTTGGACCAATAATCTACACTAGTGTGATGTGTGGTGACTCACAGGGGACCAATGAGTCCATGCCAACAAGGCACACCAAGGTTATATAAACTGTAGCAGTTCCATTGCTACACACTTCTTCCTTTCCTGCCTGTACTATCTCCTTTCCTTCCATGCTTTACTGTGCCATGCTTTCACCATAGGCCTGAGCCATAGGCCTGCAATACTGGAACAATAAAGGATCAATACCCGATCATATTGGTCAGCCGTATCGATTCCAAGAACCTCCGTCGTCGCCAAATCTGGCTAAATAGCTCTTCTGACAAAAAGAAGTTATCCTCGAACATCTGTGCTCTTGTCCATTCTCACTTCTGAAGAGTTCACTCTGCAGCAGAGTTCTGGGACTGAGCACGCTTCCAGGAGCTTTGCTCTACAGAAGAGCTTAACTCTTCTAACACATTTGTCTCCGTTTCAAACGACACATGGCACAATTTCTTCTCTTTCCTAGCAGCTCTTATTTTGAAGGAGCATTTATTTCTGATCTCCTCTCTTCTTTTTCTGCTTTGGCAGAACCTGTTATGAACAGAAGAAATTCTGAGGGACTGATTGTAGTTTTGTGCACTATTCTCACTTCTGTGTTGCTGTGCAACCAGTTATTATTTAGCAGCTGCTGTTGTAAGCCGGTAAATATTAACCAGTGCTCCTGACCCTACACGCTGTGTCAAAGAACACAGTCTCTCCTGTAGGCAAGCTCTTTGAACATCACAAGTGGATGACTTGCTAAGGTCTTTTGTATGAAGAAATTAAAAAATATAGAATAAGGAAACTAAAAATAGAGAATTGGGCTCGGTTTGTGAATGTGTGCTGCAGCCAAAAATCAAACAATGCTTCAGGACGTGGAGTGCAGCAGTGGACAGTACTTCTGTGACCATCTTCACTGCCTTTTGCTGAAATGTTTCCACTGAACCTTTAATACCAGTTTGTTATTTCTTAACATCTGGATCAGATTTAACAGTATTTATATATGTTGAAAAGGGCTTGGGGCCTGGGGTTGTGAGGAGGCAGGAAAAGTGGCTTTCAGCAGAGGAATGAGCCTTGAGTCACTTAAAGGGAATCCCATTCATGACAAGTTATTTACTTTCTCCTTTACCTTCCCTAAACAGGACTCCAAAAAATCTGTCTGGTGTTTTTGCCCAAGAATTTCAAAGGCAACTGGTGCAGGATTCAATTGCCTAAACACAGGCATACAGCACTGCTTTGGACCCACTAGGATATTCAAACATCTATATGAAGCTGTCAGCCACAACATCAGGAAGACCCATGCCATTAGGCTGTACTGGCTGGATACAAATATTTCAGAGTGATCACTGAAAATCAGTAGCCACATTCACAATTCCTAGCCATAACGCTTTAAGAGGAGTTGCATGGCTGTTATAACTTACTGATGACACAGGTAAGCATCAGTCAGAGAATCATAGAATTAATAAGGTTGGAAAATCTCAAAAGAGATCATCAAGTCCAACCTACCACCCAACACCTCAGGACTAACTAAACCATGGCTTCAAGTGCCACATCCAATCTCCTCTTGAACACCTCCAAGGATGGTGACTCCACCACCTCCCTGGGCAGCACATTCCAATGGGCAATCACTCTCTCTGGGAAGAACTTTCTCCTCACCTCCAGCCTAAACCTCCCCTGCTGCCGCTTGAGACTGTGTCCTCTTGTTCTGGTGCTGGTTGCCTGGGAGAAGAGACTGACCTCAACCTGGCTACAACCTCCTTTCAGGTAGTTGTAGAGAGCAATAAGGTCTCCCTTGAGCCTCCTCTTCTCCAGGCTAGACAAGCCCAGCTCCCTCAGCCTCTCCTCACAGGGCTGTGCTCAAGGCCTCTCCCCAGCCTCATTGCCTTTCTCTGGACACGTTCATGTGTCTCAATATCCTTCTTAAATTGAGTGGCCCAGAACTGGACACAGTACTCAAGGTGTGGCCTAACCAGTGCTGAGTACAGGGGCAGAAGGACTTCCCTGTTCCTGCTGGCCACACTATTCCCAATGCAGGCCAGGATGCCAATGGCCTTCTTGGCCACCTGGACACACTGCTGGCTCATGTTCAGCCAGCTCTCAACCAGAACAGAACATCTGGAACAGAAAAGTCAAAATCAGAGCCTTTCAACTAACAAGAGCAAGACTACGGCAGACTCCGCTGAAAACTGAAATGCAAAACCATAGAGCAGCTACAATGCAACTGCCGTAGATAAGAGTGACTGCTGCTGACCTGTGCCTGCTAGAGGACCTAAACAGGTTGCCAATTTAGTAATAATAATAATAATAATAATAATAATAATAATAATAATAATAATAATAATAATAAAAACAGCCAGGTTGGAAGAGACCTTCAAGATCATCATGTCCAACCCCTCAACCAATACAACCCACCTAAACAACTAAACCATGGCACCAAGCACCCCATCAAGTCTCTTCCTGAACACCTCCAATGATGGTGACTCCACCACCTCCCCAGGCAGCCCATTCCAATGGGCAATCACTCTCTCTTCTTCCTAACACCCAACCTAAACCTCCCCTGGCGCAGCCTGAGACTGTGTCCTCTACTCAGAAGCGAAACTAATCCAAAATGCTCTTGTGTATGAGACATTAGATTGACTTTTATCATGTGCCAGATGAAAAACTGAGATTGTGGATTAAATCCTCCCCTTGTATAAATGGAGTTTGTCACCCACCATAAATACAAATACATTTAATTACACCCAAAAGTAAGTCAATCCTTCCATCCTATACATACAGTAAAGACACTTCAATTCTTTCTGTTCCAGAAGTACTTCCATCACCACTGTGACTCTTCTGGGAGCAGCAGGCAATTCATTTTATAATATTTGGGTTTGGGGTTTTTTTGTCCACACCTGGTCACAATAATATTTGTAGGGCCATTACTGCACAAAGCAGAGAGCTGGGGTGATATTCACTAATTAAAACTAACTACAGATTTCTGTATTTGAACTGCCCTTTACAGGCTTCCTCTGCAATCAGTGGGGAAACCCAAACACTTTTAATTATCATTTTTCTTATGATAAAGTAGGAATCTAAATTAAGCCAGTAGAACTACACATTTGAACTGCCCCTTTCTCTTCACCAGTAACACAGAACTTTGGGTATGTAGCTCAGAAGTAAATGTCAGCACTGCAGATGTCTATAGTTAAATGAGATTCAGCCCCAAGAATAAGAAATGCAGATTATGTTAATGCTTCTTAATAGCAGTTATGCATATTATGAGGTATGGTCAACTGTGGATTAAGGGAAAAACAAGATAAATCACAGAGTCACAGACTGATAGGGGTTGGAAGGGACCTCTGGAGATCATCTAGCCCAACCTCCTTGCCAGAGCAGATTTACCTGGAGCAGGTGGCATGGGACGGCATCCAGGCAGGATTTGAATGACTCCAGTAGAGGGGAGGATAACCTTTGTCTTCAAGCCCATACTAGTCTTGCTATTACAACATTCCTTTTAGTGATATACTGATATTTAATAGGACAATTTATTATATCAGTTCTGTAATGTCCCTGTTAACATATTTTTCAGCATCATAGCCCATCATAAATACCTACATGAACTGATAGAAGAACAGGACCTGTCTCATGGTACAGAGAACTGAAGTAGAGGTGTTTAGATCGGTATGAATAAACACGTATATGTGCGAGGGCAGCAGAGATATCCAACGGCAGATGGGAGGCTAGAATGACATGTGTTGTTGTCACTCTAGATAGGAGGTCATCGAGATACCAGCACATGTCTCTGTTTCTTCTCAGGATACTCAGACAGGGAAACAAAAGGTAGTGAGTAAATGCTGATGGCTCAGGTGGGACAGGATGCAGACACTAATCCCTGCCAGCTCCTAAGTGGAACAAACCCAGTGTGTCCAAATTCACTAATCTAAGATGAAGCCAGAAAATGTTTCCTCAGTGTCACCACAGGGAATCTCGGTCTGCCTGCCTGCACACCAGCATCGTGGTGCTCGAGGGCAGGCAGGCTATGTGGGCATACCCATGTTGGTGGGTTACGTGCTGTGGGAACGTGCAAATTAATGAATGAAGTCAGTTTTGAAACCCCCAGCTCTAAGGTCTCCCTCTGAGATCTGCTCTGTTGATGTTAGAAGGCTGCAACAATATTTCTAATAAAGAATTTCTCCATTTCTGTCAAAGAGCAGCTCCTCATCAACCTTGATGCACTGTTTGCTTTCAAGTCAAATATGCAAGGGCAGGAATTACTTAACACTGCTGCAACACTCAAGACTTCATGAGCATTGCCCCAGATTCTTGGAGGCATAAATAAGAAAATACTCCAGTCCTGTTTAATTTCAGGCTAGCAGCATGACCAAATTCACATTCTTTCACCTGGATAACACTGAAGAGAAAAATGGGCAATGACAACTCTGTCCTGGAAAGCACTGAATTATATGAGACAGGGTGGTTTACAACAGGTTGTGTTCCACAGCTTTGTGAATGAACAGGTTGAGATCTGGCAGTTATTATAAGAAAGAAAAATGAAATGTTTGGGTGCATTATTCACTCAAAACAAAAAGAGCTGAGCCCTTTGCTGGCATAAATTGCCACAGCCTTATTGATTTCAAACAAGAGCTGATTTGTATTGGGTGAACATCCAAGCCATATTTTATAGCATGCCCAGTTTTCATTAATTCATATTGCAGTCCTAACCAGCACTTCTCATCACTCAATTATTTTTAGCACCATACTTGAGAAAAAGCCCAACCAGTCCTGCCTCTGACAATGCCAGCTCCTATCCATTAGAAAATTAAGCATTATTTTCATAACTTAGAGAATGTTAGACTTGATGCTCTCAGTTTACTTATCTATAAAAGTGGAGGAACTGCATCTCCTACACTCACCCAGGTTGATTCAATAATGTTGTATGTGTTCAGCATTCTGATCTCTCTTTCACCAGTGCATTAGATCATCAGGAATGCTTCCTGAACAGAAAGCCCCAGATGGATACTTTAAATGTCTGGACAGAACAGGATATGGTTTCCTATATGATCAGCACAGGGGTGGCTGTATGAGCCATCTGAAAAACTCATAAATTCATTGTTCAGAACCACAGAAGTATTCTTCAGGCAGCAGTATGGGCCTCCTTTCTTCTTTTACTCCAGTCTTTAATTTACATATCATAACTCTTCATTTAAAATAAAAAACAACAGAAAAAAGACAACCCTTATTCTGAGTAATGTGATACTTGCCAGGGTTTTTTTCCCTTGGCTTGTCCATGATTTCATGGTTAGTACCGTTGCTTCTCTATGAATAGAGTAGGAAGAAGGGAAGGAGGGAGGGAGGGAGGGAAGAAGAGAAGGCAGGAAGGAAGGCAGGCAGGCAGGAAGGAAAACTGAGAGGAAGAAGGGATAGATGGAGGGAGGAAGGAAAATATACAGGCAGGCAGGAAGGAAAGAAGGCAGGAAGGCAGGCAGGAAGGAAGGAAGCAAAACTGAGAGGAAGAAGGGATAGATGGAGGGAGGAAGGAAAATATGCAGGCAGGCAGGAAGGCGGGGAGGGAGGGAGGAAGGAAGGAAGGAAGGAAGGGAGGGAGGGAGGAAGGAAGGAAGGAAGGAAGGAAGGAAGGAAGGAAGGAAGGAAGGAAGGAAGGAAGGAAGGAAGGAAGGAAGGAAGGAAGGAAGGAAGGAAGGAAGGAAGGAAGGAAGGAAGGAAGGAAGGAAGGAGGGAAGGAAGGAAGGAAGGAAGGAAGGAAGGAAGGAAGGAAGGAAGGAAGGAAAACTGAGAGGAAGAAGGGATAGATGGAAGGAGGAAGGAAAATATGCAGTTAGCCTGTGGCTAAAGGAATCAACACAACTTACTGCACTGTGAAATGGAGCTGAGTGAACTGCAGATCAAAGCCCAAGTCATGAACTAGTTTCTGCAGTCAGTTAGCCTGCATAGGAACCCTTGTGGATAACAAGCATCTTTTTCACTCTGATAAATCTGTGCCTTATTTATGCTTATTTAACAGGTTGTTTTCAGTGGCTTCATCCTGAATACATCAACATACTTCACCTCACTTTATCACAGTGTAATATACTTGACCTCCTCTTTCTTCATTTAAAGCACATTCAGAACTCTCTCACATGAGTCTGTACTGTGTTGTCTAATGTCAGAATTTATTCTAACTTCATATGCTAAGCATCCCTGGCCTAAATTTGCACTTAAATGGAAGATCTTCTGAAAAGTACATCTACACTGGAAAAAAAAAAAGAAAAGGGAAAAAAAAATAGTTTGGGTAGTTCAAAACAGAGTTATTTTCTGTGAGTAGGCAGCCTGGACCTTACAGAAAGAGTCCAGAGAATTTGTCATAGGATTATAAAATGCTATGTGATTTTAAAGCAGACTAGAAGATTTTTGATCAGCGAGTCTCAGCCCTGCTGTATTTCACAGCCCTGGTGCCTTCACAGGGATAAATTGTGACTGATTCAAATGGTCATATAAAAGATTCATTGCTTCACCAAGCCACCAATAAAATCACAGAATCAAAGAATGGTCTGGGTTGGAAGGGACCTCTGAAGGTCATTTAGTCCAACCCCCTCTGCATTCAGCAGGGGCACTCTGAACTAGATCAGGCTGCCCAGAGCCCTGTCCAGCCTCACTCTGAATATCTCCAGGGATGGGGCCCCAACCACTTCCTCAGGCAACATGTCCCAGTGTTCCACCCCCCTCCTGGTAATGAATCTGCTCCTAACATCCAATCTAAATCTGCACTTAGAATGAAATCAAATTGAATTGAATTGAATTGAATTGAATTGAATTGAATTGAATTGAATTGAATTGACCAGTTTGGAAAAGACCTTTGAATCATTGAGTCCAACTTATTACCCAACACCATCTAATCAACTAAACTTCTCTAGTTTGAAGCCATTGCCCCTCAACCTATCTCTACAGGCCTTTGTAAACAGTCTCTCTCCACCCTTCTCACAGGCCCTTTCAGGCACTGGAAGGCTGCTATTAGGTCTCCCTGGAGCCTCCTCTTCTCCAGGCTGAACACCCCCAGCTCCCTCAGTCTGCCTTTGCAGCAGAAGTGCTCCAACCCCCTGATCATTTTCATGGCATTCCTCTGGACCTGCTCCATCAGGTCCATGTCCTTCCTATATTGAGGGCTCCAGACCTGGATGCAGTACTCCAGATGAGGTCTTCCCACCAGAGCAAAGTGGCAGAATCACCTCTCTGGATCTGCTGGCAACTCATCTTTTGATGCACCCCAGGATGCTCATGTCCAGCTTCTCATCCATCAGCATCCCCCAAGTCTTCTTCCACAGGGCTGCATTCTATCACCTCATCCCCTAGTCTGTGTTGATAGTGAGGATTGTTCTGGTTGTGCTATGGTTCCAAAATCAATGGCTGTTTTCAATTGCAAACATCTATAAATAGATGCAAATTTAGTTCTGCTATCTTGAAGATATGACCAGAAACATACTCCATAGTAATTACCATGGGAACAATTGGTTGATCCCAACTGTTAAAGAAAGGACAATCTGTTCTTTCTTCATAATAATGAATGTAGAAGGAAGCTCAGTAAACACTAGCTTACTCCCCTGGGCTGTTAATATTTCCCCACACATCACCACATGTATCTGCAACCATTCTTTTTCACAGGATCATAGGAAAAATCAGGTTAGAAGGGATCTTGGGAGGTATAGAGTTCAACCAGCTGCCTAAAGTAGGGTCAGCACCGAGGTCACATCGGGTTGTGCAGGGTTTTATCCACTCTGGTCTTGGAAGCCTCCAGACACAGAGACTGCACAACCTCTCTAGGTGTAGTGGTTTCAGGCTATGCCTTTAAAGTTCAGTTACAGATTTTGAGCAGAAAAGTAGGGAAAATATAACTCAATCACTATTAGGTGTGAAAAGGAAAACAAAAGATTGCTCTAAACAAATTCTTTGGGTAAATATCTACAATAAGAGGAGCTGTGCCATAGCAATTCTTCCCTTTTCTCTTCTCTTCTGATCTCTGGCTGTTTTGCTTTGCTCAGGAGTGATAACCTGCTTATCAGCTGGCTTCGGCTAAGTCTAACTTCTCTGCTCCTTTCTCTTGTCCCTTTTGTACAGGGGGGTATGGCAGAGGCAGGGAGGGAGAAGCTGGTGGCTCCCCTGGTCCTTGGCCAGGGAGTTCCTTGTGCTGTTTATTAATTGTAAATATCTGTATCATATTGTACCTCCTGTACACATTCATTGCCTTCCATTGTAGAGTGGAGATTCTGCTTGTAAACACAGCTCCATTTGCTACTAACTGAGTTGGTCTGGCAAAGTTAATGCTGGGGGTGAATCTTCAACCCACCACACTCAGCAACCTGTGAATCTCTCATTTTCCCATATGTCTGCTCCTCCAGCCATGCATCACCTCCTCAGCTGAGGCTTTTCCTCTGGCTTGTGTGTTGTCACAGCTATGTTTTAATCCCTAAATTGGATTTATATTGGTGCACTTTGACGCCTGTAAAATGTCCTGGTGGTAGTAATGAGATTATGCCCCAACTGTAGACTTTTCAGACTTTCCCTGTAAACAAAGGAGAGCACATATTGAGCACATAAATAAATAATCTCAGACAATTTCAAGTTTTCATCTCAATCAGCACATTTTCTATAGGTGGCCAAGAAGGCCAATGGCATCCTGGCCTGCATCAGGAATAGTGTGGCCAGCAGGAGCAGGGAAGTCATTGTGCCCTGTACTCAGCACTGTTTAGGCTACACCTTGAGTCCTGTGTCCAGTTCTGGGCCCCTCAGTTTAGGAAAGATGTTTACTTGCTGGAAGGTGTCCAGAGAAGGTCAACAAAGTTGGGGAGGGGTTTGGAGCACAGCCCTGTGAGGAGAGGCTGAGGGAGCTGGGGTTGCTTAGCCTGGAGAAGAGGAGACCTTCTTGCTCTCTACAACTACATGAAAGGAGGTTGTAGGCAGGTGGAGGTTGGTCTCTTCTCCCAGGCAACCAGCACCAGAACAACAGGACACAGTCTCAAGCTGTGCCAGGGGAGCTTCAGGCTGGAGGTTAGGAAGAAATTCTTCCCAGAAAGAGAGATTGGCCATTGGAATGTGCTGCCCAGGGAGGTGGTGGAGTCACCATCCCTGGAGGTGTTCCAGAAGAGCCTGGATGAGGCACTTGGTGCCATGGTTTAGTTGATTAGATGGTGTTGACTGATAGGTTGGACTCAATGATCACTAAGTTCTTTTCCAACCTGGTTAATTCTATTCTATCCTATCACAATTTGCTGAAATACAAAAGAAACAAAAAAACCCCAAACTTTAAAAAAAAAAAAATAAACCAAAATTGAACCAACCAAACAAGCAAACAAAAAAACCCCCACACCCACCACAAACAACCAAACCCAAACAACAAACCACAAAACTCTCCTCCTTTAGATGTATAATGTAACAAAACTGGGTTTGTAAAAGAAAGTGGAACAGCAGGTGTCTTTAAAACAGTTGAAGTTAAATCCTGAGGAGATTTTTATGATACAGTAATGATCTACCTAGAATTCTATGGAATTTTCTATTACCTTAGCAAAATGCCATATCAGTATGCTAGCTTGTCCCACATATTTAAAGACAGAGACAGGCAAATAAATGAAATCAAGACTGGAGACTGTGACATAAAAATAGAGAAAACAGAAGTCTAATATATACTGTCAGATAAAAGGAGCCTGAAGGGAGATGATAAAAGTTTAAATACCCTGAAGGAAGCAATATCAGGGAATGAAGAGAATTATTCATACTATGTTGAAAAGCTAAACCAACTCATGTTTCCCAGGACCTGCAAATTCTGAAAGATAAAATACTTGGGCAAGACAATATGAACAATTTAGGAGAACAATATTACATAGGTGGGACTCCAGCAGGAAGAATACCACACTCCTCAAGTTTCTGGAGCACTTTGCTTTCCTGCTGGTGAGCCATCCGGCTCAGGTCCTCCAGCTGTCTCCTTTCTCAATGGCAGGCCCACCCACTGCATTCCCCTGCCACCCATGTTGATCACCTTGGTTGGCTGGAACTGAATTCAGCAGTGTTCTTCTCTCCCTGGTAATGATGGGGTTAATTAGTGCCCATCCAGGTCTTACCTATAACATGAACAGATGTGCAAGCCAATTTGTTTTGGAGAAGGCTACTTTGAAAACATGAAGGGTGTCTTGCAATGGCACATGAAGACTTGGCCCATAGCCTCACTGTAGTCAGTGGTAGAAGCCCAATACACACTATACCTGCATTAGCAAGTAGCAGTAAGCACTGCCAGTGGATCAAAAGCTCTGTCACTGAGGATGTGATGCCTGCACCACATGCATTTCAGAAGTGTTCCTTCAGATTACATCTAGTCCAGTCCTGTCTCCTGCATGCTCACTGCCAGCTAGTGTCCTCCTGGAGTGCTTCTTCCAGCCTGGTTTCATCTGAGATGGTTGTACTTTAGATGCTCTGAGATCACTTGGAACCAAAGTGGAGAAACTTGTGATGGTTGGGAGATTCACTTCAAAAGAGCACTCTCAATCCAAATTACAATGGTAACAGAGAATCCAATTATTCAGAGCTGCCAGGCAATTGTCTTCTTAGCCCTCTTCTGCTGCCTTGGGAAGATCTGGGTTTCCTTCCCAGCATGAAGCTCTTTTGCTTCTGCATTTTTACATTTGTGTTACTCACCCTTTCACTTCCAGATTCTGCAGAGAGCACAATTTAAATTGCAGTTTCAGAATTCCCTACTTTGGAGATTCCTGATGTATTTGCTTTTTCACTGGAAAGAAGCAGTCTGTGTATATCACACGTGAGCAATAAGCTTGCCTTTCTCCAGTGCCTTCTCTAAATACAAAGACTCCAATGAAGTAGCCCAAAGATGTCCAGAGATTCAGAGACCCTGAGAAGGAAACCATTGCTTTAGGTTATACATGGAACAAAGGACAGAGCCAACAACCTGCCTATGATAGAAAAGCACTGCCTACAGTCAATGCCCTGCTTCTGGAGAGGTAACAATGCCTCGTGAAAGGCTCTGCTACTCCATGTCTCTGCATCTCCCCCATACAGTTCAGGATAAAATCAGAGTAATCATAGAATCAATAAGGTTGGAAAATACCTCAAAGATCACCAAGTCCAACATGTCACCCAAGACCTCATGACTACTAAACCATGGCACCAAGTGCCACATCCAATCTCCCCTTGAACACCTCCAGGGACGGTGACTCCACCACCTCCCTGGGCAGCACATTCCAATGACGAACGACTCGCTCAGTGAAGAACTTTCTCCTCACCTCGAGTCTAAACCTCCCCTGGCACAGCTTGAGACTGTGTCCCCTTGTTCTGGTGCTGGTTGCCTGGGAGAAGAGACCAACCCCCTCCTGTCTACAATCACCTTTCAGGTAGTTGTAGAGGGCAATGAGGTCACCCCTGATCCTTCTCTTCTCCAGGCTAAACAATCCCAGCTCCCTCAGCCTCTCCTCATAGGGCTTATGCTCAAGGCCTCTCATCAGCCTTGTTGCCCTTCTCTGGACACGTTCAAGTGTTTCAATGTCCCTCCTAAACTGAGGGGCCCAGAACTGGACACAGTACTCAAGGTGTGGCCTAACCAATGCAGAGTACAGGGGCACAATGACCTCCCTGCTCCTGCTGGCCAATCCCCTCCTGAACACCTCCAGGGACAGGGACTCCACCACCTCCCTGGGCAGCACATTCCAACGGCTAACAACTCTCTCTGTGAAGAACTTTCTTCTCACCTCAAGCCTAAACTTTCCCTGGTGCAGCTTGAGACTGTGTCCTCTTGTTCTGGTGCTGGTTGCCTGGGAGAAGAGACCAACCCCCTCCTGGCTACAACCTCCCTTCAGGTAGCTGTAGACAGCAATCATACACAGGAAAGAAAATTCCACATGTTACAATTAGATGGGGGGAAAAAAAAATGTCCTTTCCAAAGCTCAGCATCCCCAGATCATCTTTGATGACAGAGACATTTTATTAGTCACAATGACTCCATGTAAGCCAGAATCTGTTGCAATAACAGGGAAGATGACAGCATAATTAAAAAAATAAAAGCAAATGAAGGTAGGCATTGTGCTCATTATTCCTTTATGCTGTAATATCTTCTGTGGGATAAATCAAGTGGATTTTACAAGCTGCATGTTACAGCACAGAGTCATTTCTCATAGCTTTCACACAAATTTTCCTGCATTAAGCAAACAACTGCCAAATAAAGGCTAAACTGTGCTTTTGGCATCGAGCCACCCTTCAAGCATGAATCACGTTGTGTTTCTTGGTAGCCGCAGACGAGCAAGCAGTAGCCCTGACTAATGACAACACACGTACTAAAATAGCTACGCCTCATTGCTTCTGGAAAAGAGGACAGAGGGAGCATAATCACATTCCTGCTCACTCTGATGTTACACTGATGCTTCTGCCACGGCCAGGCAGGACAGAGACCTTGTCCCAGATTATTTCCGAAGGAAGGAGCAGCTGACCGACGGCAAGTAAATAAGGTGAGGCACAGGTTACCTGGACTTAATTCATTGACTTGATGAGGTCTTGCCATAGGACTCAGACAAGCAATTTGTGTGTCTCTGTTCTCAAGCATTATGCACAGAAATAGGTACTCATTGCAGTTATTATTAAGAAAATGCTCATTGCGAGAGGCTATAGAAAGAATCACAGAATCAACAGGGTTGGAAAAGACCTCAGAGATCATCAAGTCCGACCTATCACCCAACACCTCATCACTAACTAAACCAGGGCTTCAAGTGCCACGTCCAATCCCCTCTTGAATGCCTCCAGGCATGGTGGCTCCACCACCTCCCTGGGCAGCATATTCTAATGGCAAATTACTCTTCTGGGAAGAACTTTCTCCTCACCTCCAGCTTAAACTTCCCCTGGTGCAGCTTGAGACTGTGTCCTCTTGTTCTGGTGCTGGTTGCCTGGCAGAAGAGACCAAGCCCCACCTGGCTACAACTTCCCTTCAGGTAGTTGTAAACAGCAATAAGGTCTCCCCTGAGCCTTCTCCAGGCTAAGCAACCCCAGCTCCCTCAGCCTCTCCTCACAGGGCTGTGCTCCAAGCCCCTCCCCAGTTTTGTTGCCCTTCTCTGGACACATTCAAGTGTCTCAATATCCTTCTTAAACTGAGGAGAAGAAAAAAAGAAAGAAGAAGGAAAAAAGAATCAGACAGTCCAAGATGTTTCCCATGTGGGATAAATCTAATTGTTTTGAGAGATGCTATATATAAGCACAATAACACTGTTATAATAAAGGCTCCTGATTTGTTATTGCAATTATCTTTCCAGGAATGCATGGAAAAGATCCTACCAGGGTAATATTTCATAATGTTTTTCTTTAGAGCCTGAGAAATCGCTGAGATGTTGAAGTACAAGTGCCAGCATTCCTTTCCCAAATCAAGACTGACTACACAGGATTTAGTGCAGCAGCAGCACCACCTCTTGGTAAATTTGTCAGTAAGTTACCAAAAAGGCAAACCAGAAAATTATCAAAGCACACTACGAAGTGAAATGCTGATACAACCTACAAACTGCACCTTCAGCTGTATCCTCTTACTGCCAAGACCCATATGAGAAACTAAGACCCACATCGAGGAGAACTCGTACTATTTATTCATAGTATCATAGTATCAGTCAGGGTTGGAAGGGACCACAAGGATCATCTAGTTCCAACCCACCTGCCATGGGCTGGGACACGTCACACTAGATCAGCCTGGCCACAGCCTCAGCCAGCCTGGGCTTAAACACCTCCAGGGAGAGGGCCTCAACCACCTCCCTGGACAACCCATTCCAGGGCTTCACCACTCTCATGGGGAAGAACTTCCTCCTCACATCCAGCCTGAATCTCCCCACCTCCAGCTTCATTCCATTCCCCCTAGTCCTATCACTACCTGAGATCCTGAGAAGTCCCTCCCCAGACTTCTTATAGGCTCCCTTCAGATACTGGAAGGCCACAATGAGGTCACCTCGGAGCCTTCTCTTCTCCAGACTGAACAGCCCCACATAAACCATTCTTTTGCCACAGACAACATCTTTTTGAGCCAGAATTGCACATTTTTCACCCTCAGTAATTCTGCAGCAGCAAAGGTTTCCTAATTTGCACAGAAGTTTAGAATTAGCATCAGGGTGGTTCTTCAAAGTGAGTATATACCCCCCCCAAAAATAAAGTGTTCCTGGAATAGGCAAAGTCACTGTAAGTGACAAACAGTTTAACAAGCTGTCAGCAGTGTCAGCTATGGCTGTGAAAGCTGAAAGAGCAGCAAATGTAAGGTTAACGAGTGATTATTACTTCAGGAAGGGTGGCATTCACATAACTGTGAAAACAGGGAAATCTCACAGCTCTTACTGATGAGATTGTTTTCCCAATGTGGAATAGTAACTAAAATGACTAGAAGATTTGAAGGAAAATACACCTTAGAAATGGGTTGCAGTGTGCAGACAAATGTTATCCTCGCTGCACCAGTTCTCTGTGGGGTTTTAAAGCAGGAATTGTGACATACCATAACCACAGAATCACCAAGGTTGGAAGAGACCTCAAAGATCATCAAGTGAATGTGTCCAGAGAAGGGCAACGAGGCTGGTGAGAGGCCTTGAGCACAAGCCCTATGAGGAGAGGCTGAGGGAGCTGGGATTGTTTAGCCTGGAGGAGGAGGCTCAGGGGAGATCTTATTGCTGTCTACAACTACCTGAAGGGAGGTTGTATACAAGTGGGGGTTGGTCTCTTCACCCAGGCAACCAGCACCACAACAAGAGGACACAGTCTCAAGCTGTGCCAGGGGAAGTCTGGGATCAAGGTGAGGAAGAAGTTCTTCACTGAGAGAGTAATTGGCCATTGGAATGTGCTGCCCAGGGAGGCGGTGGAGTCACCATCCCTGGAAGTGTTCAAGAGGGATTGGATGTGGCACTTGGTGCCATGGCTTAGTCATGAGGTCTAAAGGTAAACAACATGGAAAGGAAACTGTCATAGCTGTTGAGATTTGAGAAAAAAAAATCTGGGAAAAAATACTAGATCATCTCACCAAATAAACTCAAAATTAAGATAAGCTTTTGACAATCTCATTCTTTCTATCATCTTCACTTTTTCACTGATTGCATCAGGCTTTCCAGGACAAGAAGATATCTTCAGACAGGTGCTGTTGTGCTCAGACTATGCCATGTAGTTTGCACATGGCCATTGCTCAGAAGCATGTGTCCCACTACATGTTACTGCAGGTCACTGTTCTTATTTAGGGCTCAAACTATGGTGCTGAGACTATCCTAAGGCAAACCTGGCCACCTATCACTTGTTCTCCAGCTGAGCTGTTCCACAGTGTGGTCCTCTACTGCCAGTATGAGATCAGTGTGCAATACACTTGCACCATCAGAGACCCAATTCTCCAACCACAAGACTCTGAAAACATGAATATCCAGCTTCCCTTATGCCCCAAATATTGACGTTTTGGGTTTGACCTCTACTAACAGATTGCCTGCTAATATGCTTTATGCAATAACTCACTCTTTTTCACAGGTTTAGGCTTAAACAGCTGGTCACATGACTGTTTGTATTCTTATTTGAAGAATTCTGAGTCCAACCTGGAAGCTTACAAGTATCTTGATTTTGCTGGTCCTACTTTTAATTAGTCATGCCCAACAACATGAACAGCATCGGCGGTTTCAGTGCTTATTTTCTCATACTGGTTGCATATGATCAATTGGACAGCTTTTCTCCTTTTTCAAACTTCTCACTGACAACACATTCATTTATTTACAGTTAAATAAACAGAGGCTACAGATTCAGCTTTCATCAGTGTGACAGGGTAAAGGGAAACATGAACAGCGTGTAGTACAAGCAGTAGCTGGGCGGCCTTATCCCTCACTTGGTCTTTCACTGCCAGCAATAGAAAATTTCAGAGGGGTCAGCAAAGGACACTACAGAATGTGTCCTTTTCCACTTTTCACTTCAGCCCTAGGAAAGTGGCTCTACAGAAGGCTTGTACACCAGCCTCTTCACAAGACAAGTGGTGTTTGCTGCTCTCCAGATGGAAGTGCCACCCGCAAATAACCGCAATGACATTTTCTTCTCTGCCCTCTGAGTCTCCTGCCACAACCACATTAATAAGTCAGTAAGAGCAGGAAATAGAGACCAAGTTGTTTCAATTGACTAATAGAGTTCAGATACCCCAATTAATTTGGTGTCCAACATAAGGCATTTTAAAAGAACCTCAATTTTTCAGCAAACAGTCATTCAGCATTATATGAAGATAAAACACCAGACAGTAATCTCAAAGGAGATGGCAAATGGGGACATCTTTGGGTTTCATTAGGGCTTCTCACAGACCTGAAGATAAAGGAATTATAAATTATTCATATGTGCCTATCTAGAAATTATGCTTTTGTGTCCTGCACATTTGCAAGAGCAGTCACTGTACACTTCAGTACCATGCTGAATTAAGCCCCACATTTATGAAGCATTTATGAATGTTGTCTTCCCCCCGCCCCGATATTGCTATGAAACAGAAGGATTATGTGTTGTTTGTAACAGCACTGACAAAACACCATAGCACTCCACTGACAGCATCTTTCCCTTTGAATCATCCTTCCTCAACCTGCTTTGTTTTTGTATCACTGTTTTGATTCCCCAAAGAGGCACATTTTGTCTCCTTTTGAGGTGAAACAGTTGAATCCAGATAGAGAAGTGCTAAGCATGGTAACAAACTATGAATGTAATCCTAGGAAATGCATTATTTATTTTCCAAACAGTTGTATTTTCATTGAGTAACTTCATTTCAGGTTAATCCTCTATAAGCCTCTGTCTCAACATAAAAAAGAAATGTGATTGGTGGCTTAACTGCTTTGGGGGTTTTCAAGAGTCAGTTTTCCCTCTGGCATCTTTGCAACACCTACATTTTTGCCTAAAAAGAATAGAATAGAATAGAATAGAATAGAATAGAATAGAATAGAATAGAATAGAATAGAATAGAATAGAATAGAATAGACCAGGTTGGAAGAGACCTTCAAGATCATCGTGTCCCACCTATCATCCAACACCACCTAATCAACTAAACCATGCAACCAAGCACCCTATCAAGTCTCCTCCTGAACACCTCTAGTGCTGGTGACTCCACCACCTCCTCAGGCAGCCCAAGACACCTTACCTGTTGAATATATTTCCCCTGTTTAAGTGCAAAACAGATGTCTGAGATTATTTCCATGTCTTCTCATGTTTTCCAAACAGAGTACATACATATTGGGTCTTAAGCATGTTATCTAGAGCTGTATTCTAATATCTATATTCCATGTCCATATGGATATCTATACCTACTCATTATTTGTATTCCCTGCTATCTTTTTGCTGTGTTCTAAATCAGCTTGTTCAGTATCTTAAGGTATCTACTGGTGCCCAGTAACGGGACAAGGAACAATGAATATAAGCTTGAATAGATGAAGCTCCACCTCAACATGAGGAGAAAATTCTTTACTATGAGGGTAACAGAGCATTGGAGCAGGATGCCCAGAGAGGTTGCGGAGCCTTCTTCTCTAGAGATCTTCGAAACCCACCTGGACGCATTCTTGTGTGACCTGTCCTAGGTGTTCCTTCTTTGGCAAGGGGCCTGGAGTAGATATGATCTCTAGAGGTCCCCTCCAACCCCTAATATTCTATTATTCTATCATAGAATCAATAAGGTTGGAAAAGACCTCAGAGATCATCAAGTCCAACCTAGCACCCAACATCTCAGGACTAACTAAACCATGGCTTCAAGTGCCACGTCCAATCCCCTCTTGAACACCTCCAGGGATGGTGACTCCACCACCTCCCTGGGCAGCATATTCCAGTGACAAATAACTCTTTCAGTGAAGAACTTTCTCCTCACCTCAAGCCTAAACTTCCCCTGGTGCAGCTTGAGACTGTGTCCTCTTGTCCTGGTGTTGGTAGCCCCCACCTGTCTACAACATCCCTTCAGGTAGTTGTAGAGAGCAATAAGGTCTCTCCTGACCCTCCTCTTCTCCAGGCTAAGCAACCCCAGCTCCCTCAGCCTCTCCTCACAGGGCTGTGCTCCAGACCTCTCCCCAGCCTCGTTGCCCTTCTCTGGACACGTTCATGTGTCTCAATGCCCTTCTTAAATTGAGAGGCCCAGATTAATCAGTCTAATACTGTATTTGTGGCTCCACTACCAGTTCCATATGTACTGCTCTATACATATCACCCCAAGCAATTTTAGGTTTAGACAGTGAGGGACAAGAACCGGGGGAAAGAGCATGCTGAAATAACGCTTTGTTGTTGTAATCTTGGGTGGATGTTTTTTCTCTGCCAGACCTTCAGCAGGAGACCTGCAGTCCCTCCAGAAAGCTGGTAATTTTAAAGAGTCTGCCAGTTGGAAACTCCTAAGAGTGGCAGGGCTTGCTTTGGGGCTCTTCATTTTTCACTTTGCTTTCCTGATTAGTTCCAGCAGCTCAGGCCTGCCTGTTTTATAAGCCAGGCAGAAACTGATGCTCTCTTGAACTGCTGTTTCAGTTTACTGATAAATAGATCAAGCACGGAATATTTTTCTCGCTTATTTTATTGTGGTGACTCTTCCTAAAGTCACATTAAAACTCTGCTCTTTTATTTCTAAACTATCCACTAGGTTAAAAAAAAAAACCAAAACAAAACAAAAAACCCACCATAATCATAGTTACCATAGAAACTCTCTCTAAGATATAGAACAATTTCTTAAAGAAGTCTGCTGAGAAGTACTGAATATTATCAGAGCCATAACACATGGTTTGGAAGAAAATGAGGGATGGGCTGTGCTCCAGAGCCTGAATTCCTCACAAGTTTCTCACAGTGATGAAGACTATGTCTGCTGAAATACAAATGACTGCTTGCAAAGTGAACAGATTTATCAGAGGATCACACAAGTATCACAAGTCCATCACAAAGTAGTAAAAGAATAATGAAATTCATCACATCTTCAATGTTTTACACTTGTTAGGAGTATGACTAAGAAGTCTCGAGCACAAGCCCTATGAGGAGAGGCTGAGGGAGCTGGGGTTGTTTAGCCTGGAGAAGAGGAGGCTCACGGGGGACGTAGTGCTGTCTACAGCCACCTGAAAGGAGGTTGTAGACAGGTGGGGGTTGGTCTCTTCTCTCAGGTAACCAGCACCAGAACAAGAGGACACAGTCTCAAGCTGCACCAGGGGAAGTTTAGGCTGGAGGTGAGGAGAAAGTTCATCCCAGAAAGAGTAAATAGCCATTGGAGTGTGCTGCCCAGGGAGGTGGTGGAGTCCCTGTCCCTGGAGGTGTTCAAGAGTGGACTGGAGGTGGCACTTGAAGCCATGGTTTAGTTAGTGATGAGGTGTTGGGTGATAGGCTGGACTTGATGATCTCTGAGTTCCTTTCCAACCTTATTGATTCCATGACTCTATGATTCTGTGACTGGGGTGCTGTATCAGTCCCAGCTGATGGCTAATATTTCCTGCATTTTGTCCCTATCAGTGAAAGAATGACAGGATTCCTCTGGATAGAAATAACGTGTTATCTGGTCTTCTCATGGTACTGACATGTCCCAGTCTTGCAATACCAGAGGGGAAACAAATCACTTGTCATTTCAGCCCATAAATGGCTCCCTTTGGCATTAAAAATGTCTGTAAAAACCATAATTACAATTGCAAAGAAACAGAGACAAAACCCAAGTAACAGATCCCACATGCATTCCCGACGCATGACATCTCAGGCGTAAGTGCAGACACTTTTCTACTCAAAGACGCTGCCAAATGAAGGAAAAAAAAAGATGTCAGTGCTATTTGTTCCTGCTACTAAAAAAAATATGTTTTCTAAACTGCATTTCAAAATCACTGTGCATTGAGAATGCCTGCTGGAACACAGTTCAGAACTGTTACAGGAGAATTCTGCTACCACCTTCTGGCTGACACAAATACTTAGCACTTATTTAACCAGCACACACCGAGTTCCTAAAGTGATTGCTGTTTTTTCAGCCTGCACTCTTCCCATGTTGCTTTTCTGATGGAAAGCAAGAAAGACAGCAAGAAAGAAAGAAAAAAAGAAAGAGAGAAAGAAAGAAAAAAAGAGAAAAAGAGAAAAAGAAAAAGAAAGAGGTAAAGAGAAAGAGAGGAAGGAAGGAAGGAAGGGAGGAAGGAAGGGAGGAAAGGAGGTAGGAAGGGAGGGAGGGAGAAAGGAAGGGAGGGAGGAAGGGAGGAAGGAAGGGAGGAAGTGCTGGGTTCTATACATTGGTCACAACAACCCCATGAAGTGCTACAGGCTGGGGTCAGAGTGGCTGGAGAGCAGCCAGGCAGAAAAGGACCTGGGGGCACTGGTTCACAGCTAGCTGAACATGAGCCAGCAGTGTGCCCAGGTAGACAAGAAGGCCAATGGCATCCTGGCCTGCATCAGAAAGAGTGTGACCAGCAGGAACAGGGAAGTCATGGTGCCCCTGTACTCAGCACTGGTTAGGCCACACCTTGAGTCCAGTTCCAGGCCCCTCAGTTTAGGAAAGATGTTGAGTTGCTGCAAAGTGTCCAGAGAAGAGCAACAAAGCTGGGGAGGGGTTTGGAGCACAGTCCTGTGAGGAGAGGCTGAGGGAGCTGGGGTTGCTTAGCCTGGAGAAGAGGAGGCTCAGGGGAGACCTGAAGGGAGGTTGTAGCCAGGTGGGGGTTGGTCTCTTCTCCCAGGCAACCAGCACAGAACAAGAGGGCACAGTCTCAAGCTGTGCCAGGGGAGATTCAGGCTGGGTGTTAGGAAGAAATTCTTTAGAGAAAGAGAGATTGGCCATTGGAATGTGCTGCCCAGGGAGGTGGTGGAGTCACCATCACTGGAAGTGTTTAAAAAGAGCCTGGATGAGGCACTCAGTGCCATGGGTTAGTTGATTAGGTAGCGTTGGGTGATAGGTTGGACTCGATGATCTCGAAGGTCTTTTCCAACCTGGTTAATTCTGTATTCTGTATGCTATAAAGAACTTTGTATTGAAACATTTTAATCATGTTATGTTTAAAACAACACCTGATTTGGGGAACCCTTCAAGAGAGCACCTTGAATGAATTTGGCAACGGTGACCAAGCAGGAGTAATAAAATGAATGAGGAATACAGGAGTAAAGGTCACATTTTCCATAACTAATGCCAGGCCATTTCTTCTAACACAAATCCCTGCTGCTGCTCAAACAGGTGGTCTGAATTCTCCCTTAGCATGCACAACAGTAGATCACTTCTGTGAGTTTCCTCCAGGAAAAAAAAAAAAAAGGAAGGAAAAAAGTGGAGACAGAGCAAATGGAAGCTCTGACACTCAGTCCAGTGGTTGTGAAAACATCCACCAAATAAAAGTGAACATGTTCCTACCTTGTAACTTTTAAGTAGCTGATGTAAATTTAGTCTTCACAGAATCACCAAATGGTAGTGATTGGAAAGGACCTCCAGAGATCATCTAGTCTAGCTGCCCACAGCCACCCTGTCATCCAGACCAGATTGCACAGGAACACCCCCGGGTGGGTTTTGAAAGTCTCCAGAGAAGGAGAGGTTTTTGCTCTTCTCCCACCAGTGTTCATTTAATCTGTTAACTTTATTTTCAAGCTCCTTTGGGTCATGGCATTAGCATACTATGTGTGCCTACATGGATTATCTGAGCATTTTCTCTTATATGGGGAGATGAATTTTTAACATTTCAGCATTAACATTTATGTTTAATTATTCACAGATTCTGTTGTATTTCATCCTTGTTTCAGCTGCAGGAAGGATGAAAAAGATCATCATACTACACACATCAGTGCAAGTTACTACGAAGTACCACTCTGTACAGATGGCTGTACAGACTGTATCCAAGAGGTTTTGCTCTCTGCAGCTGGGTCAAAGGCATAGAAAAATTTAAATCAGGAGGTATCAAGGTATTATTTAGACTTAATCCATATCCTATTGAACCCAATAATGAAATTTCCAGTCCCCTTATCAGCACCTGAAAGCAGACTTCTGAAAACTGATTTAAAATTATAACGTTTTCTAGGTTTCAAAGGCCCCTTGAGAATCCAGCCAGAAGTGGCTAAGCCTCTCTCAAAATGAAATGCAGGCACCTAGGTTACATCTTTGAAAATTCTGCCTTAAATCAACTCTTACGATCACACAGCAAGCCCATGCTAAAGCCAGATATCAAAGGCAGGTGCTGAACCTTAATGAAGCATCTACTTAAATTCAGGCCATGCTTTAGCTGCAAGCACTCAGGTGGATTATTAGAAGCGGGTGCTGTTTAATCTCTCTTACCTCCTGGGAAAAAAACTGGCATTTAAAAAATGTTGGCAATAGCAATCAGAGGAGGAGGAGGAAAGCCTTCTCCTAAAGAGCTAGGCATTCTGCTCCTCCATGAGATGTGATGTTTTCAGAAGTTCTGCCCATCAAATCTGAGCGCATTCTAGCTGAATTAGACAGCTTCTTGCAAACTCTGCAGGCTTCTGACTCACTTAGCTTTACAGGGATTTTAAACCTCTGCTAAGCTTCCTAAAGAAAGGATTTATTATTTCACATTTTGATATTTCCAGATCTGAAACAGAGCTACCTGCCTTGAATCTCAATGAGTCCCCAGAATTGTTTTAAATTTCAAGGACTCCTTGTCTGTTCTGAGCAAGCTGAGAGCTCAAAATGCCCTTTGCCACTGGTGAGAAGCCAAACTACTCAGGGGTCACCCACACAGAAGCCATAGCCTGGAGCTGGAGTCTTGACAATCTTCTCCCTACCCCTTATCAGTTTTATTCAAAATTGATTTAGTTCAGGCTTTTATTGAAGTCCAAGGACCAGCAATTCTGCATGAGCCATTTTCTGGCTTGCAGACAGTGGGACTCAAGGCCTCTCACCAAACAAACTGGGCTGCAAATCAGCAGATTCTGCAGTTCAAGAACTGGACTGAAACATGCCATTTCTTTCCAGGTTTGGGTTTTACAGTGAACTCTGCTGTTTCAAATGCTTGGAAATTTGTTACCGCCTCTTGCATAAGTTCCATTAACCATAGACGAGACGGAATGACCTTTGGCTGGTAGAAACTCAGGATGGATTTTGGCAGAGGAAATCTTTGCACAGACTTTTATCTCTATGCAATAAAGGTGCTATAAACCCTTCTGCTACCAGCTGGCAAACACAAAGAAAGCATTCAGTGTCTAGAAGAAGAGTGCACTGACATGCTACCTAGCAGTGATTACCTGACAGACGATAACATTACTAACACACACCAGATGTGATAATGTATTTTCAAGATCTGATAATATATATTCAAGCTTAAAGTACAATGAATACACACCACTTCTGCCTACCTAAAGCCATCCTTGACAAAGTATTGCTTTGACAGACATCAACATCATTTTCTGTTCATTTCACCTGCCTGTTTGGTCCAAAGCAGCAAATACAATTCTTTGTAGAGGTTTCCTGCTTGGTACAGAGAGTCTTGAACCAAAAAATTCCATATCAAGTTCTTAAAGTATTGAACTATTGCTTTCATGAACATACATTTAAGAAGGATATTGAGACACTTGAACATTTGTGTCCAGAGAAGGGCAATGAGGCTGGGAAGAGGTCCTGAGCACAGCCCTATGAGGAGAGGCTGAGGGAGCTGGGGTTGTTTAGCCTGGAGAAGAGGAGGCTCAGGGGAGACCTTCTTACTCTCTACAACTACCTGAAAGGAGGTTGTAGCCAGGTGGGGGTTGGTCTCTTCTCCCAGGCAACCAGTACCAGAACAAGAGGACACAGTCTCAAGCTGCGCCAGGGGAGGTTTAGGCTGGATGTTAGGAAGAAATTCTTCCCAGAGATACTGGCCATTGGAATGTGCTGCCCAGGGAGGTGGCAGAGTCACCATCACTGGAGGTGTTTAGGAAGAGACTGGATGGGGTGCTTGGTGCCATGGTTTAGTTGATTAGATGGTGTTGGGTGATAGGTTGGACTTGATGATCTCTGAGGTCTTTTCCAACCTTACTGATTCTATGATCACTTAATCTGCTCAATCTGCACATGCTCTTCAGGAGCTGTTGTACTGCATACAAACACCTAGGCATCTCTCTTTTAAAACACTGCAGAAGGATCTTTAACTAGGAGAAATCAATTTGCATTTGCCTGAAGAAACTTACATTGCTGTAATTATTACATACAATCTACTAGAATACATCAGAGAGGTTGGCACACAGCAGAGGACACATAAATTGGTCTGCATTCCAGGTAACTTTAAGGGAGATGAAAGAACACTTTTTCAGAGTAATTTCTGACGTCACTTTGTTTCTGTGCAAACAAGACAACACTTTTAATACACAAAAGTTGGGGTTTGTGTGGTTTTTTTTAAATCAAACTCACATAGACATTTAAGAAACCAGTGTCAGTTTCTTTATACAGCCAAATACTCTTTGCAGCGACCTGGGACAACCTACACGCTCAATATGAGGGCTGAGTAATTCACCAGAGGCTGAGCATCCCCACCCCGCCCCCACCTCAGCCCAGCAACAGCACTGGTCACAGGCTGAGGTGCTCGCCGCTTCCTTACGGCTCCAACCCGCAGAGAAGCGGACTCCAGGAAGCTTCCACCGCCAGATAAGCTGCGGCCAGCCACCCGCCGCAGCCCCAGGCCCAGCCGCTAGACGGGGCCATGAGGAGCCCGGCCCGACGTGGCAAAGCCCCCGCGGCGAGCCCATTGCAAGCCTTCTCCTTCTCAGGCAGATAAAGGGCTTGCCCGGCCTGTTTTTGCCCGTGGCAAACCATGCGGCGAGCAGCAAAGCCACAGACACAGCCAAAGACGGCAGCACCCGCCTGCCGCGGCAGCATCCCACACCACCCCGCCGCTCAACGCCGCTGCACTAAGGCATGGCCGCCGCGACTCGCTTCCCGGCCGCCTCGCCGTGCGCATGCGTCCCGCGGCGCCCTGGCGCCTTCCTCGCCCTCTTCCTCTTGCTGTGGCAGCGGCAGCGGCGCCTGCGCGGCTGCCCGCTCTCCCCTTCCCCCGAATTTTCGTGAAGTTTCCGGAAGGCTCCGGGCGGCTCTTTCCGCTGAGCGAGCGGGCCCGGCCCCCCGGCACTGTCCGGCTTCCGGCTGCGCCGCCCGCTGCGCCGTGCTCCGCTCTTCTCAGCGGTGGGCAAGGAAGCGCTGCCGGCCGCTCGGTCGCCATGTCGCTGCTCTGCTACAACCGGGGCTGCGGACAGCGCTTCGACCCCGAAACCAATAAGGAGGGTAAGAGCAGAGGGGAAAGGTGATGGAGGGGAAAGCGGGGCGAGAAGTGCTTCCCTGATTGCTCCCTCTCTCCCACTTCCCCCAGCGTTCGGTTCGGGGGATGTGAGGGTGACGGAGCGCCGGGACAGGCTTTCCAGAGAGGTTGTGGAGTCTTCTCTGGAGACTTTCAAAACCCGTTCCTCTGCAGCCTGCTCTACGCGTACCTGCGTTCGCCGGGAGGTTGGACTAGGTGATCTCCAGACCCCTACCATTGGATGAGGGAGGGCCTCGGAGGGTTTACAGGCGGCCTGCAAAGGAGGTCTCAGGGGCGGTCCGAGTTGCTGGAGGTGCCCTCCACGCTCTATGACCTCCCCGGCTGCTGGAGCGACATCGCGGTGCGGAGCTGTCACTCCAGCCTCTAGGGACAGTCAGCACCGAGAGGCAGAGCGCCATGCCTAGGGATGTGTGTGTGTGTGTGACCCTCCCACCTTCGCTGTCACTGCGGGTCCCAGATCTTCTCTGGGAAACCGGTGTGGTGCTTTCCGTCGCCGTCCGGTGCGGCAAAGCCATGCTGCAGGCTGCTGCGGGTTTCACGGCGGCTGGACAGCGAAACCTGCCCGGGCTGGAAGTTGTCCCATTAATGGCAGAGGTGCAGGGCTGGCAGTGAGCCTGGTGCTGAGGTTCTTCTATAGCAGTAAGACCGCTCACAGCAGTATGAGGGAAGGGAGGCACTGAGCGGCAGTTCTGTACATTACCATCACGTGCTAGAGGTAGAAAACTGGAGGCCTTAAGCAACAGACAGCGTTCTTTGGAAGGCCTCTGTGGGTGTTGCAGACATGGCAGCTATCAACTACTTTTTTGGGTTTTTTAATTGTAGTATGTGAACTTGCAACAGGTAATTAAATGTAGCTTGTGAGCATGGACTCATAGGATGCTTTGGGTTGGAAGGGACCTTTAAAGGTCATCTAGTACACAGTCTCCAGCTGCGCCAGGGGAGGTTTAACCTGGATGTTAGGAAGAAATTCTTCCCAGAAAAAGAGATTGGCCATTGGAATGTGCTGCCTGGGGAGGTGGTGGAGTCACCATCCCTGGAGGTGTTTAGGAAGAGACTGGATGGGGTGCTTGGTGCCATGGTTTAGTTGATCTGATGGTGTTGGGTGATAGGTTGGACTTGATCTCAAAGATCTCTTCCAACCTGGTTAATTCTATTTGATTCTATTCTAGTCCAGTACATTCATGCCTGCTTTGTCAAGGGCTGTGAGCTCTTGCAGTGCTTCCCCTGGATATCCTGGGAATCCAATTCCTGGTGAAACCCTGAGTGCTGCTATGATTTTAAGTTTCATAATTCCACAAAGGCTGCAAAAAAGGTCATCTCAGTAGGCTTGCCCTCAACTGGTTTGTAAAGTAGCTCTGTGGGGTGAATTTCTATAATGGCCTTTTTGTATTAGCTTAACTTTTAGTGACCCAGAAGATCAGAATTAGACTAACATGTCCTAGCACATGCATATTCTGTGATTAGGAACTGTGGCATAGTGTTTGTTTTTCTGAGCTAAATATTTCCAAACAGAGGGGTGGCATACGGAGTCAGACTTGCTAATGTTAGTAACAGCAAAAGCAGGCAGAGTTGTGCAATGCTGCTGCCATTTAGTGATCTCTTCCACCAACATGCCCTGTGCACCTTTGCCCCAAAAGGCAAAGCAGATAGAGGCTTTTATACTAAAAATTCTGTCTGGGCTTCCATGACCTGTAGTCCTTATTAAAAGCAGCACTTTGTGATGTGTTCTTGTGTTTGTGATCAAATTGCATTAGACTCAGTCTGGTTGGCATGGTCTTTTGCTAGCTGTGTGGTGCTTGGATTGAGGAAAACAACTTCTTGAGATGAAGTTTGTTTTGTCAAGTGACTGGAATGCTTACTGTGCCCTAGACTGAGCAGTTCTGAAGGTAACCATAGTTATTCACTAGCCAGCTCAGAAAACCAAGTTTGATATTTTCTGTGGAATTAGGGAGATTATAATGTTTGGCATCCCTAAACTTCACCAAGGTCGATGAGGCAGCTGCTTCTTAGGCGTCTCAATCTATATACAGCTGTGTGTGGCTGTCGAGTTCAACTGGTTGGTTGTGTTTCAGAACACACATTTACCTCTGAAATACTGAGTTAAACACCAACATAACGTAACAGTCTTAGGATAAATCTACTAGTAGGAAGTTTTCTTAAATGAAAATAGGTAGAAAATAAGGCCTTCTGGACCCCCAGCAAGTTTGGATCTTTCAAGGCTTTTTCTTTACATTCAGCCAGCAGTGCATTCCCATAGCAATAATTGATTAAGGGGCCATTAATCCTGCCTTCAGAGTCTTATGGCTGAAATAATAATACATGTCTGAATATAGTGTAGAAACTCTCATTGTTTCAAAAAAATAAGCAAGAGGCTGACATGAAGGACTGTATGCCTCTTAAAGACAGCCTGAGGGAAAGCATTAAAGGTATGTCTCCACAGCTGGTGAGGTAATGCAGTTACGAATTCACCCATGGCGTGCCTGGCAAGGTACAAATTTCACATGCATTTTAGATGTGTTAACTACTCGTTAATCCATACTCCTAAGGACTTGCACAGCATCTGACATAGAAGGGAGAACTTGATCTCAAAAGTGATCATAGGCTTTTAATTATTTTCTTGTTTTAACCTGTCAATGACAATAGGAATGTTCAACTTCTGTCACTGAAGCCACTGTGAGGTAACACGTGCACACTTGAAATCAGCACAGCTTAATGACAGTTGGAAACATGGTGTGCAAAACCAGACTGAAATTGTGTATTTTATGTCTTTGTCTCAATTTATTCACTGTACTGTAATGTGTGTTTTTTTAAAACTATTTTTTGGGGGGTGGTTAGGTTGCAATTGAGTTCTTTCATAGTGCTGTTTAATTTGGCTATTGCCAAAACAGTAGCACACACTCTTTTGTGGTTTTTTTATACCCTTTTTCCTTAGATCAAAGTTAGTGATGTTGAACCTTCAAGATAAACATCATCACAGAGCCAGTGAAAACTTAGTGTACTATTTCTGAGGTGGTGTGACTGAGAGATGTGGTTGAAAGAAATGATATCTTAGCTTTTTGGAGTCTGTCTGCCTGGTTTTCTTTAACCTTGTGCAGTTCAAACTCTTGTTCCTGTGAAGTCCACCCCTTGATCCTCTGCCTGCCTCTCCTGGGTTTCTGTTTCTCAGGCTGAGCCTTTTCTATATGAATTATTCATAAGCTCTTGCCATACCATGTTTGTCCTGTTCATTTGTCCTGTTTTGTATGGATTTTTTTCCTAACACTGTGAGAAATGCAGTGGAATTCTCTTCCTAGCTTCAGTAGACAACTTGACCTCAACTTCTCAGAGTGCTGAATGAAGTTCCTCAGGTTTAATGACCTTCCACTGCTTCAGGGTTGTAAAGCATAACTTGCAAAGTGCTGGAGCGCTTCCACAGAATACCAGGTTGGTTTGCAAGTTGTGTGTAGACAGATACCTCATTTAATCTTCAAGAATTCAATAGGATCACACTGCAAATACCTCCCAAGTTTGGGTACCTTTACCACTTTCTACTTTGACATTTAACAGAAATAATAGAGTGCTTCAGTGAATAAGCAAGAGTGTAGGAGTAAGGTAACAACAGTCAGCAGTGTGTGTGTGTTGTGAGAGTGGGATTGGTTTGGGTATGAAGTCAGTACTGATAAAAAGACCAAAACAGATCTGACAATTTGTGCTGTTTGCACCTCCAGAAATTAGCTGAAGGTGAGAGAAAAATGATGACTCGCTTTGAACAGCCTTACTTCTTTCCTAGTTGAGGGAAGGTATTAACAGCAGGGGAGAGGTAGCTTGGGGTTTTTTAATTATCTTTTTTCCTGTGAAAAATGTAGATGTTCATAGATATGTTTGTCACTGTTGCTGAAGGACTAGTGGCCCAAAATATGCGAGTTAAGCTGGGAACCGGTGTCTGTCAGACTTCAGTGGTGCCCTCACTCTGAATATGAAATGAAAGAAAATGATCTAAGCAAGGTTACCTAAGCATCTGTGTATTTATAAGAAATGAAAACAACAAAGTTTGATTATATTCTTTTTGTCTTTTACTTAGTATCTGTAGGCAGGTTACTAATAAAGTTATTTATCACTTTTCTCTTTTGCTTACTATTATGTGCACTTTGATATTTTTCACTCTTCTGTTTTATGGTGGCTTGTTATAAAACCTGATACTGTTTGCATCACTTTTAATTTTAGCTATTTCTAACAACAAAAAGGCTTAAAGACTGAATGATAGCACGTGGTTCCCATCACTTTCAGAATCAGGTCATAATACTATTCTCCATGCAGTATATGTCAAAGAGAAGTTCTATAATCAGAGCAATTACATCACACTTAAAAGTAATAAAATATACTGAGGAAAGAAGGAGCAGATAGGATAGAATAGAATATAGAATAGAATCTAGACTAGAATAGGATAGAATATAGAATAGAATCTAGACTAGAATAGGATAGAATATAGAATAGAATAAACCAGGTTGGAAGAGACCTTTGAGATCATTGAGTCCAACCTATTATCCAACACTATCTAATCAACTAAACCATGGCACCAAGCACCCCATCCAGTCTCAGTTGGTACAGTAAAAAGCTGTAAGATACATCAAAAAGCTGTAATGTTAATAGATGTTTATGAATATAAACAGTTCCATTAATGGAAGTTTTGTTTTGGTGTAGTGTTGATACTGAAGCTATTAATAACTAATAGTGTTGACGTGTCTAAATCGTGTCTGTGGAAGACTAGCCTTTGGGTTGGAGTCCTTAAGTGGCCTAGGATGCTACAAACATTGAAGAAAGACAGCAGGCTAATTATCCTGGTTGACATAACAAACTCAAAGATTGGTGTGAAGAGAATTCTTTAACAGAGTGCTTCTAGATAGAAAACCTTGATCTGGTGCAAACAGCTGTATTTGATGCTCTAAACCAGCATTTGATATCTGTAGGGTGGCCATAGGGACAATAGTTTTGCTGACTTACTGGCAAGTACTAATTGTTGGTGAAGGAAAAGAGTGGTCTGTAGGTATTGACTTGCACTCTGTGGAGGTGGAAGCTTGCCTTAGATGCCTGGGTTGTGTGGTATAACAAAGAAAAAATACTGATTGTTTATGTTTACTGTATGTACTCAGAAAGCTTGTTCTGCAGAGCCTGTGCTTTCCTTCAGCTCATGGCATATGTGAGTTGCAAATCTGCATTGTTTTCTGGGTTTGTGGTCAGATGAATAAAGATTCTTAATATTCCTGAATATTAATAACAGTCATTTTCTTCTAGATTCATGCACATACCATCCAGGTGTGCCAGTGTTTCATGATGCTCTGAAAGTAAGTATGCAGCTGTCTCTTTTGAGTATGATGCCTTTTTCCAGATATGTCAAACACTATGCTTGGTTTTTTCCTTTTAATTCCAAATATTTCAGTGCTGCAGGAACCAGTGTTCAGCCTGCCTGTTTGAGCAACCCCATGAAATTAGAAAATCACAGCTGCTCAGACCTGAAGAGATTTAAAGACCATGCTCATGGTCTAAATGTTCTGCGAGTCTCTATGACACATTTCCTATTGACTGACTTTAGATGTCTCAACACTTTAATTAGGTCTTCTGAGTAGGTCTTTGGAAGCATTAAGATGTGTCATCCTCTCTCAGTTAATTAACCTGCTTTGAATTCTAACCAGCTGCTTGTGGTCTTATGTGGCTAAAGCACTAATCTGTATGTGACATTTGCCTACTGTGACAAATAATTGTGTTTGTTAATCAGCCAAACGAGAATAGTGGTTAAGTTTGGATTGGTTACCCATGCCTCTGATGCACCTGTCCAGCATTCTTGGGATACATCTTCAGTAGTGAATTAAATATACCTGTGAGTGGTCTGCAGTGTTTAGGCCAGCTGCAAAGTCCATATCCATTATATTTGTTTTCCTATTTCAAAATCTACTGACTGCATTCAAAGAGAATGATGTGAGAGACAACTGCCAAAAGGGTTCAGGAAATCATTCTCCCAATTCAATTGTGTACAGTCAGAAATCTGGCATCCAGAAATGGAGCCTGGCTCTACTTGTGGCTGTCAATGGGTCTATGTCCCAGTGGAGGCCAGGGACAAGTGGAGTCCCTCAGGGATCAGTCCTGGGACCAGGCTTGTCCAACATCTTTGTGGGTGCCATGGACAGTGGCATTGAGTGCACCCTCAGCAAGTTTGCTGATGACACCAAGCTGTGTGGTGCAGCAGACAGCTGGAGGGAAGGGATCCATCCAGAGGGACCTGGACAGGCTGGAGAGGTGGGCACAAGCCAACCTCATGAGGTTCAACAAGACCAAGTGCAGGATCCTGCAGCTGGGTCGAGGCAATCCCAGGCACAAATCCAGGCTGGGCAGTGACTGGCTGGAAAGCAGCCCTGAGGAGAGAGACTTGGGGGTGCTGGGGGAGGAGAGGCTCACCAGGAGCTCTCAGTGTGCACTTGCAGCGCAGAAAGCCAATCAGATCCTGGGCTGCAGCAAGAGAAGTGTGGCCAGCAGGGCAAGGGAGGTGATTCTCCCCCTCTGCTCAGCTCTGGGGAGACCCCACCTGGAGTACTGCCTCCAGTTCTGGAGCCCCTATTACAAGAGGATATGGACATGCTGCAGTGTGTCCAGAGAAGGGCCATGAGGATGAGCAGAGGGCTGGAGCACCTCTCCTCTCAGGACAGACTGAAGGAGCTGGGGCTGTTCAGTCTGGAGAAGAAAAGGCTCTGAGGTGACCTAATTGTGGCCCTCCAGTATCTGAAGGGGGCTACAAGAAGGCTGGGGAGGGACTGCTCAGGATCTCAGGTAGTGATAGGACTGGGGGGAATGGAATGAAGCTGGAGGTGGGGAGATTCAGGCTGGATGTGAGGAGGAAGTTCTCCACCATGAGAGTGGTGAAGCCCTGGAATGGGTTGTCCAGGGAGGTGGTTGTGTCACCATGCCTGGAGGTGTTTAAGCCCAGGGTGGATGAGGCTCTGGCCAGCCTGATCTAGTGTGAGCTGTCCCTGCTCATGGCAGGGGGTTGAAACTAGATGATCCTTGTGGTCCCTTCCAACCCTGACTGATACTATGATACTAACTGCATTAGCACAGATGCCCTTTCATAGGACACCAAAATGCTATTTAACCAAGCTTCAGGAGCTGCTTCTGCTGACAGTGCATTGCACTCCTGTTCCCTAATGGGGTGTTTTGTGGACTCCTGGAAGCTTGTGTGTGTGTGCTGGCTGGCATGTTTTCTGTGAGCTATTGCCCATACTGCAGCCCATGACTCTGGAATTGGGCATCATGTGCCATTGGCACGTTGCAGCAGATGCTGCTGGGTCATATGTGCCACAGTTACTTAGGCTGTGGCAGTTTGTTTTGTACAGAATCATAGTTGTACTCACAACTGCCTCATGAAACAGGCAGACATTAGTTACCTGTAAAGCTTGTGTTTATTCCCTCTTCCTCTTACATATGCACTGTTTTTAGGACAAGAGGTACTTCCCCCTGCCCCCTTATCCTACCTCTTAGCCTAATTAACAATTTATCATAGAATGGTCTGGGTTGGAAGTGACCTCCAAAGATCATCTAGTCCAACCCATCTGCAGTAAGCAGGGGCATCCTCAACTAGATCAGGCTGCCCAGAGCCCTGTCTGGCCTCATAATTTTGTATGAGCAATTTTCTTCCTACTCTGGATCCTAGATAATCCAAGTGAGCAGAATGAGACTTCTGTCTCATCAGCTATGGAAATCGTTAATATTTTGAGGGTATTTTTACCCACCTAGCTAACCTCCCTTGTGTCGCACTGCTTAAGCTCTGAAAGCAGTGGTGCATTTCTTAGTCAAACTGTTGTCTCTCATAATGTTCTTCAGGTTCTAAGGTGCATTATTCACAGTGGCAAGATAATTTTCTCTAAAATTGGATTTCTGATTTATGTAATAAAAAGTGCCCTTGATTGCTGTAGCTGGTTAGATGGCTGTGCAGTGCAGCTGTCTAGCTTTGTGTTGAAGATGATGGCCAGCACTCAAAGAGAAAAAGGCCCCAGCATTTTTGGAAGGGGGGGGCTGTACCTCTGCCACAGGTGAACTAGTCTCAGGTACAGCAGTTCATCGTTTTGCTTACACATTACTTTGTGATAAAGTAACATTTGTGCTTTCTGTTGTACCGACTTGTGTCCAGGTCTGGGCCCCTCAATTTAAGAAGGACATTGAGACACTTGAATGTGTCCAGAGAAGGGCAACAAGGCTGGGGAGAGATCTGGAGCACAGCCCTGTGAGGAGAGGCTGAGGGGATTGGGGTTGCTTAGCCTGGAGAAGAGGAGGCTCAGGGGAGACCTCATTGCCCTCTACAACTACCTGAAGGGAGGTTGTAGCCAGGTGGGGGGGGTTGGTCTCTTCTCCCAGGCAACCAGCACCAGAACAAGAGGACACAGTCTCAAGCTGTGCCAGGGGAAGTTCTGGCTTGAGATAAGGAGAAAGTTCTTCCCAGAAAGAGTAATTGCCCATTGGAATGTGCTGCCCAGGGAGGTGGTGGAGTCACCATCCCTGGAGGTGGTCAAGAGGGGATTGGATGTGGCACTTGGAGCCATGGTTTAGTTAGTCCTGAGGTGTTGGGTGATAGGTTGGACTTGATGATCTCTGAGGTCTTTTCCAACCTTGTTGATTCTATGATTCTAAGCTGGCACCTAACTCATTATGCAAAATACTGCCTTATATTCAGCAAACTTACTGGTTAAGGCAGCACAAATGAAATAAAAATGTTAACAGTCTCTGGCTTTTAAAAATGCAGATGGTGATGATATTGTCCAAAGAGGAGGACAAATAAAATCTCTAAGTGTGATGTGTTGCATCTTGTAAAGGAATATAATTAGCCTTTTGCTTTTTACAAGCTGTTCCCAAGCCAGGTGGTCATCTTTGTTTTGTTTTTATCCCCCAAAATGCTTATAGGGTTGGTCATGTTGTAAGAGAAGAACAACAGACTTCTCTGACTTCTTAAGCATTGTGGTATGTACTCATGACTATTTATCATTTCTATACTTGTCAAATGTCAGTGATAAATGGTAGAATGTGTTTGTATGTTTGAAGTTTGCCTTATTTTGTTAACACTGTCTTAAGTCTTGCATGCCCTGTTCATCTTGGTAGAACATCAAAGTTGAGTTCCATGTTCAGGCTTTGGTGGTTGAAATTAGTTCTATCATAACCTATTTAGATGCTTGTTAGCAGTGAAGGAAAGTCAGTACTTTTTGTTATTCTGCTTGATTATGGAAAAGTATGCATTTTTCCTTTAGTTGTAGGATCTCCTTTGCAGCCAGTGTTTAGAATGTGCTAAAGGAGAAGATGGGCCTGAGGAAATCAATCAAGAAAACTTATTACAGTTTTTGATATTTTACACTGTAGAATAAACCTTTGCTTTCCACAACAGGGCTGTACAAAGGGTCTTCATAACAGTGAGAAACCTCCTGAGCCTGTTAAACCAGAAGTCAAAACAACCTCTGAACGAAAGGAGCTAGCTGAACTCAAGCCCAGATTTCAAGAACACATCATTCAGGCACCAAAACCGCTGGAAACAATTAAAAGGCCAAGGTAGAGTATTTGAAACTCAGTTTTGCCCAAGTTGTGGTAAGCTGACCAAGTTAAAGCTTGTTCCTGTAAAACTTCCCAAATTGCCTTTCAAAGAGCTTGTGTTTGGTAGCAGTTATGATGTTACTTTAAGCTTTGAAGTGAGATGCAAGTATTCTGGTTAGGACAAGGTAGTACTGGATTTCTCAGCACCTTCCAGAAAACACAAACTGCAGTCTAAAGCCTCACAGCTTAAAAAGCCACCAGCAGTTCTCTTCAGTGAAGCAGTCCTCAAAAATAATTCTAGGGTGCCTGTATTTAGATTCATTAATCTCTGATTCATTTTTGCTGTTGTAGAATATTTAGGTTTTCACCTTGGAAGCCATGACTGCCTTCTAAATTTCCAGTATCTTTTTCCATAAACAGTAAGAATTGCCACTTACAAACCTAGTTTGTTTGGTTGTTGTAGGGGAGATGAGACAGGAAGAGCCTTGTAGCAAGATTAAAGGTTACTACTTTGTTGTTGCTTGTAAATTATTTCTCATCAAGCTGACATGAATACATGGACTTGTTTTAGCCCAGATGAACCAATGACAAAACTGCAGCTGAAGGTGTCAGCTTCCCTCAAGCAAGCATTAGATAAACTGAGACTGTCATCAGAAAGTGAAGAGAAAAAAGGTAAGGCTGTAGGGAGGTTAAGTAGGTGTATGATGCTACTCATCACACGAACAAGTTAAATGCTGGGTTTTGTTGAAGTCATTATTTCACATAATTATGTTCTTAATCTGGGAAATACCTTCCTGTCTAGGGAATGACAATCAACTTTTAAATGTGAAGAATATGGAGACTTGGGTGTTAGGAGCAGTATGTTGTCATTAAAGTTATTTGAACTGGCTGGGTTTGTAAGTTTTCCTGGTTCAAATGGGCATGATGGGAACATCCATCTCTGACTATATGATTGAAAGAGTTCCCAGGAAATAGATTTCCCCCATGTCATTGCAAGCATGAGGTCATACAAAGCCTTCCTTAAACTGGTGATATTCCTCTGAAGATCAGTTGATTCTCCTCCATCTGTTTTTCCTCTTTTTTTTCTCCACAGTTTATTTGGAACTTGGTTCCAGAGCTACACTGCTCCTTAAGAAATGCTTTCTAATTTCAGCCTACGTTTGTGGCTTTTTTATACTCTTGCTCTTGTGCCAAAGCTGTCATTTGGCTCTTGCTTCTCCTTGGTATCCAGATTCTTTCCTTGTGTGTATTTACATGGAGCAGTTGGACCATTTTACACATTTAGTTCTACAAAACCAAACAAGATGAGTGATTGTTTTCTCCCTCTATGATTCTAATAATCATCTTCATCAGGGTTTGTGTTTTGGTTTGGTTTTTTCCCCCTGTTTAAAGCACTGTAAAGATGTAGAACCTAGAATCTGATTCTTAGGTGTTACAGCTTTTGGCATGCTTGCATTATTTCTGTTTGCATAGAATCTGATTCTTAGGTGATACAGGTTATGTCATGTTTGCATAATTTCTGTGGGAGAGGGTTGGTTGGGTTGGTTTTTTTCTGATCTACTCCTTAGCTCATTTTAACTCTTAATAAAAGCAAATTATTTACTACATCATGCAGTTCAGTTACTATTTTCCATAACAAGATTCTGTTTACAGAGGAAGACGGTGATGAAATCAAGATTGGGACTGCATGTAAAAATGCAGGCTGCTCAAAAGTAAGTGGTTCAGTTCCACTCTTAAACTCAGTTGCTAAACCAAGTGCACAGTTTTGTTTTGTTTTTCTTTCCTGAATGTTTTTCCATGGGCTACAAATTGATTTGGAAATGGCTCAAAGTCTTAATGAATGCACACAGTTTGGTATGAATAAATGGGGGCTGTTCTGTACTGGGCGTGAAGTAGGTCTAAGATTACCTTTTCTAATGCCTGTCCTGAAGGTCTACTTTGTAAGCTTGCCAAAGCCATGTTACTGTTGTGTTTCAACTTAAAGTATTAAATATAATATTGGTGAAGGGTGGCTTACTGATAACACTTCAGTTACTCTTGATAACATGTCTAGGTCAAAAGCATCTGCAGATCTTACCATTTAATGCTTCCCTTAGAAAAATCCACAAAGAAAATGGTTTAATACTTTGAGCACCAAAATTAGTCTTTATAGTAGAGTCATTTATTTTCTAGTTATGTACTTGTTTTCTCTGAATGTTCAGAGAGAAAGTGACCTTAATGAGCAAAGATCATGTCACCATTGATGGATGCCATTGAACTAGTACAAAGTATAGCTGTTAGAAGGAGTGCCAGGGAGCCTTCTGTGAATGCAGGCTGAATGGTTACTTTAAAAGCTGGAGCACACCATTAGATCTAGGTCACTACAAAGCTTTTGAGTAAATACTTTGTTCAGTGTTTCTCTTGTGGGTTGTGTTTTGCTATTTTCCTTGGGTCCACATGCTGTAACAATAATACATCTTAAATGCTTTGCTTTCGTAGACCTATGAAGGACCACAAAGCGCAGAAGAAGTATGTATATACCATTCTGGTGTACCTATATTCCATGAAGGGTTAGTATTCAGTACACATAATACATGGGGGTTTTTTAATGTCTTCCTGATTTCCTTGAAATGTTGCCCTGGTTTTATTCTGTATTTCTTCTTCAGTCAAAAATGGCAATGCTTGAAGAGGGTATTCTGAATCAACAGTTATATTGCTTAAAGGAAACTTCTGAAGTATTCACTGTAGATTATGTCCTAAATATTGTTTCATTGCTTTGCAAACTTTCAAGGATGAAGTATTGGAGCTGTTGCAAAAGAAAAACATCTGACTTCAATACATTTTTAGCTCAAGAAGGCTGCACAACAGGGACACATGTATGGACTAAGAAGGATGCAGTAAGTAGCATTAACATTGCATTCTATAGCTGGCCTTTCTGCATTTTTAATACTGAAATGTAGCCATTAGCTTGACTGAATTGCTGCTGCAGTGGAGCTGTTATGGATCACTACCCCTGAAATAATGTGGAGGATCTTCTGCGTACCATGACAACAGAGAAAAGTATTTTGACTTAATCTCTGGTAGAAGTATGCTTGCAATAGAGTACAACACGTAGTAAAAGTGGTTTTGACAAGTTCAGAAGGGGGAAAAAAAGGTACTCTTATTTTGCTTTGATAGTTAAGAAAGTCAATAGTATTCCACATAGAATATATTCCATATATATTACTTTTAAAAAAGTCCATTAGAATAGAATAGAATTAACCAGGTTGGAAAAGACCTTTGAGATCATCGAGTCCAACCTATCACCCAACACCATCTAATCAGCTAAACCATGGCACCAAGCACCCCATCCAGTCTCCTCTTAAACGCCTCCAGTGATGGTGACTCCACCACCTCCCTGGGCAGCACATTCCAGTTGTGTTTCATAGAATCAATCAGGTTGGAAAAGACCTCAGAGATCATCAAGTCCAACCTATCACCCAACACCTTATGACTAAAGAGGTCATGACCAAAGACCATTAAGAGGGGAGCTGTACATGTTTCATAGTGTTGTGGGATTTTTTTTCCCCCATCACAGTGTCCTCATTTTTCAGTGTGGTCTCTGTCATAAACATTGGGTTTTTTCACTTGTGATTTTTGACAGGGACCAGTAGCTGAAACATTTAGTGAGAAGAGATATAAGTGGAGTCCTGCCATCTCCTGTGAACATAAAATGTAGTCCTCAACAGCAAATAAACATAGCTGATAAAAATAATCCTGTGAATTTTATCCTGATTATTCTTGTAAAACTACTTCTGAATGCAATTTTAAGTCTTTTTTTCTCTGTACCTTTTTTCCTTCTATAGGGTAAGAAAGTAGTTCCATGCAGGCATGATTGGCACCAGACTGGAGGAGAAGTGACTATTTCTGTATATGCTAAAAACTCTGTTCCTGATCTGAGCTATGTAGAAGCAAACAGCACAATGGTGAGTATCTACATTAAGATGTAATTATGATTTGTTTTAATTCTTATAGCAGCCTGAAGTTAGGAAAACCTGGCTTCTACTCAATTTACAAGACAGACTTAAGAATCATTTTTGCATAAGGGTGAGGTTGTAGCCAGGTGGGGCTTGGTCTCTTCTCCCAGGCAACCAGCACCAGAACAAGAGGACACAGTCTCAAGCTGCACCAGGGGAGGTTTAGGCTGGATGTTAGGAAGAAATTCTTCCCAGAAAGAGAGATTGGCCATTGGAATGTGCTGCACCCAGAGGTGGTGGAGTCACCATCACTGGAGGTGATGAGACTGGCTGAGGCACTTGGTGCCATGGTTTAGTTGATGAGATGGTGTTGGGTGATAGGTTGGACTCGATGATCTCAAAGGTCTTCTCCAACCTGGTTTAATTCTGTATTCTGTAATTTAATATTCCTCACAGTATGCAGTTTCACAAGTACTATATTTAAAATGCTTCTGTGATTTCATAGTCATGCATTTGGAGGAAATGGTACAGCTTCCAGGATGTGGGTATGGCCACTCTTGACTGTGATACAGTATCGGAGTAGGTGGGAACAGATTTTTCACTTCTTTCTGAAGGACAGTTGGTGTTGGATGATAGGTTAGACTTGATGATCTCAAAGGTCTTTTCCAACCTGGTTTATTCTAGTCTAGTCTGTCTGTTCTATTCAAAATGTATCATCTATTGCTGAGGCAAAATGGGATTGATACTGCAAACACCATTCTCATTTAACAGAAGAAAATAGAGGTGTGTTCTAGAAGGTAATCCTGTTACCTCATTCTACAGCCATGGCATCACACATCCTTCTTGTAAGTCATAGAGTTGCTCCTTGCTTTGAAGGTTCATTTTTTTTGTTTAATCATTTTCAAGTACAGAGGTGAAAAAGAACCTGAAGTTGTGAGCCTAAAGAAGAAGAGTATTGTAAAGAATTTTCCCAGGTGTTAAGAAACTATGTGTATGTTAGGAGTTTGCATATTGAGATAATGGACTTTAGCTAAGAAGGGTTTTTTAACTTTACCTTTTGGTGGTGTTTTGGTTTGGGGTATTTTTCACAATTGTTTTCCCCCTTGCATCAGAGAACAGAGGATAATACTGAATCATTTCTCTTTTCACTAATGTGAACATTTTTTAGATCATTTGATCAATTTGCTCATTGCAGGATCTGAATCCTAGTGTGATGTATTTTGTTTAGATACTCGAGGTGTTAAATGTTTTGTAAGCCTGACAGAATTTTCTTTTGTGTTTCTTCTTAAGTTAAATATCCACATTGTGTTTGAAGGAGAGAAGGAGTTCCATCGGAGTGTGAAATTATGGGGAGTAAGTATGGGGGGGGGTTATTAAAACAAACTAACAAACAAAGCCCCCAACAACAACAAAAAACAGCCTTACCCTCAACTTTGTCTCTTTCAAAGAGTGTGGTGTACTTCATTACTGTGCTTATTGAAAGAAATTCAGTTGCATGTCATTGCACTAATTGCCTTTAAATCTGAACCTAATGTCCTGTGTAAGCAGCTAGGACATCAGAGTTGATTACTGCTTTGAGGCAAAGGTGATCTCCTGAGGTCCTGTCTGATCCCAACCCCATGACAGCAGGGCGGTAGAGAACCCGTGGCAGTATGTAGTTGCATGTCTGTGTTAGACCAGTGTGTGAGCCAGCAGGGCGCCCAGGTGGCCAAGAAGGCCAATGGCATCCTGGCCTGCATCAGGAACAGTGTGACCAGCAGGAGCAGGGAAATCTTTCTGCCCTGTACTCAGCACTGGTTAGGCCACACCTTGAGTCCTGTGTCCAGTTCTGGGCTCCTCAAGTTAAGAAGGATGTTGAGACACTTGAATGTGTCCAGAGAAGGGCAATGAGGCTGAGAAGAGGTCTGGAGCACAGCCCTGTGAGGAGAGGCTGAGGGTGCTGGGGTTGCTTAGCCTGGAGAAGAGGAGGCTCAGGGGAGACTTGATTGCTGTCTACAAGTACCTGAAGGGAGGTGGTAGCCCAGTGGGTGTTGGTCTCTTTTCCCAGGCAGCCATCACCAGAACAAGGGGACACAGTCTCAAGCTGTGCCAGGGGGAAGTTTAGGCTAGAGGTGAGGAGAAAGTTCTTCCCAGAAAGAGAGATTGGCCATTGGAATGTGCTGCCCAGGGAGGTGGTGGAGTCACCATCCCTGGAGGTGTTCAAGAGGGAATTTGACATGGCACTTGAAGCCCTGGTTTAGTAGTCCTGAGTTGTTGGGTGGTAGGTTGGACTTGATGATCTCTGAGGTCTTTTCCAACCTGATTGATACTACGTTTCTATGTCTTTTCTGTTGTAGGTAATCGATGTGAAGAGGAGTTACGTGAACATGACAGCTACAAAGATCGAGCTGACGATGAGAAAAGCGGAGCCCCTGCTCTGGGCGAGTCTGGAGTTACCAGCAGTCAGCACACAACAGAAAAAAGAGGGGTCAGATCAATAATAATTCCAGGAGACAAGTTCTTTCCCATTCTGAATTGGTGACTTGCTACTGTAATCATATATTTAACTTTTATATAGATTCTTTTTTGTCTGTCATGCTGGCTCCTATGTTCCATTCTACAACCAAATTTGACGCACAGTGGCTGGGGGTGTACACTTGAAGGGTAGCAGCTCTTTCTGCTTGTGTCTTTATTCTAGCTAGAGCATCTCCATGGGGATTTGGAGTACAAGAGCTATTGCCCTTTGCTTCCAGCCTTACTTGCCATGCACTGACTACCCAAACAGACGTGTTCTCAGCCCACCCCATGTGTTCACTTTTCAGCTGTTTGGTTTAGACAGGATCTGCTGGGTAGTACATGGTAAATTCAGCACCCTTCATGATGAAGCATATGGTAACAAAGATGCAAAGATCTGAGTTGATGAGGTGATCAGCATGCAGTCCCCTCTCTAGAACAAAAAAGAGATGTAAAAAAATGAAAGAGCACTTGTTGACCTGCGGTTGTTCTTCTGAAGCTAACAGTAGTTTCGATACCTGGTGGCTCTGTAGGGATGGAATAAATGGTATTTGCTAAGGATTTCAGTACTTGCTGACTCTAGCTGTCTTTCCTGTCTAAAAGCAGGAGGTTAGATTAAAATAAAAGCTGGCAAGAGGAGGGTTTTTTTGGTTTTTAATTTTTCTTCTGTCTCTTTGGTGTTTGACTTGTTAAATATAAAAATGAATGGGCAAAGAAAGGGCTGAACAAGTCAGCAGCTGGGCTGGGGAGGATGTCCCAACAGCAGACTATTGTAAAGTTACCCAGGTGCTGTAGAGATTTGACAGTTTCCAGAATGTGTATTCTAGCCTATTGTACAACATGCACAATGGTGAAACAATGAGCAGTTGGAGAGGCGATGGAGGAGAAGCCAGTACACAGGGTAGGTGTCTCAGGAAAATTATTTCCATGTAGATAGGACTGCTTCTGAGGATGGTCCTACAGGAACTAAATTTATCTGCAGGACAAATCTTAGGAGAAACAAACCAAAAGCTTTAAAATGTCTGTGTCAAAATTGTTCTTAAATTTAAACTATTTTTTAAATATTTTAAAGTATTTCCTTAGAAGAGGATGAGCAGAACTCTGTAACTAGAAATCAAGACCTTGTTTGTGTTTTCAGTTCTCCCATCAATAAAGCTCTGTGGCTGAAAAGAGGATAGTTTTAAAGAGGAGATTTTTATCCAAGCAGCAGCACATGCAGTAATGCTGCTCTGTGTTTCTGCTTGACACAGCTTCTTACTTCTGGGCTGCAGCTGGAAGAAAAGCAGTGGGTTTGTATGTGTGATGCAAAATGCACATGATTGTTCACTGTGCCAAAACTTGGATGTGTAACCAGGTGATCCTGTGGACTTCTGAAATGTGTGGATGCTCATCCACCTACCACTTTGGCAGAGCTGGAGTAAAGGCAAGGGAAATGTAGTAAAGACATTAAGAAGTTAAATGTGGCTTTCTAAGGATGTTACTGTTTTCCAGCAGGTATCATTTTACTTGAGCTCAGAGTTCCTGTCTCTAGCACTACTTGAAATCCTACTTCGTGCTTCAAGTAATAGGAAATATGTTACCAAAGAAACCATCCCCAAACACCAAGAAAGTAACAGCAGTGCTGTAGACATGAAGTTTGTTTTGGTGCTTCTTTACCTTCCTTTCAAGGTCCTCTTTCCTTACTGACTTGGAGGGAGTGTGATTGCTTACTCCCTTAGGCCCGTGTTAAAAGTTCCAGCTCTAAGTTCTACCTACAAGATTCTATTGACCTCTAAGAAAGCCACATTGTTGTTTGGGGGTTTTGGTGCTTTTTTGTTGTTTTGGTTTTAATGTCAGGTGCTCTGAAGTGGCAGGGTGCAGAGGCATACACAAATGTATGCCTGCAATTGGTCCTCTAAAAACCAAACAGATATTCCCTGATGAGTTCTGAACCAACAGGTGGAGTTCTTAGTAGAATCCTGGGAACAAGCAGCATTCCACTGATCAGTATAATCTGATGCTACCAGGATCAGAGAGCAAGTGAATGAAAAATCCTAGATAGCTGTAGCTGCTAGCATGCCATCTGTGGGCTTGTATGCAGAGCTCTGAACTTGGACAGCAAAATGAGCAGGGTTTGACTGCCAGGATAAAGTTCTTATTTAACGAGCAAGTTCAAATGTGTCTAGCCATGTGGATGTGTAAATACCCAAAATACCTTCTGCTGCCCATATTTTTAACATTGTTTTCAGTTTACTTGCATCCTCACGTGGGTATTTATACCATTTATAGCAGGTTTATGTCATTTGAACCCCATTTTAAAGAGCTGCAAGGGAAATGGAATTCCTTCTGGTGAAAAGGTGATTTCTGATCTCAAGCAAGTCAGATTCTCCTTATTGTTCTAACTGGAGAAGAATGTGGATGAGTGGGCCTTCTGCTGTTAATGCTGCAGCTCTGGGGATCCTGTGGCTATTTCTTAGACTCTTTCAAAGTGGATTCTGCTGGTAACGGAGTTAACTTGGCCATCATTTTAAAGAAGCTCCTGTAAAGGCGGAGCTCGCTTTAGCTTTTGCATTTCATTCATTCCTCCTGCTCTTTTCCTGTGGTTCATACTTTCAGCACAAAGTTACAGAACTACTCAAGTATCTTTAATGCCTTCCCCCCAGCAGTGGCAATAAAACCACTGCTGAAATTACCCTGTTTAAAAAATATAAGCAAAAAAAGCCCCAAACCAAAACACCTTTGATCTGGCAAGAAGATGCAGGTTAAACAGCTGAAGCCTGGTTTTCTATGGCCTGTGATGTTTTTCAGAGTAAGAGGGTAAACTTTCAGCCTGCCATAAGTCTCTTGCTTAACTCCATTCATTCTCAGCAGGTTTTTATAAGCTGCACCCATCACCAGGCTGCAAAAGCCGTGCTGTTTTCTGAATGTGAGCATTGTGAGCAGTTGCTTAGAACAGGCTTCAGCGCACCGGCGTTTGATCCTGGTGTTTCATTAAAGGACTTCTTGACAGGAGTGGTGGTAGCTGACACTTCCATGGATTATTGATGTGGCTGTAACTTATTAATAAATGTGGAGAGAAGGTGAAACAAACTGTGGTGTGTCAAACCAATCACAATACTTTCTCCAGAGTATTGATTTGAAAGCTAAGTAGTTTTTGATCACCTAGGCTTTCATCTGTCTGATAACACTGAAACTAATTTGCAGACAGGTGTGTGCTGGAATACTCTTGTTAAATTTACCCTTTGTCCTGTTCTCAGCAATTGTACTGTACTGAACAATTTGGTTAACTTGATAGGGTCTGGCTATATTTTTACCATGAATGATCCTTCAAAAGCTCAGGATGGGTTTACGCGTTACCCACGTAGACAGCACGTTGCATGTCTGAGTACTGACTGTCCAGGTGCATACAAAACTTTACCTGCCCAATCCCTTCTTAATATGACAAATCATGTGGGTGCAGAGGTTTGTGATAGAAAGCCTAATCCTTTCCCTCATGTCTAAGCCAGTTGTCCTACCTCCCATTGCATATTACAGCTGTACCAACTTTGCTTGGTGGAGTTGGGCCTTAGCATACGGTCAAGCACTGGGCTGTTCAGCTACTCTTGACTCTTAATGTGGCATTGATGTAACTTGACAGAAAATCTTCCATTGGGTGATCTTCCAGAATGCATACATTATCAAGTCACCATTTCACTACTTTAGGGATTAGTTTAACTAGGAGTTTTGGCTTGGGGGGGAAAAAGGAAATCTACTTATCCTACATAACTGCATTTTTTGCTTGCATTCTTTAAACATGGCATGATGAGTATTGGTTCAATGCTGTACCTGTTCATCTTCCCAGGTGCTCCTAAAATACTGTGATGCTCATTCAGGAATGAGATCCTATTAAAAGTAATGAGTTAGGTGTCTGCAACAAGGCCAGGTTGGATGGGGCTTTGAGCAGCCTGGTCTAGGGGAAGGTGTCCCTGCCCATGGTAGGGGGGGTTGGAGCTAAATGACCTTTAAGGTCCATTCCAATCCAAACCACTGTGTGATACTGTAAAACTTTTCTAAGGTGGCACTAATTTTGTCATTATGAGAGTTGAATTACAGTTGAAAGGGGGAGATGTCTTTTTGCATGGTTGTTTGATTCTTCACATTCATAAGAGATCAATGCAGAAAGTAATTTCATGTCTTCATGCTCAGTTTTCTGTTGGTTTTTTTATTTCTAAATGTATTCAATAAAATTCTTACTACATTCTGGTTCCACTTGGGGCTGTTGTGACTTCTTTTATTGTTCCCTTTGGATTTGCAATGCAGTTGCTGAAATTAAATCTAAGTGGACATTTTCCCCAGATCAGCCTGTGGGAGGGAGACTCTGTGGGTACAGGGTTTTTTTTGTCCCCCACTGTGGGTTTTGTCTTTGTCTGTTTCTTTCTGACACAACAGCCCAGTTAATATCCTTAAGTTTTGCAGCAGTCAGAGTAAGTTGGTTAGGCCACACCTTGAGTCCTGTGTCCAGTTCTGGGCCCCTCAGTTTGGGAAAGATGTTGAGTTGCTGGAAGGTATCCAGAGAAGGGCAACAAAGTTGGTGAGGGGTTTGGAGCACAGCCCTGTGAGGAGGGGCTGAGGGAGCTGGGGTTGCTTAGCCTGGAGAGGAGGCGGCTCAGGGGAGACCTTCTTGCTCTCTACAACTACCTGAAGGGAGGTTGGAGACAGGCAGGGGCCAGTCTCTTCTCCCAGGCAACCAGCACCAGAACAAGAGGACACAGTCTCAGGCTGTGTAGGGGGAAGTTTGGGCTGGAGGTGAGGAGAAGTTTCTTCCCAGAAGGAGTAATTGGCTGCTGAAATGTGCTGCCCAGGGAGGTGGTGGAGTCACCATCACTGGAGGTGTTTAGGAGGAGACTTGATGGAGTGCTTGGTGCCACAGTTTAGTTAATTAGATGGTGTTGGATGATGGGTTGGACTCAATGATCTTGAAGGTCTCTTCCAACCTGGTTTATTCTATTCTATTCTCTAAAGTGAAGGGTAGGTGTCAGGGAGGTTGGATGTTTAGCAGTAAGGGGATAGAGAGCTCAGTGCTTAGAACTTCTCTGTAGGCAGCACAGATCTCAGCCCATGTCTGTTACATCACCATTTTCCTATTCAGCTTCTGAGCACTTTGTTCTGGCACAAGATTGGCATGACCAGGAATGAAGAGCTGTATGTGACCAGTGCTGACTCTGCATCTGTGGTCAGTGCTGTGAGCCTCAAAGGAAAGGGACTGTGTGAGCAAGTGCCCTGATCTGCAGGTATGTGAAATGCATCAGTGTGTTTTCACTTGGTTTAACTGTTCACCCTGCATGGTCAGTGATGCTGGATAGCCACAAAGCATGCAGGTGTTTCTGCCCCCTGTGTGCTTCTGTGTGAGAAGGAAGCATCCTCTTCACTACAGTACTTTTGCTAAGTACTACAAACAAGTATTAAACCAAAACCCAGTTCCTTGTTCAATATTAATAAAAGCTGCACTGCAACAAAAAGTCACTCAAAGGTAGCTGGAGGCAGAGCTGTTCCCTCACAACCATCTGTGAAATGGCCAATTTGGAACAGGTTCTTTACCGTGAGGGTAGTGGAACACTGTAGCCGGTTGCCCGGGGAGGTGGTTGGGGTTCCCATCCCTGGAGATACTCAATTCCTGCTCTGGCAAGAGGGTTGGACTCGAAGATCTTCAGAGGTCCCTTCCAACCCCTAACATCCTGTGAGCCTGTTTTTAGTCCAGAAGCCTTGTTCTCTGAAGTGTGTTTTAAATTTATAAGTGTTGATCCTGTGACATTACTGCTGAGCTCACTGCTGGAGGGAAACTAACCTGATGTGCCTCTAGCCTTCACAGTGTCACCAAGGTTGGAAGAGACCTCAAAGATCGAGTCAAACCTGTCACCACAAACCTCATGACTAGACCATGGCACCAAGTGCCACATCCAATCCCCTCTTGAACACCTCCAGGGATGGTGACTCCACCACCCCCCTGGGCAGCACATTCCAATGGCTGACAACTCTCTCAGTGAAGAACTTTCTCCTCACCTCCAGTCTAAACTTCCCCTGGCATAGCTTGAGACTGTGTCCTCTTGTTCTGGTTCTGGTTGCTAGAGAGAAGAGACCAACCCCTTCCTGGCTACAACCACCCTTCAGGTAGTTGTAGAGGGCAATGAGGTCTCCCCTGAGCCGCCTCCTCTCCAGGCTAAGCAACCCCAGCTCCCTCAGCCTCTCCTCACAGGGCTGTGCTCAAGGCCTCTCCCCAGCCCCATTGCCCTTCTCTGGTCACATTCCAGTGTCTCGATGTCCTTCTTAAACTGAGGGGCCCAGAACTGGACACAGTTCTTGTTCTTCCTTTATTTAAAATCAGACTTATGTGTAAGAGGCAGAGTTGGTATTTTGTGCTTCTGAGACCCTAGGGGCCTTCATTATTTTTTTTTTCCAGGGAACATCTTGTAATCAACTTATTTGTTGTATTCATAAACATTAACCTCAAGTTTGAATGTTGTGCACTCAGCCATGAGAGCAGGTAACCTTTGCAGTGTCTGCTCACGAACAAAACCAACAACAAAAGCACTGAGTTCAGTGTTGTAGCTCTGCAAAGCAGAAATCTGTCAGCACTTTCTGTGAAGAAATTTTTCCTTCAGTGGCTTTATCACTTCAGTGGGATGCTTGCACTTTCCAAGGGCAGGGAACAGCTGTAAAGAAGATAAACCTGGTGGAATGAATGAAGGACGATAAAGTGGTGTTGGAAGTAAATGTTTTAAGGAAAGATTTTCATATGTTTATAGGAAAATGAAAGAGAAAGCATGCTCAGGCTGGAGGCTAATGCAAAGCAACAGCTCCAACTGTGAATGAGCCAAAGCACTGAAAATCACAGTGGTAGATAATTCTTTCCTGTATCTTTATAAAGGTTTCCCCTGCTGCTCTGTGAGCACAGTGGTGTTCAGCATTTCCTCTTTTCTTCTTGTTTCTCACAGAACCACAGAATATATCTAGCTGGAACAGACCTTAGAGATCATCCAGTCCAACCTGTGACCCAGCACTGAAGGATCAACACTAAACCATGTTCCCACGTGCCAGGTGCACATGCCTCTTAAACACCTCCAGCGATAGTGCCTCTACCACTGCCCTGGGCAGACCATTCCAATGTTTAATAACCCTTTCAGTGAAGAAAGGGTTCCCTGATTCCCTGCCTTAACCTCCCCTGGCACAGCTTGTATCCATTTCCTCTGGTCCTGTCACTTGCCACCAAGAAGATGCTGGCCCCCTCCTCCCTCCAGCCTGCCTTCAGATAGTTGTAGAGACTGATAAGGTCTCCCCTCAGCTTCCTTTTCTCCAGATTGAACACCCCCAGCTCCCTCAGCCAGACCTCACAGGCCCTGTGCTCTCTGCCCTTTCACAGAGCTTGCTGCCCTTCTCTGGACTCGCTCCAGCACTCCAATGTCCTTCTCCTCAGCAGTCATTTCCATTACCACACAGACAAAAAGCTCATTGCATTCATTATGGAACTGCTGCATCGATGCACCTTGCCTGGAGACTATCGTGGGGTTGGGGCTTCTGCAATGAAAAATGGCCAAGAAACCTCCGCCATGGCTAGGTGACAGTACCAAAATGTTGAGCACAAAGTTGTTAAGCATGTGTCAAGTTAATGAATTTTTGCATTTCAGTTTCCTTATGTAATGCACATATGTTTGATCTTAAACTGTCTGACAGGGGTACTTACATAAACATAACTTTTCAGGGGTGTGTGGCAATCTGCAGTGGTTCATGTCCTCAGTTTTCCCACACACATTGTAGATATTCTTCACTGGGAGAGACTTTAAGTGCAGTTGCCTGCAGAATGAGCAGTTAGAGAGCTGACAGATTCTTTCTAGAGCTTCTCCCTGTTCTGGTAATTATGTGTTGGTACAAAACAGTACAGCACTGCCTGAGGGGCAAGTGCAGCCACACTCTGAATGCTATATGAGTAGCTAGTCCTCATGCAGCTTTACCATTTATCAGAATGCAGATGGTAAGAATGTTTAATCTTTGAGAAACCAAAAGTCTGTTCAGGCTCAATCCTGTGAACTGGGATGGTTTGAAAAAGTAGGAAGGAAAGCTCAGGCTCTTTCATCCATTTCTCAGATTTGACCAGAACTAGACACAAAGTATGCATACAACTGTATATAAGTAGCTGTCCTGATCACACAGTCATAGAACGTTAGGGGTTGGAAGGGACATGCAGAGATCAAGTCCAACTCCCCTGCCAAAGCAGGGTCACCTAGGCCAGGCTGCACAGGAATGCATCACAGAATCACAGGACCACCAAGGTTGGAAGAGACCTCAAAGGTCATCAAGTCCAACCTGTCCATAGACCTCATGACTAAACCATGGCACCAAGTGCCACATCCAATCCCCTGCTGAACACTTCCATCCAAGCAAGTTTTGAAAGTCTCCAGAGTAGGAGACTCCACAACCTCTCTGGGCAGCCTGTTCCAGTGCCCTGTCACCCTCACCATAAAGTGTCTCCTTGTGCTGAAGTGAAACCTCCTGTGTTCTAGCTTGTACCCATTGTTCCTTGTCCTATCACTGGGCACCAATGAAAAGAGCCTGGCACCTTCACCTTGACACCCATCCCTCAGATATTTATAGACATTAATAAGATCCCCTCTCAGCCTTCTCTTCTCCAGAGTAAACATCCCCAGGTCTCAGTCTTTCTTCCTAGGAGACATGTTCAAGTCCCACAATCATCCTTGCAGCCCTCTGTTGGACTGTCTCCAGCAGGTCTCTGTCTCTCTTGAACTGGGGAGCCCAAAACTGGACACAGTATTCCAGATGTGGTCTCAGCAGGGCAGAGCAGAGGGGAAGGGGAACCTTCCTAGACCTGCTGGACATGCTTTTCTTAATGCACCCCACGGTGCCCTTGGCCCTCTTGGCCACAAGGCCACGTTGCTGTCCCAGGGATAACTTGCTGTCCACCAGGACTTAGCAACTGTTCTTTCAAAACATTGGGATGTCCCTCAGGTAGCCACTGAGTGCCAGTCTCTGGTGAAAGCTCAATAAATACAGCATTGCCACAGCATTTGCCAGGGCACAAGCTTTGCTCCAGCTCTGCAGCGTTTCAGGACTTGCCAGGATTAAGTTGTCTGAATTAATCTTTGCCTGCCTGGGACTTTGTTTTAGCTTATTTGGCTCTTACAAATCTTCTCCTGATCAGGTGGCTAATGCCTTGTTTGGTTTACCTTTGTTTCTCCTTTCACAGGTGTATGGCATAGCCATATTTTTCATACACATACTAGCAATGAGAAGCTTTTCTTGTAGAGAACAGCATATTTGTGGTTCTTGTATCACACTGCAGAGGAGTTACAGGGAAGGTCCTGGATGATGGAGGCTTATCAGTGTGACACTCACCTTTAAGAAAGGCCAGAGGGAGGATATGAGCAACTGCAGGCCTGTCAGCCTAACCTTGGCACCAGGGAAAATGATGAAGTGGTTCCTCTTGAGCATGCTCACAGGGTATAAGCAGGACAGGCAGGGCACCAGGTCCAGCCAGTGTGGCTTCATGAAAGGCAGGTCCTGCTTGACCTACCTGTGGAAGTTGTCTGCCTGCACTTCAGTAGAGCCTTTGACAGTGTCTCCCACAGCATGCTCCTAGAGAAGCTTGTGGCTCATGGCTTAGACAGGTTTGCTCTTTGCTTGGTAAAGCACTGTCTGGATGGCTGAGCCCAAAGAGTGGTGGTGAATGAAATTAAATCCAGTTGGTGGCCAGTCACAAGTGGCATTTTCCAGGGCTCAGTTTTCAGGCCAGTCTTGTTTAATATCTTTATCAATGATCTTGATGAAGGAATTGAGTGCACCCTCAGTAACTTTGCAGATGACACCAAGCTGGGAGTGGGAGTGTTGATCTGGTTGTGGGTAGGAAGGCTCTGAGGAGGGATCTGCACAGGCAAGATCGCAGCATGTTAGGGGCTGAAGTCAACTGTGTGAGGTTTAACAAAGCCAAACGTTGGGTCCTGCACTTGAGTCACAACCACCTCATGCAACACTGGAGACTTGGGGCAGAGTGGCTGGAAAATTGCCTTGCAGAAAAGGACCTGGGGATTTGGTTGAGCCAGCGGTGTGCTCAGATGGTCAAGAATGCTAGCAGCATCCTGTATCAGAAGTAGTGTGGCCAGCAGGAGCAGGGAAGTGATTGTGGCCCTGCGCTCAGCACTGGTGAGCCCACAGCTTGAGTACTGTGCTCTTTACAGGTCTGGTGGGGAACAGCTGAGGGAATGGGGATGAGTCTGGAGAAGAGGAGGCTGAGGGATGACCTCATTGCTCTCTGCAACTACCTGAAAAGAGATTGTAGTGAGGTGGGGGTCAGTCTCTTCCTCCATGGAACAAGCAATAGTAAGAGAGGAAATGGCTTCAAGCTGTGCCAGGGGAGCTTTAGATTAGATATTAGGAAAAAGTTCTTCACAGAAAAAGTGGTCAGGCATGGGAATAGGCTCCACAGGGAGATGGTGGAGTCACCATCCCTGGAGCTGCTGAAAAAATCTGTAGACATGGCACTCTGAGACACAGTTCGGTGGTCATGATGGTGTTAGGTTGACAGCTGGGCTTGATCTTAGAGGTCTCTTCCAGCCTTAATGATTCTATGAATACAAGCATGATACAGGCAAGGGCCTTGTAAACTTGGGCATAGGATGTGCTGAGAGGACCATGGGCATGAGACCATAGAGAAGGCTCAGGATAATAGTGGAAGAAGATAAGCAGCCCATAATCATGTTAGCTCTTTTGTTACTGAAAGGTTTGTCTGTGTTAGTATTGTTTGTTTCCCTTTAGTAAACAGAGAGGCAGCATTCTCTGATCACACCAGTTAATATTTCAGGTAGATTAACAGTGAACTTGTCTTCACTTTCAAAGCTGCTGCTTCTTGCCCACAGTGAGACAGGCAGGATTCTCACGCCTCACTCCTCTGCTGTGGCAGTGGGCACGGCTAGGCAAGTGCCCACACTCCTGCAAGGCTGCGTGCCAGCATAGCTCTGTCTGGGCTGTGAGCTGAAGCTGGTGCTTTTAGTGCAGGCAGGAGGTGCCAGGCCATGCAGACTCGGGTGTAAAGACCATGGAAGCCTTGCCTGGGACACAGAGAAAGCTGAGGAAGCCAAAGCAGTGCTTCAGGAGAGGGGTGCCAGTTCCAGAAGTATCCGAAGGGACAAATGATCTCAGAGCTAAATCCTTCAGCGCGCAGTGCTCACAGCTGGCAGCCATTCCCCAGCCTGATGTCCTGCTGCTTGTGGGTTACATAGTGCTGTGTTGTCACAACAGTCACTGTGACCAGCAACTGTGGCTTGAGTTGACTTCTAAAAACACAGCCAAGTTTGGAGGTAATATGGATGGCAGCATCAGGAAAGTGTCAGCAGGTTACTGTCAGCAAGCTTGCAAAGCACATCTGGAGGCAGTGCCATGTAAACACTGCAAGTCTATTCTTATCTAATAGCCTCCTGTGAAAAGCTTTTCCCATTATCACCCCTCCCATTTTTTCCCTTTATGGAAGGTTGTAACGTGTTTGCAGTTTACTTCAGCAAGGTCCAACCCCTCCTGCCTGAGGTGCTCAGCAAACTTATCCTTCTCCTCCTCCATTGTTTGAGCCCCCCAAACTCATCCAGAAAATGAATGTGCCTTATGGGTTAGGCTGAAGAAGGAAGAAAATGCTTAAAGGTGTGTGATCCAACAGGACAAACACTGTGCTGACACTGGCAGGAGCTGCCTTGACTTCAAAGATTATGACTGGCACAGGCAGATACAGAATCAATCCATGAGACAGCTCCCAAACAGCTGAGGTTTTCCAAGTTCCTCCTGCAGCTGCTGATTAACAGAAGTTACTGATGAACTTTAGAGCTTAACTTTAATACATCATAGACTTACAGCCAAATCACAGAGTTAAATGACAGCCACTCTTGCTTGATTGGAGTTGCTTTGAGTCCCAGTGATGTAATGGGAAAAGTATTTTGCATTAAAAAAGGGCAGCTCACTAAATTCAGCTCCTCCTGGTCTCTCAAGGGCCGGATTCTGTGTAGCAGGTGTTGCTCAGTGAGGAATGCAGCACTTCGATTCCTCTCAGGAGAGAACAGTGGGGCAGAAGCAAGATTTCTGTACTCCATTTAATTAGTGTTGTTTCCTCGGCTTTGCTGTAGGGGATTCCATGCCATTCACCATCACTCAGCTCTCTTAATGGCACTCTTAAGAGTATGTTAAGAATCCCATGAATAAAAGCAGAGGAATTTAAAGTAAGAGAGAAAAACCAGGTCATGCTGAGTATACCCTGCTCCTACTAGCTGCAGAGAGGTCCCCAGCTGCTTTTTGATGCTGTATCGCCTGGAGACTCCAGCTCTGCTTCCTTGAGGGTTTCTATAGCATTGCCTTGGTGGTGCAGAAAGTCCTCAGTGACTTTCAGACTCGGCCTGGATTATCCAGCACCTCATCCTGCTGCCGTTTTCCTTGGGAATGATGCGGGGTGATGGCAGTAACTCTTCTCTGCAGATGCTGCATAGCATCTCTTACCCTCTGAATGACACCACTTTATTCATTTAAAAAGACCTCTGACTGATTTAATCATTACCTTGGTTTGAAGAGAAGAAGAAGCAACTTTTAAAGACATGTTTATTAGTTTTCACCCTTTCAATCAAGTGCACACAAACAGCAGCAGCACTGGGGACTGCCTGTCCAGTGCAAGAGCAAAGCACTCAGTGCAAGAGCAAAGCACTGTCTTGCCCAATGGCCTCTCCATGGCAAATGCTTGAAGCAAGGAAAGAAGCAGGTATATTTTAATCCCTTTATAGTTACGTATGCTTTAATTCCCAGATGCTTCAGGGCCTTCTCAATGAAAGATTGCTTCTGGATCATTAGGCATGAGCACTCCTTGCAATGTGTCTGATCTTTAATTCATTTGACCTTCCACAGGCTCCTGTAGCAATGAGCTTTACCACATCATCACATAGAGTATGAGCTATCCTTTTGTTTTAAACCTTCTGCCAGATATTTTATTAGGCAGCCTGGATAGGAACAGCAGTAGGTCTTCCACACAAGGAAAGATTTTCAGGCCACTGAGGGCTGCTAGCAAGGCACCTCAGTTTAGGAAAGATGTTGAGTTGCTGGAAGGTGTCCAGAGAAGGGCAACAAAGCTGGGGAGGGGTTTGGAGCACAGCCCTGTGAGGAGAGGCTGAGGGAGCTGGGGTTGCTTAGCTTGGAGAAGAGGAGGCTCAGGGGAGACCTTATTGCCATCTACAACTACCTGAAGGGAGGTTGTGGCCAGATAGGGATTGGTCTCTTCTCCCAAGCAACCAGCACCAGAACAAGAGGACACAGTCTCAAGCTGTGCCAGGGGAGCTTCAGACTGGATGTTAGGAAGAAAATCTTCCCAGAAAGAGAGATTGGCCATTGGAATGTGCTGCCCAGGGAGGTGGTGGAGTCACAGTTACTGGAGGTGTCTAAGAAGAGACTGGATGAGGCACTTGGTGCCATGGTTTAGTTGATTAGATGGCACTGGGTGATAGGTTGGACTTGATGATCTCCAAGGTCCTTTCCAGCCTGCTCAATTCTGTATTCTGTAACAGAACTATACAGTCACAGAATTCACATTCTCTTGACCCTTATGAACATGAAAAGATTATTTTATAGATTATCTATAGAAGAAGGACAGAATAAAAGAAATTAGGTCTGTAGCACACTCTGCATATAGCACTGGTACTGGTTGAGCTAATCTGCTTAATGGGCTGATCGACTGCTTCAGGACCTCTCTTGCAATGCCTTTTCCTTCATAGGTATTGTGAGTTACACAGTGTGCTTTATTTTAATCACTGTTGTCAAAGGAAGTCATTTTAGATCAGGTGAAGCAATTTAAGTATCTGACCTAGACATGACAAATTGCTTTGACTGAACAAAAAACACCCAGACAAATCCAAATGGGCTGTTCTAATACCTCAACTCACACAGTCTCAAGCTGTGCCAGGGGAAGTTTAGGCTGAGGTGAGGAGAAAGTTCTTCCCAGAGAGAGCCGTTCGTCATTGGAATGTGCTGCCCAGGGAGGTGGTGGAGTCACCATCCCTGGAGGTGTTCAAGAGGGGACTGGATGTGGCACTTGGTGCCATGGTCTAGTCATGAGGTCTGTGGTGACAGGTTGGACTCAATGATCTTTGAGGTCTCTTCCAACCTTGGTGATTCTGTGATACTGTGAACTCCATAGGTGCTGAGAAGAGTTATGAAACTTGTTCAGCTGCTGTACTTGTACTTCACTCATCAGGATACCAGGAGAGGGAAATTTTAATGTCACTGCTCCACAAAAAGCAGCCCCCTGATGCAAAAGGCAGCTTTGGGAAGGGCTGCCAAATTGCAGGGTGTCAAGAGAAGTGCTGGCATCACTTAATCCCAAACACTTAATCTTCAAGGGTTTTCAATGAGTTTGAGTTTTTATTAAGCTTAGGATCTGCAGAGCATTTTTTAAGGTGGTTCTATTTATTGAATGATTGAAAAATAAAGAATTTAAACTCCTACCATTTTGGGTGCAAACAAATGAGTTGGAACTGGATTGTGTTTATCACTTAAGCAGTGGAGAATGGAGCATGTAGGTTATCACCGCCCTCCAGCCATCCCTGAATTGATCAAGTGTTGCAGCTTCCTTTTCAAAGAGAGGCCAAGAGAATCTCAAATAAACTTGCTGGCACTGTCCCTTTGAAAGTGATTTTCTACAGAGACAACTGTAAAACAAAATATCCAAGTGAAATGTGGCTCATCCAAGTCTACTCTGACAAATTGTTTTGCGGCCTCACTCTCGGCCAAAGGGTCTGTTTTGCCCAGCTGCACGATTCACACGTTGCCTCAGCCGGCTTGAGCTAATGAACTTTGCAGATGGAGTTAGGGAAGGACACAGCAGGTGACCCAGTGTTATCTGCTGGCAAGAGCAGAGCTACACAGACACAGCAGCCTTTGGGCTGGGAGACAGACACAGTTGCTTGGCTGCCCATACACCACTAACTGAGGCAGGGAAGGGAATCTCAGCTCTGAGGCACTGGTCCTTCCAACACCAGAAATATGGGACTGTGGAAATCAGTGAGTATAAGCCACACATAAGTGGTTTGCTTTTCTTATTTATGAGGGTTTGGATATCAGTCTCTCTCAGTGGAATTCAAGAGAGAGGAATGGAAACAGAGTTAAGCTGTTTTGTATACTTCTCAGGATGTAGCTGGCCATGATGAATTGTACATTCAGAGTTATCAATTAAGCTGAGGAGAAGAACAAAGCGATCGATGCCAGCTGTGCATTCAGCGGATGTGAGCTGTAATTTAGTCCTGTAGCTTCAAACTGTTCAGGGAAACAAGAAGAGACAGCATATTCTTTTGCAGCAGCAAGGTAAGGGCACAGAACTTCAAAGGCTAACTATAACTTTAAAAGCACATTTCCTGGTGAAACATTTGTTCAGAGGTTTATACTATTAAGGAGATTTCTGTAAATGAAGGAGGAAGCATGTTTCATCAGATATGTTCCTCTCATGTGGAAATTCCTGGCTGGCCTTATCCTCTGATGATTCCATGTCAGCAACCACTGACAGATCCAAAGCTGGCTGCTGTTCACAAGGATGAGGCACTAGTGGCTTTTCCCCACCATCTAGATATCAAAACCCTTCCTGGGGCACATTCAGTTCCTGCCCATTGCAGTTAACACACAGGCATGATAGAGAGGAAGAGCAGGCTGTTCAGGAAAAGGGAAGAAAAACATCCATGTACCAAAGCATCACAGGGTATCAAATCCTTCAGCAACACCTTAAGCTACAAATGTGGAGCTCATAGAATCATAGAAGCAATCAGGTTGGAAAAGACCTCAGAGATCATCAAGTCCAACCTATCACCCAACACCTCAGGACTAACTAAACCATGGCTTCAAGTGCCACGTCCAATCCCCTCTTGAACACCTCCAATTACTCTTTCTGGGAAGAACTTTCTCCTCACCTCCAGCCTAAACTTCCCCTGGCACAGCTTGAGACTGTGTCCTCTTGTTCTGCTGCTGGTTGTCTGGGAGAAGAGACCAACCCCCACCTGGCTACAACCATCTGTCATGTAGTTGTAGAGAGCAATAAGGTCTCCCCTGAGCCTCCTCTTCTCCAGGCTAAGCAACCCCAGCTCCCTCAGCCTCTCCTCACAGGGCTGTGCTCCAGACCCTTCCCCAGCCTCGTTGCCCTTCTCTGGACACATTCAAGTCTCTCAATGTCCTTCTTAAATTGAGGAGCCCAGAACTGGACACAGGACTCAAGGTGTGGCCTAACCAGTGCTGAGCACAGGGCAGAATGACCTCCCTGCTCCTGCTGGCCACACTATTCCTGATGCAGGCCAGGATGCCATTGGCGTTCTTGGCCACCTGGGCACACTGCTGCCTCATGTTCAGCCTACTGTCAACCAGTACCCCCAGGTCCCTTTCTGCCTGGCTGCTCTCCAGCCACTCTGACCCCAGCCTGTAGCACTGCATGGGGTTGTTGTGGCCAAAGTGCAGCACTTGGCACTTGGATTTGTTAAATGCCATCCCGTTGGACTCTGCCCATCTGTCCAGCCTGTCAAGGTCCCTCAGAACAACTCTCAAACTGTGAGTGGCCTCAGTTGCATAGAAGTAAAGAGAACAACAAAAATGTAGTCAGTGTTCTGGTGCCCTCAGTGTTGACTGTTAATGTTTCCTATGTGCATGCTGCCAAGGTCAGGTAAGCACTACTTTTTCCAACAGAAGTAGTAAAGCTTGGACTGTGGAAATATAATCTGCTCCTCATGTGCCTCAGGCTTGATTTGTGAAAAGCAGTTTAGCAGTAAAGCACGAGCACAACACCCATAGGTACAGTCCTTCATCCTTCAGAGGGGATTATTCGAAGTGATGCCAATTAAAGCCTCTCTTCTTGATGCTGTATACCCCCCCAAAAAAAAACCAGCCTCCCAAAGGAGTGAACTATAGGAATTTCTGGTTCCTTTGTCTGAATTCAAGGCACTTGAGATGAGAACAATTCCTTCTGTAGCCTAATAATTTTCCTGTTTCCCCAGTTCTAGCTTGTTCAGTAGCACATCTGTTCTATTCCCCATAAAACAAAAAGGATTTTATCCTCACAACCTGGTGCAATTTATGGTTGTGAGAAAAGCTGCAGCTATTTTACATAAGAAGAAATTGGTTATCATCAGCTCACACAAACTGGAATGGGATTTAATAGAATTCCAGCAATTTTATTAGTTGTAAAGCACACAGATAAGAAATGCATTAAAAGGGCAGACAAAGCAAGAAGCAATTTTTTTGCAAATTAAAGAGTTTTGAACAATTGCCTTTCTCATGCTTTCAGCTGCTCTTTGAACATAAGAGTAGCTCCTGATGGGAAACTTCCTTCAGGTCTTATCTGAAGGCAGAATAATCTCAAGCCCAATGCTAATGAGGTTATGAGGAGAGGCTGAGGGAGCTGGGGTTGCTTAGCCTGGAGAAGAGGAGGCTCAGGGGAGACCTTCTTGCTCTCTACGACTACCTGAAGGGAGGTTGTAGCCAGGTGGGGGTTGGTCTCTTCTCCCAGGCAACCAGCACCAGAACAAGAGGACACAGCCTCAAGCTGCACCAGGGGAGGTTTAGGCTGGATGTTAGGAAGAAATTCTTCATAGAGAGAGTGATTGCCCATTGGAATGGGCTGCCCAGGGTGGTGGTGGAGTTGCCTTCATTGGGGGTGTTTAGGAAGAGACTTGATGGGGTGCTTGGTGACATTGTTTAGTTGATTAGATGATGTTGGATGATGGGTTGGATGTGATTATCTTGAAGGTCTCTCCCAACCTGGTCTGGTCTGGTCTATTCTATTCTATTCTATTCTATTCTGTTCTATTCTATTCTATTCATGACAAGGTCCTTCAGTTCCTTAGCTCGAGGAAGATATCTTTGTGAAAGAGATCTCCTGTGAAAAGAAACTAGGAACAAAAGCTGCCAGAAGTTTGTGACTAGTGAAATTGCCAACAGGAGCAGAGAGGTCAGGTTCTGGTTAACTCCCCACATCTTCCCTTTGCAAGTGCAAATAAAGCATGGAGGTGCTCAGTGACTTTCAGGGGGAGGTATGCTCGCTCCCCGAGAAAATGCTTCTGGATTTCTGCACCTAATCCCCTGCTCTCTCTGATTATCAGCAATGGTTCACACTGCCTGAGCAAGCAGCAGGAGGGACAGTATGTCATTTATGGTTTTTTTCAGGAAAGGAAATAACAAGGCCAGCCAGTGTCCTAGGCACTGCCCTGTCCTGCAGAACAGACTCTGAAATACAGATGCCTTTGGGGTCTTATATTACAACAGCAATTACCAGGACAAGAAAGACGCACATGCCCAGGAGAGTTTTATATTGTGTCCTGAAGTGTGTGCTAATTGATCACTGCTACAGACAAAGTTTACAAGCAGCTTAATAACTGCTTTTGTAGTTATACATCCACACTTCTCCACACCCTCCCCACCTCCCAAATTTACTTCCACCCAGGGCTGTTCTAAGAGCTATAGTTTTGTTGGTATGAGAGAAGCTGTGCTTCCTAGCTCAGGAGTAGGGTAGCTCCTGCTCACCCTGCCAGGACACTTGCATGCATTCAGAAGGTTGAATATTCAGCTAAAGCAGGCAGTCAGGAGAGACTGGGTCACTGCAGTAGCCTGGTGCCACTGCATTTCAGACCTTGGTGTTTGAGCTTTTGGAAGCCATGAGTCTATGCTACTTCTTTCAGCGTCCCTGCTGCTGCCTGCACGGTGAAGGCTGCAATGGAAATCTGCCTCTTGACCTCTTCCCAGGCGTCCTGTTGAGCTGCTTTGCTTTCAATATCAAACATGGCGTCATAGATCCCTGGGAAGGACTCTCCAGCATACTTGTTGTGACTGCTTGGAGCAAAGATGGTGTGTCTGTGGGAAAAGAAGGAAAAAATATGTAGTCATACTAAATGAAAGTAGCCATTAGCAGGGGGGTGTTCAGTGCAGGGAACAGTGTGTGTGCTGCACAAAGCAGTAATGAACCCCATGAAGAGCAGAACTGACCAAATACAAAAATCTAGCTGGGCCTGTTTTTAAAAAGACAGAAATAATTAGCCCCAAGGGCAAAATCTGTAGGAAAGGGCATGAATTAAGGACAAGCAGCCTTCTCCTTGGGAAGAGGTGATGCATTTGTCTAATTAGGAATGAAAGCATGTTACTTGGTTTTTTAATGGGAGCTCCATAAACCTGTTTGACTAATCACAGAAATCATAGAATCAATCAGGTTGGAAAAGACCTCAGAGATCATCAAGTCCAACCTATCACCCAGCACCTCAGGACTAACTAAACCATGGCTCCAAGTGCCACGTCCAATCCCCTTTTGAACACCTCCAGGGATGGGGACTCCACCACCTCCCTGGGCAGCACGTTCAAATGGCCAATTACTCTTCCTGGGAAGAACTTTCTCCTCACCTCCAGCCTAAACTTCCCCTGGCACAGCTTGAGACTGTGTCCTCTTGTTCTGGTGCTGGTTGCCCAGGAGAAGAGACCAACCCCCACCTGGCTACAACCTCCCTTCAGGTAGTTGTAGAGAGCAATAAAGTCTCCCCTGAGCCTCCTCTTCTCCAGGCTAAGCAACCCCAGCTCCCTCAGCCTCTCCTCACAGGGCTGTGCTCCAAACCCCTCCTCAGCCTCGTTACCCTTCTCTGGACACATCCAAGTGTCTCAATATCCTTCTTAAACTGAGGGGCCCAGAACTGACACAGGACTCAAGGTGTTGCCTAACCAGTGCTGAGTACAGGGCAGAATGACTTCCCTGCTCCTGCTGGCCTGATGCCATTCCTGATGCAGGCCAGGATGCCATTGGCCTTCTTGGCCCCCAGCACACTGCTGGCTCATGTTCAGCCAGCTGTGGCAGTCTGGAACAGGGAATAAACCTAGTTATGGCAGCCTAGTGAGAAGTGAAACAGAGAGCTCAAAAAAGTAGCAAAGCAGTTGAGTGATGGTCAACAGCTCTGGTAAAGGAATGCAAAAAGAGGGGAAAATAGCTATGGGAGAATTCTTCAGAGGAGCATGAAGTCTTCAGAGAAGTGATCATGCTGGATTGTTTTTTGGTGGGCTTTTTATTCCTAAATAATGTACAGTGGCAGATCTGCTTTTAAATGTATTTTGTTCTTAAAAGATATCAAAGCCTACTTGTAGCATGTGAAAGAGTCATCCCAAATCCAAACAAACACCAAAACTACCTTAATAAATGCAAGCAAGCAAACCCAAAGCAACAAATGCAGGCAGCTCTCAGTGTTATCTGACAGCCAACAAGAACTGTGGAAAACAACCATCTCATTCTTCCAGAAGTGTGAACAACAGTTTATCCTAGGAGGATGGAAGTGTGATTCTTAATTCCACCTGCCTGAGGGACTTCTGATGTGGTGTGAAAGCCATCAATCAATGAGTCAGACATATCCAGTCATTAGCAAAAGGGGGATGCCAAGACTAAAGTGAGGTAGTCTGATGCCTTACACTGGAAGTTAGCTTTTTGTCAAGTGTTCTTAATACATGCACTGGGGTTCTCTAAAGGGCATTGTGGTGCACCAAACATTGTGTTTCTCTGCACACATGGGCTTGTAGAGAGAAAACCTCAAGAATAACAAGTTAAAGGTTTAAACTAATAGGAGCAATTGTAGCAGCAGCCAAAGCTGGACAGCTGGGGGCTCTGCTGTGCAAGCTCATGGGCCTTTATCTATCCTGGGCTCAAAGGTCTCTTTCTCTTCAAACTCTTGTCTTCTGGAATTATCTCTTCACCTCACCCTCACTGCACCTCTGTTCTCATCCTCTTCTTGCTTTTCCCCTACCCTCTTTCTCCTTTCTTTTCAATACAGTTGATTCTTCACTCAGTCCTTACTTTGTACAGCTTTCAAAAAGCAAGTGGTAACAGAAATAGTACTACACACTTGCAAGTGAAACTTGTGGAGTATGATGGATAATGAAAGCAAAATCTACACTCTGGGATGGAATGCAATGAATATGTACAAAATATACAGGAGTTACAATATCATACAGATGTTTACAACTGATAGACAGCACAAGGACCCCCCTGGCCAAGGACCAGGGGAAGCTACTAGCTTCTCCCTCCCTGCCTCCCCCTCCTCTCTACAAAAGGGACAAGAGAAAGGGGCAGAGAAGTTAGACTTAGCCAAGGCCAGCCAGAAGCAGGTTATCTCTCCTGAGTGAAGCAAAGCCAGCCAGAGGAAGAGAAGAGAAGAGAAGAGAAGAGAAGAGAAGAGAAGAGAAGAGAAGAGAAGAGAAGAGAAGAGAAGAGAAGAGAAGAGAAGAGAAGAGAAGAGAAGAGAAGAGAAGAGAAGAGAAGAGAAGAGAAGAGAAGAGAAGAGAAGAGAAGAGAAGAGAAGAGAAGAGAAGAGAAGAGAAGAGAAGAGAAGAGAAGAGAAGAGAAGAGAAGAGAAGAGAAGAGAAGAGAAGAGAAGAGAAGAGAAGAGAAGAGAGAAGAATTGTTATGGTACAGCTCCTCTAATTGCAGATGTTTACCCAACGACTTTGATTAGAATACTCTCTTGTTTTTCTTTTCACACCCAACAGTGATTTATTTATATTTTTCTACTTTTCTGCTCAAAATCTGTAACTAAATTTTAAAGGCACAGCCTAAAACCACTACAAGGCCTATGGAAAGGCATTGGGCACCACGAGAGTGCTGCAGTCAAGAAGTTCTCCTTGGGGGTTATAAACAAATCCCATCGCTCACTGGATTGTACCTTAAGCTGTTGAACTGTAACTCCTATGAGGCCTATAGCGCAGTTTAAGTGACCACTTAGTTAGGGTGGGGTTCACCTGCAAAAACACAGTGCCTTAGACAGCTGGTCAAGAAACTTCCTGCTTCACCTGTAAAATTTCCTTCCTGGTAAGCCAAGAGGATCAATGAAAGCTCTCTCTAGAAGCATCAGCTGATCGTTGATCATTCGCACTGCAACCGGGCTGCAGAGAGTGGAGACAGAGACGTTTCACAGGATGAAGAAACACGACCTCCTGGTTTCATTGGAACACTTTTCCTCTTCTTTAGAGAGAAACAACAATTATGAAGATGGCCTACAGTTTGAAAAAAAGGTGAGGCTTTGCAAATGGAGTATTCCATAAATGCTGTATCACTGCACTGGGATGTCTCTGTTGCAAAACACAACTACACTGTGCAAAATGGAATAGGAGACTTTCTGAGAGCATCAGATACTTCCTTCGTATGAAATGGCACTAGAAAGTTCCCACTTTACAGAGGGGAGAAGAAGGCTGAGATGTGGATCAAGATGAAGATAGCTAGACTTTGGCTTACAGCCATAAGGCAAGTGTCTAAACTCCTGCTCTAATTGGTACAGTAGAATCACAGAATCACAGAATCAACCAGGTTGGAAAAGACCTCAGAGACCATCAAGTCCAACCTATTACCTAATACCTCCTGACAACTCCACCATGGCTCCAAGTGCCACATCCAATCCTTTTTTGAACACCTCCAGGGATGGTGACTCCACCACCTCCCTGGGCAGCACACTCCAATAGCCAATTACTCTTTCTGGGAAGAACTTTCTCCTCACATTGTTCTCAGTAACTTAGTGAGGATGGGGTTCAGTTGCCTAACCACAATTATCTGGTACCACACCGGGTGCCCAGGAGAACCTGGCCACTAGCCACTGCACTCAGAGGGCATGAGTCTCATAAGGTCCTTAGCTTTGCAAGCATCATATGGATATCTTAGATGTTCTGAAGCATCATCCTGTCTCCTTGAGGTGTGCTGAAAGTGGAAATTCTGGCATCACAACACAACAGTGCAGGTATCTAAACACAGAGCTCAGCCCAACTTTAACCCTCACTGCTGCCTGCCTTTCCATATATATTATAACAATTTAATGACAAGTTGATACCAGTCATAAACTCTATGGCTGATACTATTCAGCATGGGAAGCAGAATTAATCATAGCAGATACTGTCTGACTCAGAGTTCAAGGGCTCTATTTGACACTAATCAGAGGGACTCCTTGTGTCGTCTCAGGAGAGCCAGGGCTGCCCTGGCTATCTAAGACAGATACACATCATTTTGATTGAGTTATTTATGTATTTTCAGACTTACTCTTTCTTGTTGACTGCTTCAAGTCTCCTGTGAAATTCAGCAGCAGCCTTTGAGAAGTTCACCACAGCAGAAAAAAGAGAATCTAGAAAAAGAAGAGCTTTGTGAGCAACTTCAGAGCTCCTGCTGAATTCAATTTACCATTCAATTGCCCAGTGAGAGAAAAATCTTCGTTTGTTTAGCTGATGAAACTGCATTAATTTGTTGGGTTTCCATAATTCATTAGTTTCCCTGGTGCAGACTCTACACTACTAGCAGTAATAGAAAAGACCTTGTGCAACAAGGCCACAATGAAGCAATAAAGCTTTCACATCTTCCTTCTGCCTGGTGAGGAAAAGCCTGGCTGGCTTTGCTGACAGAGAGCTCTGCAGTTGCCTCTGTAACAAAGGGATGCGCTGCAGCATTTAGGTATAAAAGTTCTGCCTTCCATCAAAACCTACCAGCAGGACAGCAGGGATTCCCCCTTGGAACATTATGTCCTATTCACATCATGACAGAAGAGTGTGATACGTATTTTGAATAGTATTAGGTGAGGCATAAAAGACACAACAGTTGGGGAAGACAGGGATAGCCAAGGTAGATGAAAGCAGCCAGGTCCCACGCTTGCTCTGCCCGTGCCCGGGAATTACAGCGCGGCTCTGCCGTCAGCACGCGTTGCACCCTATGGTGCTGCTGCTCAACCCCTGCCCGCCCCACTGGCCTGACTGTCAGCAGGCAGGCTGCCCAGTAAGTCAATTCCTTCTTCCTGCCTCTGTCCCTGGCAGTATGTCCAAGCCATGTGAAATAAGAAGCAGTTAATGGCAATATCAGCTGCGGATTTTCCTGTGGAAGAGGAGCCCTACGAGGAGAGGCTGAGGGAGCTGGGGTTGCTTAGCCTGCAGAAGAGGAGGCTCAGGGGAGACCTTATTGCTCTCTACAGCTACCTGAAGGGAGGTTGGAGCCAGGTGGGGGTTGGTCTCTTCTCCCAGGCAACCTGTGACACAACAAGAGGACACAGTCTCAAGCTGTGCCAGGGGAAGTTTAGGCTGGAGGTGAGGAAAAAGTTCTTGTCCATTGGAATGTGCTGCCCAGGGAGGTGGTGGAGTCACCATCCCTGGAGGTGTTCAGGAGGGGATTCAACGTGGCACTTGAAGCCGTGGTTTAGTTAGCCCTGAGGTGTTGGGTGACTTGATGATCTCTGAGGTCTTTTCCAACCTTATTGATTCTATGATTTAATACAGAGCTGGGAAAGTATCACTTTCTGCATTTCTTTTTGGGGAGTAAGAGGGGGAATATTACGAGGAGAAGAATTTCTGGCCTTACCCTAACTCAAGTCATTTACAAAGAAGGCAGATTTACAACACAGGTTTTGCCCACTAGTTTCAGAAAGCTTTAGACAAACTGCAGGAATGTGTCTTTCCTCACACAGGAATATGGGGCATACAATTAGGTCATCTCCTAAACCCAGTCCTCCACTGGCAGCTGTGGCCCTTCCCTATTTATAAGTTTATCACACTACTCTAGTGTGATAGGCTTTCTGTAGAGAGATTTATCACACTATTTACTGTCCACAGGACTCCTACCCAAAGCTGCTCTGCAGTCTTGCCTGCATGTCTATTTCCAGCAAACTTATTTACTGATCACCAGCCCACACTTGCTTGTCCTTGTATTCATATTTCTGTCTGGTTTATATCATGAGAGGCAGAGATTTTATGCATGCAAGCTGTTTACAAACTGCAATACAGACAGACCCAAGTCACCTTGGGAGGGTGGGAATTTGCACTTGTCCACAATGGTGGCAATAGTTGCGAGTTTGCCAGAGGACAGAGTCCTGCCCCGCTGACATCATCTCCATATCATGGCAACAGCTTATGTTTCAGAAGCAGTAGGAGGGGATTTAAGAGAAGGGAAAAAAAAAAGATCATCTGAAAATCCATGAAAGAATTTGTGATCATGTTCACCAGATATTCAGTGCTGTCAGTGCCACTTACTTCAGCAAATATCACAGCATTTCTTCCCCCTGCCCCCTGCAAACTTCAGTTCCTGGTAGCAAGTACATATATTTCATGAAAAAACCCAGTTTCCAGCCTTTGTTGTTGCAGAGGAGCAGCTGAAATGTGAATCCAAAGGCAAATAAGAAACTTAATCTATTATTCTGAAGGACAACTACATGATTTATTCAGGCTTAATTAACAATATTCTAACATTCAATGTTGGCAGTAGGCAGCTCCATGGAAATACTGAGTGAAAGGAATTTTAATCTTCACAGTATAGAGAAAACTGCCTATATATTGTAATGTACTCTGGTACCACAGACTGAACAAAAAAGATGAATCCAAGGTTAAGTTATTCAAGGAATAACTTAAAAGTGATCAGATATTAGAGGCAGAAAGGGACCTGGGGGTACTGGTTGACAGTAGGCTGAATGTGAGCCAGCAGTGTGCCTAGGGGGCCAAGAAGGCCAATGGCATCCTGGCCTGTGTCAGGAACAGTGTGGCCAGCAGGAGCAGGGAAGTCATTCTGCCCCTGTACTCAGCACTGCTTAGGCCACAGCTTGAGTCCTGTGTCCAGTTCTGGGCCCCTCAATTTAAGAAGGATATTGAGACACTTGGATGTGTCCAGAGAAGGGCAATGAGGCTGGGGAGTGGTCTGGAGCACAGCCCTGTGAGGAGAGGCTGAGGGAGCTGGGGTTGCTTAGCCTGGAGAAGAGGAGGCTCAGGGGAGACCTTCTTGCTCTCTACAACTACCTGAAGGGAGGTTGTAGCCAGGAGGGGGTTGGTCTCTTCTCCCAGACAACCTATGACAAAACGAGAAGACAGAGTCTCAAGCTGCACCAGGGGAGGTTTAGGCTGGATGTTAGGACGAAATTCTTCCCAGAAAGAGAGACTGGCCACTGGGATGTGCTGCCCAGGGAGGTGGTGGAGTCACCATCACTGGAGGTGTTTAAAAAGAGCCTGGATGGGGTGCTTGGTGCCATGGTTTAGCTGATTAGATGGTGTTGGGTGACAGGTTGGACCCTGTGAGCTCAGAGGTCTTTTCCAACCTGGTTAATTCTGTATGCTGTAAGCAAGGATTCCAGAAGAAAAGATATAAAAATAATTGAAAGACTGGACTTGTTTTATAAAATAAAAGTAAGAATGACACATCTTTACAATTATTAAAGAGAGGGTTAAGTGATATTTAGGAGACAAAAGGAAGATAAAGATTGATTCTGGAATCTAGGAAAAAATAGCTGTGTTGGTCAGAAGGTAGTTTAGGTGATGTCTAATCTGAGATGAGAAGGAAAAAGAACAACCCAAATAATGAAAAGATAAGGTTTAACACAAAACTTTGCTAAGTGTCCTACCACTGCAGAAGGATATTTCAGATTTTATGTTTCCTTACAAGACATGCTGCAGTAAACACAGCAACATATTGAAATAAATCCTTGTGTTATGCAAAAACCTCAGACAAAATGATCCATCATGCAAGGCTTCCTCTCTCTCTGGTGCCCTCTTTGCAAAAATGAGTGTCTCTTTGAAATAGTCAAGAACTTTTTTACCTAAACCACTGCATGAAGCTTTAAATGTGATTTTTAGCTCCCCCCAAAGGAAGATTCAAGTTCACAAAAGAGTAGTGCATCTCCACAGAGCTCTGAACCATGGCTCCATCAAATGGCAAGTGAATTAGGACTGATGGAAAATCCTTCTTGGTACAGAATCATAGAATTGTTAGGCTTGGAATGGATCTCAAGGATCACCCACTTCCAACTCCCCCTGCCATGGCCAGGGACACCTCACACTACATCAGGCTGCTCATAGCCACATCCAGCCTGGCCTTAAAAACCTCCAGGGATGAGGCTTCCACCACCTCCCTGGGCAACCTGTGCCAGTGTCTCACCACCCTCATGGGGAAGAACTTCTTCCTATCATCCAATCTCAATCTGCCCATTTCTAGTTTTGCTCCATCCCACCCAGTCCTATCATTGCCTCACACCCTAAAAAGTCCCTCCCCAGCTTTCTTGTAGCCTCCTTCAGATACTGGAAGGCCACAATTAGGTCTCTTCAGAGCCTTCTCTTCTCCAGATTAAATAACCCCAACTCCCTCCGTCTGTCTCCATAGGAGAGGAGCTCCAGCCCTCAGCTCATCCTCATGGCCCTTCTCTGGACATGCTCCAGCACCTCCAGATCCTTCCTGTAATAGGGGCTCCAGAACTGGACAGAGTACTGCAGGTGGGGTCTCACCAGAGTGAAGTAGAGGGGGAGAATCACCTCCCTTGACCTGCTGGCCCTGCTGCTCTTGATGCAGCCCAGGATGTGATTGGATTTCTGGGCTGCAAGTGCACACTGAGAGCTCCTGTTGAGCTCACAACAAGGGGTGAATGAGAAAAGAACAAAAGAAGAGAGAGGGAGAGAAAGAAAATTACTCTGGAAATTATCCTATCCTTGGACCCAGCACACTTTGCTGCTTCAGGCCTGTTTCATAAGCTTCATTGCAATGTGGTCAAGTGCTCAGCAAATGGATGCACTTATGCAGATGAGCTAGAGAAGTGCTTCTGTGGCCTGAAAGTGGTAGCCAGGCACTGAGACAGATGGTAAGCAAGTTTCCCAGGGTCAAGTCAAGTCTTTGGCAGAGGAAGAATGGGGCACATGTGTCTCTGAAGTTCCATAAACATTTAACTTGTCTTCTTTTTTAAGTAAGAAAATGAGGAGCAGGCTGATACATCTTTTTATTGTGCATTTGAGATCCCTGACTGCTCATGGGCACTGTACTACCACCCAGAATTAATAATATGCATGAAAATTGCTATAGCACTCTGTATAGGGTTGAAGGTTCCCCCCCCCCCCCCAGCATTAACTAACAGCCTAAAAACACCACACACTCTCACCTAGAGAATAATTTGTTAAACCTGTGTTAAGGACAATAATAAAATACAAAAATTAGAGGCTCTTTGTTAAGGAAGAGAAGAGAAGAGAAGAGAAGAGAAGAGAAGAGAAGAGAAGAGAAGAGAAGAGAAGAGAAGAGAAGAGAAGAGAAGAGAAGAGAAGAGAAGAGAAGAGAAGAGAAGAGAAGAGAAGAGAAGAGAAGAGAAGAGAAGAGAAGAGAAGAGAAGAGAAGAGAAGAGAAGAGAAGAGAAGAGAAGAGAAGAGAAGAGAAGAGAAGAGAAGAGAAGAGAAGAGAAGAGAAGAGAAGAGAGAAGAGAGGAGAAGAGAGGAGAGGAGAGGAGAGGAGAAGAGAAGAGAGGAGAAGAGAAGGGAAGAGAAGAGAAGAGAAGAGAAGAGAAGAGAAGAGAAGAGAAGAGAAGAGAAGAGAAGAGAAGAGAAGAGAAGAGAAGAGAAGAGAAGAGAAGAGAAGAGAAGAGAAGAGAAGAGAAGAGAAGAGAAGAGAAGAGAAGAGAAGAGAAGAGAAGAGAATTAAGCAGGTTGGAAAAGACCTTTGAGATTGCTGAGTCCAGCCTATCACCCGACACCATCTAATCAACTAAACCATGGCACTAAATGCCTCATCCAGTCACTTACTAAACACCTCCAGTGATGGTGACTCCACCACCTCCCTGGGCAGCACATTCCAATGGCCAATCTCTCTTTCTGGGAAGAATTTCTTCCTAACATCCAGCCTAAACCTCCCCTGGCACAGCTTGAGACTGTGTCCTCTTGTTCTGATGCTGGTTGCCTGGGAGAAGAGACCAACCCCCACCTGTCTACACCCTCCCTTCAGGTAGTTGGAGACAGCAAGAAGGTCTCCCCTGAGCCTTCTCTTCTCCAGGCTAAGCAACCCCAGCTCCCTCAGCCTCTCCTCACAGGGCTGTGCTCCAAACCCCTCCCCAGCTTTGTTGCCCTTCTCTGGACACCTTCCAGCAACTCAACATCCTTCTTAAACTCAGAGGCCCAGAACTGGACACAGGACTCAATCTGTGGCCTAACCAGTGCTGAGTACAGGGGCAGAATGCCTTCCCTGCTCCTGCTGGCCACACTGTTCCTGAAACATGAAAGCAAGGAATCCAGTCTCAGAGCTGTAACAGACAAAATGTGTCTCTTCATGCTTCTAAGTTATCCCCTGCAGAAACAGTCCTGTGGCTACTACTCACCAAATGACACGTTGTACAGTTCCATCTGTTCTTCATGTTTCTTGGCCAGTTTATAAATTCTGTTGCTATATTCTTTTAAAGCTTCCCCATAATCTCTGCAGTCGAATGGAATGACCTGGGAATCTGCCAGTTCATAAACCAGTTTGCCTCGTAGCTGGGCAATTGTCAGCTGTTTCTTGAAGGTGGGGTCATAAAATTTTTCCACTAACTCAAAGGTCTCATACACAGTGTGATAAACAGGATAATTGCTGAACTTGTCTGTTTTCTGCAAAAGAACAGGGAGAATTGTTAGTGCCCCGTGTTCTGATGGCAGCTAAGGAATCGAATTGAATCGAATCGAATAGAATAGGATAGAATAGACCAGGTTGAAAGAGACCTTAGAGATCATCAAGTCCAACCTATCACCCAACACCATCTAATCAACTAAACCATGGCACCAAGCATCCCATCCACTCTCTTCCTAAACACTTCCAGTGATGGTGACTCCAGCACCTCCCTGGGCAGCACATTCCGATGGCCAATCTCTCTCTCTCTGTGAAGAATTTCTTCCTAACATGCAGCCTAAACCTCCCCTGGCACAGCTTGAGGCTGTGTCCTCTTGTTCTGGTGCTGGTTGCTTGGGAGAACAGACCAACCCCCTCCTGGCCACAACCTCCCTTCAGGTAGTTGCAGAGAGCAATAAGGTCTCCCCTGAGCCTCCTCTTCTTCCCAGAAAGAGAGATTGGCCATTGGGATGTGCTGCCCAGGGAGGTGGTGGAGTCACCATCACTGGAGATGTTTAAGAAGAGCCTGGATGAGGCACTTGGTGCCATGGTTTAGTTGATTAGATGGTGTTGGGTGATAGGTTGGACTGGATGATCTTAAAGGTCTTTTCCAACCTGGTTAATTCTGTGTTCTGTACTCTGCATTCTATATACACATCACTGCAACATGTTTTATTCTCCAACCATTCAGGTTTCTGGCTAAGGTAAGAAATGGCACTAATGCATGAAACAGCCAAAGATTCTTTGAAGCTTTTTTTTCCTTAAATCATAGATAAATGCTGTTAAGACCTGACTGCTTATCACTGGCAAACTTCTCCAAGCAGCCTGCAATACTTACCCTGTTCTTGGTGTATCGGACTCTGCCTGACGCAATGCCCAGCCGCTGAAAGTAAGCTTCAAAATCACTGCCTGAGCCCAGTTTGTTTATTCTGCATGTAGAGGAGACAAGATCTTAGTGAGAGCACTTACTGAATAGCAGGGCAGTAACCTATGCAAAATGCAGATTTTTTTTCAAAGAAATGGAGGTCAGTTCTTCTGGAGGGCACACCAGGGACAGCAGGAAGATCAGAGGCTAGATGAGTGGCAAGCTTCATCACTCTGATTTTATTCCACCACACTATGAGGAGAGGCTGAGGGAGCTGGGGTTGTTTAGCCTGGAGAAGAGAAGGCTCAGGGGAGACCTTCTTGCTCTCTACAACTACCTGAAGGGAGGTTTTAGCCAGGTGGGGGTTGGTCTCTTCTCCCAGGCAACCAGCACCAGAACAGGAGGACACAGTCTCAAGCTGTGCCAGGGGAAGTTTAGGCTGGAGGTGAGGAGAAAGTTCTTCCCAGAAAGAGAGATTGGCCATTGGAATGTGCTGCCCAGGGAGGTGGTGGTGTCCCTATCCCTAGAGGTGTTTAAGGGGGGATTGGATGTGGCACTTGAAGCCATGGTTTAGTTAGTCCTGAGGTGTTGGGTGATAGGTTGGACTTGATGATCCCTGAGGTCTTTTCCAACCTCGTTGATTCTATGATTCTATGACTAATTCAGTATCCAGCATTGCTGGAAGATCTTTTAGAGGCAGCAATGCTGATTGTGACACTGAACACATTTGAAACAAACAAAAGAAGTACACATAACGCACAAGAGCTACAACATGGTACCAGACGTGTCTCTGCAATCTTAAAGCAGTCATCAGCTACCTCCAAACTAATAAAAATCGGGCAGCAATACATGTCAAACCAGATGTTTTTTACATACTTTGTGTATTCTGCTAGAATCAACGATGAAAACCTTCCACTGCAGAAGTCACAATTAGCATTTGCTACTTACAAGCGAACATTGCCATCTGCTGGGGAGATGTGGCAAGACAGAGAATTAACAAAGATCATAGAATCAATAAGGTTGGAAAAGACCTCAGAGATCATCAAGTCCAACCTGTCACCCAACACCTCAGGACTAACTAAACCATGGCTTCAAGTGCCACATCCAATCCCTTTTTGAACACCTCCAGGGATGGTGACTCCACCACCTTCCTGGGCAGCACATCCCAATGGCCAATTGCAGGGGCACAATAACTTCCCTGCTCCTGCTGGCCACGCTATGCCTGATCCAGACCAGGATGCCATTGGCCTTCTTGGCCACCTGGGCACACAGCTGGCTCATGTTCAATATTCTGAGTATTTTCAAATATTTACTTAAGTTGTATTCCAAGTTTCATGTCTATATGTCCAGCCTTGTGAATAATTAATGTTTCTCAGCTGGAAACAAAGGAAAAAATATTCTCTTCTTCCACTTTAAGTTCTTTTGCTATTATAAATTTCTGCAAGGAACTATTTGTATCAACTGAGAAAGATCAGATATTGTGGCCTTCAAATGAGCCCAATAAATCTAGAAACTCATCTGCTTGGGCATGAAAGATAGGGAAACATGTGCATAACAGTTTGGTCAAACCACACAAAGGGGCAGTTTTATTTACCTGACAGGAGTAGTGCCACATCGTCAATATTTAGCCAAAGACTCACAGAATCATGGAATTGTTTTGCTTGGAAGAGAGCTCTCAGATCATCAAGTCCCACTCTTAGCCTAACACTGCCAAGTCACCACTAAACCATGTCCCTCAGCACATCTACATGTCTTTTAAACACCTCCAGGCACAGTGACTCCGCCACTTCCCCAGGCAGCCTGTTCCTTTGTTTTACAGCCCTTTCAGTGAATGCATTTTTCCTAATATCCAATCTTGGCTGTTGGAATGTGTTACCCAGAGAGGTGCTGGAGTCACTCTCACTGGAGGTGTTTAAGAAGAGACTGGATGAGGCACTTGGTGCCATGGTTTAGTTGATTAGATGGTGTTGGGTGATAGGTTGGACTCAGTGATCTCAAAGGTCTTTTCCAACCTGGTTGATTCTGTATTCTAAACCTCCCCTGGTGTAACCTGAGGCTTTTTCCTCTTGTCCTATTGCTTCTTACTATAGAGTCTTGTGAGTCATAGGCTGAAAGAGAGCTTTGGATTTTTAATACCTTCAAATATGAAGTTTTCATGCCCTCAGATGTAGATTTTTAATATATTACATTTACATCCATTGTATCAACAAAGACCAAGGGTCACAAGAGCTTTTTAATTACCACTCTAGGCAGTTGCTTTCAACTGAGCATTTGCTTATCCTAACAATGTTGATATTATCTCTGGTAGAGTGACTAAACTATATTTTGACCAGTTTCCCTGCTCTGCTCTTTTGGATTGCTTTCCAGGTTGCTTTTCTACTAACAAAAGGCCTTTAAAGAGTGTGAGGTTTCCTTTTACAGCAGGCATAGATGTCACTGGCATTGGAAAAAAGAAGTGATAAAACATTGCTTTATTTTACTTTCAAAGATATTGCCAGAGAGTCACCTTGTACTAAAAGGTTTTGTACTGCTGTCATCAATAGCACCTCTTGAACAATGCTGGAGAGCAGCCATGCTATGATATGAAGAAAAAAATGGGGAAGGCAAAAAATGGGAAAGCAAACCAGAGATTAACAACGTACCTGGGATAGCTATTATTTTCAGCTGCAGGATCTTTGTCAAGCCAGCTCTCATAAAGAGACTTATTTTCATAACCCTCATCAGGGCTTACAATCTGGAGAGGAAAATATTATAATCTCACTGGAAGTACCTCTAACCCAATGCATTATTAAAGGAGACCTTTACAGCTACATGCATCATTCTTTTAAACAGCAGCCTTGCTGCAGGCAGGGGAGTCCACATACACTATCTGTATTTGTTACATACATTTAGGGATCCCAACCACAGAAAGCATCTCACAGGCACTTGGAACCAACCACAGACAGTGGGAAAGAACGGGTTAAAAGTTCAAGGACACTAGCTGAGACACATTCACCTCTGGGGGAAGTGGATCTTTGGGATTTCTGGGACTTCTTACCACCTTATAGAACTACCTACATACAAAACATCACATGTAACACTGTGGAACTCCTTCAGCAGCCAGGGTGCCCCAGCTGCTCTCCTTTCAGCAGGCAGACAACAGCCCTAACCCTGTAGAGGTTTGCACCACACAGCAGCAATATTGCCTCAACAGGCTGAGCTAGAAATTTAACTGCCTTCCCTATAGCAAAGGATCAAAACAAGTCACTAACTATACTACAGAAGTGCCAAGAGAACTCATCCAAGACTGGAGAATCATTGCACAGCACAGTGTATGCACAAATGGAGCTCCCACCCTAGCAAAAGGAAATATCAGTACAGTCATCACACAGCCAGGAAAACTAAGAAGGAGGGAGGGAGGGAGGGAGGAAGGAAGGAAGCAAGGAAGGAAGGAAGCAAGGAAGGAAGCAAGGAAGGAAGGAAGGAGGGAAAGAAGGAAAGAAGAAAAGAAGGAAAGAAAGAAGGAAAGAAGGAAAGAAGGAAAGAAGGAAAGAAAGAAAGAAAGAAAGAAAGAGAAAGAAAGAAAATAAATAGGGGAAGAGAGGGAGGGAGGGAGGAAGGAAGGGAGGAAGGGAGGGTATAAAGAAAGAGAAAGAAAGAGTATAAAATTAATTGACCAAAGGGCTTAGAAAAATCTGTGACAGAAGTAAAAATAAACCCAGGCTCTGACCCTGGGCTCCACCTAGACTTCAACAATCTTTAACAGACATGGTCTTTTAAATATAAAATAGATTGTGAAGTGCAGAGGATTGGGATTTTTTTTTCCTCCCCCAAAATACAAAGCATAAATGTTGATGGCTAGATACATGGTCATACAATGGTGTTGAGGCTTAAACGCTGCATTGAAAAATGTACAGACTTCAAACTGAAAATCCAGAGGGTCCTGACCTCTGAGGCTACGTCAGCAGCTTGCAGAAAAATAACAACTTTGTGAAGTAACTGCTTGGCTGCTGTCATTTTCAGGGCACTGAGGTCAAGTTCTAGGGCTAAATTGAAAATGGCACATTAATAAGAGCAAGCTGAACTCTGACATAGGGGAGTGAGAGCACTCCATGCTCTGGCAGAGATGTTACTCTGACAGCTCTGGTCATGTAAAAACCATTGGCCAGCTTTTTCACATCACACTGAAAGCCTAGGAAACCATGCTGTGTGCTCTGACTTAGATCCAAGTCTGAATCACTATGAGCTTGCTGCTACCTCAAGGGAAGATGCAGGGTTCTTTAAGTATAAATCAAAGCAAGAAGTGATGATCAGAACAGGGAAACTGGAGTTGAACTATTGCAGACTCTGGCTGGAAGTGGCCAATTGTCTAAAGCTTGGCTGTAGAGTAGGGTCAGAAATGCTGTCAGCATCTAAATGTCCTACCTGCATGCCAAGGATCACACTTAAGTGCAGAGCTCCTTCAAAGATGACACTTCCTGTGTATGCTACATTTTTTTTGTGTGAGGAAATGGCTCACTGAAAACCAAGAAGAGCAAAGAGATCTTGAAATGTTGGATACTTGGAAGAGAAATGCCTTTCTTTGGCTATGCAGAGTCACCCACGTCTGCACTGATGTTCTTTCACACACTGTGCTTCCTGAAGGCAATTCAATCCCATGCAAAAGCCTGCTACAAAACATAAGAATCATTTCCATCCCATTTATGCTTTTCCCAAGAATTATCTAGGACTCCTGAGGTGCACACGACTTCTCACGATTCCTATTCAAGAAACTCACAACTGGGATATGCAAACACCTGATGAGCTGAGGCTTTGTTGTGCACATCTGTCTTCCCCATGTCATCCAAACTCAAATGCACTGCAGTCGAGACAGCAAAACTAAGAACAGAATCACCCTGCCTTAGTCCTTCTAACCTTTACAAAAATGTAGGGGTTTTCCAGATTAGTGGAAAAGCCCCAGCTGATTAGCAAAGGTACAGACTGTACTCTGGTTATCTGTGTAAAAGGCTGGCTGAATGCAAATGAAGAGGGGAAAAGGTAAATTAAGCAGATGCCTCTGGAAACCAGAGCTTCCCTATCCTGACTGTTGCTTTATATCCTTTCTCTCTGTATCCAATGCACTTCACTGATATTTTTTGCCATCTGGAGAACAGAGATTTTTGATTCTTTAAGTGAATTTTATTTTGTGATGCTAGAAGCAGTAAAGCCAAGTAAAAGACATGCTACATTTCCACAGGGTCTGCCAACAAGAACAGTGCCCTTGCTAGTAGTGATCATTCAGCAAACACACTTTGGTATCCCTGACTTGTCTCCAAGAGTCCACTAAAACATGTTTTTCTTGGGGAAAATCCCACAATTCTCCATGAATGATAGAGAGAAGTTCAGCACTGGTAAAGGAAAGGTAGTTTGGAAAGGAAAACTACAATGTTGAATCGCTGTAAAAATGGAACCAGGGGTTTCTTTTTCAAATAGATGAGAGGCAGTCCAGGGTTTGGCAGTAGGACAAAATCACTCCTGTAGACAAATGGGGCAAGGAGTGTCTCGGATTTATTTAGCAAGACAGAGACAATGCCATAAGACTTGGGGAAATGATCTTTGGCTGTGCACAGAAAGCAGAGCACAACAAAGAATTGGAATGCTGTTGCAGAATCCTGCTCTGTGGAACAACAGAAAGGCAGTTGTGGATTTGAACTATTTAAGTACATTACAACGCATCATAATTATTGGATGTGGCACTTGAAGCCATGGTTTAGTAGTCATGAGGTCTTGAGTGATAGGTTGGACTTGATGATCTTTGAGGTTTTTTCCAACCTTACTGATTCTATGATTCTATGGTCTCTAATGAGCTGGCAAATAAAAATAAATCAATCTAAGATGTTCCAATGGTGGCTTTGAGGAGCTCAGGAAATAGACTTCTCACTGTCAACTCTCTCTCAGGTGTTCAGGAGGAGACTTGATAGGGTGCTTGGTGCCATGGTTTAGTTGATTAGGTGGTGTTGGATGGTAGGTTGGACACGATGATCTTGAGGGTCTCTTCCAACCTGGTCTGGTCTATTCTATTTTATTCCATTCCATTCCATTCCATTCCATTCCATTCCATTCCATTCCATTCCATTCCATTCCATTCCATTCCATTCCATTCCATTCCATTCCATTCCATTCTCTACCATAGCACAATCCCCTTTATAAATGGAGCTATGAAGAATATGGATGAATACAATGTACTTCTAGGAGCTTTATAGTGTGAGAGAAAGAGTGGAATGACAGAACAGTTGTCAGGTTTTCTCTTGTTTACATTATGCTTCTACTGTTAAAAGCTCCAACAATACTGAATAGGAACATTTGCAAAAAAGCCACTCTGGAGTACTTCACATGGTACCTGCATGGAAGTTTTCTACAAGATCAGGAGTGAGGTACTATTTTTACTCTGGAGAGTTTTCCTACTTTGTCTTTTGCAGAAGAAGCTATCCCTGGCTAAGTGGCTTGCTGCAGACAGAAAGTGATGTTTTTTTATCCAGGGCCCTGCAGCTCTATGAACATGGAAATTTTGATAGGTGAAGCAGAAGGCCCTTCAGTGTGCAAAGTGTCACAGCTAATGTTTGAACAAGCACAGCTTCTTCCCCTGCAAGGGAGAGACACAGAAAGAGTTGGTAATAAAATATAGAAAAGAAAAGAAAAACATGAAACTGCAAAGATAAATCACCCCAGATTCAAACCATGGCCTTTCCACTATTAAAAGAAAGTGTACTGCATTTGTATCATAGAATCAATATGGTTGGAAAAGACCTCAAAGATCATCAAGTCCAACCTGTCACCCAAGACTTCATGACTACTAAACCATGGCTTCGAGTGCCACATCCAATCCCCTCTTGAACACCTCCAGGGACGGTGACTCCACCACCTCCCTGGGCAGCACATTCCAATATCTCAGGACAAATCCATCTATTGGGATGGAAGACTAGTAGCTGGAGTCATCCTATCAATTGCCATTGCAGTGCAGATTTTTACACTGGATCAAGTCAGCTGGGTTCCCTTCATGTCAAGGGGGAAAAGCAGGTTGTGAGTTCTGCAGGTGGAGGAGAATATTTAACCACAATTGGTTAAACTAATCTCATCCTAAAGGTACCCATTTCTACCCATTGCCTCTAAAGGAAGCCTGTGTTAAGTCAGACATATCTTTTGTTAATTAAGACTAATCCAGACTTGAGTGATAGTGACAATCTGGTTAACTTCTCATAAGAACAACGAAGTTTCATGCTTTAATGGATCACAATCTTTCAGCCTTATGACAGTTCACCCTGAGAGGTGCAAGCAAAGGAGACATGGTTAGATCACTTGTAATCATGCATTTCCATACATCTGGCCTGCTATACAATCCACTCAGCCCTTAAATCTTTCTCACAGTATTTCAAGGGCTCAGTGAGATATGACAGAGAATTTGGGAGAAAAGACAGAGAGAAAACAGTAGCTAGGCAGTGTAAAAATGAACAGATTCCTTTTTCCACATGAAATGGAAATTTTAAATGCAATGTATTTCCTTGAAAGCTTATCACTTTAGATAGCTGATCTTGCTCAAGGGTTTTATTCTCTTAGTTTGATCATTGTTGTTGTTATTATTATTTTACTATATTGTAAATGATTTTCCACTTCTGTCAGTGACATGCTTCGACCTTTCTAAGAATACTGAGGAAGTGGGGGTCTGGGCTGTGTACCCCTGATGGGATGCTTTGCCATAGATTTTGGCAGGATCAGAATTCTTCAAGCACAGTGACAAGATAAACCAAATATTAATCAATAATCAAATTTAATCCAAGAAGCTTGCAGCCACAAATAAGAGCCATTCTGATTCTGTACCTCCTTTGTCAGGTTGTACACCAGTTTGTAGAGAAGAGGGGTGCAGTCAACTCTTAATGTGTAGTTACCTGAAAACAAAACAAAGATATGGAAATGTTCCCCTCATGTGCCAGTGGTGTTATCTTCATAACAGATTAAACCCTGCACTCCTTTCTTACATAAAGTTGTAAACTCCAAGGCAAGAATATAGATCTTTCCTTAGACTATATACAGCAATAGACTACTTGGTCATGTTGTATAAACTGCTGCTACTACACAATAAATAATGTGTCTCTGGAAGGAGGGTTGGACTAGGTGATCTTTTGAGCTCCCTTCCCACCCCTAACATTCTGTGTGCTTCTGTGATTCTATGTTGCTTACAGTACACACACAGTGATGTGGTTATGCCTTCCCACAGTTCTAAAATACACCTAACTATCTCTCATCAGCTACAAGCCCTTGTCACTTGTGCTCCCTGAAGCTTGTAGCAAAGGCAACATCCTACTTTTTGTGTAGTGTTAAAAATAATGTATTCAGGATCTCTGCAGGAGGAAAGACATATTCCCTGCAAGAGGTTTTAAGAAGTCTTTCAATGCAGCTGCTTCTTATCATAAAGAGTTGCTTTCTCTAAGTTTTTGCAGACTGTGTCTGAAAGAGAAGTCAGCTGAGTAAGACTTGCAAGACATTTGGCATTTTACATTTCAGAACTAAGTCTCACCCAAATAGGAGGCAACAAAGGTGCAGAATAATGTGTTCATGTACTGTCTCCCAAGCTGTCTCTTCTGGTTCCACACTGCCTCCAGGCTATGCTAAAGCATCCCATACTGCGATAATATGAGTTACAGCACCAAAAGCCTCGTGGAAAAGAAACTATCACCACTTTTGAGGCAGGCAAGAGCGTAAAGCATTCTTCTCTATAGACTACAGCCACTGGAAGGCAGCTGAGAAAACATCTCTGTCCTCAGAAACAAACAACAAAGAGGAGAAGAGGGATGAGGAGGCTGGGACAACAAAGCACACCTATGCTCTCAGATAGTTATTGGGGTTTGATATGACTCAAGACCTCTGGCTCATCCTTTGCACAGTGTGTACTCACAAAAGGACTAGACTGACAATGACAAAAAGCCCCATGATGATGGAAAAATGGTAGATAATATTAGCAAAGGTTCCAAGGAGAGTCTACATTAATAAATGAAGGCTGAGCAACTGATGTCATTTACCTGGACCTGAGCAAAGCCTTCGACACTGTCCCGCACCACATCCTGGTCTCATGCATAGCCAGCAGGTCGAGGGAGGTGATTCTCCCCCTCTACTCCACCCTGGAGAGACCCCACCTGGAGCACTGTGTCCAGTTCTGGATTGCATATTACAGGAAGGATCTGGAGGTGCTGGAGCATGTCCAGAGAAGGGCCATGAGGATGAGCAGAGGGCTGGAGATGCTCTGCTATGAGGACAGACTGAGGGAGTTGGAGCTGTTCAGTCTGGAGAAGAGAAGGCTCTGAGGAGACCTCATTGTGGCCTTCCAGTATCTGAAGGGGACTACAAGAAATCTGGAAAAGGACTTTTTAGGGTGTCAGGGAGTGACAGGGCTAAGGGGAATGGAACAAAACTAGAAATGGGTAGATTCAGATTGGATGTTAGGAAGAAGTTCTTCCCCATGAGGGTGGTGAGACACTGGAAGAGGTTGCCCAGGGAGGTGGTGAAAGCCTCCTCCCTGGAGGTTTTTAAGGCCAGGCTGGATGTGGCTGTGAGCAACGTGCTGTAGTGTGAGGTGTCCCTGCCCATGGCAGTGGGAGTTGGAAGTGGGTGATCCTTGAGGTCCCTTCCAACCATAACAATTCTATGATTCTATATTTGAACTGAAATTGAAGTCACAGAAACACTCAAAAAGATGGCCTACTGTTCTTTTCATTGCTAGAGGACAATGAATAGAAATAATATGCTGACCAAAATGTAGCACAAAATTTCCTGTGGAGAATGTATGATGATAGCCATAGATAGCCATAGATACTATGGCTCTAAAGGAGGTTTTAGTGCTCACTCACATGAAAGATGTCCAAGGTACTTAAACCAGTACACTGAGCATGGTACCAGGTGAAAGATGCCCAAGATAGTTAGAACAGTACACTGAATACAGTGTTCTTATTACATTTCTCTTTGCCAGTGGTTTTACTTTCACATTTTCTTTAATGCATAAGGCAAGGAACATGTTTGAATAATGAAGACTGAGAAGAAAATTGTTAAGGCAGCAGCATGTTGGCTGCAAACCAACTGAAAACTACGTGTTACAATCACTGCTGAGAACATGAAGCAGTTGTAAAGCCATTATTTCATTTGTGACATCTTCTAGGTGTGAAATTCTGCCCTACTTTTTTTACCCAGCATGTCAGCTGCATAATTGAAGGAACAGCTCTAACCCTTCCCAATAGCCCAATTCAACTGAGCATGGAGAAACTGAGTTTGGCTTTTCTTCCTTTGAAATCCTTTAGTGACAGACAGAATTTTCAGCTGACAGGAACAAGAAGAGTTCTTAAATGTGCCTGGTGATATCCATGTCATTCACACACACTAAGCCCAGATGAGTTTGGTTTAACATGGGAAGAGCAATGCCCTGAATCACTGAGGTTAAGATGCAGGACAACTTTATAAGACTCTACTGATATTTATTTCAACACAGACAACAGTGAATGAAGACCTTCTGTAATAAAGCTCAGTGTAATTTAAGGACTATGTAACTTAGGTCCAAAATTCAAAGTCCATTTTCTGGAAAGCAGTCCTCTACAACGGAGTCTTCTCCTGATCTGCAGAGCATAGAAAACTAGATAATGATGGAGCAGGTGTTTTTGACACACATACTTTAGTGGTTATTTCTTCTAGAAGAGCCCTGCCATAATACACAGAGAATCATAGAATCATAGAATCAATAAGGTTGGAAAAGACCTCAGAGATCACCCAGTCCAGCCTATTACTTATTACCTAACACCTCATGACTAATCAAACCATGGCTTCAAGTGCCACATCCATCCTTTTATGAACACCTCCAGGGACGGTGACTCCACCACCTCCCTGGGGAGCACATTCCAGTGGCCAATTACTCTTTCTGGGAAGAACTTTCCCCTCACCTCCAGCCTAAACTTCCCCTGGCACAGCTTGAGACTGTGTCCTCTTGTTCTGGTGCTGGTTGCCTGAGGAGAGACCAACCCCCAGCTGGCTACAACCTCCCTTCAGGTAGTTGTAGAGAGCAATCAGGTCTCCCCTGAGCCTCCTCTTCTCCAGGCTAAACAACCTTAGCTCCCTCAGCCTCTCCTCACAGGGCTGTGCTCCAGACCTCTCCCCAGCCTCGTTGCCCTTCTCTGGACACGTTCAAGCATCTCATTGTCCTTCTTAAATTGAGGGGCCCAGGACTGGACACAGGACTCAAGGTGTGGCCTAACCAGTGCTGAGTACAGGGGCAGAATGACTTCCCTGCTCCTGCTGGCCACACTATTCCTGATGCAGGCCAGGAAGCCATTGCCCTTCTTGGCCACCTGGGCACACTGCTGGCTCATGTTTAGGTGGCTGTCAATCAGCACCCCAGGTCCCTTTCTGTTTGGCAGCTCTCCAGCCACTCTGTCCCCAGCCTGTAGCTCTGCCTGGGGTTGTTGTGGCCAAAGTGCAGCACCCAGCACTTGGATTTGTTGAATGCCATCATGTTGGACTCTGTCTGATCTGGATGCAACTAACAATACACAGTGAACTATTAACACTGGCACCTGTGAAGTAAAGTGAGTTTGCAAACAAAAGACACACCTTCTATAGAAGAATCCGAGTTGATGTAAGCTACTGCCCGTTCCTGAAGGATTCTGGAATTTTCCTAGGATTGTAAAAGAGTAATTATTGCATTCAATTAGTGACACTAAGACAAGAGCATGTTAAGAGCACTGTTTCACACAGCATTACCTTCAAGAACCCAGCCAGGATAAGTAGCACACGAACCTCACTAATTAAATTAATGTTTGAGGATGTGTCAATTATCTGGGAATAAGAAATCCACCTCTGCATTCTGGGACTTCATTTCTTGAGGAAAACATCCACAAAATGTAGGTGCTGCCTGCTTCATCACACAGGAGCAAGAAGGAACAGGAGAATGACTGAAGGGCACTGTAGCAGGGTAAATTAAAGCTATGTATGTATGGCTGCAGTGCTTTTTGATCACACAACACTGTGTTTTCTGACCATGTGGTGAGCCAGATTTCCTCTACACCCTTAATCCCGAATTATTCACCTGAGCTCCCAGTGCTGAACTCAGATTTAACATGGATAAAGCGAGGATTGCTGACATTTCATAGAATCATAGAATCAATAAGGTTGGAAAAGACCTCAGGGATCATCAAGTCGAACCTGTCACCCAACACCTCAGGACTGACTAAACCATGGCTTCAAGTGCCACATCCAATTCCCTCTTGAACACCTCCAGGGATGGTGACTCCACCACCCTGGACAGCACATTCTAATGGCCAAATACTCTTTCTGGGAAGAACTTTCTCCTCACCTCCAGCCTGAACCTCCCCTGGCACAGCTTGAGACTCTGTCCTCTTGTTCTGGTGCTGGTTGCCTGGGAGAAGAAACCAACCCCCACCTGGCTACAACTTCCCTTCAGGTAGTTGTAGAGAGTAATGAGGTCTCCCCTGAGCCTTCTTTTCTCCAGGCTAAGCAACCCCAGCTCCCTCAGCCTCTCCTCATAGAGCTTGTGCTCAAGACCCCTCCTCAGCCTTGTTGCCCTTCTTTGGACATGATCAAGCATCTCAATGTCCTTCTTAAATTGAGGGGCCCAGAACTGGGCCCAGTACTCAGGGTGTGGCCCAACCAGTGCTAAGTACAGGGGCAGAATGACCTCCTTGCTCCTGCTGGCCACACTATTTCTGATGCAGGCCAGGATGCCAATGGCCTTCTTGGCCACCTGGGCCTCTTCCATTTCAAAAAGGGAAGAGTCAAAGCACAGACATTTCCTATTCAGATGAATTTGACCATCTGTTTTGAGTCAACTAAGCATTGCTTTCATGCTACATGCATACACACGCTGCTGTGGTTTTTTGCAAACTGGCAATTATGTTTGAAATTGATATTCTAATCAGCAAGTGGTACTTTACTAAGTGTTGGCTTTGTGATAGATATTCTAATTAGATTACTAATTGTTACTTGATTCATTCAGTTTAAAACCCAACTAAGCCTTTGTCAAGTCACATGAACTGAAAATTGAATTGGTAATTGATAACTTCATAATAAAATTAATATCATCAAAACAAACAGTAGATCAGAAACAGTAGAAAACAGTAGGGGATTCTGAAGAAGGTGGAAAGGGAGCAAGCCTCACATAATTTTAGAGAAGGGCAACAAAGCTGGGGAGAGGTCTCCAGATCCCTTTCTGCCTGGCTGCTCTCCAGCCACTCTGACCCCAGCCTGCAGCACTGCATGGGGTTGTTGCAGCCAACATGTAGAACCCAGCACTTTGATGTGTTAAATCTCATGCCCTTGGACTCTGCTCACCTGTGCAGCCTGGCAAGGTCCCTCTGCAGAGCTCTTCTACCCTCTAACAGATCAACTCCTGCCCCCAGCTTGGTGTCATCTGCAAACTTACTGACGATGGACTCAATCCCCTCATCGGGATTATCGATAAAGGTATTAAAGAGCATGGGTCCTGCAGCTGCCTGCAACAGACTTTCAAGTTTTGCTTTTTTTATACTGATTTTTGTTTACCTCAGCCCATTCTGTGGAACCCAATAATCCAAATTCTTCTGCATCCCAGCTAGCAAAAATAACAGTTCGCCGAGGTCTCCAACCTGCAAGGACAGAGTTAAACTTCAACATCCAGCTGAAAGTTAGGAACTGCAGGGAAAGATCACCAAAGTTCAATTGAATCACTTGTAAAATATACTTTAATTAATATATCAGTAAGAAAAAAATAATCATCTTCAAACTCCTCAGAGAAACACATTATTACAGAGGCAGTTCTTCTTAATGCAATATTTTCATTCCACAAAGCCTGATGAGGGACATGAGGGAATAAATTCAGCCAGCCAAGATGCAATGCTCCATATTCCTCTTTTCAATTAATCTGCACCTTTCAGAATATGAAATAAAACTATCTGCAGAGGTGAAAAGTTAAATCAACACCACTGCTCATGGAAACATTAAGCCAAGACCTTCAAAGCTGCTGCTTTCCATGCCCATCGTTTCATGTTTGTAATAAGTAAGTTACCTTCCAGCTTCATTTTACCAAAACTCCGTACAACCTCTTGCAGAACAGCTGCACCTGTAGTTGGATCAATACCACCAAACACCCAAGAGTCTCTGTGACCTCCTAAAATGACATATCTGTCTGGAATCAAGCAGATAACACCAATCTTAACTAAAAATGCATTGAGGTTACCAATGGCATGAGATTTAACACATCTAAGTGCTGGCTTCTACAGGCTGGGGTCAGAGTGGCTGGAGAGCGGCCAGGCAGAAAGGGACCTGGGGTAGTGGTTGACAGTAGGCTGAACATGAGCCACCAGTGTGCCCAGCTGGCCAAGAAGGCCAATGGCATCCTGGCCTGCATCAGGAATAGTGTGGCCAGCAGGAGCAGGGAAGTCATTGTGCCCTGTGCTCAGCACTGGTTATGCCACACCTTGAGTCCTGTGTCCAGTTCTGGGCCTCTCGGTTTAGGAAAGATGTTGAGTTACTGGAAGGTGTCCAGAGAAGGGCAACAAAGCTGGGGAGGGGTTTGGAGCACAGCCCTGTGAGGAGAGGTTGAGGGAGCTGGGGCTGCTTAGCCTGGAGAAGAGGAGGCTCAGGGGAGACCTTCTTGCTCTCTATAACTCCGTGAAGGGAGGTTGTAGCCAGGTGGGGCTTGGTCTCTTCTCCCAGGCAATCAGCACCAGAACAAGAGGACACAGTCTCAAGCTGTGCCAGGGGAGGGTTAGGCTGGATGTTAGGATGAAGTTCTACCCAGAAAGAGAGATTGGCCATTGGAATGTGCTGCCCAGGGAGGTGGTGGAGTCACTGTCCTTGGAGGGATTTAAAAAGAGACTGGATGGGGTGCTTGGTGCCATGGTTTAGTTGATTAGATGGTGTTGGGTGATAGGTTGGACTTGATCTTGAAGGTCTTTTCCAACCTGGTTAATTCTAGTCTAGTCTAGTCTATATTTCCTTTGATTGCATCCCTACTTGTGCTAAAGAAAATATGAACTTTAATACCAATACAGTTTTTGAGGTATTCTGCAACAATTCACTTACTCTACTGAAGTATATAACTGCAGACAAGCAACAGGCTATACCTCTTTTTCCTTGCCACTTAAAATTCTTTCCTGTCTAAGACCTGGTAGTAAGTAGCAACAATAGGATGCTGAGATTCCAAATCATCAATAGTTTTTTTTCTGTACTTCTCTTTGTGTTCTCTTTTTTTTTTTTGCAAAGGCAAAAGATATGAATGAATTAAGTGGAAACCTACTGTAAAATGACAGGGGCTGTTAAAACAACAAATCTCTGACATTGATCATTCCAGCATTCCATTCAAATATGTTCCTGGGAATGTCAATGAAAAGCAGTGGGATGGGAGGGACAGGACAATTGGAATGGAATGGAATGGAATGGAATGGAATGGAATCATACTATCAGTCAGGGTTGGAAGGGACCACAAGGATCATCTAGTTGCAATGGCATGGAATGGAATGGAATGGAATGGAATGGAATGGAATGGAATGGAATGGAATGGAATGGGATGGGATGGGATGGGATGGGATGGGATGGGATGGGATCATAGTATCAGTCCGGGTTGGAAGGGACCACAAGGATCATCTAGTTCCAATGGAATAGAATAGAATAGAATGGAATAGAATAGAATAGAATGGGATGGAATGGGATGGAATGGAATCATAGTATCAGTCAGGGTTGGAAGGGACCACAAGGATCATCTAGTTCGAATGGAATGGAATGGAATGGAATAACAATACAATACAATACACTACACCAGGTTGGAAAAGACCTTCAAGATCATCAAGTCCAACCTATCACCCAACACCATCTAATCAACTAAACCATGGCACCAAGCACCCTATCCAGTCTCCTCCTAAACACCCCCAGTGATGGTGACTCCACCACCTCCCCGGGCAGCCCACTCCAATGGGCAGCTATCGAGGATTTCTCAGATTCCATATTATCTGTCTATCTCAAAGCCTTGACATTTCTTACAACCTGAGAGGAGTTTCACCAAACACAAAATAAAGCAGAAAGTGCGATCACCAAGCAGTGAATGCTCACCAGGCTCCACAGCCCCTCGGAGGGTGCCGATGACGTTATAAATGCGCGTTATGTTGCTGGTGGTGTGCACGTGCATTCGGACTTTTCTGAAATGAAAAGCAGTGTGGGGGAACCATTTCTGAGTGAAAAGGCAATTAAAAGTTAGTATTAATTACCTGTAAGCAGAAAGTCTGTGCTTCTGTTCTGTGTGTGTGTTCAGCACTGATCTAACACCTCATAGAATCATAGAATCGATAAGGTTGGAAAAGGCCTCAGAGATCATCGAGTCCAACCTGTCACGCAAGACCTTATGACTACTAAACCATGGCACCAAGTGCCACATCCAATTCCCTCTTGAACACCTCCAGGGATGGTGACTCCATCACCTCCCTGGGCAGTACATTCCAGTGGCCAATTACTCTTTCTGGGCAGAACTTTCTCCTCACCTCCAGCCTAAACTTCCTCTGGCACAGCTTGAGACTGTGTCCTCTTGTTCTGGTGCTGGTTGTCTGGGAGAAGAGACCAACCCCCACCTGGCTACAACCTCCCTTCAGGTAGTTGGAGACAGTAAGAATGTTGGCCCTGAGACTCCTCTTCTCCAGGCTAATCAACCCCAGCTCCCTCAGCCTCTCCTCACAGGGCTGTGCTCCAAACCCCTCCCCAGCTTTGTTGCCCTTCTCTGGCCACCTTCCAGCAACTCAACCTCTTTCCTAAATGTAGATGTAGATCTGACTGATGGAGGCTTGTGATCCTCCATCCCTTCCCTGACAGTAAAAGCCACTTGTGAAATTTTCTAAAAGGGAAGGAAATTCAGGTATTAGGACAGCTAAGAATAACGCAGTATTCAGCCCCTCTTAACCTGCAGAGCAATCAGAGCACCAAACAACGCCTTTTGTGTGTCTGGCAAAACCCCAAGAGCTTCACATTTGAAGTTAACTTTTCAGCAGCAAATCTGCATGGTTGTCAAAATCAAAACCTACTTCAGGACAGCTACTGGATCTTTGCCCAGAAAATAATTGACACCAGTGCCTTGAGCATGCATGTAGTTGCACACTTCCCATGTGCAAGTGACTTTCTACTTAGGCTCAAAGGATTTGTTGTGATATGAAACTACTCTGAGAAATATATGATGGATTAGCCCGTATTTACACAAACTGTTACCACATCAAGGAGGAAGATGTTAGAAAGTGCATTCAAAAATACTGTCCATCTGTATGTTTTGTGCATGAATCATACTGTTTTTCTCACTGTTACTCTCAAAGGCATTCTAAACACCACCTTAATTATGTCAGGTATTCATTGATTCTTATTTGCTAATTTTCAGCTAGTGTTAAAACAGAGCAGAAACAAATTATAATCAATGAAGTGATTTAGATTGGATGCTAGGAAATTCTTTACAATGAGGGTGGTTGAGCACCAGAACAGGTTGCTCACAGAGGTTCTTGAAGCCCCATCCCAGAAGATATTCAAGGTGAGGCTCAACAGGGCTCTGGGTGACCTGATCTAGTTGAGGATGTCCCCACTCACTGCAGGAGGATTGGACTAGATGACCTTTAGAGGTCCCTTCCAACCCATGTGATTCTGTGATTCTGATTCTTCGTACATTAAATACTCCAGGGAAGTCATTCTGCTCTGTGCTCAGCACTGGTTAGGCCACACCTTGAGTCCTGGGTCCAGTTCTGGGCCCCTCAGTTTAAGAAAGATGTTGAGATGCTGGAAAGTGTCCAGAGAAGGGCAACAAAGCTGGGGAGGGGTTTGGAGCACAGCCCTGTGAGGAGAGGCTGAAGGGAGCTGGGGTTGCTTAGCCTGGAGAAGAGGAGGCTCAGGGGAGACCTTCTTGCTCTCTACAACTACCTGAAGGGAGGTTGTAGCCAGGTGGGGGCTGGTCTCTTCTCCCAGGCAAGCAGCACCAGAACAAGGACACAGTCTCAAGCTGTGCCAGGGGAGGTTTAGGCTGGATGTTAGGAAGAAATTCTTCCCAGAAAGAGGAATTAGCCATTGGAATGTGCTGCCCAGGGAGGTGGTGGAGTCACCGCCCCTGGAGGTGTTCAAGAGGGGATTGGACGTGGCACTTGGTGCCATGGTGTAGTCATGAAGTCTGTGGTGACAGGCTGGACTTGATGATCCTTGGGGTCTCTTCCAACCTTAGTTATACTGTGATACTGTGATACTGACCTTGTAGAAAACTCGCCTGCAAATCCTGGCCCTATGTTGTAAGACACATTGAGACTTCCCTTCCAGCTGCTCTCTGGAGCTGCAGGTCCTCCCATTGCACTGTTAAGTGAAAACCCAAGACAAACATTGACCAGCAGGCCGAAACTTCAAATTTTCTTAACAATAACTGAACCTAAAATGAAGTGGGGTTACAAAAGTCTTAAAACTATTACACCAGTAACAGATTTCTCTGCATTTTCCACATTTTCTGAAGTACACATTGCTACCAAGGAGAGACTCACACAGAATCACCAAGGTTGGAAGAGACCTCAAAGATCATTGAGTCCAACCTGTCACCACAGACCCCATGACTAAACCATGGCACCAAGTGCCACGTCCAATCCCCTCTTGAACACCTCAGGTATGGTGACTCCACCACCTCCCTGGGCAGCACATTCCAATGGCTAATGACTCTCTCTGTGAAGAACTTTCTCCTCACCTCCAGCCTAAACTTCCCCTGGTGCAGCTTGAGACTGTGTCCTCTTGTTCTGGTGCTAACGCAAGCACCAGCACAGATTTTACATCTTAATAAGCAGAATTCTGCTGTACATTTGCAATACTGACTTCTGGTGAGGAGGACTGATGTATACTCACCTCAACAGTACTTCTGCATCATGATATCCAATAGGATGAACTGGGATTGTGGGAATCCCTACACCTTCATTAACTTTATACCTGAAAGTGTACTCTGAGAAACCAGAACAAATTGTCAGGTTTGTAATGCTCTTAGCAACTTCCACCAAACTGGAAATACTTTTGAACAGTGCAGCCACAAATGTACATCCATTTTTGTATTCTTACACCATTTCTTAGATATTGCAACACAGAATACAGGATACAGAATTAACCAGGTTGGAAAAGACCTTTGAGATCATCGAGTCCAACCTATCACCCAACACCATCTCATCAGTTAAAGCATGGCACTGAGTGCCTCATCCAGTCTCTTTGTAAACACTTCCACAAAGTGACAGAACCAGAAACAACAGCACATCTGCACAGCTGTGTAAGAGAAGTCCTCACTTTTGATGCAAAGTTTGATTTGCTGCCCACTCATACTATTACACCTCCTCAAAACTGACTGTGGGATAACCAAGAGAGCGTGTGAGGTGAAGGTGGCCCCTGGGCAGCCAGCTGTCAAGCTACAGAAGGCACCCACGGATGATGCATTTATCTGTGCTGAAGACAGTTTATGTCTCTCTGGATCTGGTGGGCCAGGCACACACAGGCTATCCTGTTTTTACAGGAGGTTGTTGTCTTATGCCCCCAACAATATCCACAGAAGGCAGTGAGCTCTCCAGCAGCACCCCTGTATTCCCATCCCACCACCAGAAAGCAGTGTGAGGCAGCTTCATTCAGACTGAGCTCAGGATGCCTACAAGGAGAAGACGAGCACAGGGTGCCAATTGTCCAAAGACTCCAGGCTACTGATATTGTTACTACAGAAATGTTAACACCCTGTAAAGAGGATTTTGAACAGTTATTCTGCTTGAAATTTAGGATCAACGTGGAAACATACCTCCAAGCAAAGTCATCACTCCTCTTGGATGGGAGACTCTAACTTAGGTTCTCTTAAGAAGCATAGATATTTTTAAATGGCTATAAATTCTCAGCCATTTTCTGCTGCTTCACAGGCTGCAAATTTGCATGTCCTGCTTTTCCAAGAGTTACAAGGCTATGTTCATACAAAGAGATTTTCCTACAAACTTGCTTTACTTACCTAACTCAAAAGCTGCAGGTCAAAATGACACAGAGATAGAAATTAGTTAGCAATGGGGAAAGGAACTATTGCTAAAAAATAACTTCATCTGTTTTCAGTGCAAATGCAAAAAGAGATGAATTTCCAGTGCTACAATAACTTCAGCACCAGTTTACAAAGCACTTGATGGCCCAGGGTACAGATCTTTCACTCACCTTTTGCAGGATAACCTGGGGTCAGAGGGTCCCCAGCTCCATTTAGATTTAACACATTCCCACGCTGGGCTCCTCCACCTGGAAGGTTCCAGCCACCTGGATAAGCAGCTACTCCTGGGGCACAGTAGTCAGCAGGGTCTGAATAAAGTATGATCCCCTGGGCTCCTGCTAATATGGCATTTTTAACCTGTGAAATTATTTGCTTTTAAGAAATACCTCTTTTCTTTTTTGGTTTGGTTGTTTTATTTTCAGTGCAGTAATTAATCCAAAGGCTGCAATTTACATCCATGGGGATGGAGCTTTAGGAGTCGTGTATGTACAAGAGTGAAAAATGACCACAGACTCAGCAGGAGCGAGTCTGCTCTGTTTCACCACAGCAAAACAATGTGTTATTAGAGAATAGAATAGAATAGGAATAGGAATAGGAATAGGAATAGGAATAGGAATAGACCAGACCAGGTTGGAAGAGACATTCAAGATCATCCTGTTCAACCCATCACACAGTATCATTTGTGTCACACCTTTACTCACATCTCAAAGCACAGGACATAAAACTGAGGCACAACTGACCAGTGTCCCCACAGCCCCACCATCACCAGTTTTGTCACAGTTGTTGCCTCAAGTCAGTAGTTACTCAATCTCTGTGCATCCAATTCCCTGTCAAATACTTCTTCAGAATAGCATAGCATAGCATAGCATAGCATAGCATAGCATAGAATAGAATAGAACAGAATAGACCAGGTTGGAAGAGACCTTCAAGATCATTGCATCCAACCTATCATCCAACACCACGTAATCAACCAAACCATGGCACCAAGCACCCTATCAAGTCTCTTCTTGAACACCTCCAGTGATGGTGACTCCACCACCTCCTCGGGCAGCCCATTCCAATGGGCAATCACTCTCTCTGTGTAGAACTTCCTCCTGTATAGTGATGTTCTGTGGCTGTAAAGCCCTTAAGGTTTTCACAGAATCAACCAGCTTGGAAAAGACCTCAGAGATCATCAAGTCCAACCTATTACCTAATACCTAACACCTCATGACTAACTAAACCATGGCTCCAAGTGCCACATCCAATCCTTTTTTGAACTTTCTGGCTTTACAAAGAGCTAGTTCCCTAAACTGATCTCTTGCAAGAACTTTCTATGGAGTTTGCAGTTATCTCAGTCTCAGGAGACTGAAAGCTATGTGTAAAATGCAGTCATAATGGATACACTGCAGGCTTCCTTCTGCTTTTATGTTCCAATCTACAGCCCTCATTAACTCCTGCTGGCTCCACCATCAGCAGGGTCTGCTCAGAGATGGAAAAAAAAAAAAAAGCAAGCCACAACTCTTACTTTGTTTCCTCTGAATATCTTTCCATATCTGGCAATGACAATCTTCCCTGTACAGTTAATTCCCATTTCCCGTTCCAGCTTGAAAAAATCTTCAGTACGGCCATAATTCACATACACCAGCTCTGCCTGCACACAAAAGGAGTTCCATGACAACAGGCATTCAAGCAGAAAACCCAACAACTTATGTTCAGATATCAACAGTTTCAGTCATTAGATCTGACACAGGGCTTTATTTATCTGTTTATTTATTTGTACAAATGCGATCCAGTGTTCACAAAAACAACTGCAAGAGAGACCTGGAATATTCATGGAATTGTGGAAACAACAAGGTTGGAAAAGACCTCAGAGATCATCAAGTCCAACCTGTCACCCAACACCTCAGGACTAACTAAACCATGGCTTCTGTGGTGATAGGTTGCACTTGATGATCTTTGAGGTCTCTTCCAACCTTGGTGATTCTGTGATTCTGTGATCCGATCCCCTCTTGAACACCTCCAGTGATGGTGACTCCACCACCTCCCTGGGCAGCACATTCCAATGGCCAATCTCTCTTTCTGGGAAGAACTTTCCTCTCACCTCCAGCCTAAACTTCCCCTGGCACAGCTTGAGACTGTGTCCTCTTGTTCTGGTGCTGGTTGCCTGGGAGAAGAGACCAACCCCCACCTGGCTACAACCTCCTCTCAGGTAGTTGTAGAGAGCAAGAAGGTCTCCTCTGAGCCTCCTCTTCTCCAGGCTAAACAACCCCAGCTCCCTTAGCCTCTCCTATTCTATAGGACTCCTTGGCCCAAACTGCTGACCTAACAGCAGTTAACAGCAGCCCTATAAACTAAGGTGGGACACCAAGCCAAAGGTCTTTGCTAAGCTGACAAACTTGTGTGGCCATGAAAAAGCAGTGGTATGACCTGCATCCACAAACACTCCCTGTTATATAATTTCATTCATCTATGCAATGCAAGTTTGTCCCTGACTTGTTTTTCTATGATGGATTACCAGATTAAGTGAGGGACTTCTGTGGCCTTTGCAGGCATTCACTTAATCTGAAATGTCTTCCAGCCTCATTTATATATAGCTATTTCTACTTAAGATGTAAACAAGTTTGTTCCATATGATTCAGTAATGTGGAGTAATCTGAGAGGTATCCAGCATTTTCCACAGAATCATAGAATCAATAAGGCTGGAAAAGACCTCAGAGATCATTAAGTCTAACCTATTACCTATCACCCCACACCTCATGAATTAACCAAACCATGGCTTCAAGTGCCATGGCCAATCCCCTCTTGAGCACCTCCAGGGACAATGACTCCACCACCTCCCTGGGCAGCACATTCCAATGGCCAATCTCTCTTTCTGGGAAGAATTTCTTCCTAACATCCAGCCTAATCCTCCCCTGGCCCAGCTTGAGACTGTGTCCTCTTGTTCTGGTGCTACCTGACTGGGAGAAGAGACCAACCCCCACCTGGCTGCAACCTCCCTTCAGGTAGTTGTAGGGAGCAAGAAGGTCTCCCCTGAGCCTCCTCTTCTCCATAAAGATAAAAGCCTTTCACTTATTATGGTCTGGTAATTTGAGAAAGCTTTCTTTGTAAGAGGAGGTTTCTGACCTTTGCACAATGTGTGGCCTAGGTGTCCCCAAGGGTTTTCTTATCCTAATGGTTAATTAAAGCTACTGCAAGAAAAGCTGGAGCAATCTAGCCCAGCAAGTTTATTTGAAAGTACAGCTTCAGCTAACAATACTCTTACATATTTTTTTTCTTACCTCTGGCACTCCTTGTGCTGAAAAAGCATTATATGGTGGCAGTATATCAGTGACATTTTCATACCCCTGTGGAGGTGGTTCAGACAACGATGTATTGAAAATCTAGCAAGAAATAACAGGAACCCTTGGTCAAACACTCTGCCTGCAGGCAGAAGCTTGCACACTAAGCATGGTTATTGCAAATGATGTGCTATGCAAAACTATTCCAACCAGCATGCATAAGTTCAAGCAGAAAAACAGCTAGGGATACACAGCTGAATTCTTACAAAAGAATGCAGAGAGACAGAATCATTGAATCTGAGAATCATTTGGGTTGGAAAAGGCCTTTAGGATCACTGAGTCCAGCTGTGAACTGCTTGATATATCAGTTATCAGAAGATGCTTATCAGTCAATGCCTGAACCTAAGCAAAGAAGTAGCTGAGATTTGCCAAAAGGTGGTGACAATAAGAAGACACCTAGTTCATAGAATCATAGAATCAGCAAGGCTGGAAAAGACCTCAGAGATCATCAAGTCCAACCTGTCACCACAGACCTCATGACTACACCATGGTACCAAGTGCCACGTCCAATCCCCTCTTGAACACCTCCAGGGATGGTGACTCCACCACCTCCCTGGGCAGCACATTCCAACGGCCAATGTCTCCTTCTGGGAAGAACTTTCTCCTCACCTCCAGCCTGAACTTCCCTTGGCACAGCTTGAGACTGTGTCCTCTTGTTCTGGTGCTGGTTGTCTGGGAGAAGAGACCAACCCCCACCTGGCTACAACCTCCCTTCAGGTAGTTGCAGACAGCAATAAGGTCTCCTCTGAGCCTCCTCTCCTGCAGGCTAAGCAACCCCATCTCCCTCAGCCTCTCCTCACAGGGCTGTGTTCCAAACCCCTCCCCAGCTTTGTTGCTCTTCTCTGGACACCTTCAAGTGTCTCAATATCTTTCCCAAACTGAGGGGCCCAGAACTGGACACAGGACTCAAGGTATGGCCTAACCAGTGCTGAGTACAGGGGCAGAATTACTTCCCTGCTTCTGCTGGCCACACTATTCCTGAAGCAGGCCAGGATGCCACTGGCCTTCTTGGACACCTGGGTACCCTGCTGGCTCATGTTCAGCTGGCTGTCAACCAGTACCCCCAGGTCCCTTTCTGTTTGACAGCTCTCCAGCCACTCTGTCCTCAGCCTGTAGCACTGCATGGGTTTGTTGTGACCCAAGTGCAGCACCTGGCACTTGGAGTTGCTAAATGCCATCATGTTGGACAATGCCCATCTGTCAAGGTCCCTCTGGAGAGCCCTTCTACCTTCTAACAGATCAACACCTGCTCCCAACGTGCATAGTAGCTGTGTGGCACTCCTTACCTCAGCATGTTGTGGAAGCAAAAAGCATACAGATGTCAAGCAGAGAGTGGACAGGTACATGAAACAGGGAGGGTCACTAACTGGGGAAATATTTGGAAAAGATTTCTAAGGAGAATTCTTAAAGAGGTTAATTGCACCACATCAAGGAATCCCTGCTCTGAAAACAGCTAGACACTGGAAGAAGTGCATGCCCTAAATGGATTTCTTTGTGCTTGAATTTCCCCATGCTTCCACTTATGACTCTTTATTGAAACAGGATATTGGCCTTAATCTGAACCAGTATGGCCATTCTTACACCTTGTGGCTTGTTGCTGTTAATTGCAGCCTCTCCACACATCCTCTGCTGGCTGTTTGGGGAACTAAGACTTCTCATACTGTTGTTTTTCTGCAGCCTGGAAAACCATTTGTAAGTATAAGTTCCCTCTGCACTGGATTTTTTATCAAACTATAAAGCACATGCTGGGATGAGAGGGTGGGAAAAGAGGAAGACACTATTTCTTTAAAGAAGTCTTAAATACAGTTTAATCATTAAAAGTATCACCTCATTTCCTTGATCATCAATTACTGAGATGTAGTTTGGCTGAGTTTCATTTGGATATGAAAGAAGTACATCATAATGAACGAGTTCTGCTGAATCTAGTCCAAATTCCTTCCACTGGCCTTGAATTTGCTTGGCAAGAAGAAGATTCTGTTCAGTTCCTGCCAGGTGAGGCAGCCTGGTGAATGAGCTAGAATGAAAGAGAAAGATATTAGTAAGCAGCAAATACAGAGAAGCAGAGTGGTGAACTAGGATCAGTGTGTATGAAGCTTATCTATAGGTCACATGCATGGAAAGTAAGGTCTTACAGTTAAAGTCTGAGCTGTGCAACATAATTGTTTATCAGAGTCTGCATCAGGATAAGCACAAAATGTAGCCAGAGCAGAAAAGCTTTCCTGAGGCTTTAATATCAGTCAGCTGAACTGTTCTCTCTGCAGAACAGAAATAGCCAGGTCTACACACAAACCACAAAAATCAGAGATACTCAAGGGGGAAAAACATGAAGAGTATGCAAGGAGCAGAAACAGATACAGAAAAGCCACACATTTAGAAAGGAGTCCTCCAAATAATTCTGGTATCTGATGATGAGCTTGCACATTGTTGGCATAATATATACTAATAAGTTCCACTTGGAAATAATTATGTCAAATTATCTGCACAGATTTCTTCTTTTTTTTTCTAATTAATCAAAAGCCTGACTAATAAAAGCCTTCTAGCAACATTTAAATCCAGAGCAGACATAACACATAATGATGATAAATAGTCAGAAACAACATCCAGCCCCACTGGGCCACCCAACACAAATCTGTTACTGTTAACTCTGAGCTGTCAGCTGGGTACTAAGCACTGGCTTCAATTTCCCAGAAGCCTACATGGGTTAATAGGTGCCCCACAGATGTCAGCTAGCATTAATTACCACTAATTAGTGATACCAAATACCATGATTAGTACCTCTTCAGCCTGGCAGTTCAGACTATTTATTGCCCATACAGCAGCTTGTTCTTCAATATGTATTTCCTCAGCTTCCAAATGAGAATGCTGCAGGAGAAGGTGTCCAAAGCCTTGTTAAAGTCAAAGATGTTACAGCCACTGAATAGAATAGAATAGAATAGAATAGAATAGAATAGAATAGAATAGAATAGAATAGAATAGAATAGAATAGAATAGAATAGAACAGAACAGAACCAGGTTGGAAAAGAACTTTGAGATCATCAAGTCCAACCTCTCACCCAACACCATCTAATCAACTAAACCAAGTGCCTCATCCAGGCTCTTCCTAAACACCTCCAGTGATGGTGACTCCACCACCTCCCTGGGTAGCACATTCCAATGGCCAACCACTCTTTCTGTGAAGATCTTTCTGCTCACCTGAAGCCTAAACCTCCCCTGGCACAGCTAGAGACTGTGTCCTCTTGTTCTGGTGCTGGTTGTCTAGGAGAAGAGAGCAACCCCCACCTGGCTACAACCTCCCTTTCAGGTAGCTGTAGATGGCAATAAGGTCTCCCCTGAATGTCTCCACTCACCTCTGTAGCCAGTTATTTCCTCAGAGAAGGTGATCATGCTGATCTTGAAGGTCTCTTCCAACCTGGTTTATTCTATGTATCATATAAACAAATAGTAAATCAATGCTGGCTACTCCTAACTAATTTTGTGTCCTTCATGCACTGGGAAACAGATTTCAGAAGGATGTTTGGTCACCCTTACAGGGACTGAGGTGAAGCTGACCAGCCCACAGTCCCCCAGGTTGTCATTCTTGCCTTACTTATATCAGCCTTTTCCAGCCACCAGGGATCTCTTTCAATTGCTAGAACTACTCACAGACAGCAGCCTTGAGATTGTAACATCCAGCTCTTTCACGTGGATCTTGCCTGCCCTCTGAATTTGAAGGCATCAGAATAGACCACATCCTTCTGCTCCCCACTGTTGTCCTTCTTTCTCTTTAATCCATGAGGGTATGCACTGAGGTCTGGAAGCAAGCTTTCCCAAAGCCTGCTGCCTGTCTTTTTGTACTTTAATTTTCTAGAGTGTTTTAAGTACCTCTTAATTCCTCAGGCACTCTAGTTTAACTACTGCATATGCTATAAGGAAAAATGAATTGAACAACACATGATAGCTGCCTTTTAACTTTTCCTTTCCAGAGCTAGCATTCAATATTAAGGTAAAAGTGTCTGCATTTTCTGAGACTCATTGCTTATTTTCTCCACTTCATAAAAGCAAATTTAAAAGCCCAAAAGACTAAGCCTATCAATGAAAATGTTTGAGCTCACATATTTTAATGTTTTAACAAACTTTCTGAATAGTGCATTAGTGTATTTATTTTCTGCAGTTCTTGCTTTGCATTTGGTCTTAGGGACAAACCCAGCAAACACTAAGAACCATTTGGCCCATCATCAAAGCAAATTGACAAAAAAGATACAATTAATACCCTGTGGACAAGAAACTTTAGCATAATTGCAGAGCTATTTCATGCTGCCCTCAATCTCTGTGTTGCCTACCCTCTCAGTCAAACATAATCTTGAGAAACTCTTCAATCAATCAAGAGCAACAAATGCAAGAGAAGATAAGGCCTATAGACTTAAGAAGCTAATCAATGCTAGAAATGAAACCTTTTGGTTTTAGAGTAAATGGAAGTCCTTCTGCCGCTGTACTCAGCACTGCTTAGGCCACACCTTGAGTACTGTGTCCAGAACTGGGCCCCTCAGGACATTGAGACACTTGGACATGTCCACAGAAGGGCAATGAGGCTGGGGAGAGGTCTCAAGCACAAGCCCTATGAGGAGAGGCTGAGGGAGCTGGGGTTGTTTAGCCTGGAGAAGAGGAGGCTCAGGGGAGACCTGAAGGGAGGTTGTAGCCAGGTGGGGGTTGGTGTCTTCTCCTGGGCAACCAGCACCAGAACAAGGGGACACAGTCTCAAGCTGTGCCAGGGGAGGTTTAGGCTGGATGTGAGGAAGAAATTCTTCCCAGAGAGAGAGATTGGCCATTGGAATGTGCTGCCCAGGGAGGTGGTGGAGTCACCATCGCTGGAGGTGTTTAAAAAGAGACTGGATGGGGCACTTGGTGCCATGGGTTAGTGATTAGATGGTGTTGGGTGATAGGTTGGACTCTGTGATCTCAAAGGTCTTTTCCAACCTGGTTAATTCTGTATTCTGTATTTTGTGCTCTGTATACATGGAACTCAGCATCCTGCAAAGTTTGTATAATTTTTAAGCTATTACTTTTCTAGTTCTATTAGCTGCTCAAACTGAAAGTTTAATGAGAGACTGAGCAGAGAAGCGAACAAATGTAATAGCAATCAGTGTATGCCAAAGACAGTAAAATAATCTCAGTCTGAAACAAAGCAAAGCTATCAAATGCTAGAGCTTCAGACACTTCTGAGAAAGGAAAAAAAAGACAAAAGGGGAAAAACCCAAGAGAAAAAAACCCCAACAGACACCGCATTAAATTTACAGTGTGGAAAATCAGAGTAAAAAAGCATAAGCCCTGGCAGAACTGCAGCCTGTGGGAAGTGCATTGAACAGTACAAGCACTCCAAACAGGCAACTTCAAAAATGGGGAAGAGAGGAACAGAAGGGTTGTGAGGCTCTGCCTTCTCCTTCCCCCCAGACATTCTGCACAAACCCAAGTAATTGCAAAGCATCTTAACAGCTCTGCTTTCAGAGGCAGCTCCTCAGAGCTGATGTTATCATGTTCTGGATTTTGTGACTGTTTAAAATTATTCACAACTAAGCTGCTCAGCACTTACTGGAGGAATTGCTTGATGTTTCCTGCTTTCATCTCAGCCACAAGTTTCTGTCGTGCATTTTGATAGACGTCTGAAGGGTCGGGGCGTTTTTCGGTCGGCTTTGTAAACCATCCTGAAACACATTTGAAGAGCTTCCCACTTAGCAGGAAAACAAATCCTCCACATGCAACCTGAAGTACTGAACTGTCTTATTAAACCCACAAGAATATACAGGGCTTAGAGCACCCTCTGTCAGTATTTGCTGGCTCAAATGTAGAAGCAAAGCAGAAAAGTAAAATATACTTCATTGACTGAGTTGCCAATTAGGTGCAATACAATTAAAAGAGTATACTCTAAATCTCTGGTAAATGCAGTCCTCTTTTCAAGGTAGATTCATTGCTCATTCTGAACTGCCTTATTAAAAACACAAGAATGTACAGGGCTTAGAGCACCCTCTGTCAGTATTTGCTGGCTCAAATGTAGAAGCAAGGCAGAAAAGTAAAGTATACTTCATTGACTGAATTGCCAATAAGGTGCAATATAATTGAAAGAGTATATTCTAAATCTCTGGTAAATGTAGTCATCTTTTCAAGGTAGATTCATCATTCACTTTAAACTCTAGTTTAGAATCACAGAATCAATAAGGTTGGAAAAGACCTCAGAGATCATCAAGTCCAACCTATCACCCAACACCGCATCACTAACTAAACCATGGCTTCTACTGGCACGTCCAATCCCCTCTTGAACACCTCCAGGGATGGTGACTCCACCACCTCCCTGGGCAGCACATTCCACTGGGTAATCTCTCTTTCTGGGAAGAACTTCTTCCTAACATCCAGCCTAAACCTCCCCTGGCACAGCTAGAGACTGTGTCCTCTTGTTCCTTTGCTGGTTGCCTGGGAGAAGAGACCAACCCCCACCTGGCTACAACCTCCTTTCAGGTAGTTGTAGACAGCAATAAGGTCTGCCCTGAGCCTCCTCTTCTCCAGGCTAGTTTTAAATTCTCAGCTAACTGTTTCCAAGGTAGATTCATCTTTGCTTCATTTGAAACTCTAATTTAAATTCTCAGTTAACTGTTTGCAGTGTGAGGATTGATCCCCTGATGCATTTCATCATGGTGCTCATGATGAAATTTATGTAATTTATACACTTATTCCCAAATCCATGTATAAGGGTATTTGAAGTGAAGGTGTCAGACTCAACAGCCACCCTGCCAGCATTATAACAGCTACAGAGGCTGGAGAGTGTGGTTAGTCTATCTGATAATTAAAAGAGTGAAGTTAAATGTGAATGTGACCCAAGTCAGATTTAAAAAGTTAAAAGATATTTCAGCAGCCATAATTCTGAAAGAAGAGAGCATATAAACTATATGAATTTGCCTTTAATAACAAAACCAAACAACCAAAAAACCCCCAGAAAAACAAAGAAGCAAACAAAACCCCCAACAAATCCTTTTATTATTATAGCTGGGACTTGCTGTCATACTAAAGCCAAGTATCAGTGCTGCCACATGCACAATATATATGACCTGTTACACAAAATGCAATTATGGTAACACTCTGAATACAACAGCGATGCTAGACCAGACCAAAGGTCCATCTTGCCCAGCATCTTGCTTTCAGGAACAAGCAGAAGCACAGCACAAGCACCAGAATCATTTTAGTTTTAAAACCATCTACTTAATAGCCCTCATGTATTTTTTTTCCCTTCATGCTTCACCTTTAAGTGTGTGCTACAACACAACTTTTAAAAAGCTGGATGCAGGCATGCAGTTTTTAGACTGAAATGCTGCAAGTGACTGCAGCAAAGAATCTACTGTTCTAGTAAACTTCATTGTACAGGATGACAAATTCCGCAGCCCCACTCTTGGCTGTCAGTCAAAACTCCTCCTCCCCTGCATTCTGCCCTCAATCTCTGAAACAGCAACTGAAGAGGAGCATTTAAAGAGCTCTTCAGTAAAAAACAAAAAAGGAAGTACAGATTAAAATAAAATAAAATAGCCCAGGAGGGTTTGTAAGCACTGAAGTCTAAGAACTCTTCTGTTGATCTCTCCTCTTTGAGCGTCTGACTGCCCGTTACGAGAAGCCATCAAGTCGCCAGGGCTGATCTTGGACCGAAGCTCGCAGCCGCCTCTGTTCCTCATTCCCCAAAGCCCAAGACTGCTAAGAGAACAATCTCTGGGGAGAGCAGTGGGAAGAGTGTTTTATAACGTCCCTAAAAAAGCAGCAGAAGCTCCATGATGGGGAGTTAATCGCATCAGGGCTTGCACCAAGTCTCCGTACAGGACAAAGGCTGCGGGCGGAAGCCCGGTGTCTCTGTACTCACCTGCAAGAAAGCCCAGCAAGAAACAGCCCAGCAGCCCGCAGCAGCCCAGCCATGTGCGGAGGGTGGCCTCGCTCCTGGCCATGGGGGCACTGCTTGCCTGCAGCTTTGCAGGCGGCGGGGAGGACAGGCAAGCAGCCGCCTTCCTCCTCCTCCTTCTCCTCTTCTTCCCGCCCTCAGCCTCAGGGCTGGCCCTGGCTTCTGTGCTTCCCAGCTCTCGTTTTGCCTAACCAGCCTTAATCACTGGATAGTGACGATCCGACTTTTTCGAGTGCAATGAAACACCTCCATTTCTTAGTCTTACCCCACAAGACAGCTTGTGTGTAGCTGTATGTGTACCTCTGAAACAAATATCCATCTAGACAGCACACCAAGCAAGGCATTAAGTGGCATTTAAGGGCTAATTTTTATTAATTATCAGGAGTTTCTGGTTTTGAAAGTTCCTGGTTTAGGCTTCATCACAACCAGTATTTGTTTCAGTAGAAGTGGTGAAGAGGTGAAGTGGAGGAAGGGAAAACTTGTGTTCTCTTTACCAATGAAGCACTGAACTGCTCCCCTTGTAATCCATGGTTACAGTAAGTAAAATCCTTGGCAAGTGATAAATAGAGCAACTCAGAATACAATTTAATTAGCCAATGGGGAGACATCCAGACATCATCCAATCTGCAACTGGGAAAAGCTGCAGAAATGTTCCCTATACTGTATAGCTTTTTACACTTTGGATTACAAGGTTCTTAGGGTCACGCTCTCCTAGTCTAATTCAGCCAAATCCATAAATACCTCATGGGAAAGGACACAACTTCAGCCCATGGAATAGTTAAGATATTTTTACAGAATCATCAAATCTCCATATTTTCTACACTCTCCCTGGGCTCCTGCATGGATACCTGGAAGCTAAAAATGATCTTTCTGGAAGTGAGGACCTGCCCAAGCAAGACCAGTTATCTGGCTGAAGACAGGAAAACTTTGCTGGGAGCATAGTCACGCTTTGAGTTCTTACCACTGACTCCAAAAGCAGAGGGCACCAGAACGAGAGGACACAGTCTGAAGCTGCGCCACGGGAAGTGGAGACTTGAGGTGAGGAGAAAGTTCTTCACTGAGAGAGTTGTTAGCCATTGGAATGTGCTGCCCGGGGAGGTGGTGGAGTCACCATCCCTGGAGGTGTTCAAGAGGGGGTTGGATGTGGCTCTTGGTGCCATGGTTTAGTTAGTCCTGAGGTGTTGGGTGACAGGTTAGACTTGACGATCTCTGAGGTCTTTTCCAACCTTATTGATTCTATGATTCTGTGATATATTCTGTGAAAGAAATGGCAGTGCTCCAAGTACCAAAACGTTGTGAAATATTGAAAATACCCAGAAAGAGCTGAAAAGACTGGCTAATGTCCAAACAACCTCAGTGAGGCTTTGCAGAGATTAGAGAAGATTTATGGCACTTGGGAATTCTGCACCAGTCACAGCCACTGTCTTAAACATATGTCTGCATGGCTTTTTTAAATGATAAGCATGTCCACGTTTGTGATCCTTTTTCCCTGCCACTTCCCAACTGCTCCTAAGCCATCCCAAACTCTGAACAGCAAGGACTTTTCACACTAACATCTCACATGACATATACAAACCAGATGGAATTCCACCTACAGAACTTGCAAAGAATGAGCATATTGATGTATTATTAGCTTTTATACAGCACCACAGGTGTAGGACTGGCACATAATAGACAGTAAAGTGACAGGAGCTTTTGGATATTACTATCTAAATTAGACCTCACATGATGATAACATCAGTGGAGGAAGAAGGTAAGAATAGCACCAGTCAGAAGGTATGAAATGCATTTATTTCTATGCCTACATCTTTCTAAAGTCATAAGTACATCAGTAATATTAATAATGAACAATAGCAGCAACCAAGTGGCTTTCACCAGTTAAAATATAGTCTTGGTACTATTAGTTATTAGTTGTGGCATGTTCTGACATTCCATGTTAGCTCTTCCAAGTATTAATCACAGCACATTTAGAAAACAAACGATTATAGTAAACAACTGTGCTGATGGCCATCTCTAGCTGAAAACATCTGGTTACATGAAAAGCTGGCTCAGGTTGGGTGACCAATAAACTAAACAATTCAGCATGGTTGATTTTGGCCTTTGCTCTTATTAACAATGGATTTAAGGTTTTTTTACTTAACTCAACAGTCCCTGTTGGCCAATTACTCTGGGATAGTATCACAGCTTGAGAGCCAAAACAGCTAATGTAGTCAAGATCACTTGGCAGTGTTAAGGATGAATTTCAACTCACTGTAGTAGTCTGGAAAGTAACCCCCACTTACAATGTTGTTTAAAGTTCCACTTCACTGAAGGAGAATCAGCACAGAAAGCTTATCTTGACTTCTTGTATAGGAAAGGATTTCACACTCAGGGCTTGAGTTAGCTAATAACTATACCACTGAGATACCCTGACAGATCTAACAAAGAACACAGATGCTTAAAGAGTATCTGGCTTGTCACTGGGCTTTCCTTAGTAGATTGCTTCATAGCATAAATCTCCTTGCTCATAAGGCTGGTTCAGTTTTTTGACCTTTAAGAATCAATGGACTGGAAATGGTTCTGAGTGCAACTACAGAGTTTGCAACAACACACTAACAGACTGTTAATGAATATTGCTTATTTATGTAACCATTGTTCCCTGCTTGTCTGGTAGGAACTAGATGTCTGCACTTGCTGGCACATGTCAGTGGGCCTCACTTTATTCCTACCTGTGGAATGTGACCCTTGCTCCTTTGTATCATCCTGATAAATGAGTCATGTGAAATGGCATTCCTCAGTGCATACACAATTGTCCTTTTCTGGGGTTTTTTTGCTTGTTTGTTTGTTTAGAACTGATTTAGAGCTGATAACCCTAGTGACACATAGTGGAAGTGGACAGCTGCATATGCATCAATGCATTTTGGCATATGGTTTGAATCCACAAATCATGCAGATTCAGCAGTTAGCTTTGTCCTTTGTTGTCCAGTAATGGCACCAGTCACAACTGCCTGAAACAGTCTTTGAGGAACTGAAGGCTGCAGTGGCCTGATCTGTACTCCATACAAAACTGGCAATAAGAAATTATTTACAGAGAAGAATGTTCTTATCAGTGTTTCCATAGAAGTTCTTGAAGACTAAAAAGCATCAGAAATAGTGTGGCCAGCAGGAGCAGGGAAGTCATTCTAACCCTGTACTCAGCACTGGTTAGGCCACACCTTGAGTCCTGTGTCCAGTTCTGGGCTCCTCAGTTCAAGAAGGACATTGAGACACTTGAATGTGTCCAGAGAAGGGCAAGGAGGCTGGGGAGGGGTCTGGAGCACAGCCCTGTGAGGAGAGGCTGAGGGAGCTGGGGTTGCTTAGCCTGGAGGAGGCTCAGGGGAGACCTTACTGCTCTCTACAACTACCTGAAGGGAGGTTGTAGCCAGGTGGGGCTTGGTCTCTTCTCCCAGGCAACCAGCACCAGAACAAGAGGACACAGTCTCAAGCTGTGCCAGGGGAAGTTTAGACTGGAGGTGAGGAGAAAGTTCTGCCCAGAAAGAGTAATTTGCCACTGGAATGTGCTGCCCAGGGAGGTGGTGGAGTCACCATCCCTGGAAGTATTCCAAAAAAGGATTGGATGTGGCACTTGAAGCCATGGTTTAGTTAGTCATGAGGTGTTGGGTGACAGGTTGGACTTGATGATCTTTGAGGTCTTTTCCAACCTTAACGATTCTGATTCTAAATTTACAAATTGATCAAGAACTTCAGAGTGGGTCATAATGTGTCTGAATAGTAGATGCTGCCATGTCTAACTTAGGACTTGCAGAACTAGACATCTGTGCTTCCTTCTTCACACAAAGGAGTCCAAGGTATACCCTTAGGAGTGTGAACAGCTTACCATGGAATACCTACCATGCTTACCAACTCCTGTCTGTCTTGTCTCTCAGCAAGTGCTAGATAAAGATGCAGAGATATCTTACCAGCTCAGAAGCAGCTGTTATAACAGTCTGAAGTTGCAGCCCAGTATATTGAAGAAAACCAGAAAGAGTTCTGGCCTGTCATAATAAATCTGTAAGTTGTGCTGGGTTTCTGTAGTGGGGCCAGGAACATCCAAGATCATGCTGGAGAAGCTAAGGGTAAGAATCACAGTGGCTGTCTCACGAGGAGTCAGCATGAAGTATTAGGCTTTTCAGAAGGGAGATCAAAAAAGCTGCATGCTGCAAAGCAAGTGGGAAACACCTTCTTTGACAGCATGGAACACTGAGTCTTTGATCTCAGATCTCTCAAAGACTGGGTTAGGGGCTGGGGCAGGAGCTGGACAGAGTCCATCTAAAGACAGTCTTCTAAAAAAGTAATCAAAGCTTTATCTGTTTGAAAAATTCATTTGCTGCAGGTTGTGGGTTTTTTCACTGAACCAGGATGGATCACAAAGCAGACCCAGACCTGGGAGAAGGCACTGGACAGTTTCAGTTGCACCTCACCAAAAACATCACACAAACTCTCACAACCAGCCTCTCTCTGGGCCAGCTAGCTTTAAATGCTTTTATGTGCAGCAGGATAGGGTCAATAGGAGAGCGAGAGTTTCTACCCCTATACCTTGTTCCCTGCAGTGGTTAGAGGACAGCCTACAGATACATTTTTTCTCCAATGGACTTTGCTGCAGTTTGAAAATGTAACTATCTCAGGATTTTGTGAGGTTCTGGGTCCTGCCATTGTGTGTTATCTGCTAGCCATTGCCAAAATGGGCCCCAACTAAACCCTAAATAAAACAATGCTAAGGTTAGGCCAGGGATAAAAAAATACATCTCTTGGGTTGAGAGAATACAGTGTTCAGAAAGCTTAGGTCATTCAGGGGAGGATCTCCATAATTTGGGAGTCTCTTTTCGTATCCATCTGCTCAAGAGAAGCTGTTCATTGCCACCTGCTGCTACACAATGGATTTGTGCTGTTACTCCCTTGACTGCTGCAGACATCAGACCCTCTAGGTTAGCCTAAATGATGATCAAAACTAACCAGGTTAATTTTGCCAGAGGTGGATTATAGACTGTCATCATGAACCCTTCACTGGCCAGAGGAGCAGTGGAGCAGCCAGCTGTGATAAACCAGTTAGAAACAGCAATGTCTCCTATTAGCACAACTAGGTCTGAGGGAAGATACAGCTCTAGGGCAGACATGGCTCCAGGGTTCTGCTCCAATTGCTTTTGCATGAGAACAACTGGGCAGTAAGTGTGCTTATAAGAACACTTCCCATTATATAATAAACTGCATCATTGTATGAGAAAAGACCAACAGTTAAGTAAAATAAAGACTTAACTGCAGTAACTTGCCTAAAGGGATTTCATGTGAGGAGTAGAAATACTTAGGAATGAATGAGGTGTTAAGGAAAACCATCAGACTGTGGGACAGTCTTCTGAGTCATGTTGGTGGCCTCAGCTAGAATGGCAGATCAAATGGCACAAAACATAACCCCCTGTTGAAGACCTTAGCAACGCCCCCAGTGGCACTGTCAGATGAAGGGATTTGATGTTCTGACATTTCTCTGTCTTATCTTTGTTGTCCTATTGTAGTCTTTTGAGCAATCTGTCATGACAGTAAACTGCACAGCAAAATCAGAAGCAGAGGCTCTACAGAGACAGTCATAATTTGGTATCCTTTTGGACTAAGGACATGATCACAGGGTCACAGGATGGTAGGGGCTGGAAGGGCCCTCTGGAGATCTTCAAGCCCAAGCTCCCTGTCAGCAGTTGTTAGCCATTGGAATGGGCTGCCCAGGGAGGTGGTGGAGTCCCCATCCCTGGAGGTGTTCAAGAGGGGATTGGACGTGGCACTTGGTGCCATGGTTTAATCATGAGGTCTGTGGTGACAGGTTGGACTTGGTGATCTTTGAGGTCTCTTCCAACCTTATTGATTCTATGATTCTATGAAAAGCCTGGAGGGAAGACTCTCCAGTGGTCCATGAAGACTTGGCTAGGGATCAGTTACACAAATTGAATATACACAAGTCCATGGGCCCTGATTAGATGCACCCAAGAGTACTGAAAGAACTGGCTGATGTTGTCACCATACCAGTCTCCATCATTTTTGCCAAATCCAGGAGAGGTGCCTGAGGACTGGAGGAAAGCCAATGTCACTCCAGTTTTCAAAAAGGGCAAGAAAGAGGTTCCAGGCAACTACAGACCAGTCAGCCTCACCTCCATCCCTGGAAAAATGATGGAGCAGCTCATTTTGGAGGTCATCTCTAGGCATATGGAAGAGAAGAAGGTTATCAGGAGTAGTCAGCATGGATTTACCAAGGGGAAATCATGCTTCATTAGTCTGACAGCATTGATGTCCTAACATAATGCATAGATGCAAGGAGACCAGTGGATGTAGTCTACATTAACCTTGACACTGTCTCCCATAACATCCTTGTGAGGAAGCTCAGGAGGTGTGGGATAGAACAGATAGATTGATTAAGAATTGGTTACACAACAGAGTGCAAAGAGTGGTGCCAGGTCCAGCTGGAGACCTGTAACTAGTGGAGTTCCCCAGGGACTCCCAGAGATCAGTGCTGGATCCAGTCCTGTTCAATATCTTTATCAATGATGGGACAGAGCATCTGCTCAGCAAGTTTGCTGATGATACCAGACTGGGAGGCTTGGCTGATTTGACTGAAGGCTGTGAGGCCATTCAGCAAGTCTTGGACAGACTGGAGAACTGGGCAGAGAGGAACCTAATGAGGCTCAACAGGGATAAGTGCAGAGTCCTGCCCTTGGTAAGGAAAAATGAACTGCACCAGTGTGTTAAAAATACCTTGAGCTGGACAAGGCATAGCAGGGGTAGATTTTGGATAAAAGAGTAAAAGTAGGTCTTCATCCCAAAAGGCATGTGTTGTGAGGTGGTTATACAACTGACAAGATGCCTTCTTGTTACTCTGGTGACTGGAAGGCAGCATGATTAGTTTTATTTGCAAACAGCTGCAAGTCTCAGCATGTAAAGAGAACAACAACATGGATGAGTGTTCTGGGCCAGCTGCCCAAAACTTGTTATGATCATCATATATCCCTCACACAGTGTGTGACAGTGTTCCCATCTTCATACACAGGATAGGACAGGATAGGATAGGATAGGATGGAATGGAATGGAATGGAATGGAATAGACCAGACCAGGCTGGAAGAGACTTTTGAGAACATGGAGTGCAACCTATCATCCAACACCATGTAATCAACTAAACATGATGCTTTGTGTAAAAGGAGAGCTGGAAGGGCTATCTTGGAGTATAATTTTACAGCTTCAAGGTAAATAAATAAAAAATCAACAACAAAATTAGAAATTGATGGAAACATGAAAAATGACTTCTGGCTTCCTAATGCCCTGGGTACTGCTGTAATAATCAAGCTAGGGATATCCAGAACTCTGGAAAAAAACAACCCAGTGGTTAGCAATTCTCAAACATGAAGCTGAGAGAAAACATGAAACTATTTCACTCTCACTTCAGAAGTCATCTGAAGCCAGATGTCTATTGCAGTACATTACCTTGTTAACATTGACAAATGCATTCCACTTGGGCATAATACTTGAGAAAGATTTTGTTTGATTTTGGGGGTCTTTCTAATAATCATCCTGGTGGTTTAAAATGCCCTGTTTGTAAGGCTGCTGCAAACTGTCATACATAGTCTTTGTGGATGATTATGTTACTGATATTTATGCTGCTTCGTTCAGCGTCCCTGCTGCTGCCTGCACGGTGAAGGCTGCAATGGAAATCTGCCTCTTGACTTCATCCCAGGCTTCCTCTTGATCAGCTTTGTTTTCAATGTCAAACATGGCATCATAGATTCCTGGGAATGATTCTCCTACATACTTGTTGTGGCTGCTTGGAGCAAAGATGATGTGTCTGTAAGGAAGTTGAAGGGAAAAATAACACTCTGTGTTAGTGTTGGGCCCCAATTATGTTTTGTAATGTGGTGAGCTGAAGTTCCCCCCCAGCATTAACTTTGCCAGACCAACTCAGAAGCAAATGGAGCTGTGTTTACAAGCAGAATCTACACTCTACAATGGAATGCAATGAATAGGTACCAAATATCCAGGAGTTACAATATGATACAGATATTTACAATTAATAAACAGCACAAGGACCCCCCTGGCCAAGGACCAGGGGAAGCTACCAGCTTCTGCCTCCCCTTACCCCCCTGTACAAAAAGGGACAAGAGAAAGGAGCAGAGAAGTTAGACTTGGCCAAGGCCAGCCAAAAGCAGGTTCTTTCTCCTGAGCAAAGCAAAACCAGCCAGAGATCAGAAGAGAAGAGAAAAAAGGAAGAATTGTTATGGTACAGCTCCTCTCATTCCACATATTTACCCAATGAATTTGTTTAGAACAATCTTTTGTTTTCCTTTTTACACCCAAGAGTGATTGATTTACATTTTTCTACCATTCTGCTCAAACTCTGCAACTGAATTTTAAAGGCATAGCCTGAAACCACCACAATTAGAAAAAATAAATCACATTATTTTCTGAACAAATCTGTTTCTATACCATGTGTTAAATTCTTGACACTGAAGATGTAAATAAGATTATTGCAGCAATATTAGCTACCATTTATGAATCAAGAAAATGACATAAAATACATGATCCCATGTGAATTCCAGAACTTTGTAGCTAAGACTTGAGATAAAGTTGACTGAAGTATGTTCCTTTCCCTCATTTTAGATAAAATAGAAAGATGAAAAAAATCCATCTTCTTTTCTCACAGATAGAATAGAATAGAATAGAATAGCACAGAATAGAATAGCACAGAATAGCATAGCATAGCATAGCATAGCATTGAATTGAATTGAATTGAATTGACCAGGTTGGAAAAGACCTTTGAGACCATCAAATCCAACCTATCACCCAACACCATCTAATCAATTAAAGCATGGCACCAAGTGCCTCATCCAGCCTCTTCCTAAACACCTCCAGTGATGGTGACTCCACCACCTCCCTGGGAAGCCCATTCCAATGGTCAGTCACTCTTTCTGTGAATACATAGACAGACACAGTCTCCAACAGCTGTAGGCAAGCTTTGATGTAAGAAAGCTGATGCTTCAACAAGAGACTGTTCTCAACAGATTTTGAATCAGCATCAATGAGAGGTACAATGACCATAGACCTTAAGTTCTCTTCCCACAGCTTCTTTCCAGTGGAACTTTTTAGTGGAAATATGACTGTTCTGAATTATGCAGACTGGTAAAAGGACCAAAAAGCTACAACTGACTTGACTGTTCTGCCTCTCAAACAAGATTTACTTCTTGAATTGCATAAGGGAACTACTGAGCTCCCTTCATTGCTGTTGGCGTGGTGCCCTCTACACTGTATTTGCTAGCACGACTGTTCTGCTGGAATCGATCACACTGTAGATACTTCAGTTCTATCCTATTTCTTTTTAAAAGATCCTTTACCACTGGAATTACTTGAACTGAGCCCATGGCCAAATCTTTAGATCTGTTTAGAAGCCTACAGAAATTAGTGGAAATGAAGTTACTGATGTAATCAGGGTTCCAACCTGTCCAACCTCTATTCTGTGCAGCATATCTCAGTGAAGTTTGCCCCAGTGTTTTTCCTTGTCAATCTTTATCCTATTTAACCTACTTTAACCATGTTTAATAAAATCATTTCAATTCCACTTACAGACCTGTAAAATATTGAAGGAATTATTTGTAGGGTGCTCCCTAATGAGTGAAATGAAGTGAAAAAGAAGCCTTTCTTACCTATAGAACGGCCTGCCAGGCAATCCAAGAGGATCAATGAAAGCTCTTTCTAGAAACATGAGCTGATCATTCAGTGATCTGACAGCAAGTAGGCTAGAAGGAAAACAGAGGAATATATTAGTGACAGAGTGTTTGGCCCACTTTCATCCTGTGCCCCAATATACACAGTACTGGATTTATGAAGGACAGTAAATCTGAGATGTTGAACTTAAAGTGTTGCCCTCAAGACAGTCCAGGTCAGCTAATCTGCAGAATTATGCTGACCTGTATTGTGAGACAGTCTGGTTAATAACCTGAAAGTCTCTTAAAGCTGGTTTTAAAGGCTGTGGAACAGTCTTTCATGTTGTATCTTATTCCTTTCTCTTCTTTTCATTGGGACACTTATGTAGACCAATGGCTTCTTTTGTATGACAGTTTTCCAAAGACCCTGCTTTCCACAAAGCCAGCTAGCTGCAAATGACATCAATAAAATCACATTTATTGTCATGTAAACCCACAACATCTGAGAAACAGGAACCCTGTGATGTTAGAATCATCTTTTGAATCATCCAAGAACTGTGTTTTTCTGATGGCAGACTGCAAATTCCCTAGAGCAGAGACCATCTGTGTCTGTGTGCTTTGAATAGCTCTGAGCATACTACTGATGCTTAACAAATAAAAGAACTGTGAAAAAGAATACACTGAATATATGTGGGCATGGTAGTTTACATGCAAAGTTACTTATTGCAGAGCTTCAAAGGCATTTGCCAATTACAAAATAAAACCAGGGAAACAGACATATCACAGTAAACCTAGAGGAACCCTACTACCACCAGTAAAATGGTTTCAGGTTTGCACTGATGTGAATGGAAACCAAAACTGGTTGGTTGAATAAGTACTTGGATTTAGGCTGTCCACCAATAAAGCCATCTTGAAAGTGTCCCATATGTGGCCTATGTCAGAAATGTCATATTTTACACAAGAAATTATTGTTAACTCATTGAGATTGAATCTTGCTGCCATTAAAAAGAGGGGTTTCATTCCCATTTAGTCTTCCATAAGGGTAAGCATATGGCTAAATGAGATTCTTCCAAAGAAATGTAGCATACACATATGTATATACAAAAAGAAGTTGTTTCCCATTGTGGGCATGGCCTACAAAGAATAAAGTAAGAACCAAGTGCAAATTAGGCCTTTTGGCATAGGTGGTACATAGAATTCTTTGAAAGCTTGCCACAAAGCTTGCCACAAGATTTAACAAGTCTGAGTGCCAGGTTCTACACATTGGCCACAGCAACCCCATGCAGCACTCCAGGCTGGGGTCAGAGTGGCTGGAGAGCAGCCAGGCAGAAAAAGAACTGGGGGTGCTGGTAGATAGTAGGCTGAATATGAACCAGCATTGTGCCCAGGTGGCCAAGAAGGCCAATGGCATCCTGGCCTGCATCAGGAAGAGTGTGGCCAGCAGGAGCAGGGAAGTCATTGTGCCCTGTACTCAGCACTGGTTAGGCCACACCTTCAGTCCTGTGTCCAGTTCTGGGACCCTCAGTTTAGGAAGGAAATTCCTTGGTTTAGGAAAGATGTTGAGTTGCTGGAATGTGTCCAGAGAAGGACAATGAGGCAGGGGAGGGGTCTCAAGCACAAGCCCTGTGAGGAGAGGCTGAGGGAGCTGGGGTTGTTTAGCCTGGAGAAGAGGAGGCTCTGGGGAGACCTTACTGCCATCTACAACTACCTGAAAGGAGGTTGTAGCCAGCTGGGGGTTGGTCTCTTCTCCCAAGCAACCAGCACCAGAACAAGAGGACACAGTCTCTAGCTGTGCCAGGGGAGGTTTAGGCTGGATGTTAGGAAGAAGTTCTTCCCAGAAAGAGAGATTACCCATTGGAATGTGCTGCCCTGGGAGGTGGTGGAGTCACCATCACTGGAGGTGTTTAAGAAGAGACTGGATGAGGCACTTGGTGCCATGGTTTAATTGATTAGATGGTGTTGGGTGATAGGTTGGATTCCATGATCTCAAAGGTCCCAGAAAGAGAGATTGGACATTGGAATGTGCTGCCCAGGGAGGTGGTGGAGTCACCATCCCTGGAAGTGTTTAAAAACAGACCTGATGAGGTACTTAGTGCCATGGTATAGTTGATTAGATGGTGTTGGGTGATAGGTTGGCTTTTCCAACCTGGTTAATTCTATGACTCTGTGATCTACAATCATTTTTTTTCATTATTTTTTCCATGAAATGGTACCAGGATCTTGAAAACTAGAGTGTTGGCAAGCAAACACCATGAGGCAACATTTGAGTCAGCACCTTGGGACATGTCTCTGCTTTGAGTTATACACCTGAGCTGCCTCTGCTCATGCTAACTGGCATTCTAGTCATATCCATGTATCATCCTGGCACTACTCCTCAACTAAATCTCATGAAGCATTGACACTTTTTGAAGTTAACATGGCTAGATTCCCAGGCCTTGCAGTGTCTCTGATGTCCACTAATCCAACATTTCTGTACTTGGTTTCCCAGATTGACCAGATCCTAAAAGACAAGAGTCCATATGAACTTAAAAAGAAAAGCATAGTTTTCAGTCATGTGTCACCAAGGTTATTCAGGGGATGAAATTCCCTCAGAGCCCAGAGGACTTGTATTGACTGTATTGTGTTTGACTGGAAGAAAAAAGTGTCAGACTTACTCATTGGTATCTATTTGTTGCAGTCTCTCATGAAAGCTAGCAGCAACTTCTGTAAAATTTTTCACAGCAGAAAATAGAGCATCTGGAGAAAGCAAGAAGAAGTGTTCAACTTTAAACTCTGAAAGAATCACTAAAGAAATCAAAGTCAAACCAAAGCTTCATGTTTTTCACTGCGATCATGACCTGGCAATTCTCACTGAATGAAAATCAGATGACCCCATATTCAATCTACATTAAAAACTATGTAATGGTGTGTAAAAACTTGCCTTGGGGACAACAGAAATCAGTATTTTTGTGAGTATTTATTATTTGCTGCTTGAGGAATGCACAGAAATACCAAAATCTAGAGCATGAATTGCTAGACCCAGGAGGTTTAGGCTGGCTGTTAGGTAGAAATTCTTCACAGAGAGATTGTCCATTGGAATGTGCTGCCCAGGGAGGTGGTGGAGTCCCCATCACTGGACGTGTTTAGGAGGAGACTGGAGGGGGTGCTTGGTGCCATGGTTTAGTTGATTAGATGGTGTTGGGTGAGAGGTTGGACTTGATGATCTTGAAGATCTCTTCCAACCTGGTCTATTCTAGTCTAGTCTAGTCTAGTCTAGTCTAGTCTAGTCTAGTCTATTTTGTGGTTTGCTAGTATGTCCCTCCACACAGATCTGAGTTTTGAGGACAGAGACTGTCTGTGTGTGTGTGTGTGTGTACATGGGCCTACCTGATAGTGTTCATTAGCAGCCAAGTCCTAAATGGAATACTGCATAACGTTGCAAATACAATAAAGGCTTCTCAGGCAGGAGGCATGTTGTGAACCATTCCTGCCTGACCAAGGCCCAGGGGAAACTTCATGGTGCTTGCACTTGTCATCATGTGCCCACAAATTGAAACAAGAGATCTGACTGCCTTTCACATAAATGGTTTTACCCTGAGGGCAATCAAGCACTTTGGTGCAGAGAGATTCTGTAGTCTCTGTCTTTGGAGGGTTTCGAGACTAGATGGGATAAAGCTGATCCTGCCTTTAGCAGGTTGAGCTAGAGGCCTCCTGAGGTTCCTTCAAACATTCTTATCATTATCTTACGATTCTCTGTGACCAGTGTTGGACAAACAATTATCCAACACCATCAGCTGCAAGGCAGTGTGACTGTTTTTTCAAAGGAACAAGACAGAAGTATCTTGTTGCCAATATTGATCAACCATGCACAGGTCAAAGAACATGTGACTGTAAGTGTTAGTTCTGCTTGGCAGTGGCTTAGTCTCTACACAGGCATACTAGTGACAAAATAGTTCACCTTACTGAAACCTTGTCTTATTGGAACTACTGGAATCATTGAAACAATGGACACTATTGAAATTATTGAATGTATTGAAATTGTTATTGAAGTCTCTTGTTTTATTTACTGTTTATAGAGAACAAGGTAAAAACCAGGCCAACCCTAAGACGTACTACGGAGAAGTGTGATTAAAGACTGTACATACCAAAGGACACATTGTATGTTGCCAGTGCCTCTTCATGTTTCCTTGACAAATTATAGATGATGTGAGCATAGTTGCTCACAGCTGATGCATAATCTCTACAGTCGAAAGGAAGCACAGCGGAGTTGGCCAGTTCAAAAACCAGCCCTCCCCGTACCTGAGCGACCGTCAGATGGTTCTTGAAAGTGGGATCATAAAACTGCTCCACAATTTCATAGGTTTCATAGACACTGTGATAAACTGGATAGCTGCTGTATTTTTCTACATCCTGAAACAAATAAACCCAAACAAACCCATTATTCACTGCTTAAGCCACACCTTGAGTCCTGTGTCCAGTTCTGGGCCCCTCGATCTAAGAAGGATATTGAGACACTTGAATGTGTCCAGAGAAGGGCAATGAGGCTGGGGAGGGGTTTGGAGCACAGCCCTGTGAGGAGAGGCTGAGGGAGCTGGGGTTGTTTAGCCTGGAGAAGGCTCAGGGGAGACCTTATTGCTCTCTACAACTACCTGAAGGGAGGCTGTAGCCAGGTGGGGGTTGGTCTCTTCTCCCAGACAACCAGCACCAGAACAAGAGGACACAGTCTCAAGCTGTGCCAGGGGAGGTTTAGGCTGAATGTTAGGAAGAAATTCTTCCCGGAAGGAGAGATTGGCCATTGGGATGTGCTGCTCAGGGAGGTGGTGGAGTCACCATCCCTGGAGGTGTTCAAGAGGGTATTGTATGTGGCACTTGAAGCCATGGTTTAGTTAGTCCTGAGGTGTTGGGTGACAGGTTGGACTTGATGATCTCTGAGGTGTTTTCCAACCTCATTGATTCTGTGATTCTATGATTCAGCTGCAAATATTATAGTTTTGCTTGAAAACCTTTGCCATGTGATTCAAGGCATTGTCAAGTTTTCAAGTCACACTAATCCTATGCAGCTACTACAGACAGTTGAATGAGAACTGCTCAGTGGTAACTCTCTTAGACATCAACCTATGATGAAATGAATGGCCATTTGGAGCTATCTCTCTCCACTGACCATGAACAGAGCCTAAAGAAGGTAGCTGAGAACAGACACTTAACTTTTATTTGGCTAAATTGATGTGAGATTGCTCTTCCTCTCTACTTGGATCTCAAGCAGTCATTTCTGTTTGTGGCTTTGGATGTGCCTTTGCAGAGGAAGAGACCACACTGAATAGTCTCATCTCACACTATGCTCCAGAGCCAAACCTGCATTTTCTATAAAACCATTCTGAACCATTTTGAATTCAAAGCTTCATAACTTATCCCAAATCAATCAGAAATCACCATAAGCAACCCACAAGCCTTCACCAATCATATGTATTTTTGAGCACATCTGTTTCTTTTGAGCAAAGGTCCTTTTGTCTGACTGACCCTGAGCTGACCATTGTTTATTAAATATTTCTGTTGTAGTAGCACATAGAATTCTAGTAATGAGCTAGGACTCCACTCTGGCACATTAAAGCTCAGTTAGGGGTGACATTATTCAGGCAGTTACAGAGCAGACAAACACAAAGACACAGACTTACCCAGTTTTTACTGTAACGTGCTCTGCCTGAAGCAATGCCAAGGCGTTGAAAAAAGACTTCAAAGTCATTGCCAGAACCCAGCTTATTTATTCTTTTAACAAGAAAGAGGAAAATGCCTTGAGTAACAATAAGTAAAGCATCATTTCAGTTTGCTTACAACTACTGGGGCAATTCTTTATTCTGCAGTGGCAGCCACTACACAGACTTTCCCTAGTACCCTCATTCTGACATGGCCATGAATTGCCCGTGGCCTCTACATTACATGCACCTCATGGAGGAGCAGAGTCATCATTTTCAGGGGCAGAGAAATAAGACTCTCAGAGAAAAATTTAACTCACTGCCTTTAATCACTGAGAAGATCCAGTAACTTTCCTTCTGCTGAATTTCCACTATCCCCAGCTCTCAATGCAGAGAAACCACAACAGTACCAGCAAGGCTCCATGGAAGACAACAGGTCTTTAAGATTCTCTAGAGAAACCCTGAATAAACTTGAAGGGCAGTGTTCTAAAATCATGCCTGCTACGCTCCCCAGCCATGCAAATTCAAAAGGCTCCCAGGAGACTGAAAGCAAGTGCAAGGGAAAACTGCTGAGCTGGCATCTTGTGTGCCTGCCTCTGGCTTGTGCTACTACTTTCACTTGTCTAAATCTCTACAAACTGCACAAACACTTTTTATATGTAAAGCTTCCCTGTTTATGCCACAGAGTCAAGGTACAAAACTGTTGTACAATGGTGCATCAGCTGCAATCAGTAAAACTCTGGAACTTAGACCATTTCATACCATTCCTTTCAGGTGTTCACTTTGTTAAGTGGCTACACTCTACAAGTTAAAGCAGCTTTTTGTATATTGTTTGTTTTCATTAGTCACTGACCTGGGAACATTGCTGTATTCTACTGATGGATTTTTTTGTAACCAGCTCTCATAAAGAGATTTTCCTTCGAAGCCCTCATCAGGACTTGGTATCTAGAAGTATATTGTAAAAAAACAAGAGAAAGGGTACAGTTTGAAATGTTATCAAGCAATACATGTACAACCTGTTATTTCACAAAATCTCTGGTTTAGGGCAATGAATAAGTCATGGACTTAAATCCCTTAGCCTTTTTTATTTCCATTTTAATACTTCAAATGAACACCAACAAGCTCTGGTTGCATGGATTCATCAGTCCTTGTTGCTGCTTCTCAGCTCAAGGAAGGGGTTACACAACCATGTTTGGTGGTATTTAGGTCAGCATTTTAACAATGACTCTTGGTGTCCAAACTGAGACACTGCTGACCTAATTGTCTTCTGGACATTGTGTTCTGGACACCTGCACTTAGCACAGCCCACCACGGGAACTGTGATCAGCTCTTCTGCTGTTCAAGACAGAAATATCTCTATCTGGGCACCTAATTTTAACAGAGTTAAATTTTATTTGCTGTCTTTCCATTACCTGAAAATCATTATACTGCATTACATTTTCTTTACTTTTGTATCAGTCTAATGCCACCTTCCACAAGATGACAAATCAAACTACCAACTGGAAAAGACAGACACAGGGGAGTCATAGAAGATACAGTGTAGTTCAATGTACCTTACATAAATATATGAAGCATACCCATAGAAGTCTAATTAAATGCTCATGCTTTAATACAGATGAACAGAAAAAATGGTTTAAAAGCCCAGAAATGAAAAGCTGATAGTGCCAGCCTCTAAGACCCACTCTCCAAGCAATGGACATCTTACACCTAGGAGGGTGAGGCTATCACCTGAGAAGAGTCCCTACCTTTTATTTTTGTGTGCCACACAAGTGTGTGTGAAAGCATCAGTCAGAGCCAATGAATATCCCTCTCTACTCTGCCCTGGTGAGACCATACTTTGAATCCTGTGTCCAGTTTTGGGCTCCCCAGTTCAAGAAAGACAGAGAACTTCTGGAGAGAATCCAATGGAGAGCCATGAGGATGCTTAGGGGACTTATCATCTCCCCAGTAAAGAGAGACTGAGAGCCCTGGGGCTGTTTAGTCTTGAGAAGACTGAGAGGGGTTCTCATCCATGCCTATAAATATCTGAGGGGTGGGTGTCAGGTGGAGGGGGCCAAGCTCTTTTCAGTGGTGCACAGTAATAAGACAAGGAACAACAGGTTCAAAACTGAACATAGAAGATTTCACCTCAACAAGAGGAGGAACTTCTTTACAGCGAGGGTGACAGAGCACTGGAACAGGCTGCCCAGGGAGGTTGTGGAGTCTCCTTCTCTGGAGACATTCAAAATCCACCTGGATGCATTCCTGTGCAGACTACCCTAAGTGATCCTGCTTTGGCAGGGGGGTTGGACCAGATGATCTCTGGAGGTCCCTTCCAACCTCTGATATACTGTGATACTGTGACCAAACCTGTCAAATCAGGCCAAAAGCAACACTATAATAAACCAGATTCTTTACCCTGCCTAAAGGGAGTCAATCTCCCACTATCACGGTTACCCTAGTAGCTGGACAAGGCAGCCAGGTTTGTGCTTGTTTGTGTCCTTTAGCTCACAGCATTTTTGTATTCTTTTGTTTGTGGAAGGAATACTTTCACAGGAGAAGTGGAAAACTCCCCCAGGTCTGAATAGCTAATAATTTAAAGGTATAAGCTTGAAATTCTTTCGCCACTCCTTTTAAAAACCTCCAGTAGCTTAGCTGCTGACTTAAAAGGGGTAATGCAGTAGGAAAGAAGGAAAGAGATCTGCTGTATTATTTTCTACACAGAGCCCCAAGCAGTAAGCAAGCACTGAACATGCTGGCTAAAGCTTTTCAGTGGTATTACCTCTTTAGTCAGATTGTACACCAGTCTGTACATCAGCGGCGTGCAATCCACCCGTAGTGTGTAGTTACCTGAAAAATATGACAAACTACAATTCTACTCATCTGAAACCACATCTCACTATTTATTAAGAAGAAAGGGACTAAAGAGCTATATTGTCTACATGGGACAAGCTGATTCTCCTTGCAGAACAGTTCTTCTGTGATCTTTTATTGCTTAGGGTGAATTATAGCCCAGCTTTTGGAAGCAGCCCTGAAGAAATTTTCCTATGTCCCTATGTTTACTACAAGTTATAAAGGGGAAGTTGACTAAAGCATTGGCACAGAACTCCTTACAGGGCCACAACACTTCTTGTCCCTCCACATGGCTTCCCAAATAGTCTGGCTACTGGAATAGAATAGAATAGAATAGAATAGAATAGAATAGAATAGAATAGAATAGAATAGAATTAACCAGGTTGGAAGAGACCTTCGAGATCATCGAGTCCAACCCATCATCCAACTCCATCTAATCAACTAAACCATGGCACCAAGCACCCCATCACATCTCCTCCTAAACACCTCCAGTGGTGGTGACTCCACCACCTCCCTGGACAGCACATTCCAATTGCTAACAACTCTTTCTATGAAGAATTTCTTCCTAACATCCAGCCTAAACCTCCCTTGGTGCAGCTTGAGACTGTGTCCTCTTGTTCTGGTGCTGCTTGCCTCAGAGAAGAGACCAACCCCCACCTGGCTACAACCTCCCTTCAGATAGTTGTAAAGAGCAATAAGGTCTCCCCTGAGCCTCCTCTTCTCCAGGCTAAGCAACCCCAGCTCCCTCAGCCTCTCCTCACAGGGCTGTGCTCCAGACCCCTCCCCAGCTTCGTTGCCCTTCTCTGGACACCTTCCAGCAGCTCAACATCTTTCTTAACCTGAGGGGCCCAGAACTGGATGCAGGACTCAACGTGTGGCCTAACCAGTGCGGTGTACAGGGGGAGAATGACCTTCCTGCTCCTGCTGGCCTGGAGGAACAGGAGTAACTGGAGGACACACTCTGACTCTGGGTCACAGTTTCCCCCCATATCTACTCCCAGACTTAAGAAACAAAATTCTCACATCGAAGCTTTCATGGATCTCCAAGCCAAAATGCCTCCTCTTTGTGTATGTCACTACCCCTGTAAAGCACAAGTCAAAACTGTGTACCTTCGACGGAGGAATCTGCATTGATATAAGCCACTCCCCGTGCTTGCAGTATTTTGGCATTTTCCTGTGAGAAGAAGAAAAGGCTGATAAACTTTTTTTTCCTTGGAACTATTTTCCCATTCATAGAAGTAACAGCTGTTTCAGGGAAAGACATCAGAAACTGCAAGGAGCCCTAAATTCTTGGGAAAGAGGTGGAGAGAAAGAAAGGAAGAAAGAGGGGAGAAAGAATGAAAGAGGGAGGAAGGGATCTTCCATCGTGCAACATTTTCTGTGTACACTACTGGTTTACCTCAGCCCACTCTGTTGATCCTAACAAGCCAAATTCCTCTGCATCCCAGCTTGCAAATATCACTGTCCTCCTTGGCCCCCATCCTGCAATAAAAGATGATGAAATTTGTGTTACAGAAATAAAGACTGGTTTTTACAGGTCCTGAGTCCTGATCCGTGGGGAAGGTTGGGGTTTAGGACCTTTAACGCAAACTTCTTCGCTGACCTAATAATGGTTTGCTAATTTTGTAGTAATCTCACTCCTGCTTCAGTATTGTCCCAAAGAATGCATTCTTTTTCCTCTGTCAGCTTTAACTGCAAGAAAGATTCTTGAAAGAAAGCCTTTCTACTGTGATTACTCTCTTCAAGTCAGAACACATTATATACATCAGGGTCCACTTCAACAGAGAAGTGTTTGGCATGTTTTCATATCTATTACTGAGTTTCTTTGACCTGTCTCCCAAATGCTGGGTTTCAAAACCTCAGGAATGGTCTGTAACTTTGACAGGTCACCTTCAAAATGAAGACCTTCCATTTGAAGTTCTGCATTTGATTTAAACACAGGCCTAATGGAACAGACTCTACTGCTCTGCTGCTGTATCACAGAGGCATCTGTGCCCAAAGATTTCTTTCAGGTGACTGGAACTTTTTCATCTTTCCAACTCTCATTCCAAAGACACTTTCTCCTGATAGCCAATAACTGGAAGGGAATAGAAACTAAATGTCAATAGATTTTTTTGGGGCAGCAAAGAAAGCCTCAGAGCTTCTTTCTGAGGGATGTTAGATAGGGAGATAGCATTTGCTCTGACAGCAGCAGAAACTTGGTAAAGGTGACATTTGTTCCTGTTTTCATGTAACTAAGCATGAGGTATTTTTAACCATTGCCTCCTACTATGTTTGCACAGCTCACTCTCTGCATACACAGACATGCTGCTTTTATTCTTGGGTCTGTCTCCAAACCAGTGATGTGCTAAGAAGGCTCTTGATGTTGCTCTCACGAAGCCTTGATGAGTCCACCTCTGCATCAGTCTCACAGGACCACCGAGTTTATCAAGTCTGACCAGCCACAAATACACAGTACTCAATTTAACCTAAATGTTGTATTACTTCCAGTGTCTTCCACTCTGTGTTTTGTTTTTCTTTAAGTGTACTTTCTCTTGAGCAGAAGAACCTCACGTATAGCAAGTTTGCCACTGGAAATACTTAACAGCTGAAGAGCAGCATGCTTATCTGAGAGATCAGTGAGATAAATACGTTTAATTTTAAGCATATGCTTCAATTGCAGGGAAATCAATGGGCACTGCTGAGAGCTATGACTTTGGTGTGCTTTGTTCTTTCGTTTTCTTACCTTGCCTTTTCAGTTTTCCAAAGCTCCTCACAATCTCATGAACCACAGCAGCTCCACTCTGAGGATCAATGCCGCCAAACACCCAAGAGTCGCGGTGACCTCCCAGGATGACATACCTGTCTAGAGAAACCAATTCTGGAAGTTTACTTAGAAAACTTTAGTAATATCTGATTTACAGAATACAGAATTAACCAGGTTGGAAAAGACTTTTGAGAACATCAACCTATCACCCAACACCATCTAATCAACTAAACCATGGCACCAAGCACCCCATCCAGTCTCTTCCTAAACACCTCCAGGGATGGTGACTCCACCACCTCCCTGGGCAGCACATTCCCATGGCCAATCTCTCTTTCTGGGAAGAATTTTTCTTAACATCCAGCCTAAACCTCCCCTGGCACAGCTTGAGACTGTGTCCTCTTGTTCTGGTGCTGGTTGCCTGGGAGAAGAGACCAACCCCCACCTGGCTACAACCTCCTTTCAGGTAGTTGTAGACAGCAATAAGGTCTCCCCTGAGCCTCCTCTTCTCCAGGCTAAACAACCCCAGCTCCCTCAGCCTCTCCTCACAGGGCTGTGCTTGAGACCCCTCCCCACCTTCATTGCCCTTCTCTGGATACCTTCAAGCAACTCAACATCTTTCCTAAACTGGGGGGCCCAGAACTAGACACAGGACTCAGGGTGTGGCCTAACCAGTGCTGAGTACAGGGCACAATGACTTCCCTGCTCCTGCTGGCCACACTATTTCTGATGCAAGCCAGGGTGCCATTGGCCTTCTTGGCCACCTGAGCACACTGCTGGCTCATGTTCAGCTGCTGTAAACCAGTACCCACAAGGTCCCTTTCTGCCTGGCTGCTCTCCAGCCACTCTGACCCCAGCCTGTAGCACTGCATGGGGTTGTTGTGGCCAATGTGTAGAATCCAGCACTTAGATTGTTCAATCTCATGCCCTTAGACTCTGCCCATCTGTCCAGCCTGTCAAGGTCCCTCTGCAGAGCCCTCCTACCCTCTAACAGATCAACCCCTGCCCCCAGCTTGGTGTCATCTGCAAATTTACTGATGATGATTTTCCATGTAGGCATCAGGGAACAAAACTTAACAGTTTATAATACACATCATAGGAAGGCAAAAGACATTTTAAAGCTCCAAAGACATCTTTCAGCCAGTTCTAAAGAATTCACCAGACAGTAACTTGATTCCATAAGGCATGCTCCCATTACACTGAAGATAGATGATTTTACCTGGCTCTACTGTACCTCTGATGGTACCAATCACATTGTAAATCCTTCTTACTTCATTGTTGCTATGAATGTGCATTTTCACCTTCCTAGTGTATTGGGAAGAAAATTCAAAGAGAAAAGCCACCAGATTAGACAATAAACCATCTTGACATCTTTTAGAAGTGCACAATGTGAATTGTAAGAGAAGCAGTTTGGCCAGAATCTGCCTTAACCATCAAACCATCCCTGGAGGTGTTCAAGAGGGGATTGGACGTGGCACTTGGTGCCATGGTCTACTCATGAGGTCTGTGGTGCCAGGTTGGACTCGATGATCTCTGAGGTCTCTTCCAACCTTAGTGATACTGTGAGACTGTAAATCTGAAAAGATTTCAGCGTAGCTTTTTTCTGCATTTATACTTGTACAACTGTAAACAGCATTTAGCCCTTGAGAGCCATGTGCTGTCATTGATGTCAGTAGGATTTACATGCATTAAAGGCTCAGAACTCCAAAGATTTTTTTTGCTAGAAGCTTGATTTTCAATTTGGAAGGGTGAAAGAAAAATTAAAACCATCTAATGTTAAAAAGGTAAACAGTTCTAAGCATCTAGAGGGCTGCATCAAGAGACCTTTTATCTACCACAGAGCTGGAGGTGCAACAAGGGTTGTCTATATATATTTTTCAGATATATTTTATTATGGTGCATGACTAAGACATAGGGAATAGGTCAAACTGTTAATATCAGGCCAGCATAACAGCCCAGCCAGTACTGAAACACCAGGACTTTAGCTCTAAACTCTACTTACTAAAAACAATCTGAAGCAATAAAAAGGACATTGTAGTTAACAGCTTTTTTTCAGGATGTAGCTTGATCCTATTTGCTGCAAGGCAATCAGGTAAGGCCCACAGGAGTTTGAAAAGAAGATGACAAATTCAATTCTCACAAAAAAATAATCAGTCTCATCAAATATTTTGCCAAAAGCTAGATGCTTCCTAAAGGACAGTGAAGTTAGAATAGAATAGAATAGAATAGAGTAGAGTAGAGTAGAGTAGAGTAGAGTAGAGTAGAATAGAATAGACCAGACCAGGTTGGAAGAGACCTTCAAGATCATCGTGTCCAACCCATCAACCAATCCAACACCACCCAAACAACTAACCCATGGCACCAAGCACCCCATCAAGTCTCCTCCTGAACAGCTCCAATGACGGCGACTCCACCACCTCCCCAGGCAGCCCATTCCAACGGGCAATCACTCTCTCTGTGTAGAACTTCTTCCTAACATCCAACCTAAACCTCCCCTGGTGCAGCCTGCGACTGTGTCCTCTTGTTCTGGTGCTGGTTGCCTGGGAGAAGAGACCAACATCTGTCTGTCTACAATCTCCCTTCAGGTAGTTGTAGATGGCAATAAGGTCACCCCTGAGTCTCCTCTTCTCCAGGCTAAGCAACCCCAGCTCCCTCAGCCTCTCCTCATAGGGCTTGTGTTCCAAATCCCTCCCCAGCTTCATTGCCCTTCTCTGGACACCTTCCAGCAACTCAACATCTTTCCTAAACTGAGGGGCCCAGAACTGGACACAGTACTTGAGGTGCAGCCTAACCAGTGCAGTGTACAGGGGCACAATGACCTCCCTGCTTCTGCTGGCCACACTGTTCTTGATGCAGGCCAGGATGCCATTGGCCCTCTTGGCTGCCTGGGCACACTGCTGGTTCATGTTCAGCCTACCATCGATCAGCACCCCCAGGTCCCTCTCTGCCTGGTCGCTCTCCAGCCACTCTGACCCCAGCCTGTAGCACTGCGTGGGGTTGTTGTGGCCAGTGGTTCAAGACTATCTACAAACTGAAGCAATTCATTGATGCCCATCCAATCAAGATGTAAATCTGCTGAAGCTCTCCACTGAGCACATTTCAGCTCACATAACCCCAACTACTCTATCCTCAGTCACATTTCTCTATCTGTTTTTCTCTGATCCCAAGCATGCTTTCCTTATGAAACAAAACTGACCTTGCAGTTGTTGTGAAACCTGGACCAACATTGTAAGATACATTCAAACTTCCTTTCCAGCTACTCTCTGGTGGTGCTTGTCCTCCCATGTCACTATTATGATGAAAAAAATAAAGAAATTATTAGGTATAAACATCTTAAAATAGCACCAAACACAAATAAGGAACCAGGAACCACATATTGTTAGGTCCCTTGCACACACAGACCAGAGTGATGCCCTTTGTCTTTGTATTAATAATACAAGCTTCCACAGATGAATAAGTTCATTCTATTCTATTCTATTCTATTCTATTCTATTCTATTCTATTCTATTCTATTCTATTCTATTCTATTCCATTCCATTCCATTCCATTCCATTCCATTCTACTGGTGGTGTAGGACGAGTGAGTTTAATCTGTCTTTAATAACATGAAGGACTCAAATGATGTCACTCAGGTGCAGAGGTGCTACCTGTGACATTCACAGAATCATAGCTGGATGTTAGGGAGAAGTTCTTCACAGAAAGAGAGATTGGCCATTGGAATGTGCTGCCCAGGGAGGTGGAGGAGTCACCATCACTGGAGGTGTTTTAAGAGGAGCCTGGATGAGGCACTTGGTGCCATGGTTTAGTTGATTAGATGGTGTTGGATGATATGTTGGACTCAATGGCCTTGAAGGTCTTTTCCAACCTGGTTAATTCTATTCTATTCTATTCTAGTCTAGTCTAGTCTAGTCTAGTCTAGTCTATCTCTTTGGCTACACCAGTAAGTTAACATAGAAGAACAGTCCTGTGCATTGAGATCAGCTTGGAATGTCTTTCAAAACAGTGCTGGTCTCCAAAGGTTTTGCATACAAGCTGCCTCTTGTAAGTGGAACTTTCTGCTGCCCTGAACAGCATTTGCATTTGAATTAGCAGACAGTAACTTGGACCATTCAAACAGTTTAACAGGACTGGCAGTGCCTGTTCCTGGACTCTGTTTAACGCAGTAGCATAACAGGTGATGTGTGTCAAAGATCCCTAAAACTGGATGAATTTCATCAGTCCAAGTGACCTTTTCTTGTTCCATTGTCAAAGATGAGATGCTTATTTCTCACTGAACACAAATAGCAATGCAGTAATTCCAGGGATTGCAATTACCTGATATTTATTCACCTGCTCTAAAGAATTTGTATTTTTTGACATGAACTTCTGAGAAACATTAAAATATTAAAAGTGTGCCAGACAGAATGGAATGGAATAGAATTAACCACGTTGGAAAAGACCTCAGAGATCATCAAGTCCAACTAAACCATGGCACCAAGTGCCTCATCCAGTCTCTTCTTAAACATCTCCAGTGACAGTGACTCCTCTACCTCCCTGGGCAGCACATTCCAATGGCCAATCTCTCTTTCTGGGAAGAACTTCTTCCTAACATCCAGCCTAAACTTCCCCTGGCACAGCTTGAGACTGTGTCCTCTTGTTCTGGTGCTGGTTGCCTCGGAGAAGAGACCAACCCCCACCTGGCTACAACTTCCTTTCAGGTAGTCGTAGAGAGCAATAAGGTTTCCCCTGAGCCTCCTCTTCTGCAGGCTAAGCAACCCCAGCTCCCTCAGCCTCTCCTCACAGGGCTGTGCTCCAGACCCCTCCCCAGCTTTGTTGCCCTTCTCTGGACACCTTCCAGCATCTCAACATCTTTCCTAAACTGAGGGGGCCAGAACTGGATGCAGGACTCAAGGTGTGGCCTAACCAGTGCTAAGTACAGGGGCACAATGACCTCCCTGCTCCTGCAGGCCAGGATGCCATTGGCCTTCTTGGCCCCCTGGGCACACTGCTGGCTCATGTTCAGCCTACTGTCAAGCAGTACCCCCAGGCCCCTTTCTGCCTGGCCGCTCTCCAGCCACTTTTTTTTCCAGTCCTCTGCAAACTTCCAAAGAGCAGTCTCCTTAGCCCTCCTCACGGCGCACACACTCACCGCAGTAGTGATTCAGCATCATGGTAGCCTATGGGATGAACCGGAATTTTTGGGAGACCTACCCCCCTGGCTTTGTCCACTCGGTAGGTGTATTCTGAAAGCAAAAGACAGGAGTTTTCATATTTAAAACTCTCAGAAGGAATCACAGAATCATAGAATCATAGAATCAATAAGGTTGGAAAAGACCTCAGAGATCAGGGAGTTGTAAAGACCCATAAGGTCTCCCCTGAGCCTCCTCTTCTCCAGGCTAAACAATCCCAGCTCCTTCAGCCTCTCCTCATAGGAGTTATGCTCAAGCCCTCCCTCTTCTTGAGCCTCCCTCAGATATGCTGCCTTAAGTGATGGTATGAGGTTCTTAATGCACTTCAGTCAAAGTGATCTGGGTTATGTGCTAAATGAAACAGCTTTGGTAGAGCTCAGATAAACAACTGAGGAAGCATGAGGTGAAGGTGATGAATCAGTGGGGAATGTTCATCTTCTCAGAAGAAGCCTCAGCAGCAGCCAGGTGACCTAAGTTCCAGCATGAAAGATCTCAGCATTGCCAGTAGTAGCTCTTGTGGAGGGAAAGCAGCCCAAACCCTGCAGAAAGGAGAGCTCCAAAAGCAAAGAAACCTGTAAGCTGTGCAGGCTGGCTCCTTGCTGACTCGGGCTTCAGATGTCAAATAACTGTGTTATGATCTCTGGGCTAACTTGGGTATGTCTGTGAAGTTAAGCACCCCAGCACTGTACTGTGTGGCTCACTTATCCCCTTACTTTCTGTCATTTATATACAGAAGTAACCTACTAATGTGAAGTGCTGAGCTGCCCCTTTTAAGCACAGAAATACCAACAAAAAATGTACTTTGTTCCAAGGAAAAGAACATCCCCATTGCCTCTTTCCTGAAACTAGACTGTCAGAGCATGACTTCTCCAGCATCACTCACCTTTTGCAGGATAACCTGGTGTCAGAGGATCTCCTGCCCCATTCAAGTTTAACACATTTCCACGCTGGGCTCCTCCACCTGGAAGGTTCCAGCCATTTGGATAGGGATCTACTCCTGGGGCACAGTAGTCAGCAGGGTCAGAGTACAGAATAATTCCCTTGGCACCTGCCAGTTCAGCGTTCTTCACCTGCAAAGCACGTCTGCAGTCCCTATCCAGTCCTTTATAGCTTGGCAGCAGAGTTCAAGGGGCAAATGAAAGTAGTATAAATTACAGTGATAATTCCTTAGGGCCTTTTACAATGCTTGGGATAAGTAAAAGAGCCACAACTGCCTCATAGCATAACATTTCCCAAAAACATATATGCAGATATCAGGTTCCATATGAGAGTGAAAGGTTTGCTGTTGCTTTGAGTTTTATCTAGGAGATTACTGCAGCATCAAGGAAAACATCCTCCAAAGTATTACTGCATACCAGGAGTTTGTATTCTGTCATCTAGATCAGCAAAATAACTGAGTTGAAACACACACATCATAGATGGGACAAAATGTAATCATGTTGCTGCAGCCTTACCTTTCAGGAAGTCAGGTATTTACCTTATTTACCTAAATGATCTCTGGAACATATCTCAGAGTTCAGACTGCACAAAAAGATTACCATGGGAGAGCTTGAAACTCTCTGGCTATGAACAACACTAACTGCAAAGAAGAGGAGAGGGTTGGAGAGGAGAGGTATGGAGAGGAGAGGTGAGGAGAGGTGAGGAGAGGTGAGCTGAGGTGAGGTGAGGTTCAGAGAGCAGAGGAGAGGAGAGGAGAGGTTCAGAGAGGAGAGGAGAGGTTCAGAGAGGTTCAGAGAGGTTCAGAGAGGAGAGGAGAGGTTCAGAGAGGAGAGGAGAGGTTCAGAGAGGAGAGGTTTAGAGAGGAGAGGAGAGGCTCAGAGAGGAGAGGTTTGGAGAGGAGAGGAGAGGACAGGAGAGGTTCAGAGAGGTTCAGAGAGGAGAGGAGAGGAGAGGAATAGAATAGAATAGAATTAACCAGGTTGGAAAAGACCTTTGAGATCATTGAGTCCACACTATCACCCAACACCATCTAATCAACTAAACCATGGCACCAAGTGCCTCATCCAGTCTCCTCTCAAACACCTCCAGTGATGGTGACTCTAGGCTTATTATGACAGCAGAACTGCCCCACATGCTGTTTTGATTTTACAAAGTGTTGTTGTGCAACTTTATTCTTGTGTAATGCTGGTTGGTAGAGAGTGAGAGCAGGGAAATGTATGCCACTCTGACATTCCAATCTGCTTTGCTACTGGAAATGACAACGATGTATAGTGACTGCATGACAACTAACCCTCAACAGTTTTAAATTTGGGTATTTGAATTCAGAAATAACAGAGCTTCATTTGGGAAATACAGTACTTGCCTTCATCCTCCATCCTATTCTTGCACACCATTAGGAACTCAGAAAATGACAGTTCTGCAGACTTTACACAGGCTGTCAAATGCTTCAGTACATAAACACAGCTAGAAATTAGTAAGAATGAATATACCATCCCTTAGTGTCAGTGAGGGCATGTAATTTCCACACCACACTATCTTTAAGAGTGGTAAACAAGTTAATATTATCTGACCTAGAATATGATTTCCATGTCACTTTTCACTGGTGAAAAGTAGTGTGTTGTAAACCAGTGAGTAACCCCCTTAAAAGCTCGCAGAAGATTATGCAATAGAGTTGTAGACAGCAGTAAGGTCTCCTCTGAGCCTCCTCTTCTCCAGGCTAAGCAACCCCAGCTCCCTCAGCCTCTCCTCATAGGGCTTGTTCTTGAGGCCCCTCCCCAGCCTCACTGCCCTTCTCTGGACACATTCAAGTGTCTCAATAGCCTTCTTAAATTGAGGGGCCCAGAACTGAACACAGGACTCAAGGTGTGGCCTAACCAGTGCTGAGCACAGAGCAGAATGACTTCCCTGCTCCTGCTGGCCACACTGTTCCTGATCCAGGCCAGGATGCCATTGGCCTTCCTGGCTGCCTGGGCACACTGCTGGCTCATGTTCAGCCAGTTGTCAACCAGTACCCCCAGGTCCCTTTCTGCCTGGCCTCTCTCCAGCCACTCTGCCCCCAGCCTGTAGCTCTGCATATGTACATATCCAATATGTATTTCAGATGTTCTACTAATTTCTGAACACAGCTCTATAAAAACTCAGCTATGCTAAAATCTTCAGAGCACTTTAGGGGAGTGTTTCTGTTTCTTGAAAGCAGCTGAAGGACAGCACAAGTGACATTTTAATACAGAGGCATTACCTTGTTTCCTCTGAAGATCTTCCCATATCTGGCAATAACAATCTTTCCTGTGCAGTTAATTCCCATTGTCCGCTCTAGAAGAAAGAAGTCCTCAGTGCGGCCATAATTCACATACACTAATTCACCCTGAGAGAAAGAGGTGCAAGTTGAAACCACAGCATCAATGAGCATGTCAGAAGGACTGCCAGGTCTTTTTCCACAGGGCTGCTTTCCATCAGGTCAGCCCAAACATGGGATTATTCCTCCTTAGGTGCAGTACTCCATATCCACCCTTGTTGAATTTCATATCGTGTTGAGGGATAGGTTGGACTCCATGATCTCAAAGGTATTTTCTAACCTGGTTAATTCTATTCTATTCTATTCTATTCTACTCTACTCTACTCTACTCTACTCTATTCTATTCTATTCTATTCTCTGCCCCATTCTCCAGCCTGTCCAGGTCACACTGGATGGCAGCACAGACTTTTGGTGTGTCAGCCACCCCTCCCAGTTTCATGTCCCAAGCAAACTTGCTGAGGGTACACTCTATTCCTTCATCCAGGTCATTGATAAATATATTGAACAGGACTAGACCCAATACTTACCCCTGGGGAACACCACTTGTAATGGACCTCCAACTAGACTCTGTGCCATTGACCACTCTCTGAGCTCTATCTTTCAGCAGTTTTCCATCCACCCCACTGCTCATTCACCTAACCCACACTTCCTAAGCTTGCCTGTGAGGATGCTGTCAGAGATGGTGTCAAAAGCCTTGCTGCAGTCAAGACAGACAATGTTCACTGCCCTCCCCTCATCTATCCATCCAGTCATGCAATCACAGAAGGCTATTTCTACTTGTTTTTTTTCCTACTGCATTACCTCTGGCACTCCTTGGGCTGAAAATGCATTGTAGGGTGGCACCACACCTCTAACATCCTCATATCCTGGAGGAGGAGGCTCAGACAATGATGTGTTGAAAATCTAGTGCAAAAGGGAAAATAAAAAGAAAACCAGGCAATATGGTAAAGATGTACTGTCTGCTCAGGCATTTCACATGTATTTGCAATTTAAAGTACTATAGTTTTAGAACTCTGTATGAGGAGTGGCCAAAACTTTGGCAGGCACTGAGTATGCTTTCTAGCATGCTGGTTCAATTTGTGATCTTGCAAATGTCATCTCTGCTCCTCACAAGGAATCCTGCTGACATAAACACAGACTCCCTTAAGTTGGTCTCAGTGCAGCAGGTAAGAACAGGTTAGACCACAGTAGTAAAAAACGTTTGCATTCTGTTCATCCCTTGAGCCTCTAGAAGTACTAGAGCCAGTCTGCAACGAACAGCTGTTACTTGTGAGAGCACATCTTGAGGCTTAAACTCGGAATCTTCAAGAAACTGAATTAAGCACAATCACCAATATATTGCATCATGAATCCACACAAATTAGAATAGAATAGAATAGAATAGAATAGAATAGAATAGAATAGAATAGAATAGAATAGAATAGAATAGAATTAACCAGGTTGGAAAAGACCTTTGAGATCATCAAATCCAACCTATCACCCAACACCATCTAATCAACTAAACCCTGGCACCAAGCATCCCATCCAGTCTCTTCCTAAACACCTCCAGTGATGGTGACTCTACCACCTCCCTGGGCAGCACATTCCAATGGCCAATTACTCTCTCTGGGAAGAACTTCTTCCTAACATTGAGCCTAAACCTCCCCTGGCACAGCTTGAGACTGTGTCCTCTTTTTCTGGTGCTGGTTGCCTCGGAGAAGAGACCAACCCCCACCTGGCTACAACCTCCTTTCAGGTAGTTGTAGACAGCAATAAGGTCTCCCCTGAGCCTCCTCTTCTCCAGGCTAAACAACCCCAGCTCCCTCAGCCTCTCCTCACAGGGCTGTGCTCCAAACCCCTCCAAGCTTTGTTGCCCTTCTCTGGACACATTCAAGTGTCTCAATGTCCTTCTTAAATTGAGGAGCCCAGAACTGGAGACAGGACTCAAGGTGTGGCCTAAGCAGTGCTGAGTACAGGGGCAGAATGACCTCCCATGCTGACCATGGTTGCTTTCCTCATTCTAAATAACAAAATAATTTTAACATTAATAATTAAATTACCTAAAGCCATTTTCTTACATAATTCTCCTTTAATCCATGGATGTCAGTCTGTTAGATGAATCAGGGCCATTAGTACTTCTATCATATACATTATAAGACAAATATACAAAATACAAAAGCAAACTGGAACCCCTAATTTCTGTGTGCTTTGGATCAGGTCCAACATCACAACCAGAGCAGAGCAGAGCTTTCCTTCCCAGGCTTCCTAGGAGTATGAAGGTGATTTTAGCCCCTAGTTGCAAAATACGGTGTTTCCTGTACCTCATTTCCATGCTCATCAATTACTGAGATGTAGTTGGGCTTAGAGTCATCTGGGTAAGAGAGCAAGACATCATAATGAACCAGCTGAACAGAATCCAAACCAAACTCCTTCCACTCAGCTTGGACTTGCTGTGCCAGATGCAGATTCTCCTTTGTTCCTGCCAGGTGAGGAAGCTGTGTAAAATTGCTAGAGGAAAAGAAGCAACAAGTCAAGAAGATCAGGCATTGTAGCTCATAATCAGAATTAATCTAAGCCTAACTGGAAATCAACCTCCTACAGATGACTAGGTGAACCCAGACTAAATGATGACCCTGGTTCCTCTGCATCTATGCTTTGCCTGTTTTAAAGTTTAGGTAAAAGTTTTTTGTCTGTCCTGAGCTATTTTTTTCCCTTTTGTATCTTCCTTGCAATGTTGCTTAGGGAGAATTTCACAATGCCATCAGCTGTGGGGTCTTGTCCTTGCTTTATTCCTCATCTACTGAGTGACTTTAGGCCAATCATTCCTATGCATAATGAGACTGACCTTCCTTGAGAAGTGATAAAATAACTGAGTATAATTATCTTTGTGTATTCCATTTAGAAATGTGCATAATTACTCTGATCTCTACTTGTAATTAACTGGATATTCTCCTTGGATCCCACTGTTTTAATTAAGTTTGGCATAAATACTAACATAGCTAGAAGTTCACTCTGAGTGTGTCTCATTGGCAAATGAGGGTGAGTTCACAGTGGTTTACAAAGAGGGAACAGAAAAATTCAATAGCTTGCAACTTAAAAGTCATGCAGTGTGAATAACAAGCAGTGAAAGGTGCCATAAATAGCAAGCAACCTATTGTCTGAAAAAGCAAATTGTCCAGACCACTGAGAAAGCCCTGTGCTGAAGTGAGAGGAAGAAACTCCCAGCTGGGTGAGATTGACACCATGCAATCCTCATCCTGTCATATGACCCTGCCATCAACTCCACACAGAAGCGTGTGTCCTGTCAGCTGGATTAATGAAGGAAACTGGATCTTCAATAAGGAAAGGGTGGAAGGTTGGGGAAAATTGTGATTCCTTTGTTGGGGTGAGAACAAAGTCATCAAACAAAGCACTTCTGAAAGGACTGTACATTTTAAATAGAATTAGAACTAGAATGGAATGGAATAGAATTAGAACTAGAATTGGAATGGAATGGAATGGAATGGAATGGAATGAAATGGAATGAGAGTGAGAATTGGAATGGAATGGAATGGAATGGAATGGAATGGAATGGAATGGAATGGAATGGAATGGAATGGAATGGAATGGAAAAGACCAGGTTAGAAGAGACCTTCGAGATCAAGTTCAACACCATCTAATCAACAAAACCATGGCACCAAGCACCCCATCAAGTATAGAATAGAATAGAATAGAATAGAATAGAATAGAATAGAATAGAATAGAATAGAATAGAATAGAATAGAATAGAATAGAATAGAATGGAATGGAATGGAATGGAATGGAATGGAATGGAATGGAATAAGGGAGGGATCTACAATGATCATCTAGTCCAACTGCCTGTCCACTTCATGCTATTTAATCAGGCTGAGAATTAAAGGCAACCCCAAATTTGTTGATTACTCCTAAAAACTGATACTCTTAACATTTTCTTTACATACATGCAAATTTATATCAATAAACTTAAGACATCTGGTGTCTTACTGTCTGGAATAAATACATGCACTTAACAAACACTACATTCTCCTTAGAGAAGAATAATCTGTTTACAAGATCCCTAAAATCAACAAATCCCATCATCAGTTTCCTTGCAGTAAAAACTTCTAAGTTACAGAAATCAGGAATTTAATTACAGTAATTTAAATATTAAAACCCATCCATATTGTTATTTTACACTGTTTGAAGTTTTAGGAACAAATATTAGCAGCTTTACTTCTAGGATTGAATAAAAGAAACACAGTATATTTAAAATCACCTAATTTAAAGGGTAGATGGAATGAAAAAAATATGGGGGAAAAAACCCTGTCCTTAAAACCAATTATAGTTTTGAGACTATTATGTTTATTAGGGACAGTCTAATGACTAGCTAATATCTACTGTATCTGTTGTAGCTATTCAGTGTGCAGAGGGAGAGAGCTTGAAATCTTATCTTCAGGGAAGTGAGTACAAGGTTGGAACTGTGAGAGATTAACACATAAACTGGTCACAGCCTAACAGTGTGAAGAGATGGTAGCAAGAAGCTGTTAAAGCCTAAGCTGTAGGAAGAACTAAATGCTCAAACACTGGTATGATTTCCTTCTCTTTTACATTGCTGTACTCCACTATCTTCCATTTAATCTCTCCTGACTGAAGTTCATTCACACAGCCTAATTTGAAGTGAGTGATTTTTCCATTTAAAAAAAGGTAGGATAAATGCTGTTGTAGACTGAAAAAGGACACGGATCAGAAAGGCTGAATCACTACAGCATTGTACAAGCATCCACTAAATGCTGAGCAAAAGCTTGGCCAGTTTTTAAGTACTTTTAAGTACTGAGATTACTGACAAGTCCTCAACTATTTCCAACACAAACAAGAGTAAGAAGAGGTGAGGTGGACTGTTCTGTCAACCACAGCTGACTGAGACACAGTGGATAAAATCTAAGGCAAAGAACCTGCACACCATCCTTTATCTGGTGGCATCCTCGGGCTGCTTCCTGCTTGTTTGCTGGTTTTCTTTCTTTTTCAGACTCATTAGTGTAAGAGTCTACTCCTGGTGTGACTCAACAAAGATAAAATCACTTGCTGCTTGCCCAGACAGTACCAATCCTGGATGCAAATCACCTTGTGATTGCATCGTGATAACACTGGACTGCAGCTGGCCTATAACAATGACCCAAGGACCCAGCCATCACGCCTTCAAGACAGCTATCAGATACCCCCAGGAAGGGAGGGTGATGAGTCAATGGACTCTCCACCTGTTTCCTGATGTGTAATGGGTGTGTGGACAGGTTAGATGGAGAAGGGAAGGCGGAGGCCCTCCCCCCCCCCTCCATCTAGACCCCTGCCTAAACACACAGGAATACACAGAAAGACTTCCTGGGGAACGATACCTGGATACTTATGATTTCCTGGCTCCTGAATTCCTGAGGGACAATGCTCGGACACATACCTAAGGACTAAAAACTGTATAAAAGACTTGACCACTACTGGCTCAGTTGGAAAGAAAACCACAGAGGAAGAAAACCGCAATGAAGGGAAGAAAAACGCAGAGAGAAAAACGCTGAAGGAGGACCATGCCGCTGAGAAGGAAGGAAGCAGACTGAACCCTCTCTCCATGTCCTCTACTCATGGAGCTGACCCATGCTGCCCAGAGGGACCTCATCTGTTCTCCAGCCAAAGCCTCAGCACCCTTTCTCTACAGACCCAGGCTGCCCAGAGGGATCACATCGCATCTCCAGCCAAAGCCTCAGCACAAACCCAGCACCTCATGCAGCACCTCTCCTCCACAGACTCAAACTGTCTTGGGGTGGGTGAGGGGTGTGGTAATATAACTCCTTTCCTCTTCTCTCTCTCTCTTCTCTCTTTCCCTCTCTATTTTCTTCACCCTCTCCCTTTCTTATTTCCATTTTCTCTATGTAATAAATAGTCTAGCTGTTGATATTTTGGCCTCGTTTGTGCCGATTAATTTCACAGCACGGGAATATTCAAAAGAACTAGTCTCCTTCCCTCTCCGGACCGAGACATTTAATTGGCGTAGTCGGCAGGATTCCCGTGCAGTGAAAGTATCACAGCAAAACTCCTGTATTTCTGAGAACCCCGAGATGTGTGTGTGTGTCTGAGACGTACTCTGAGTACGAAGTGAGTGCGGAGTCCAGATTCGCGTTTTCACTCTCCCGCGAGGGAAGTGGCCGGAGAAGGACGAAGCGAAATTTTCAGAGAGACTGTGTGGGAGTTCTCAAAAGCTTTCTATGTGTGTGCTTTCTCAAGGAAGAATATCTGGGGTACAAATTTTGAATTTATAGTGTGACCTCCTTGAGAATCCTCTGTACCCTGCTTTACATGTGTGTGCTTTCCCGGGGAAGATTAACTGGGGTACAAACGTTGATTTTATAGTGTGGCCTCCCCGAGGATTCTCAGTACCCTGTTTTGGTAAACCCAGTTTTGGTGATATTTGTAAAGTGTGTGTTCTCTCAGGGAAACAGAGTGACTCTTCCCTGAGAAACATAGGGTTTCTTGTCCCGGTGTAACAGAAAATTTGAGGTACAAAAGCCGAGAAGCTTTTGCAAGTGTGGGTTCTCTCAGGGAAATCGTGTTACCTCCTTGAGAAGCCCAGATTGGTTGTTTTTTCTTGTGTGTGACCTCTCCTGAAAAATCTATTGTGCATTTTTCCTGGAGAAGATTAGTTTGGAGTAAGCTTTTTAAAAGTGTACGTTTTCCAGGGAAAATTTTGTTGGTACAAACAGTGTTTTGATCCGACTCCCTGTGAAACTTAGTGCCCTATTAAGAAATGCCTTGTGAAACAAAAGAGATGGCCCGGAGTGAGAGGCTTTTTAACCTTTTAGAAGCTCACGGTGCCCGCCCATCTGTACAGGTACTTGACTGGGCCCGTGAAAATTGGCATAATTTCCAGAGTGTGGCTGATAGAATTGTGGCCCTGCAGAAAGATGCAAGAGCAAAAGCCGGAAAAGGCAAAGGTTTTATTTGTGCGGTTTTAGGCGCCTGTTTAGCTGCTTCAGTGAAGGAGAAAGAGGAATGGCATGAGCGGGACAATACAACTATTTCCTCTTTGCAGGACTTAGTTTCGTCACTACAAAGCCATGTTGCCACTTTGAAAGACGCAGTGGCAGATCTTAAAATTCAATTGGAAAAGGAGAGGAGGCAAAATTCGTATTTGGACTCAAAACAGGGTGTGAATTACCTGGAGTCTGCCCCTGTGTACCCTCGGGCAGAATTGGCAACTGCTAAGGAAGCTGCTGTGCATGTGAGACCTCTCATTAAAACTGAAGTATTATATGAGGATGGGGAAACTACCCCCACTGTCACAACTAAAGATGCACCTTTCTCCTACACTGTGCTGGCCAAAATTCGTAAAGAATTTGCACGCTCTGCTGTGGAATCTGAGGTGGAATATGTGTGGCGAGTTTCACAAACTGGAGGTGATCAGATTATGTTAACAGAAGCTGAAGCCATGGGCTATTGGGGTGATAATGTTTTTCTAACCACGAAAAACAGGAGTGGACCCTGGAGCCTTACCCAGCGAGCTGCCTATTGGGCAGGGGGGTTTGATCCAAAGGAGAGAGGAGAACCTGTAGTTCTGCAGGGAGGGATGAATCAGATAATGGAAAATGTGCAAAAGGCTGCATGCCTGCAAATGATCTATGAAAGAGAACTAAAACATCATTTTGAATCCCCCCTTTCTCTTCTGGTGGATGCAAACAGAATGACTCCTTTGATCAGGGGTCTCCCTGACTCGCTTAAAATAAGAGGTATCCAGCTCCAAAAGGAAATAGCTAATACCCCACTTTCTTCCAAGACATGGGAAGATTTGGGAAGGGAGTTATTAGATTATGCCAGGCAGTATGATATTCCTGAGGAAAGTAAAAAACCTCAAACTAGAGGCTTGAGACATGTGAAAATGATTCACCCACCAAGCCCCCAGGGCCAGTCGCGCCGTATTCCTAGTAGGCACCTGGCTAGGGGCAGGGAACACTTGAATACCCGGCAATATTGGTGGGGGGTGGGTCAGAAGAAAGGTATCCCAAAAGAAGTGGTTGATGGGGTACCCACGAGGCAATTAGAAATCATTGTGAAATGCTGGCCTGAGCCTAAAAAGAGGGCTGAGGCCACTGCTCCTCTCTTTGTGAAACCATTTGGTGAGGGGAGGGGTATGCCCCCCAGGGCAACTAAGGGCTTCACTTCTCAGTGGTGAGTCGGGGGTGAAGCATGAGTCAGAAGATCACCAAATGAAAATTGTACGTGGCTCGGGACAAAGCTTTTGTTTGTGTTTTTGTTCGTGTTTAACTTGGCTTTGAGAGAACCTGAAACAATCAACGATACTTCCAGGCCCATTCAAAGTAATTAAGCAAACTCTTTCAAGGGACATCACCTGAGAGGGTGACTGAATGGGAACCTGGAAATACCAGTTTTGTATGTTTTAAGGTTGAGTTTCTTATTTAAGTCTAATGCTAAAATTACCTGTTGTTTAAGTTATAATGCTGAATTCTACTTGATGTATTGTCAGAAGGACTTGTCTTGTTACAATATAGAAGACCTCTCAAGTTTTGCATCGCAGAAGACATCTCTTCAAGGACTGTACTTTCCATAGCCCCGCAGACATTCAGATCTGGATGGAAGCTCTCACTTCAATTCCAAACTGAAGGACTGACGGGGTGGGGGGGTACGGGTTTGTTCTCCTGGCTTCCAGGAGGAACAAGGATGCTTTCACCTTGTGTAATTACCTGTTTAAATTTTGTTCTATTTTGCTAGTATTGTTAATCTTTCACCTTGTGTAGTGTCCAATATGCAATTTGTGTCTAATGATGGTGTACAACAGATTTGTGCCATTAGCCAACCAAAACTTATGTCTATTGAAAAAAATTGTTTAAAACTTCTTTCCTTTCCTTTCTTTTCTTTCTTTCTTTCTTGCTTTTATCTTTGATTGACGGGGTGGTGTAAGAGTCTACTCCTGGTGTGACTCAACAAAGATAAAATCACTTGCTGCTTGCCCAGACAGTACCAATCCTGGATGCAAATCACCTTGTGATTGCATCGTGATAACACTGGACTGCAGCTGGCCTATAACAATGACCCAAGGACCCAGCCATCACGCCTTCAAGACAGCTATCAGATACCCCCAGGAAGGGAGGGTGATGAGTCAATGGACTCTCCACCTGTTTCCTGATGTGTAATGGGTGTGTGGACAGGTTAGATGGAGAAGGGAAGGCGGAGGCCCTCCCCCCCCCCTCCATCTAGACCCCTGCCTAAACACACAGGAATACACAGAAAGACTTCCTGGGGAACGATACCTGGATACTTATGATTTCCTGGCTCCTGAATTCCTGAGGGACAATGCTCGGACACATACCTAAGGACTAAAAACTGTATAAAAGACTTGACCACTACTGGCTCAGTTGGAAAGAAAACCACAGAGGAAGAAAACCGCAATGAAGGGAAGAAAAACGCAGAGAGAAAAACGCTGAAGGAGGACCATGCCGCTGAGAAGGAAGGAAGCAGACTGAACCCTCTCTCCATGTCCTCTACTCATGGAGCTGACCCATGCTGCCCAGAGGGACCTCATCTGTTCTCCAGCCAAAGCCTCAGCACCCTTTCTCTACAGACCCAGGCTGCCCAGAGGGATCACATCGCATCTCCAGCCAAAGCCTCAGCACAAACCCAGCACCTCATGCAGCACCTCTCCTCCACAGACTCAAACTGTCTTGGGGTGGGTGAGGGGTGTGGTAATATAACTCCTTTCCTCTTCTCTCTCTCTCTTCTCTCTTTCCCTCTCTATTTTCTTCACCCTCTCCCTTTCTTATTTCCATTTTCTCTATGTAATAAATAGTCTAGCTGTTGATATTTTGGCCTCGTTTGTGCCGATTAATTTCACAGCACGGGAATATTCAAAAGAACTAGTCTCCTTCCCTCTCCGGACCGAGACAATTAGTCTACATATTGCTTACTAAAGAAACTGCTTGATGTTTCCAGCTTTCATTTCAGCCATAAATGCTGCCTTCATGTCCTCAGGAGGCCTCACAGATGTCTTCTTTTCTGTAGGTTTTGCAAACCATCCTGTACAATACATGAAAATCCAACAGTAAAAACACCAGAGTGATATTCCCATGACACACACCATTTCTCTTTGGCATCACCACAAGATTTCCACTGTGTATTTTACAACTCTTTTTGCACAGACAAAAGCCATAACCTAATGCATGCTGCATGTGATGGCAGTTGCAATCCCTCATACAGTGAAAGAACCTAATCACCTAGGTGGATATTAATGAGAACAAAATACTATATTGTTCATCACCCTTGTTCTACTGTAGATGCTAAGGAGACTGATCTCTTTTCCTTTAGCACCAGAACATGATGCTGTCAGTCAAGTCAGTCACATCAGTCACCTCAGTAATAAGGCAGTAGCTTTACAAAAATGCACAGAAACAGACACCCTTTGTAAGGAACAGATGTCTTGTAATTCCTTCCTCACTCTCTGCTCCGCCTGGTTCTTATTCTGGCATCCTTCCCTTACTGTGTGTGCATTACCAGAGTAAGTGATGAGAGGAACACCTGGCTAGAAAGAAAGTGTTCCTGACATCTGTTTTTAAGTCAGAGATGGGACATGTTCAGTGCAAATGCAGCAGCAGTTACAAGGGTAATGCAAATAAGAGAATCAGTGGGGAGCAGAGAACTAGAACAAGCTGACACCAGTGAGACACTGATCACTGGCACAGCAAATGGACCTTTCTCCACATGACAGTGGAATTCAGTCAGGGCTTCCCAATGGCACTAACTCCAAGTGCATACCAAGAATAATTTCAAAATACAAGTGGCTCTTTAGTTTTCCTACCTCCTCCAAACCGATCCTAAACCATTTTTTAATCAAAGGGGAGGTAGGGAGGGGAAATCTCTGGTGGCAGCAATCCACAGGCCTGCCTGCTTGCATCAACAGGGAGGAGGGCAAGTAAATTAGTCTATTTCATGCCTTCTGTCAGCACTCCTCCAGACTTGTATTCATCTTCCCACCTCCCTGTTTTTAACGCGGCAGGGTCGAGGGGCCCGTTTTCTATTCCCTTCTCACAAACCTGTTGCCTCTTCTTTTGCCCACAGTATAACTACTTTATTTAAAAGGAAATGGAGAAACGAGCAGTCCAAAAGACAAAAGATCCCTTCTCTTGAGAAGAGCCGGAGATGCCAGGAGGGGTCGGTGACGCCACCAGCGCTGGGATGCAGTATAGGAAGGGAAGGAGGCGTCGGCCGGTCCAGTACGGACTCTCACCGCGGGCACCCCTGGCACAAAGCGCCGAGCAATAAAACACTTCTGCTCCTTCCCCCAACCCAACCCTTGCTCGGCCCTTCTCCGACCCACCTCCCCCGACTGGAAAGGCCGGAGGTGGCCGGGAGAGGTCCCTGATTCGAAGTGTCAGTCCGTTTGCACTGTACCGATGAAGAACCCGAGGAGGAAAAGCACGGCCGCTACTCCCAGGACGATAACCCAGAAACGACCGCTGGATGCCCTGGCGCCGGAAGGCTCCGTGGCACCGCCGACGGACGTCCACATGCCTGCCGACTCGCTCCGAGACGCCCCCGGTAGCAGCCGCCTCGCCGGCCGAAGTCCCGCCGCAGCCCGGTCCGCCCCGGAGGCGGCAGGGGGCGGGCAGGCGCCGTCCATTGGTCGCGGCCACTTCTGAAGCTCCTGCCTCAGCGCGGCGCCCCGCAGCCACCGCAGCGCTGCCCGTGCGGGCTCGGGTCTGCGCTGCCGCCCGGGGACAAGGCCGTCTTGCCATCACGGCTGGGCGAAGCTGGAGATGCCGGCGCCCACCCGCCCGCTGAAACCCCTGCGCGGCCACTTCCTTACCTCACGCTGAGGTCTGTCTGTCGGTCCAGAAGTGCCCACCTTCCTCTGCATTCCTCCTCCCACCCTCTATGTCCTAGATGCCCTGCTATCCCGTATTTTTTTTAGCTTGCAACAAACCGCAGTGATTCTGACACCTAGTTGGCCGTGGCCGTTTTACACAGGGCTGTGCCAGTGCCACTTCCACAAGGCATATGCCAGAATGGGCAAAGGAAGCAGCACAAATGTGAGGAGAGAAAAAGGGTTAAAAGCCATTATTCTAAGGTACTTGTTTTAAAGAACATTGCACCCCTGCACCAAACACTCTCTCAAAGGCTATAAAGGCTCTTCAAGAGAGTATCTGCCCCCGTGGATTTGTTTGCCAAGCGGCAGGTTGACTACCAAACATCTCTGCTCTGTGTTTCTTTCCAGGTGACAGAGGAAACCCCAAGGAGTGCAGCTACACCCCAGCCACTGGTTTGAGGACCTAATCCTGGAGTCTTTCACCTCTTAAAGTCTCCACTGCATGGTTGCAGAAAAACCTCCATTGAGTTCCATGAGGCTGTACCGTTAGGTCCATGAGCAGAGAGGAACTTTGCATGCAGAGGTGACCTCCTGGATTCTACACAGATCTTCATCCTCAGAACCCTTTCTCAAAGGCCAGATAGGGAGACAGAGGATGTTTAAGACATCTAAGTCTGTAGTTATGTTATACCCATGTCCATATATATTGTATGGACAGCCTGTTCTCAACAGCACATGTAAGTGCTCTACAAGACTGCTCCTATTGCACCACACTACTTGCTGATGCAGACTGAACCTAAGTGTAGGATACATTTCAGACACTGGACTTTGGCCTCATATGCTGAGCCCATTGCACTAGGAAGTCTTTGTACAAGATGACTAGATGCACTGTGTGGAAAGCCAAAGCGTAAGGTGCAAAGAGCAACACGCCAATGACACAGCAGTAGCATGCTTTAAAATGTTTTAAGATACAAAAAACTCCAGATGAGCAGACAGATACTGCAAAAAATAGCCAGTATTTCTGACACTGGTCTTACCTCCTGCTTTACACTCTTCTCTACTGCCTGGCCTTATACAAAAGCCCTGCTTCTAATGATACTCTTGGAAAGATACTCTGCCACATTGTCATGTCAAACACAGGTGTCTTCCAAGTTGGCCTTAGCATGCCAAGCATGCATGTACATAGCATTCTAGAATGCCCTTCTTTCCTCTGTAATCTACAAAATCAGAATCAGGTTGGCAAAGACCTCAGAGATCATCAAGGCCAACCTATCACCCAACACCTCATGGCTTACTAAACCATGGCTTCAAGTGCCACATCCAATCCCCTCTTGAACACCTCCAGGGACAGTGACTCCCTGGAGAACAGAGAATCTAAATTTGGAAAGGAGCACAGTGGAAGGTTGCACCCCTACCCAGCAGTCTACTTTCCTTCCCCATTCTGTACCTGAATCAGAGAACTGCTTTGGCTGGAAAAGAGCCCAGTCATGATGAAGGGGCATAACGTGCCCCTGTTTGCTGCTCCACTATTACTGACTGATGGAATCAATATGGAGTTTAAGTTGAGTGGGCTGAAGAAGTTAAGTGGGCTGAAGAATGGACACGCATTTTCATATTCCTGAAAAGATTAATATGGCCACGGCTCCTTTGGAAGATCTGCTGGGTCAGCTAATTTTTGTTTGAAGCACTTGGAAGATAGGTTAACAAAGCACTATGGGCCCAGGTGCTGAACATCTTCTCTCCATTGGTTTTCCAGAGGGACTTAATCAATCCCAGTGTCTTATGGCCACAGAACAGAATACGGAAAGAAACAGTAAGGAAACTGGGGTGGGACTATTGCCAGAAGTTTGGTGCTGCTTGGTACTCTGAAACTAAGTGACCTGCCCACACCACTCAGAAGCTTTGAATTACTGCTTTGAGACATTTTTTTATACAGTTTTCCAGTATGCTTGCAGCTTGGTCAGGACATGATGACCCCTTAGGAAAGCACAGGAGAGCTTTGTTCAAGAATGGATTACAGTAATTATAAATAAATAAAATGTCATGCTAACAGAATCCTGTAGGTCACTTTGAAGGCAAAGCCCCTTCACTAAACAACAGGTGTTCAATAAACCCAAAGCAGAAGCAGGTAATGCTTCTCCTCTCTCTGTGCTTTGTGGGAAGCCTTATACTAAGCAAAGTGCTCTAAGTTTACAGCTTTGACTGCAAGTGAAAGGATGCTGAAATGCACAGGGTTCTGCTGTGGAACTGGTGATAGGCTGGCTTACGTGAGAGGGTTATGTGCCAGGGTTTGAGGCTTTGTGAGCTACTGAATGCTATTTAGAGATGGAAAAATGGATTAAGTCTTTTTAACAACTAGAAGTCTCATGGTTACAGATCCTTTAGCATGGGAATGGGGAAGTACTGTGATTGAGAGACGTGACGTGCTTGATGCAAGCAAAGCATCAACTTTATGGTACAAAGTCTTTTCTTGATGTAGGCTAACATAATCAAAAGCAACTTGTGATTGGTTATTAGATATGTCCAGGTGATAGTTACAGACTCATGATTGGCTGCTGAGAAAATACCATGAAACACCTATCTCTTATCTAGGTTCAGACAGAAGACAAAAGACTCTGTTGCAATGTTCACCAGCTCCTATTTTCAGATCCCTGTGTGACTTCCCTGAGTCACAATGGCTGTTGGTAGTCAGCTAAATGCCTTTTTTTCGCTACACAGCTGCAGTCTGTTCCCAGGGTTTATGACCCACAAGGGCTAAAACATTTCCTTCTATCAGCTGAGCAGTGATTGATGCTCTGCTCCCTAAATTCAGTCCTTCAGGTGAGCACTGGAACAACTCTCCAAAGTACAGGCATATACATTCTTGCAGGTTACCAAAACATAGTATCATCGTATCAGTCAGGGTTGGAAGGGACCACAAGGATTGTCTAGTTCCAACCCCCCTGCCATGGGCAGGGACACCCCACACTACATCAGGCTGGCCAGAGCCTCATCCAGCCTGGGCTTAAACACCTCCAGGGACGGCGCCCCAATCACCTCCCTGGGCAACCCATTCCAGGGCTTCATCACTCTCATGGGGAAGAACTTCCTCCTCACATCCAGTCTGAATCTCCCCACCTCCAGCTTCATTCCGTTCCCCCTCATCCTATCACTACCTGATATCCTGAGAAGTCCCTCCCCAGCCTTCTTGTAGGTCCCCTTCAGATACTGGAAGGCCACAATTAGGTCACCTTGGAGCCTTCTCTTCTCCAGACTGAAGAGCCCCAACTCCTTCAATCTGTTCTCATAGGAGAGGAGCTCCAGCCCTCTGATCATCCTCGTGGCCCTTCTCTGGACACCTTCCAGCACCTCCAGATCCCTCTTGTAATAGGGGCTCCAGAACTGGAGGCAGTACTCCAGGTGGGGTCTCCCCAGAGCTGAGCAGAGGGGGAGAATCACCTCCCTTGCCCTGCTGGCCACACTTCTCTTGCTGCAACCCAGGCTCTGGTTGGCTTTCCGGGCTGCAAGTGCACACTGAGAGCTCCTGTTGAGCTTCTCATCCACCGGCACCCCCAAGTCTCTCTCCTCAGGGCTGCTTTCCAGCCAGTCCCTGCCCAGCCTGGATTTGTGCCTGGGATTGCCTCGACCCAACTGCAGGACCCTGCACTTGGTCTTGTTGAACCTCATGAGGTTGGCTTGTTTCCACCTCTCCAGCCTGTCAAGGTCCCTCTGGATGGCATCCCTTCCCTCCAGCGTGTCTGCTGCACCACACAGCTTGGTGTCATCATCTGAACAAAGCCCTGTGCACCATCCTCTTACTTGGACATTAGCTCTGTTTTGAGCAGGAGTTGATCTGATCTGACCTCCTGGGGTCCATTCTAACATTTTTCTACAACTCCTTGATCTTAACGGCGAGATGCTTGTGGGTTAACGTGCAGCTTGCTTTGCAAATGTTAGAGCCTGTGTTTCTCTTCTATAAATTTGCCATACACATAGTGCAATGAAAAGATTTCCCTGGCTCCCAAGGGCTCTGTAGGATTAAATCATTTATTTGGGAAAAAAAAAAGTCTAGAAGTTAGTGAGTTCCAAGTCTCTCTTATGTTATAGAACCACTCACTAATTAAATCTGAAGTGTTTCTGATAGAAGTTATTATTGCGTGCTTCATGAGTGAATTAAATTAGATGTATTGTTGTAAAATGTCAATGGAAGAGCAGGAAATGAAGTCTAGAAGACTTTTCACCTAAAAAAAAACCTTTTCTTCTACTTTAATCTAGCTTTTTATGTTGAAAGTATTCAAAATATCAGCTTCACACTTTTTGCCCAGATAATACAAGGCATGCAAATAAGTAAGTAGAATTATAGCTTGTGCTTTCCTTTCTCTTGCAGTTGCAATAAAATTACATAGATAAAACTTTCTCAGGGGCCTAGAAATCATGCTGCCTTTGATTTTTCTGTCACTGTAGTGTCTTGGAAACATCCTATTGTAAATATGTCACTACAACACTATTAACCAGGTTGGAAAAGGCCTTTGAAATCGTTGAATCCGACCTATCATCCAACACCATCTAATCAACTAAACCATGGCACCAAGCACCCCATGTCTGTATACTGGAAACAAATCTTGAGATCTCTCAATACAATACAGCATTTTGGGGTAGAACATTGTACAAGAAGGAAGAGGAAGGTACTGGAAACTAGAATGAAGGCCTTCGAGGATCGGTGCTAGACATGGAAAGACCTGAGGTAATTCTGAATTGTAACAGAGATCATCTCTGCACAGGTATTGCACTTGAGTGTGTCCAGAGAAGGGCAACGAGGCTGGGGAGAGGTCTGGAGCACAGCCCTGTGAGGAGAGGCTGAGGGAGCTGGGGTTGCTTAGCCTGGAGAAGAGGAGGCTCAGGGGAGACCTTATTGCCCTCTACAACTAACTGAAGGGAGGTTGTAGCCAGGAGGGGGTTGGTCTCTTCTCCCAGGCAACCAGCACCAGAACAAGAGGACACAGTCTCAAGCTGCACCAGGGGAGGTTTAGGCTGGAGGTGAGGAGAAAGTTCTTCCCAGAAAGAGAGATTGGCCATTGGAATGTGCTGCCCAGGGAGGTGGTGGAGTCACCGTCCATGGAGGTGTTCAAAAAGGGATAGGACATGACACTTGAAGCCATGGTTTAATTAGTCATGAGGTGTTGGGTCATACGTTGGACTTGATGATCTCTGAGGTCTTTTCCAACCTTATTGATTCTATGATTCTAAGATGTGAATGGATAAAGCTAAATAAACATACCTGTGCTGACTTAACATCTCACCATACTGAATGCGTGAGCCTTTGCTGCTTAATCCTGCTGTTGCCTTTTCATTAGGCTCCACCAGCATGGCACAGAGGAGTATTTACTCTCTTCACTTTGCTGCTGGGCTGCAGTGTGAATTGGCCTGTGGGGGAGTCAGATAAGCTGTGGACATTGCAAGAGGTGATCCAGGGAGTATCTGCCCTTTTTGTGGAAGCAGAATTTGAATCAGCTGCCCTGTGTTTATGTCACCATGAGAATATAAATGGCCTGTAATTACTGCAGAATTCTCTCCACCGTGCATGAACAGCCTTGAATCTTTCTATGGATTGAGAACAAGTCTTAATAGAAAGGCAGTTTCTTCTGTGGCTGTTATCAGCTTTTTCCTTCCCAGGGCACTGACCTTTCACATATAGCAAGCAGATTCTTCCAGTGGTTCTTCTACGTAAGGACTGGAATGCCAATGTGTAAAACAAGGAGAATGGAGCAGAATTAGTGGCATACACATGGAAATCCTCTCAAGTGCTAGGGTGTAGCTGATATCAAACTATATACCTTCCTGCTCTGAGAAATCAATAAACTGCAATTTAATCATGTTGTGACTGCCTTTAGATGAGCATTCTGACTATTTTTGCTTCCTTCATAGCTGCACTGGAATGCTCTAAAACCTACTAATACCCTGGCTGTGGGAGCAAAGGATAAGAGGATTTTTTTCTGGGCTTAGCTAGATAAGCTTAAATGGTATTGCCTGTTAAATACTGCCTTTACTGATGGTGAGCCACAGCCAGTATGGATCCTCTGAACGTTACAGAACAGCGGTGTTGCTGTGATTATCACTCTTGTGTGTCTTCTGGCAGTCTTGTCCTTCTGCTGCAGCTGGGAGAGCTTCAGCACTTTCAGCCAGAGGCAGGGATCCATTGCAATCCTGCTGGTGAACGAGACACAGCAGCTTTAAATTTCAAGAAAACAAGTTAAAAATAGACACCACTGTTATGGACATTTGTGTCTGCTGTGTGATTGCATCACAACACCAACTATGAGGCTTGGGGGGTTTTTTTTTAAGAGTTTCCTGTTGTGGATTTCCTTTTCTCAGAAATGAGAGGCTAATAATTCTCAGTGGGATTTTGTGTGTGTGTGTGGGTTAGATGTTAGAAATAAATATTTGCTCCAGAGCTTTACAATGGCTGCTTCAATTCTGGTCCTGTTCAGGATGCCCCCCTTTTTTTTTTTGCAGTTGGAGATTTCATGTTCTTTCATTTCTTTTATTATACAGAGAAATTAGAATACTTGACCTTAGATAGCTCCATTTCTCCCAGGCAGTTTGAAGCACTTTGTGCAGAGCACTTTTAATCCTCACTGAGTCTGAAATCCAGAGTCTTTATGACTTGTTCAAGGACACTGTAGCGAACAGGAAGGTCTCTGATTTCTCTACCCTGTGTCCTGACCACAGGACACAGGCTACAGGCTGGGGTCAGAGTGGCTGGAGAGCAGACAGGTAGAGAGGGACCTGGGGGTACTGGTTGATGGTAGGCTGAACATGAGCCTGCAGTGTGCCCAGGCAGCCAGGAGGGCCAATGGCATCCTGGCCTGCATCAGGAACAGTGTGGCCAGCAGGAGCAGGGAGGTCATTCTGCCCCTGTACACTGCACTGGTTAGGCCACACCTCGAGTACTGTGTCCAGTTCTGGGCCCCTCAGTTTAGGAAGGAGGTTGACTTGCTGGAATGAGTCCAGAGAAGAGCAACGAAGTTGGTGAGGGGTTTGGAACACAAGCCCTATGAGGAGAGGCTGAGGGAGCTGGGGTTGCTGATCCTGGAGAGGAGGAGACTAAGGGGTGACCTTGTTGGTCTCTACAACTGCCTGAAAGGAGGTTGTAGACAGACGGATGTCTCTTCTCCCAGGCAAGCAGCACCAGAACAAGAGGACACAGTCTCAGGCTGCGCCAGGGGAGGTTCAGGCTGGATGTTAGGAAGAAGTTCTATACAGAGAGAGTGATTGCCCATTGGAATGGGCTGCCTGGGGAAGTGGTGGAGTCACCGTCATTGGAGGTGTTCAGGAGGAGACTTGATGGGGTGCTTGGTGCCATGGGTTAGTTGTTTAGGTGGTGTTGGATTGGTTGATGGGTTGGACGCGATGATCTTGAAGGTCTCTTCCAACCTGGTCTATTCTATTCTATTCTATTCTATTCTATTCTATTCTATTCTATTCTATTCTATTCTATTCTATTCTATTCTATTCTATTCTACAATAACTTCCCTGAATCCAAAGCCTGTATCATTCCTTAAGTCTACACTTGACTTTTAAATCATGAGCCAACTAGTTCTGAGTCTTTGAAACTGCTGTCACTGCCAAGTTGTTTTGACAAAGCTGGGTGTGACCTGTGTGCACATTGGAAAATAAAATACTAGCACAGAAAATTCCACTTGCTACATCATTAATATATGCCATCAGTAAAAAGTGAAGAGGGTTTTTTTCTCCCCCCATTTGCCTGCACATTTCAAACGTCGTAGAATCATAGAATCAATAAGGTTGGAAAATACCTCAGAGATCATCAAGTCCAACCCATCACCCAACACCTCAGGACTAACTAAACCATGGCTTCAAGTGCCACGTCCAGTCCCCTCTTGAACACCTCCAGGGACGGGGACTCCACCACCTCCCTGGGCAGCACATTCCAATGGCCAATCTCTCTTTCTGGGAAGAACTTTCTCCTCACCTCCAGCCTAAACCTCCTCTGGCACAGCCTGAGACTGTGTCCTCTTGTTCTGGTGCTGGTTGCCTGGGAGAAAAGATCAACCCCCACCTGGCTACAACCTCCCTTCAGGTAGTTGCAGAGAGCAAGAAGGTCTCCCCTGAGCCTCCTCTTCTCCAGGAAGTGGCTCAACTGAACTGCACCCCAAACACACTCCCAAATACTTCACTGATTCTCGGTACTGCACACAAATCTGTACTGTTGGCCTGAACCACAGCACTCTTACTCTCTGTTCTCTTTAAAAAGAAACTGCAGTGGTGTGAAATTGGAATGATACAGAATCAAATTGGTCTCCTGAACTTTGTGTGATCACCATGCACAGGACAAATTGAAGTACAGTCAACTTCCTGATAAAAAAAGCAATTGAGAGAGCAATAAAGGATATGCAGCTGCAGAGAGAGAGAAAAAAATGAGTAAAGGACAGAGTTCAGATTAAAGACAGAAGCTGAAGAAAGTCAAAACAAGAAATAAACAACCCTTTAAAATAACTCTTGTGAAAGTCCTGCAGTGTAAGGGGAAAAATGTTTTGTCCTGCCCTGACCTCTAAAGAGAAAGTCATCAGTTCTCTGAAACTCTATGTGCAAAGGAAGCACTAACATCTGTTTCCTCATGTTCAGTCAGTGAATTTGATATTGTCTGAAGAAAGAAATTGATATCAAGAATTCAGTCATGTTGGCTGTCCTACTCATCTGTGTAAGAAAAGCCCTCTTCTGTTGATCTTTGTGTTGAAAATGCACCATTTTAGCAGAACTTGAAGCAAGCACTAAACTAAACTGACTGAAATAAGAGTCTGGCAGATTGCAGGGTGAAAGAAATTGGATCTGTAAGGTCCACTTCTTCCCTCAGTCACTACAAGATTAATTACTTCAGTTGTAAATGCCTTTTCTTCTTTTGTTAAGAGATACCTTAATAATTCTAACACCACTGGGGTGCAGTTAAAATTGCTGTCTGCCTTTCAACCTTCAAATATGAAATCAGTGACTCTGAGGAGACCTGCCACAGCTACTTGTATTTTAATTTGTATATGAATGACAGGCATGAGAGGGCAGGTCCCATTCGGGTCTCAATCGGTTTCCATCGCTGAATAGCATTACCACAAAGAAAGATCTCCTCACATGTGCTCCAAATGCTGTGTGAGAAGTGCAAACCAGACACATTCCCTGCAGCCCCACAATGAAAGACTGAAGTGAAGGGATGTATAGCAGTGCATCCAGGGATTGGTTTATTTTGTCTTGCCTGAGTCTACCTGGAGACACAGAATTCAGCTCTGTCAAAGTATTTGGTGATGCAGCATTTAACTCTCAGTTCTTGCACTTCAGCAGCTGCTGGTGGCCAGTGAAACTGACACAGGCTTTAGATTTTGCTGCTTAAAAATCTAGTAAAGTGAACACATTGATAAGAACTTACAGGATCTTTCATGGATGCTAAGAAAGAGCTGCAATGGCTGGCTGTATTCTACATCCAAACCTGTAAGTGGGATCACCTGAATAAAATTACACCAGTTTTGCACAGACTGTATGGGGCATTGCATGTATTTTGTGTTATAGGAACACCTATGACCTCAGACAGGACTGGTGCTATGCATATGTAGGAATGCCAGTGAAATATGGCACTGCAGACATACACATCTGGCTGAAGGCTATATATGAGCATTTAACCTATAGAATTAGAAGAGAAGAGAAGAGAAGAGAAGAGAAGAGAAGAGAAGAGAAGAGAAGAGAAGAGAAGAGAAGAGAAGAGAAGAGAAGAGAAGAGAAGAGAAGAGAAGAGAGAAGAGAAGAGAAGAGAAGAGAAGAGAAGAGAAGAGAAGAGAAGAGAAGAGAAGAGAAGAGAAGAGAAGAGAAGAGAAGAGAAGAGAAGAGAAGAGAAGAGAAGAGAAGAGAAGAGAAGAGAAGAGAAGAGAAGAGAAGAGAAGAGAGAAGAGAAGAGAATTAACCAGGTTGGAAAGCACCTTTGAGATCAAGTCCAGCCTGTCACCCAACACCATCTAATCAACTAAACCATGGCACTAAGTGCCTCATCCAGTCTCTTCTAAAACACCTCCAGTGATGGTGACTCCACCATCTCCCTGGGCAGCACATCCCAATGACCAATCTCTCTTTCTGGGAAGAACTTCTTCCTAACATGCAGCCTAAACCTCCCCTGGTGCAGCTTGAGACTGTGTCCTCTTGTTCTGGTGCTGGTTGCCTGGGAGAAGAGACCAACCCCCACCTGGCTAAAACCTCCTTTCAGGTAGAGGGCAATAAGGTCTGCTCTGAGCTTCCTCTTCTCCAGGCTAAGCAACCCCAGCTCCCTCAGCCTCTCCTCACAGGGCTGTGCTCCAAACCCCTCCCCAGCTTTGTTGCCCTTCTCTGGACACCTTCCAGCAGCTCAACATCTTTCCTAAACTGAGGGGCCTAGAACTGGACACAGGACTCAAGGTGTGGCCTAAGCAGTGCTGAGTACAGGGTGGAATATATTTTTTTCTCTCTTGACAAGCTTAAAGAAAGGCAGTCTGATTTACTATAGCATTTCACTTAGTCCTTGGAGAAACTGTGTTCTACATTCTGAACCCACAGGATGAATCCGTTAGACAGTCCTACAGAGGGAGGTTAAAAAAGGAATGTTGCCAATAGCAACTTGTTCTTCCCTTGGAACAAGACAAAGTTATTTGACAAGACATCACAGAAAGAGGGAAGATGGGGGAAAATGAATGGAAGGCTTGTCCTGGGCAGTTTTGAGTATATACATGAAATAGCCTTACATTGCATCAGTCCTTCTGCTGCTGCTCTTTACCCCCTCAATATCAGCTTCCTGGGCATCACAGTCAGTCACCAGCATCTGCAGTGATGTGAGACCATACAGGGTGATGAGGCTGGCAGTGGTGGTAGGATTGGTATTCTACTAGACAAAAGAGGAGGACCACATGAGAATCTCTTGCTCTTCTGCATGCAACTGTAAGAATTCTTAGAGCTGATCTGTAGAGAGTGAGTTACATGAGGAAGAGTGAAGGAAAACACAACAACTGAAGAGCTCTGGAAGCAAAAGGTGAAAGAGAAGGACTAAATTTCTGAGAACTTGCATATGTAAGTAGTGAAGCTTAGAATATCTTACACATATTGATAACCCTTAAACGAAAGAAAAGAGTGATAATGCATGCATAGTCTTTAAGAACGCTGCTGAGAAAGTACAACCGAGAGCCGAGTTCCCTGTTTTCCCCGCACTATCCACATGTAGCCACCAGATGGCAACCACAGACTGCCCAGCGGGCTGAGCGCGGGCGCTTCTTGCTGCTCTAACTTCTGTGACTCGACCATAACCGCTGTGGTTTCGAGGGACTCAGCAAAAGGAAACACAACCGTAAAACGAACATCATCGGTTGGGTTTTCCGGATTTACACTTATGCTTGCTTTATAAAAGTGCAGCTACAGCATTTACAGCTTGGGAATGTGAGGAATCAGGCCCGTGGAGTTCATATGTGTGCAAAGACGTGGCTGTGTCAATCCTTTTAAGCTCATGAATTCATTTGTTGAAGGTTACATTCTTCTCACAGCTGTTTTTGTGGGCTGGTCAGATCGTGTCCTGAGCTTGTGATAGACATTCAATCGAGTTATATTAGCCTAAGCTAGTGGAAAAGTTGGTCCTAGTTTTACAGCATCTGGTGTCATGAAGTCTATCAACTACACTGACACTCATTAATTCTCATATGTTCAATATGGGAGGCTCTTTTGAACTTTCTTCACCCCTATTTAGTCTTTCCTTCCTTCTTTTGCTTTCTTTCACCTTCAGTCATGCCTACTAAGTGGAAGATAGGAAAGTAGTATAACATAGGATAGGATAGGATAGGATAGGATAGGATAGGATAGGATAGGATAGGATAGGATAGGGTAGGGTAGAGTAGAGTAGAGTAGAATAGAATAGAATAGAATAGAATAGAATAGAATAGAATAGAATAGAATAGAATAGAATAGAATAGAATAGAATAGAATTAACCAGGTTGGAAAAGACCTTCGAGATCATCGAGTCCAACTTAGTTGGAATATGCCTCCTCTGGAAAGCCCACTAGATCCTATCTCCTTGCTTCAGCTCAGCTTTCCAGTCTTGTATACTGATGTTAAAAAATTACATCTGTTCTTCCTCTTTGGCATCATCAGTAGCATGAAAGTTGAAGTACTTCCTTGAAAGCATAGTCCATAATTCTTCAGTCAGAGAGATGGCTGTTGGCATTTTGAAGAGAGGGAGTTCTGCTGGACTGTGCAAATTTGTCATGGGTGGCACCTTTGGAGGAGGTGAACTGAACATTTCAGCTAATGTGGGGATGTTGTCACCAAGGTTGTAGAGTTTATCAAGACAGAAGCAAGAAAGACACCAGGCATTCCAGGTTACTAGCACTGTAGCATTCCCTAAACAAACAGCATCACTTAAGCCTATCGTTTTCCTGAGCTCTTAGAGCTGGTTTAAAATTTTGGTGCAGTAGCTACTTAATTTAGAAACTAGTGCCCAAGGAGGGCACAAAAATAAGGGCACCAAAAGCTGAGTTTTCCTCTGAGCTGCCCAATGTGTGCTTTGAATTCATCTTTTATTTTGCCGGTGCGCTGTGAGTTTTTCTGAGCTGGCAGGATTTGAGGAGTGTGCAAAGCCCAGCATTTTGATATCCTTGGTGCTCCACTGCATAATCATAGAATCATAGAATCAATAAGGTTGGAAGAGGCAGCCTACAAGAGGCCATAAATAACTGAAACATGCACGAAACAAAACTGAAGAACATTTGTTTGTTTCCAGAAGAAACCTCTTTATATTATGGAGCTTCTCTGTACTTCCTGGATGCAACGAAGGGCAGAAAATGGCTCTCTAAATCTAATTGGACTTTGGCCAACCTTGGGAATATTGATCTAAAAGGATTGTGTGATTTCTATTTGGTTCTCTCACACACTGGCTGAAAAAGAGCCCAAGAGGCAGAAGCAGGATAAAGCCTCAGTTCTGCGAGCAGCCATTTCAATTTACTTCCCATTGGTTTTGATCTGAGGACTGGTCTTCAAAAGGGGCATAGGTGTGAAGTTGATTCTTACATAGCCTCTTGTCTCAATTCTACCTTAAACAGCAGCCTGCACATTTGGAAGTCTGCATGGATGAGAAATCACAGCCCCACTTCTTTCCTTCCCAGATATTTCATTTGCTGGCAGCTTTTTTGAAAGGCTTTACCATTGACTGATTCCTGACCTATTTTACTTCATGTGTGTAGGCTGGGAAGGATTTCAGCAGTTACTGTATATTTTCTTCTGGATAAAAAAAATGCTGGCAAGGCTACTCATATTTTCATCTTAGAAAAAAGGAAGAATGTTACTGATGTCCTGAGGCAAGGTGATCATTTGCCTTCAGTTTAAGTACTATGAAAGAACCTCCCTGTTAGAGCTTTCACTTTGAATATAGCCTGTCAGCCCTTCACTGCAATAAAAGATGCTGCATCCTTGTATCTCCAGGATGTTTTCAGCTCAACATGGATACCCCCAAAATGGGGGCACCTTTCTCTTTCCAGGCTTGAAGAGCAGATGGTCAGTCCTGAATGTTTAAGCTGCTGTTCATTTCTATTAGAGCTTTTAAGGCTTTCTGTCTTTAGAAAGAAACAAAACCCTAGAAGACCCCCAGAAAGCAATTTCACACAGCTGAGATTCATAAAATGGACTCTTGCTGCTGTGGAGCAGTAGCATGATCTGTGATAAAAAAACCAGTTGTGTTCAGCTTGGTATTGCACTAAAGAGGTGGTAAAACCTCACCTCCTGGAATAGATACTGTGTAATAGAGCTCTGTATACTGTATATAGATCTCTAATATCTGCTTACAGTATAGACTTCACTTTTAGCAGAGACACAGGAAAGAATATAGATGTTACATTGCTCTTACTGAAGTGGGATACAGACTGTGGAGCACTGCAGGAACTGCTGATTACTTGCCAAAGTGCCCTCTGCTGCAAAATCAGAGTTATATTACACCTCTAAAACATACTTGCAATGGCCCTGCCTATGGACTATTTACATTATGAAAGATCCTTGAGGGTGTTAAATGCTTTGGTTGAGGGTGGGAGATAATTTTTGGGTTGGATAAGGTACTCTTGCAAACATCTGTATCTACTATTTTGCTGGGAGGTTTGGATAGATACTTCCTAATATTTTGAATGCAGTTGTCAGTAAGGATCATGTTATGGTGCTGAGCCAGCCAAGTGCTTTTAGTGGGAGAGATGTTTGTGAAGCTCAGCTTGACCGTTGCTCCTTGCCTTGATCCTACTGCTTCAGGAAGTGATTGTGCAAGGGCTGTACTCTTGGAGCTTTTTGATGTGTTCTGTGCTGCATGGCAACAGAAGAGCACAGGGGTTGCTTTTACCAGATGTTATACATAAGGAAATTCCATCTTGCATATTTGTGGGTTGTGTTTGGTACTTTTTCAGAATAGAAACATCTTGAACTTTGATTATTATTATAGAAGATACCCACTGATGTTTCAGTGAACAATGGTGCTGCTCCTCAGACCACATGAAAATGCCTCTGCGTTTACATTCCCATCAGCTGTGTCCTTTACAATACATGCTCTTACGTCTCTGCCTGCTTCTCATACAGAATACAGAATTAACCAGGTTGGAGAAGACCTTTGAGATCATCGAGTACAATCTATCACCCAACACCATCTCATCAACTAAACCATGGCACCAAGTGCCTCATCCAGTCTCTTCTTAAACATCTCCAGGGATGGTGACTCCACCACCTCCCTGGGCAGCACATCCCAATGGCCAATCTCTCTTTCTGGGAAGAATTTCTTCCTAACATCCAGCCTGGTGCAGCTTGAGACTGTGTGCTCTTGTTGTTGGTGAGGGGCTTGGAGCACAAGCCCTATGAGGAGAGACTGAGGGAGCTGGGGTTGCTTAGCCTGGAGAGGAGGAGACTCAGAGGTGACCTTATTGCTCTCTACAACTACCTGAAGGGAGGTTGTAGTGAGGCAGAGGTTGGTCTCTTCTCCCAGGCAACCAGTACCAGAACAAGAGGACACAGTCTCGGCTGCGTCAGGGGCGGTTTAGGCTGGAGGTTAGGAGGAAGTTTTACACAGAGAGAGTGATTGCCCACTGGAATGGGCTGCCTGAGGAGGTGGTGGGGTCGCTGTCGCTGAGGGTGTTCAGGGCAAGGCTTGACAGGATGCTTGTTGCTGTCTACAACTCCCTGAAGGGAGGTTGTAGCCAGGTGGGGGTTGGTCTCTTCTCCCAGGCAACCAGCACCAGAACAAGAGGACACAGTCTCAAGCTGTGCCAGGGGATGTTTAGGCTCAAGGTGAGGAGAAAGTTCTTCCAGAGAGAGCTGTTAGCCACTGGAATGTGCTGCCCAGGGAGGTGGTGGAGTCACCATCCCTGGAGGTGTTAAAAAAATGATTGGACGTGGCACTTGGAGCCACGGTTTAGTAGTCCTGAGGTGTTGGGTGACAGGTTGGACTTGATCTCTGAGGTCTTTTCCAACCTTATTGATTCTACGGTTCTATGAAATTCAGGCTGTACATTTCGTTCTATACATCACATGCTTACATTTTCTTTTAAAGAGTTTGTTTCCCTGTGCCATGTTAGCAGTCTCCAAATGGAAGTTCTGTGTTAGGATGAGAGCCAAAAAGTGAAAGTATGAAGGGGCAAATGCGCAATTAATTTGGAGCAGAAATACTCCTTCAAATGTAGAATTGCACAATTGGAGTGAAATTAGTTTGCTCTTGACAAGCCGAGAGTTTGGGATTGTTTTGTGGGATTAGAGTTCTGCATTAGGGAATTCACAAGTTTTTGCTGTAATTTGTTGTCTAGGTGTGGCTATCCTGCCCATTATTAGAGATCACTGGGATGATTTTTCTAAGTTAAATAAGAGTTTGATCAGATTGGGTAGCTTTACTCTCCAGGATTGATGTGTATGGCTCCTGAGTAGTTTAAATTTGAAGACCCGGTCACAAGGTCTCCATTATGATTAAAACTGTCAGTAAGTGAAAGGCAGATCCATCTCAGAAAGATTTTTGGGTATAATACATCATGCAACCAGCCTCCTTTCCTTGTAGGACATTTATACTTGTCATTATAGTGCCTGTCTGAAATGAATAGCAGTCATGATATCAGTCCCTTGTGGACCCGGCAGAGATGTGGCACTTTGCTCTTTTTAGAGTGGGTAGCAAGAGTAGAATAAAGTCCTGAACAGACTGAGATTGGGTTTTAATTAGTGTTTGTTCTCTTCTGTCAGTGGGGCACACTGGCTGGTAAGGCTGTAGGGAGAGTAACGTGCCAGTCTAGTAGCGTATAGTGAAATCATAGAGTCATAGAATCAATAAGGTTGGAAAAGACCTCAGAGATCATTAAGTCCAACCTATCACCCAACACCTCAGGACTAACTAAACCATGGCTTCAAGTGCCATGTCCAATCCCCTCTTGAACACCTCCAGGGATGGTGACTCCACCACCTCCCTGGGCAGCACATTCCAGTGGCAAATTTACTCTTTCTGTCAAGAACTTTCTCCTCACCTCCAGCCTAAACTTCCCCTGGCACAGCCTGAGACTGTGTCCTCTTGTTCTGGTGCTGGTTGCTTGGGAGAAGAGACCAACCCCCAGCTGGCTACAACCTCCCTTCAGGTAGTTGTAGAGAGCAAGAAGGTCTCCCCTGAGCCTCCTCTTCCCCAAGCTAAACAACCCTTCCAAAACAGAGGTGGAAAATCTCAGACATCTTCCCTAAGAGGGGCAGACCCTGGATTTACCTCTTCTCTGTGTTTCTGCTTTCTTTTGTTTTCCCTTCTTTGTCCCTGGTGTCACACTAAAAGACTGCTTTTTCATATCTCTCTGTAGGTAGATTCTGTTCACTATTCAGCACAATTTCTATAAAAATTGGATAGGAATTAGAGGTCCTCTCAGTACTTGAATCTTAGACCATTTCAATCAGCATCTTCATCCTGTAGCATTTTCTCTCAGTGCTCTAACTAAATGTGTTCTCTTTCATTGACTTTTTTTCCAAGCCTGCTCTGGTATCAGATGGCTGGGTTACAACTTCTGCAACCCTCATCCAGCACCATCATCTGTCCTTATGCATCTCTAGCATTCAGCTATGCCCATTGGCTCAACACTGCCAGGAGACAATCCATTATGATGGTTTTGTCCGTAGGAGACCCAAGTATCTGAGACCTGTTTTCACTCACAGTTTGAGATGGGCACATTTCAGTCTCTCACTGAAGGGCAGGTCCAGGACTTTACTGCCAGCTTAGTTAAAACAAATTATACATCTTGAAGCAGGAATCCTGAGGCCTAGTGTGGTAGGTTGAGAGAGGGCTTAGCTCTCCCTCCTCCACAGAGTAAGAAATCACAGCTAACTCAGTCGAAGAGCAAAAGCTATATATTTACAAGCATATATGGAAAGCAGGTTATATATAACACAATATATACAGGTATTTACAATATATACACAGAAATACACAGCAAAGGCAAATAACACAACAAAAATCCCTCCCTCAGGGAGGGATCCCCTCTTTGGAACCCCCTCTCTCCCCCCCTTACCTCCCTTTTTCCCCAAAAAGGGGTTAGAGAGAGAGAGAAAGGCAAGTTACTAAGGAAAAGAGTTGTTAGCAAGCTTCAAAAGCCCATGCAGGATTAGTGTTTGCTTATCTGAAGGCCAAGTCCAGCAGTTCGCAGAAGAAGCAGGCAGGGAGAACAGGCTGAAACACCAAACTCCCCCAACTCCCAAACCGAACTGAACTGAGGAAAAAATTTTCCAACCGCTTCACAATCTAAAGCTGAATTTTTGTTTATCAACCAATGAAATTCGTTTAGAATATCAGAATGTTTTGGTTCTAGTACCAAAAACATTAGCCAGTGTGTTCCAGCAGTGTTTGTTCTTAAAGGCACAGCCTCAAACGACCACACCTAGCTATCCATTCCTGAGTTTAACATGGGATTAAGGAAAGACTTCAAAACGAGAAGACCCTGATGCACATTGGACTGATGATATCAGACACAGTGGGTACAGAAACAGTGTCAGTATGAAAGTGGGGAACTTGTAGAAGTACAGAGAGAAGATCTGATGACGAACTTAGATAAACCCAAGGCAGTGTTTATTGGACTGGGGCATCACTATGTGATACACTGTGTGCTTTTTCTGTTATTGAATGACAAGGATTCTGCCTTGCTCTGCATGTTCTTGTGAGAAAGATAATCTGTCACTGACATCACCCTTTCTTTCCTCTCAGTGTGGCAAAAGGAGCAGACATCATATCCTTAGTGCATGTGTATCTGAGGAAATCTTCCTCTGAAACAACAAACTAGTAGTGGAGTCAACGCAGTCAGAGGCTTGCAGGGCTTTTGGAGCCTGGTGTGGAAACCTTGCATGCACAGGAGCAGCTTGAGACTGTGTCCTCTTGTTCTGACACAGGCTGCCTGGGAGAAGAGACCAAGCTTCACCTGGCTACAAACTCCCTTCAGGTAGTTGTAGAGAGCAAGAAGGTCTCCCCTGAGCCTCCTCTTCTCCAGGCTAAGCAACCCCAGCTCCCTCAGCCTCTCCTCACAGCGCTGTGCTCCAAACCCCTCCCCAGCTTTGTTGCCCTTCTCTGGACACCTTCCAGCAGCTCAACATCTTTCCTAAACTGAGGGGCCCAGAACTGGACAAAGGACTCAAGGTGGCCAGGATGCCATTGACCTTCTTGGCCACCTGGGCACACTGCTGGCTCATGTTCAGCCTACTATAAACCAGTACCCCCAGGTCCCTTTCTGCCTGGCGGCTTTCCAGCCACTCTGCCCCCAGCCTGTAGCACTGCCTGGGGTTGTTGTGGTCAATGTGTAGAACCCAGCACTTAGATGTGCTCAATCTCATGTGCTAAATCTCTTATTTGTCTTTTGGCAGGCTAAGTGAACTGGCAATTTATGCAGCTGCCTATCTCAAGTACATCACTACTCAAAGGTCTTCAGACATCCTAAGCCCACATCTGAAAATGAATGAATATCTCCATAGTCTCCACAGGGCAGTTGTACTAAATACACACTGTTCCATGTTGCTGTCTCCCTAGTTGCTTCAGCTGTCTATCCACTAGCTAACAAGCAAGACTGTGTCATACCATTCCAATACCTTTAGAGTATGCTGCAGAGATGCTCCAAAATCTAACCATTTTTCTTAGCATGCAGGAATCATTGCACTGAAGTTAGAGAAAGTACGAGACTGCTGCGTCACCTAACCCGAGATATTCCTAGCTCCTTGTTTGCTGCAGAATATAGCCAGCCAAAGAGGTTAATCTTTACAAGAAGCAGAGATTAATCAGGCAAATCAACATAAAGAAAATCACAAGTCTGATGAGGTGCATCTGCAGAATCAGGATGTTAGATCAGTGGCTCTTAAATAGTGATTTCTTTTTTAAAGGCACAAGAATGGTATTTTTAACAAACACAACAGTTTTTCTTACCTTTAACACCTCTTTATTTGAGCATATCATAGAATCATAGAATCAGTCAGGGGTGGAAGGGACCACAAGGATCATCTAGTTCCAGCCCCCCTGCCATGGGCAGGGACACCCCACACTAGATCAGGCTGGCCAGAGCCTCATCCAGCCTGGGCTTAAACACCTCCAGGGATGAGGCCTCAACCACCTCTGGGGTCAGAGTGGCTGGGGTGCAGTCAGGTGGAAAGGGACCTGGGGGTGCTGGTTGATGGTAGGCTGAACATGAGCCTGCAGTGTGCCCAGGCAGCCAGGAGGTGAGGTGAAAGTTCTTCACAGAGGGAGTTGTTCGCCATTGGAATATGCTGCCAAGGGAGGTGGTGGAGTCACCATCCCTGGAGGTGTGCAAAAAGGGATTGGTTGTGGCACTTGGTTTAGTCAGTCCTGAGGTGTTGGGTGCTAGGTTGGACTTGATGATCTCTGAGGTCTTTTCCAACCTTATTGATTCTATGATTCTACTAAAATGTTTGTAACAAGCTGTGTAAGGTATTGCAGAATACTTTCTCTGCTGTAAAAGAAGAGTTTTCTGCCCTTCAGAACAATACATTGATTGAGCTGCTGGCTGGCTGTATTTTACAGTCATCATTTGAGGGTCTGGGGCAAATTGTCATGCTAATAAAGTAAGCCACCAAGTACACTAGAAAAACCCAATGTTATTGTGGCTTTGCCCTTTCCCCAGGACTGATTCAGGTGAACCTTGGCAGCTTGGGATTTTCATATCAGTGAAGTCCACAAGCAGATATTTAATTTTCTGTCAGTATTCTCCCTCATAAGACTTTCAGTAGAGATATACTTGAGTCTTGTGTAGCAGAATATCTGGCAAGCAAGATAAGTATAAGAAATAAAATAGACATAATCAAAATTCTGTGGCCTGACACTAATAAAGAGTGCTAAAACCCACTTATCACACAGCCCTTCTTAGATTTGATATCTGTTGCAAAAGAGAGTCATTAGCTGCAACTCCATAGTTATCTTTTCCTACAAATCAATGAAGATGTCTAGAAAGAAAAATCTGGCACATATTGGAGAGGCTGGAATTGCATTTCAGAGCCCCAGGGAAATCCATGACTTCAACATCAATCAATGAATCTTCAGCTCAAATGCTGCTTTATAAAATTCTGCAAATATTAAAGATGGATGTACATCAAAGCTCCTGGACAGGTATCTAAATGCCTTCTGAGGCTGATAGGGCTGCCTGAAAACTCCCTCTGACATGACTTAGGGAGACTTGATTATAGAAAATAGTTTTGCAAAGAATCCCAGCTCCCTCAGCCTCTCCTCACAGGGCTGTGCTCCAGACCCCTCCCCAGCTTTGTTGCCCTTCTCTGGTCACAGTCCAGCAACTCAACATCTTCCCTCAACTGAGGGGCCCAGAACTGGACACAGGACTCAAAGTGTGGCCTAACCAGTGCTGAGTACAGGGCACAATGATGTCCCTGCTCCTGCTGGCTACACTATTCCTGATGCAGGCCAGGATGCCATTGGTCTTCTTGTCCACCTGGGCACACTGCTGGCTCATGTTCAGCCTACTATCAACCAGTACCCCCAGGTCCCTTTCTGCCTGGTTCCTCTCCAGCCACCCTGAAACCCAGCCTTTAGCACTGCATGAGGTTGTTGTGGCCAGTCTGTAGAACCCAGCACTTTGCTGTGTTATATCTCCTGACAGAATGGAATGCTTCCAGATTGATGCCTATGGAATATCGAAATGCAGGCATAGGTGAAGCTGTGCTTCATCAATCAAACCAGCTGTCATTGAACTTCATCAAAATCTTACTCTCCAGATAAGACTGTCTGGCATTCCCAGATGGTATATCAATTCCATCATGAATTCAAGGTATGTGGAGCCAGGGTTTGCAGCACCACACCCTTGTAAGGCTGAGACTCTGAATGCAGAAGGTATGAAGTGAAGTATGAAGTAGCTGTCACTTCTCACATTTTTTTATTATTATTTTGAACAGGCTGTTAGCATCAATCAGATCATTGTGCTTTGGTGCACTTGACTGAGTTAGTCATTCGAACAGACACACACCCCAGGTGGAGTGACTGGGAAGATATCAGTTTTCTCATGGGTTCCCTCACACCCACTGGTTCCCTCATGTTTGATATTTTGGAGGGAACACAGCACCTATTTTGAGTTCAACAGAATAGGGGTTTGCTGGAAAGTGAAAACATAGAATCATAGAATCAATAAGGTTGGAAAAGACCTCAGAGATCATCAAGTCCCACCTATCACCCAACACCATCTAATCAACTAAACCATGGCACCAAGAACCCCATCCAGTCTCTTCCTAAACCACCTTCAGTGATGGTGGCTCCACCACGTCCCTGGGCAGCACATTCCAATGGCCAATCACTGGAGCTGGAACTGTGTTTATTACCTTTTCTGCATCAGCCTTTTACTGTATAAACAATGATGTACTAAGTTCAAAAGTCTAAGGCAAACTTTACTAAATCCTCTATTTTCGTGTAAAATAGCTACAGAAGATAGGTAAACACCTATTTTCCCCAAAACACAACAGGGTGTAATGGCATCCAGTAGTTAGGAGTATATTTGATGGGTAAGATGCAAACAGAGTTAGGGAAAGGAGAGTTTGGAAGAAAAAAAATCAGTCCAAATTTAGAAGTATGGAAAATGGGTTAGAAGACTGCTGGAAAGGCAAGAAACTGCCTTTGTTTATAGTAACCCCTTCTGTTCAAGAGGGTACAGATGCAGAAAGAGAGACTGGCCATTGGAATGTGCTGCCCAGGGAGGTGGTGCAGTCACTGTCCCTGGAGGTGTTCAAGAGGGGATTGGATGTGGCACTTGAGGCCATGGTTTAGTTAGTCCTGAGGTGTTGGGTGATAGGTTGGACTTGATGACCTCTGAGGTCTTTTCCAACCTTATTGATTCTATGAGTCTATAAACCACCAGCAGTACCAAACACGTGCTGCCATCTGGCATTTTCACAAGTTCTTATTCTTTCTGATTCAGAAGAGGCCTGTTTAGGCTTTTCCTCTCTGCTCAGGAAGGTAACCATGGTACTAGAAATAAAATACATTGCCAAGCAAGTATGCTGTGTGCTAGCACCCACCTAAAATAATGTAAAACAAATAATGGAAGAGTTTCATACAATCTAAAGGTCATTGTGTTTTTATTACTATAAAGAGCAGGGGAGGGGGGTGGAAAGGCATTAAGTTGCATACTTTTATTACAACAATAAATGTGAAATGTCTGGGCAGGCTGAAACAGTCACAAAAGGTTTTTTTCTCTTATGGTAGGAAAGCTGAAGCTGGGGAGCATTTGGCCAGAGGTCAGGATGTTCCAGCTTATACAAAGAACTATAAGGCTAGATTATTTTCTTAGCTTACTATTGTAGCACAAATCCATGACTAGGTGTGAAGGCATATCTTGATGGCCAAGCTAAGTCACCTCAGTCTAATAAAACTGAGGAATTTGCTCTCAGAAAGGAAACTGGTCTCCAAATGATGCAACTACTAGACATGCAGTAGAAATTCTACTAGCTAAAGTATGCCAAAAGCTAAATATTGAGGAGTCAGCTGTCTCTGATCTGGTGGAGGACCCGTTGAAGTCCGTGCTACAGGCTTTAAAGCTAAACTGAGTGTTCATCTAGACTTGAAACCTAAAGTCAGGGACATGAGCCACAAATGTGTCTTTGTGGCAAAGACTACTAATGGCAGCCTGAGCTGCATTAGACAAAGGATTGCCAGCAGGTCAAGGAAGGTGATCCTTCCCCTTTATTCAGCACTAGAGGGAGTACACATGGAGTAGTACATCGAGTTCTGTGCTGCTTAGTACAACAGACCTAGACATATTGGATAGTGTCATGGATAGGGTTTGCTGGAAAGTGAAAACATAGAATCATAGAATCAATAAGGTTGGAAAAGACCTCAGAGATCATCAAGTCCCACCTATCACCCAACACCATCTAATCAACTAAACCATGGCACCAAGCACCCCATCCAGTCTCTTCATAAACACCTCCAGTGATGGGGACTCCACCACCTCCCTGGGCAGCACATTCCAATGGGCAATTTCTCATTCTGTGAAGAATTTCTTCCTAACATCCAGCCTAAACCTCCCCTGGTGCAGCTTGAGTCTGTGTAGCTGTAGATGGCAATAAGGTCTCCCCTGAGCCTCCCCTTCTCCAGGCTAAGCAACCCCAGCTCCCTCAGCCTCTCCTCACAGGGCTGTGCTCCAGACCTCTCCCCAGCCTCATTGCCCTTCTCTGGACATCTTCCAGCAACTTTCCTAAACTGAGGGGCCCAGAACTGGACACAGGACTCAAGATGTGCCCTAACCAGTGCTGAGTACAGGGGCACAATGACTTCCCTGCTCCTGCTGGCCACACTATTCCTGATGCAGCCATTGGCCTTCTTGGCCACCTGGGCACACTTCTGTTTAGGGATTATAGTTTTGACTCAAGGACCTGTGTCAATGCTTCTGGTCCAACACACATTCTGCACTGAATATCCCAACTCATTAAACCAACTCATGATTTTATTGGTAGGGGTGAGGAATTCTAGCTCACTTAATACAATACCATGAAGATTCCAGTGGGGTTTTAGTTTATGGTTCTGGTTAAGCATGAGGACAGGACTGCTAGGTCCTGCACAGAATCAGGGGATGGAATTTTAAATACTTGCTGACTGTAAAAATAGCTGAGGCTTTGGAGCATGCAGCAGGTCATCTCACACACAGTGGTAAAACTGACCACTAGAAGTATAAGAAGACATCAAAGATGTTGGACAACTTTTGTTTTCATAGTGGATACCTGTGGTGGTTTCAGGCTATGCCTTTAAAATTCAGTTACAGATTTCCAGCAGAAAAGTAGAAAAATATAAATAAGTCACTGTTGGGTGTGAAAAGGAGAAGAAAAGAGTATTCTAAACAAATTCATTGGGTAAATAGCTGCAATAAGAGGAGCTGTGCCAGAACAATTCTTTCCTTTTCTCTTCTGATCTCTGGTTGGTTTTGCACACTCAGGAGAGAGAACCTGCTTTGGCTGGCCTTGGCTAAGTTTAACTTCTCTGCTCCTTTCTCTTGTCCCTTTGCTACAGTGGGGTAAGGGAAGACAGGGACGGAGAAGCTGGTAGCTTCCCCTGGTCCTTGACCAGGGGGGTCCTTGTGCTGCTTATTAATTACATAGAATACATAGAATAAACCAGGTTGGAAGAGACCTTCAAGATCACCGCGTCCAACCCATCAACCAATCAAACACCACCCAAACAACTAACCCATGGCACCAAGCACCCCATCAAGTCTCCTCCTGAAAACCTCCAGTGATGGTGACTCCACCACCTCCCCAGGCAGCCCAATTGTAAATGTCTGTATCGTGTTGTAACTCCTGTATGTTTTGTACACATTCATTGCCTTCCATTGTAGAGAGGAGATCCTGCTTGTAAATACAGCTCCATTTGCTTCCCACTGAGTTGGTCTGGCAAAGTTAATGTTGGGGGTGGGGAAACTTCAAGCCACCACAATACCTTAGAGATGAATTTGGGGCTGTATACCTGTCTTATGTCCTATTCTGTGGCGAGTGCTTTGCCTCTTCCAGATCTGCTAAACATTGACAGGTCTGAAAGGGGTAGGTCTGCCTTACCTGACCTCCCATGCATGAACAGTTTCATTGCAAGCCCTTCAGAAATCAGTGGAATGCCCTTCGACTCAGCATAGATCACTGAAGACAGTATGTCACTGATTAAAGTGGAAGGGTTAATCCATTGTGTCATGCTTCCTCAAGGTGCTTATCCTAGTGCTGTATAAAACTTTTGGGCAAAGCAAAGGTGAATTTGCAACCTGGCAGTGTGTGCAGTGGAAAGCTGACAATGAGAACTAGGAACCAACAAAATGAGTCCAGAGACAGGAGGAAAAAGATACTTTAGCTAATAAAGAGATTTAAGGCTGCATGGGACACAGCCCTTCAGCAGTTGACAAGATCAGAATTTCACAGCTCATCTATTAAAGAAGATTTGGACTTTTGAAGGCTTTTGAATTTCTGGCAGTTTTGTATTCCTTCCTATGCTTCTGCACAGACTGAGCAAGTCACTGCAGGAACTGACCTGATAATATGCAGTATGTCCAGGTTTGAGGTCTGTGCTCACTGTTTCTGTGCTAGCTGTGGTTTAAAACCCTTTCCATGTTAGGCAGTGCAAGTGCTACTAATTTTGGAGGGAGCCTTGGTGCAGGAATATAAATTATTAAACAAAGAAATTACTTGCAACATTTAAAGTCTGGATTCCCATGAGAAGGAACATTGAACCAGACTCATGAATTCCTAGAGATGATTAATGATTAGAAATGAACTCCTCAATCATCTCTTGTGTGGGAAGAGCCTTGTGACCCTGCACCAAGTCCTTAGAATTGTGCAGAGCAATTTGCCAAATGCTTGAAGAAACTCCAACGCTGCCTTTCCAGTTAGAAGTGAGGTAGGCACAAGTGTGGCATCTCTGATGCCTTCCTTAAGGCCCAAGTAGAAAAGAAATCAATTCTCAAGGTCATGAGCACACTCAGAGTGACACTTGTCTCTTGCTTTCTATCCATATTATGCAGAGGTGCAAGTGGTGCTGGCTGCTTTGCTGAGACACTGATTACAAGGCTGTGAGGATAGGCTGCAGTGATAAAGGTTTTGCAGAGCTAAAACACTTGCATATCCCAAGTCTGCTCTAAGGTGGATGTTTCTATACTGCTGCTTGTGGAGAGTTTATTTGCTAAAAGCAGCTGATGCAGTGAGTTTGCCTATTCTCCTATCAGTCTAGAGTTTCTAATGTTAAAATACATGAAATTGATTTAACTTTTTACCTGGCTTCTCCTTGCCTCCAACAGTCTTTTGTTTGTTTGTTTTCTTTTTATGGTGTTCACTGTCCTGCCTTATTTCAAGGGAGACCTTCTTGCTCTCTACAGTTACCTGAAGGGAGGCTGTAGCCAGGTGGGGGTTGGTCTCTTCTCCCAAGCAACCAGCACCAGAACATGAGGACACAGTCTCAAGCTGTGCCAGGGGAGGCTTAGGCTGGATGTTAGGAAGAAATTCTTCACAGAAAGAGATTGGCCATTGGAATGTGCTGCCCAGGCAGGTGGTGTAGTAACCATCACTGGAGGTGTTTAAGAGGAGACTGGATGAGGCACTTAGTTCCATGGTTTAGTTGATTAGATGGTGTTGGGTGATAGGTTGGACTCGATGATCTCAAAGGTCTTCTCCAAGCTGGTTAATTCTGTATTCTCTATTTCTTTTCCATATTTATATTCTATTTATGTGCTGTGATTTCCCTGAGATCTAGGGAAAATTGATCAGGATTCACAGTCACCCCTAGGACAGTCTGTTAGAAGGCATGCTGGTGAAGAACAGCTGATGAATTCCCAGGACCAGATGTTCTGTCCAACAGCTAACAGTTCAGTGAGAGCTGTGCAAAAGTCATCTTCATGATCTACCAACATCTGGTTCATTTGCAGGTGCCCTCTGCCTCAGTAGCATTATACTAAATTCTGTGCACTGCATTATAAAGGTAACTGATCTATTTTGTAGCAGGCTGTGGAGAAAAGCAGCTGCTTTGGTCAGTAACTCAGCCTACTAGCTGTTGAAAGAAAATAGGTGGAAATAAATGAGTTTATGTGCTGCTGTTTCAATTCCCAGCTTTCAGATAATCCAGAAATTTCCATGGCTGTCTTCTGTCTGACTTATAAAACCCCAAACAACCCAAGCCAAGAAAAGAAAGAACAACAACAACAGAACAAACAAACAATCAATCAATCAAATAAAGAGACAAAACTAACCCCATGACACCCCCCCAAAATCAAAACTGAAGCAGGAATGGGAGGCAGAGTTTGTTTTCATTCATTTCATTATTTCTGGAAATACAGCCACAAGTTGTTAATCTCTTGCCTGTGAAATTGCAGGCTTCTGGAATTCAGAAAGCTATGTTTTTGGAAGATCAGAGAGTTAGCACAATGCCAAGCTGGGACAAAATTTATTCATAGTGCAGTAGTGGTAGGGTGATATGACACTGCCTTGTCCTGCACAGTAATATGGAAGGGAAAACATTGTTAAATCCACATTTGGTTGGCATGGGCACAAATGATTCCCACTGATGGCAATTTGAGGCCACTTGGATTCCAAACTTTGTGGTGCAGAATGGATGACGGAGTGAAGTTCAGTCAGTCAGTCCTAGACTTCACATGATGTCTTCCCAAATATTGATTTTGCTGAACATGAGCCAGCAGTGTGCCCAGGTGGCCAAGAAGGCCAATGGCATCCTGCCTAGCCTGCATCAGGAATAGCGTGGCCAGCAGGAGCAGGGAAGCACTGGTTAGGTCACACCTTGAGTCCTGTGTCCAGTTCTGGGACCCTCAATTTAAGAAGGACATTGAGACACTTGAATGTGTCAGAGATGGGCAACGAGGCTGGGGAGAGATCTCGAGCACAAGCCTGATGAGGAGAGGCTGAGGGAGCTGGGGTTGCTTAGCCTGGAGAAGAGGAGACTGAGGGGTGACCTTATTGCTCTCTACAACTACCTGAAGGGAGGTTGTAGCCAGGCGGATGTTGGTCTCTTCTCCCAGGCAACCAGCACCAGAACAAGAGGACACAGTCTCAAGCTGTGCCAGGGGAGGTTTAGGCTGGAGGTGAGGAGAAAGTTCTTCCCAGAAAGAGTAATTGGCCATTGGAATGTGCTGCCCAGGGAGGTGGTGGAGTCACCATCCCTGGAGGTGTTCAAGAGGAGATTGGAGATTGGCACTTGAAGCCATGGTTTCGTTAGTCCTGAGGTGTTGGGTGATAGGTTGGACTTGATGATCTCTGAGGTCTTTTCAAACATTATTGATTCCATGATTTGGCAGTTAATTTCTTCTTAGCTTCCTATATCCCATTGCTGATTTTATTGCTCTTTTATTGTTAAAGAATGAAGATACCTTGCTACTGCTGAGCTGGCTACTACTTTGGACCTAAGCAGTGCAGTACCTACTTCCCTACAGTGAGGAGAGTGGAGGGAGCTGTAGGACTCAAATTGTAACTGGAGAGCTAATGGGATGTGCACTCCTCCAGGTGTGGCTACAAAGGGTGTTGTGAGCTGTGATGGTAGACACCATAGCCTCAACAGTAAGTTGTTTCTGCTGAGAAAGGCCACAATTAAACCATCCATGTTGCAGGCAATCTAAAAAACAACCCCAGAACTCCTACATCATCCTTTCTTTGAGGGCATGAAAAAAAACCTCAAATGATTTGTGCTGCTGTGTACAAGAAGAAACCAGATCAAATGTTTTGTTAAAGGGCCATGCCTCATGCAGAGCAAAATGTTTTCTCTTTCATGCCTCCTCCCCTGTTAATCATGATATAAAGACTTTTTTCCAGAGATCTGGAGATCTAGGACCAGAGATTTGATGGGGAGACAGTGAAATTCAGCTGTTACTTGTTCATATGAGCACTCATTCTGATTTAATTTGATTTGCCCACTCATCTAGCTTAGTAAAGCACAAGGTACCTGTATGAAGGGACATGCCTGCTTCCTGCTGCTGAAATAGGATTTTAGTGGTCTGTTTATTGTAAGTCTTACTGTAATATCCTTTTTATTTCTTCTAATGATAGGTCTGTTCAAATACAGGGAACTACTTAAGGGTACCACAGTCTTGTCAACTAAGCGCCACCAGAATAGAATAGAATAGAATAGAATAGAATAGAATAGAATAGAATAGAATAGAATAGAACAGAACAGGTTGGAAGAGACCTTCAAGATCATCGTGTCCAACCTATCATCCAACACCACCTAATCAACTAAACCATGCAACCAAGCATCCTGTCAAGCCTTGTCCTGAACACCCTGAGCAATGGCGACCCCACCACCTCCCCGGGCAGCCCATTCCCATGGGCAATCGCTCTCTCTGTGTAAAACTTCCTCCTAACCTCCAGCCTAAACCTCCCCTGGCACAGCCTGAGACTGTGTCCTCTTGTTCTGGTGCTGGTTGCCTGGGAGAAGAGACCTAACCCCACCTGGCTACAACCCCCCTTCAGGTAGTTGTGGAGAGCAATAAGGTCACCCCTGAGTCTCCTCTTCTCCAGGCTAAGCAACCCCAGCTCCCTCAGCCTCTCCTCACAGGGCTGTGTTCCAAGCCCCTCACCAACTTTGTTGCCCTTCTCTGGACACGCTCCAGCAAGGCAACGTCCTTCCTAAACTGAGGAGCCCAGAACTGGACATAGTATTTGAGATGCATAATCCAATGATTCTTGGGTTGCAGGCTTAATTGTATAATTGGTTACATTGGTACAATTACACAGATGAAGTTTCCATCAACTGCAGTGGGAGATGCACTGCATCTGTGAGTGTAGGTCTGAACTAGTTCCAACTTGGGGGCTGTGAATATTGACCGGATATATGAGCCTTATTATCCTCTTTGGCTGACATAAATCTGGTGTAAATATGAGCTGCATTTGGCCAGCAAGTTGTTCACTGTTGGCACAGACCACCTCCTTGTTGGTCATCTGGGTTACCAGCAGAAGAAATGCTCTGCCTAGTCCTGTGCCTCATGGTGGATCTGTTTAAATGCTTTTTGCTGTTGATGCTTTCTGTTAGCCCCATCTGTGATGGTGTGGTTAGAGAGACTCTGCTTAATGCAGTTCAAACCCCAAATACAAAGGGCTTCTATGTCACTCAGCCTTTGAGCCCTGCAGTGAATATTAAGACTGTGGAACAGCACTTGGCATTGATAGGTTATATACAGCTGGATATATGAGATCCTGCTCTTCTGCCTCTTTGAAGGCTCTCACTGACATCTTCACGGGAACATGATGCACTTAGTGCAAACATCACAAAGAAAACATAAGGTTTTCTTCTCTGCTTCCTGGAATTGCTATCAATTAGATCACAAGCTCTTTTTACAAGATGAGGGAGAGGAATCTGGATGTTTGCTGTGTTGAATGCCTGTTGTTAATAGCTTTAGAAAAAGCTGAGGTATCTGGCTACATATCTTATTTGCTTGTGTTGTCCTAGAGGAAAGAGCAGGTTTTAATGATTAAAAACAGCAAGCAAAAGACATACTGAAACAATGCCATACAAAAATCCCCAAGCTGCTGCTTGGTGGTTTTTAGACAAAGACTTTGGTTGAAGTCAAGAGCTATTTCTGTAGCATTTTCCTCCATCAGATAAAATGAGTGCCCCCATTTAGGCAATTTTTTCTATCAGCTCCAGTTGTCTTAGTGTGTTAAGGGTCATGGATGGGATTGTCTTTGTTAGTGACAGCATGACTGACTCTTTTATTCTGCCTCCATGCTGGGTTTCACATTCTATGATGAAGCAGCCTATCAGTCAGAATGTCCATCAGCCAGGACCAGGGCTGTCACTCAGTCCACACCAGCCACCAGGCTCTTGATCAGGGATGTGGTGTGGAGAGCCAGCACTCTATGCTCTTTTCCATAGAATAGAACAGAATAGAATAGAATTAACCAGGTTGGAAAAGACCTTTGAGATCATCTAGAATAAGAGGAGCTGTACCATAACAATTCTTCCATTTTCTCTTCTGATGGTTGTTTTTGCACACTCAGGAGAGATATCTGCATGCTTTGGCTGGCCTTGGCTAAGCCTAACTTCTCTGATCCTTCCTCTTGTCCCTTTTGTACAGGGGGGCAAGGAGGAAGGCAGGGAGGGAGAAGCTAGCAGCTTCCCCTAGTTTTTGGCCAGGGGGGTCCTTGTGCTGTTTATTAATTGTAAATATCTGTAAATATTGTAACTCCTGGATATTTTGTACATCTTCATTGCATTCCATTGTAGAATGTAGATTCTGCTTGTAAATACAGCTTCATTTGCTTCTAACTGCATTGTTCTGGCCAAGTTAATGCTGGGGGGAAACTTCAGCCCACCACAGTGTTGTAGGGTCCTTTATGATCATTTTTTGAAGGAATGAAAGAGTCAAAAAGGCAGGCAGGCAGAAATATTTATTGCCTGAAATAACAGCTTCAATAAATCTGCCTGTTCTCATTTCCAGAGTTCCATTTGAATACTAATAATACAAGAGATAAAGTTGTTCATGGAGAGATTTAGGTCAGTTGTCAGAGTTGTGGGGGAAGTGCAGGTCCATACAAGTGCAGTGTATGCATTTCCCATCTCCCAGGTGAGTGTGTTCATTTCATGGAAACACTTCATAAGTGAAAACATTGTTCTCCCTTCTGTGACAGTTTTTAATGTCAGCTGCCAAAGAGTTTCTCAGTGCCAGAAAAGTTTCACAATTCCTGTTGTTTTGGGAGAGACAATTGAATTACCAAACAGACATGCCTTGCTGCACTTGTACAGGACACAGGATTAGAGCCAATGTCTCTTAGCTATCCACTTGTCTCTCTAATTTTTGCAGGAGTTGGTCTCTTCTCCCAGGCAACCAGCACCAGAACAAGAGGACACAGTCTCAAGCTGTGCCAGGGGAAGTTTAGACTTGAGGTGAGGAGAAAGTTCTTCCCAGAAAGAGTAACTGGCCATTGGAATGTGCTGCCCAGGGAGGTGGTGGAGTCACCATCACTGAAGGTGTTCAAGAGGAGATTGGATGTGGCACTTGAAGCCATGGTTTAGTTAGTCCTGAGGTGTTGGGTGACAGGTTGGATTTGATGATCTCTGAGGTCTTTTCCAACCTTGTTGATTCTATGATTCTGATTGTCTTACAGCAATTTCTATACACAGTAATGTAAAAACAAGTGGAAATAATCTGATGTACTCAGTGGTATTATTCATGAACAGGAATTTTAGTAGGCCATATCTTGGTTTGGATGACTTCCATTGACCTTCATGGAAAGAAGGATGCTTGATTTGAAGACAGAATGTATTTATGGAAGGCAAAGTCCCTGGGATCTACATCTGACTAATGTTCTTCTTCAGTTTTGTCTGAGCAGTTACTCTTGTGCCTTGGTTTCAGCAGTTCTGATGAATCAACTGTAAACAAGGTCTGGCTCAATCAGAGCTGTGGGGCTGAAAACAAATAATTATATAATGTGAGAAAATGTTCTCATGAAGAAATTACGATCACAGGGCAAACCACGCCAGAGTTCTGTTCCTAGACTTGTTGTGAGGCATTGGGAAACTCAGATGTAATTACTACCCTGCCTCAAAGGGATAACTATGTGAGGATAAACATATTAAGACTTAAATGGTCTGTGATGGTAGAAGCAGCTGGCCATGGAAGGTCTACATGGAATTTGGTACTAACCTTTTGTCAGCTCTTGGATGTGACTAAACAGATATGATTTTGCTCAGTGTAAAATTCCCAATTCCAAGGTATTGCCTTTAAAAAGGAAAAAAACAAAAGAAAAAAGCCACTACCTTGTGTCTATAGACTAAATCTTAAAAACATAGTAAATGCAGGGAGGTCATTCTGCCCCTGTACTCAGCACTGGTTAGGCCACACCTTGAGTACTGTGTCCAGCTCTGGGCCCCTCAGTTTAGGAAGGAGGTTGACTTGCTGGAATGAGTCCAGAGAAGGGCAACAAAGTTGGTGAGGGGTTTGGAACACAGCCCTATGAGGAGAGGCTGAGGGAGCTGGGGTTGCTTAGCCTGGAGAAGAAGAGGCTCAGGGGAGACCTTCTTGCTGTCTCCAACTACCTGAAGGGAGGTTGTAGCCAGGTGGGGGTTGGTGTCTTCTCCCAGGCAACCAGCACCAGAACAAGAGGACACAGTCTCAAGCTGCACCAGGGGAGGTTCAGAGTGGATGTTAGGAAGAAATTCTACACAGAGAGAGTGATTGCTCATTGGAATGTGCTGTCCAGGGAGGTGGTGGAGTCACCATCACTGGAAGTGTTCAGGAGGAGACTTGACAGGATGCTTGGTTGCATGGTTTAGTTGATTAGGTGGGTTAGATAATAGGTTGGACACGATGATCTTGAAGGTCTCTTCCAACCTCGTCTCTTCTCTTCTCTTCTCTTCTCTTCTCTTCTCTTCTCTTCTCTTCTCTTCTCTTCTCTTCTCTTCTCTTCTCTTCTCTTCTCTTCTCTTCTCTTCTCTTCTCTTCTCTTCTCTTCTCTTCTCTTCTCTTCTCTTCTCTTCTCTTTTCTCTTCTCTCTTCTCTTCTCTTCTCTTCTCTTCTCTTCTCTTCTCTTCTCTTCTCTTCTCTTCTCTTCTCTTCTCTTCTCTTCTCTTCTCTTCTCTTCTCTTCTCTGTATCTTAGATATTTAAATGTGAGAATCTGCCTTTTTAAGTGTGTCCTTTTCCCCCCTCCCAATTTCATTCTTTGGGGCAGATTCATAGAAGTACTTTTAATGCCTGAGTTTGGTAATCTTCTACTAGCTGAATTATCCTCCAAGGGTAAGATCAAAATAATATGGTAGCTCTTAAACCAGGACAATAACATTTTATATGACAAATCAAGGTTAAAACTGATCTCTGGCTGTATGGGATAGAAAGAGACTTGGATGCCACTCGTTTCTGACATTTCTTGGCAGAGTTTGAAACCACTTTTTGACATGGTCATAAGTTAACTACTGTGGAATTAATCCCTGGTGCAAAGCTAGATTATGTCAATATGTGGTAAAAAGAGAGAGAGAATTAGTTTTCTTATCCTCATCTATCTCAGCAGTTTCCCAGTCTGAGAGGCATCCTGTGGATGGTTCTTGGATTTAAATAATGGCTTATTAATGTGCTGGACTTAACAAGAAAAACTGAGCAGCTAATTAATTCCTGGACGCAACAGATTGGGAGTTTTACCTCTGAGGTTCAGGTTATAGCATGCTCTTCTGAAAGTCAGGGTTTCCTTTCTGGGAAATCACAGAATATCTTTCTTTGGATCAGACCTTCAAGATCATACAGTCCAACCTTTGACCCAGCACTACAAGGTCACCACTAAACCGTGTCCCTAAGCATCAGGTCCACACACTGTTTAAACCCCTCCAGGGATGGTGATTCCACCACTGCCCTGGGCAGACCATGCAGTGTTTGATAACACTCTCTGTGAAGTATTTCCTAGCATCCAGCCTGAACCTCCCCTGCAAGAAGCTGTGTGTGACAAAGGACAGACGTGGAAGAGTTTTCAGTTGCCTTGACTAGCATCCACACTTGCAGTTGCTAGATGTGCTTCTGCTATTGAGATGTTGTGTGAAGTACCTCAGAACCCTTAGAGCTGTCACCTTTCTTCAGAGGGATAACAGACCCCAAGAGGTGACTGCACTTAGAACAGAGCCTAAGAGCTGAGGGAGCTGGAGTTGCTTAGCCTGGAGAAGAGGAGGCTCAGGGGAGACCTTATTGCTCTCTACAACTACCTGAAAGGAGGCTGTAGCCAGGTGGGGGTTGGTCTCTTCTCCCAGGCAACCAGCACCAGAACAAGAGGACACAGTCTCAAGCTGGGCCAGGGGAAGTTTAGGCTGAATGTTAGGAAGAAATTCTTCCCAGCAAGAGAGATTGGCCATTGGGATGTGCTGCCCAGGGAGGTGGTGGAGTCACTGTCCCTGGAAGTGTTCAAGAGGAGATTTGATGTGGCACTTGAAGCCACGGTTTAGTCCTGAGGTGTTGGGTGATAGGTTGGACTTGATGATCTCTGAGGTCTTTTCCAACCTTGTGCTTTCTTAGAATAATTAAATGAAAGCACCTGTCTGACCCAGGGTTCATACTGATCTGTTTGGAAATTTATTTATCTGCTTAAAGCAACAGTGAAGTCTATGCACTATCTAAATCCTAATTAAGCCCAGTGGCACCAGTCTGAAACAACCTTCTTCACTTAGACTTTACCAGACTACAGGCATTTGACTGATTTATAGTATGGTAACTGAGGACAGAGTTTGTCCATTTACCTAAGAAAATGAGAACTTCTGTTTAGTGTGTACATAGTCACATTTTAGGGGAAGAATCAGAGAATTAATAAGGTTGGAAAAGACCTCAGAGATCATCAAGTCCAACCTATCATCCACCTCAGGACTAACTAAACCATGGCTTCAAGTGCCACATCCAATCCCCTCTTGAACACCTCCAGGGATGGTGACTCCACCACCTCCCTGGGCAGCACATTCCAATGGCAAATTACTCATTCTGGGAAGAACTTTCTCCTCACCTTGAGTTTAAACTTCCCCTGGTGCAGCTTGAGACTGTGTCCTCTTGTTCTGGTGCTGGTTGCCTGGGAGAACAAACTGTGTACTACTAGCTGAGATTGTGTAGCTTGGATACCTGGAATGCATTCACTGAATTTCTCTCCCTGGCAGTGAGGGAGTCCAGCAATAAAGCTAAAAACACAGGAAAGTGTCTCTTGGTATTTCTCTTCATTGTTGTTATTTCAGCTTCATGTTGTGCACATACAAATGGTTTCCAGGGGAATTATTGTTGTTACAATTAATATTACCTACCAAGTTATTATATTAGAAAGTTAAGCACAAGTGGGGAAACTGGATGGCTGCTCAACTCTAAGATAGGAAACTGGATGAACTTGGTAGTGCTGCATGTAGGGGATGTCCCTTGATCTTGCAGCTGGGTCTTGTAATATGTCTACTTCATGCAACATCTGTTTTGTATTATCACGAGTGTATTTTAGCTACCTAACTCTTTCTGCTGTTTCCAGTTGTAAAAGTGTTGCTTTTACAATAAAACAGTTTCAATAGGAGTGTCTCTGCTGAGCAATGAATCTTGGGCTCTTGGGAACTGGAGTTAAGCCTTACCAACACTGACAGAGTCTGAGAGAATAACAGTGCTCTGTCTATCTGCAGAAGGCTGAAGATAATTGCATCCTTTCTCTGGACTAGGAGAGCTTTCTTTAGTCCTAGACCTCTTGCTCTGCTCTCTTCTGCACCTGCTGTGTTTTTCCTCCCACTTACCACTTCAACAGTGCCCTTGATTTATAGTAGTGTAACCCAGTGATCCTTCTGCAAAGGACAGGAAAGATGATGTTGAAAAGAAGTTAAATTGGGACCAATTGTTTTTAATGGATAAATACATAGGGGTTTGCACAGTCAGTCCAAATATTACACACCACTGGTGCCATGGGTTAGTTGATTAGATGGTGTTGGGTGATAGGTTGGACTTGATGATCTCAAAGGTCTCTTCCAACCTGGTTAATTCTATTCTATTCTATTCTATTCTATTCTATTCTATTCTATTCTATTCTATTCTATTCTATTCTATTCTATTCTATTCTATTCCATTCCGTTCCATTCCATTCCATTCCATTCCATTCCATTCCATTCCATTCCATTCCATTCTTTTCAGGATACCTTGTCTCATTAGGAGCATTAGAATGATCAGAGGACTGGATGATCTACCATGTGACAAAAGATGGAGAGAACTGGGTTTATTCAGCCTTGAAGTACATAGCAGTGTGGTGGTGTTTAGGAAGAGACTGGATGGGATGCTTGGTGTCATGGTTTAGTTAATTTGATGGTTTTGGGTGATAGGTTGGACTCGATCTCAAAGGTCTTTTCCAACCTATTCTATTCCATTCCATTCCTTTCTATTCTATTCTATTCTATTCTATTCTATTCTATTCTATTCTATTCTATTCTATTCTATTCCTATTCCTATTCCTATTCCTATTCTATTCTAAATTGTTATGGTACAGCTCCTCTTATTCCAGACATTTACTCAATGAATTTGTTTAGCACAATCTTTTGTTTTCCTTTCCACCCCCAGTAGTGATTTATTTATATTTCTCTACTTTTCTGCTCGAGATCTGTAGCTAAATTTTAAAGGCATGGCCTAAAAGCACCACAGTGGCAAAGCAGTCTGCTTCTCTTAAATTCCACTTCTCTGCAACCATTCTATCTTTTTAATAGAATAGCCCACGAAAAGACTGGAAAAATCTCAAGGGCTGATGTTATCAATGTTGTCAGTCACACAGATGGGCTCAGAACATAATGCAGACAAATTGCATGCTCCCTGCAACAGGCCAACAGATTGCCCATTAAGGACACATAATCTGATAATGATTTAGGATGCATTTGTGGGCAGAGGGGAGCAGAAGTTCTGGCCAAAGTTGTTCCACTGAGTTGGCATAATACCAGTGGATGATAATTTATTAGCTAGAGCCCATGGAATTGAACCACAACTGGCTATTTGGATATACTACCTCAACCTACTGTGCCAGAAATGGGCAGCTGTATAAAAGTGGCTGCTGAACCACACTCTGAGGATGCTTTGGGTTGGCTCTTTTCCACAGTCAGACGTGTGAAGGGCATACAGTAGGTGTGCCACATCACATAGAATACATAGAATGCATAGAAAAACCAGGTTGGAAGAGACCTTCAAGATCATCCAACCCATCAACCAATCCAACCCACCTAAACAACTAACCCATGGCACTGTAAAGTCTGATTACCACTTTTCACTTTGACCTCTATTTCTGTTCCTGAACATCAAGTGCTAGCACTGCTGCTGCTGCTTGCACTCTAATCCAGGTAGATGATTTTTAGTCATTTGATGTTGTAGCCTTTTAAACACAGTGAGCACAAAACAACAGAACATACCACTATATAGTCTCAAAATCCAGCTTCAGTTCTTCCTCCAGCTACTGACTTTAAATTGCTTTCTTGATATACAGTATGTGAGAAGGTGGTTAGTAGGGTGCAATGAGCCAAGTAATGAAATCAATAATTTCTCTTTGCCTCACCTACTTTATATTAGTAAATATGATCATTTCCTTTCTCTCTGCTCATTTCATTGAGTGCTATCTCAACTGACAGAGAAATGGTATTTTATGTTGTGTACTTCTAATGCTTATAAGACCTTTGCACTTATTTATGCATTTCTGTTTAATATTAATAGTTATTAGAGTCCTTTCCTGTGTTGAAATGGGAGGATTTAATTATGTCATCAGCCCAGAATGCTTTGCATTGACAGTTTTGCTGTCATCATGGTGTTAGCCATGGCTGGCAGCATTTACTTGAAAAGACTGTGCCAAATTAGAATCATAGAATCATAGAATAGTAGGGTTGGAAGGGACCTTCACAGATGATTGAGACCAAGGCCCCTGCAAAGCAAGACCACTTAGAACAGCTCAAACAGGGATAGGATAGGACAGGATAGGATAGGATAGGATAGGATAGGATAGGATAGGATAGGATGGGATAGGATGGGATGGGATGGGATGGGATGGGATGGGATGGGATGGGATGGGATGGGATGGGATGGGATAGAATAGAATAGAATAGAGTAGAATTAACCAAGTTGGAAAGGACCTTTGAGATCATCAGGTCCCACCTATCACACCAACACCATCTGATCAACTAAACCATGGGACCAAGTGCCTCATCCAGTCTCCTCTTAAACACCTCCAGGGATGGTGACTCCACCACCTCCCTGGGCAGCACATTCCAATGGCCAGTCTCTCTTTCTGGGAAGAATTTCTTCCTCACCTCCAGCCTGATCCTCCCCTGGTGCAGCTTGAGACTGTGTCCTCTTGTTCTGGTGCTGGTTGCCTGGGAGAAGAGACCAACCCCCGCCTGGCTACAACCTCCCTTCAGGGAGTTGTAGAGAGCAAGAAGGTCTCCCCTGAGCCTCCTCTTCTCCAGGCTAAACAACCCCAGCTCCCTCAGCCTCTCCTCACAGGGCTGTGCTCCAGGCCCCTCCCCAGCTTTGTTGCCCTTCTCTGGGCACATTCCAGCATGCTCTGGAACGTGTCCAGGAATTCCTGAACTCACAGCTTAACTCTCAAGCTGTTCTCCAAGCATGTGCACTCTGCACTGGGGACAAAAGATAGCTATGAGATTGCATTTCCTTGTGGCAAGCTCTCAAAAGGAAGCAGAGAATTACTAGAAATGTTTGTATTTAGAAACTACCAGAGAAAGGAGAGGCATATTTGGGGTGTCTGAATGGGAGTTATGAACTGCAACTGGAATGCTGCAACCCCAAGCCATGCTAGGGTTGGCAATGGATTTCTATTTACTAATGACAGTGAAATACCTGGCTCTGCTCAGCTTGGCCTTCTAAGACTTTTATTATTCATATATAAAATATTTGTTGCTATTTAGATAAAAATATCCAATGGTCAACAACAACAACATTTCAAAGCGATTCAGATGATTCCATTTGCCAATTTATCTGTCTACAGCAATAATGCTTATAAACCTCTGATTAGATCATGATCCCTATGGGCTCGGTACCACACATTTGAAGCTGACAAACTCAGTCAAAACAAAACCAGACAAATGTTGCCCTCTTACTCAGCCCCACTGATATAATCTGGAATATTTTAAATTATCCAAAATGCAAAACCATTCCAGAAAACACTCTAAATCAAACAGGCATAACATCATAGTCTCTCAGGGAAAATTAAGGCAATTAAATGAAGAAGAAAAGTAAAAAAACTACTTGAATCCAGGGGGTTGATGACTATCCTGTGAAAATGTTCACCCAGACCTCCTCTGGGTGCCTGGATCCTCCAAATATCCAGTGTAATTTAGATAAGAGATCTCAACTAATACTGTGTCCAGTTCTGGGCCCCTCAATTTAAGAAGGACATTGAGACACTTGAATGTGTCCAGAGAAGGGCAACGAGGCTGGGGAGGGGTCTGGAGCACAGCCCTGTGAGGAGAGGCTGAGGGAGCTGGGGTTGTTTAGCCTGGGGAAAAGGAGGCTCAGGGGAGACTTTATTGCTCTCTACAACTACCTGAAGGGAGGTTGTAGACAGGCAGGTTTGGTCTCTTCTCCCAGGCAACCAGCACCAGGACAAGAGGACACAGTCTCAAGCTGTGCCAGGGGAGGTTCAGCCTGGATGTTAGGAAGAAATTCTTCCCAGAAAGAGAGATTGGCCATTGGAATGTGCTGCCCAGGGAGGTGGTGGAGTCACCATCACTGGAGGTGTTTAGGAGGAGACTTGATGGGGTGCTTGGTGCCATGGTTTAGTTGATTAGATGGTGTTGGATGATGGGTTGGACACGATGATCTCGGTCTCTTCCAACCTGGTCTGGTCTGGTCCATTCCATTCCATTCCATTCCATTCCATTCCATTATTCTATTCTATTCTATTCTATTCTATTCTATTCTATTCTATTCTATTCTATTCTATTCTATTCTATTCTATTCTATTTGATTCCATTCCATTCCATTCCATTCCATTCCATTCCATTCCATTCCATTCCATTCCATTCCATTCCATTCCATTATTCTATTCCATTCCATTCCATTCCATTCCATTCCATTCCATTCCATTCCATTCCATTCCATTATTCTATTCCATTCCATTCCATTCCATTCCATTCCATTCCATTCCATTCCATTCCATTCCATTCCATTATTCTATTCCATTCCATTCCATTCCATTCCATTCCATTCCATTCCATTCCATTCCATTCCATTCCATTCCATTCCATTCCATTCCATTCCATTCCGTAAGTGCTTATTTTTCATAGCAGCACCTGTCCTTCTCATTTCCTTAAAAGTATTGACACAGTAAGAAGTCAGTGGCAAGGACAGAGCTCTTCCTAAAGCATGGTGCAAATCAGAAAGTCTGTTAGAGAGCCAGGTATGACATTCAGCCAGGGGACTGAATGTAGCTTTGGGACTAGGAATTTATGACACTAGAATTAGTTCTCAAAAGAAATCCTGTATTTGAGTAGAAGGCAAGCACAAGGTGACCTTTAGGCTGACCTCCCCAGAAAACAAATTTTCCTGCTATTATTTTAAGAAGAGCTCCAGATGCTTATCTGAGCATCAGCTAAATTTACCCTGATTTGGAGGTTGGGTGCAACAAATGAATGCTTAGGACATTAATGTGAATTATTAATAGGTTATTAAAAATAAAAAGGAAGTCTTGACCCATCTTGGGTGGGCAAAGGCTATAAACCCCTGGCCTGTAGTTCATCCTGTTATGAGTCCAAGAAAGCATTACTGCAATGCTAGTGACATTGCTTAGATGAAAGTGTTAGTGCCTGTAGTCAGGGGTGATTTGATCACTTATTTCATATTGATGTAAAATTTGTAAACTAGGGCACCTTTCAAAAGCTGCATAAAAGCTAATGTGTGGCCTGGAGAAGCACACAAATGCTTGCAAACATGAGTTATTCTGGGTCACAGTAACAGGGACTACGAATAAATGAATGGTAAACATTTTTTTCCCCAAAAATATGACTTTTCAAAAGGGCAGAAACTCTTTTGGTTGCAATCACAGTGTTCCAGTCATTGCATGAATTCAATCTCAGTCTATGAGCTGGGCAGGGGTTGGGACCACAGCCCTAGGAGGAGAGGCTGAGGGAGCTGGGGTTGCTTAGCCTGCAGAAGAGGAAGCTCAGGGGAGACCTTCTTGCTCTCTACAACTACCTGAAGGGAGGTTGTAGCCAGCTGGGGGTTGGTCTCTTCTCCCAGGCAACCAGCACCAGAACAAGAGGACACAGTCTCAAGCTGTGCCAGGGGAAGTTTAGGCTGGAGGTGAGGAGAAAGTTCTTCCCAGAAAGAGTAATTGGCCATTGGAATGTGCTGCCCAGGGAGGTGGTGGAGTCACCATCACTGGAGGTGTTTAGGAGCAGACTTGATGTGGCACTTGGTGCCATGGTTTGGTTGATTAGATGGTGTTGGGTGATAGGTTGCACTCAGTGACCTCAAAGGTCTTTTCCAACCTGGTTAATTCTGTATTCCCCACAGTTAAAAGCAAGGATGTTAAAATGCCTGACAAGTGATGGAGCACCATATGGGTTGGAGTGGATGCACAGGATAGATAGAAAACATCCCTCCAGTACCAGAAACATGATGGTTTCATTCTTATGTTCACTGGAGGGAAACTACTCAGCTTCCAATGGACCTTAGCCTTTGCACACATAGCTGGAAACATGCTGCATTTCCTGCTGAAGCTGAAGTTGCACTATTATTCATATGGGTCAGGAAAGAGCTACTCTCTCTCTCTCTCTCCCTGCTAAAAGATAGGAATACTTATTTTGGGATCTGTTTGTTAGCTCCTTGTTTCCAAGGAATTCATGATGGATTTAGTGGGATGCTACATGTCCTGATATTTCCTCTGGGGTTAATTAAACTTAATTTGAAACATATTTTTGAAGATGGCAGGCCATATCTCTGAAGGACTGAATGCCTCCTGTTCCCTCAATGAGCCTGAATGCATGTCAATTGACATCTTGGTAATACCTCCTAGATCTGCTATTTTAAGGTGAAGCACAGAAATGTCTTTGCCATGTTGCCTGACAGGGCCCTTTCAACTTATCAACTCAATTTGTCTATTCTGGAGTGAGAGCTTTGGGTTTTTTTCTCTGTGTCATTTAGTTTTACAGGACTTAGTGGCTGAACCTTAAAAATGGGGATTAAGGGTGGTAAAAATAGAAGATTACTCAATTATTATATAACAAATATGACAAGTTCCAACTTAAGATGAATCCAAAAAAGGGTGGGAACAAGCAGAAGAAAAATACAGAATTTAATGGAAATATAGTTAGGTTCTCACCAGGCTTCTTCTAAAAGCAAGGGAGATCATCAGAGGCAGCCAGTTCGAATTTTTAAATGGAATCACAGAATCAATAAGGTTGGAAAAGACCTCAGAGATCATCAAGTCCAACCTAGCACCCAACACCTCAGGACTAACTAAACCATGGCTTCAAATGCCACATCCAAAACCCTCTAATGGCCAATCTCTCTACCTGGGAAGAACTTTCTTCTCACCTCCAATGGCCAAGCTCTCTTTTTGGGAAGAATATCTTCCTAACATCCAGCCTAAAACTCCCCTGGCACAGCTTGAGACTGTGTCCTCTTGTTCTGGTGCTGGTTTGCCTGAGAGAAGTGACCAATCCTCACCTGGCTACAACCTTCCTTCAGGTAGTTGCAGATGGCAATAAGGTCTCCCCTGAGCCTCCTCTTCTCCAGGTTAAGCAACCCCAGCTCCCTCAGCCTCTCCTCACAGGGCTGTGCCCCACACCTCTCCCCAGCCTCAATGCCCTTCTCTGGACACATTCAAGTGTCTCAATGTCCTTCTTAAACTGAGGGGCTCAGAAATGGCACAGGACTCAAGGTGTGGCCTTGAGCCAGGATAAGCAATCATCACTCTTAAATGAGAGCCAAAGAAAGGGATTCATGTGTTAGTATGCCTGTGCACGGTGTATTCATCAACCTGACTCAGCAGCAGCTGCAGGAGCTAGTTTGAATTTCAAGGAACAAGTAGGATCAGAGGAAGCATGGATGAGAGAGAATTTTTTTTCTTGTTTGCTGGGAAATTTTTACTTTGCACATGTGATAACACAGCATTAAAACTCTTTGGACCAAAAGAACTGCTGAAGCCATTTTTCCTTCTGGTCCCTTTTACTAGGTCACTTTTCAATATTAACAGCACCCTTTTTCTTTTCTTAGTGAAATAACTTCAATGAAGCAAATTCCAACTTTTGCAATCACATTGTCCTCTTTCCACCAGGCCAAAGGGAGGCTTAATGATCAGGAGATGGAAGAGAATTCTTTATTTTTCTAGGGTACTGCACATTTTTCTCTTTCATTTATTTTGCATCATCCCCTTGAAAAACAGCAGAGGAGAAAACTACCCAACCACAATCTTAGTCTGAAAGAGAAAGACATTTTCTAACTCCACTTTATATTTAGTCAGTGCAGGAATACAGAGTTGAAAATGGAATGAAATGTTTCCCTCTTGAAACATGCCACTGAATCCTTCCCTTCTCCTTCACCCTTCATCATCTCTAGTTCATATTCAAGTTGTTTTGATTCCATAGTATTACTATGAAGGAATGGTTTATTCATTAGAGCCTTTAAACTTAGTCTTATACTTCCCCATGCAGCTCCTCTAGTCTCAGTTCTCAGCTGCCTTTCTCTCTGGAAAGAGCTCTGAAAGGAGTAAGCAGATGAAAGCATGAGAAGGGTCTTCCAGGGCCAGAGGGTGCCAGGCAGGCATATGTGGGCTTATTGTGAAAACCATTCTTGACTTTTAAGGCTTCTTAACTTCTGAAGGTTCCCCCTTGCTTCTAGAGAGTCACATTTGCTGCCCCTGTGCTCCTTATCTGAAAAATATTGCATCTGAACCGTTTGTGGGGATGTCTGCTTGGACAGAGGGCGGGTTTCATGCACAAGGCTGAGATGAGACAAGGGCAACTCACTGCTGCCAGGCTGGAGGGGTCATTCCCTGTTCCACCCCAACTCCTCAGAAATGTGCTCCTGCTGTTTCCTATGTGCAGTCTCTAGAGATTTTCTGGTCTGGCTGAGCAAGGGCTGCTCTATAACTCCAACAGAAACATTGAGCTAATGGGAATAGCATTATTGATTTCTTTTCCAGCCCTTAGTGAGCACTACCAGCTCTTGGGACCATCAAGAATGCACAGAATCATAGAATCAACAAGGTTGGAAGAGACCTCAGAGATCATCAAGTCCAACCTGTCACCCAAGACCTCATGACTACTAAACCATGGCACCAAGTGCTGCGTTCAGTCCCCTCTTGAACACCTCCAGGGATAGGCACAAGGCAGCACTCAAAGACAGAGGAGATGGGAGTCTTGGCTGTTTCTTTCAGCAGTTGCCTGTATTTGACTCTTGCTTTATAAATTAGCATATTGACACAGTCACTGTAGTTTCTGTAAGACTGAAACAATTTTGGAAGGTGATCAGTAGGAGTAGAGATATATCAGCTAATCCAGATGTGAAAGTAATGCTGACAAATCTCTACCTTTTCTATCTAATATCTCTCCCATGTTAATTAATTAAGACTTCAAGACTCTTGCCAGTTAATTGAGGTGTAAGAATATGAGGAATCCTGCCCAAGGTCACAGAGTAGGGAACTAGAGGCTCTCAGGAGCCTCTGCCTTGCTCAGTGAACTTCCCTGCTGGAGCTGGAGCAGACTATAGTGCTGCTTAATTGAATTAGCATTCTGTGTCCCATTTTGTTCCCTGGAAACTGCAGAGGTCTAGTATCAGTAGATGCAACATATTCCTGCTCCCTGATCCAGCATTCAATTTGAACCAGCTATTCACTTTGGTCCCTAATGAAGGCTCATTCCCTTTGGGAGTAAATCCCTGGCAGAGCAGAGGTTTCTCTGGAGGAAATGCTACTGGGCATCGAGGGTCCCAGGAGGAAGCTAAAAAAAAGATGAAGATTGAGAGGTGATGTTTCAAAGCAGAGACAGATTGTCTTGGGAACCTTTCCTACCCTACAGCTGAAGCTTCTATTATCTGAAATTTGGCATCCTTGGATGCTTTTGATAGTGTTTATTTGTTTTCAATTGCTGTTACATGCTTTACATTGCAGAGGTGGGGAGTACTTTGCAGATTATCCATGAGAAATTCCCTTTTCCCAGGCACTCCCCAAGATGCAGGTTTGTTGTTTTGTTTTCTTCTTTAATGTGACTGCTGGCTGTCACTGTTGATCCTTCACTGGTGACCTTTCAGTCCCATGCTCTGTCCAATCTGCAGTTAGTTAACTGTGAATCTATTTGATTAAAGCTATGTCTCACAGCAGCAGAAGCATTAGCAGCCTGTAGATCATTAGGGTGTTGTGGGTTTATTAGTCTTAGAGTGTTTTAGGACAATCACTGTGAAATTATCATGACATCTTCATCTCCTTTCTCTTCACAGAATCACAGACTGTTAGGAGCTGGAAGGGACCTCGAAAGATCATCTAGTCCAATCCCCCTGCCAGAGCAGGATCACCTCTACCATATCACACTGCAATGCATCCAGGTGGGTCTTGAATATCTCCAGAGAGGGAGACTCCACAACCCCCCTGGGCAGCCTGCTCCAGGGCTCTGTCACCCTCACAGTGGAAAAATGTTTTATCATGTTTCCATGGAAATTTCTATGCCTCAACTGCCACCCATTGTCCCTTGTGCTGTCATTGGGCATCACTGAGAAGAGCCTGGCTCCATCCTCTTGGCACTCACCCTTTACATATTTATAAACATGAATGAGGACTCCTCTCAGTCTCCTCTTCTCCAATCTGAAGACCCCCAGCTCCCTCAGTCCCTCCTCGTAAGGAAGATGTTCCACTCCCTTAATCATTTTTGTGACTCTCCAATGGACTCTCTCAAGCAGTTCCCTGAGGTCCTTCTTGAACTGAGGGGCCCAGAACTGGACCAAATATTCCAGATGCAGCCTCATCTGGGCAGAGTGGAGAGGCAGGAGAACTTCTCTCAACCTGCTAACCACAGCCCTTCTAAATACAACCCAGAATGGCATTGGCCTTCTTGGCCACAAGAGCACGTTGCTGGCTTGTTGTCAACCTTCCATCCACTAGGATCCCCAGGTCCTTTTCCCCTTCAATGCCCTCCAGCTGCAAAATGTAAACTTTGTGTGGTCTGTGAACTGAGACAAAACTACTCCCTCATCAACATTGTCTTGATTGTAAAGCACTGCAACTGCCATCATGCTTTAGGTTTGTGCCAGATTTTGTACTTCCTCCTGTAAAATGCTGCAGTGGTGAAAGTTACCAGTAACAGCAGTCTTACAGAGATTGGGAGGCACCAACCAAAAAAATCATTGGTGTTACTGTATAAGCTAAGAAGGGGAAAAAATATTTTCCTTGGAGATGTAATTACCTGGCAAGACTTCATTTGCTTCACACTCCTCTATCTCCCTGTCTTCCAAACACAGTCAAGGAATTGCCATTGGTGTTCCCTGGCTGGGGAACCTGCTGGTTCAAGAGATGCTTTTCCACCTGTAAATCCCAGAATCCTTCAAAACCTGAATCTGCATCCCCACATTGAGCCTCTGCCTATCTTCTGCTGCATTGCCAACTAGAAAACGTTGTCACAATATCTTCACCTTGTACTACCTTGGGTGAGATTCTTCTGACAGTAAGATCCAGCACCCATCTTTACTGGGAATTTGGAAATGGCATCAAATGTAATTGAGTACTTGAGTCCTGTGTCCAGTTCTGGGCCCCTATTGAACGTGTCCAGAGAAGGGCAACAAGGCTGGGGAGAGGTCTGGAGCACAAACCCTATGAGGAGAGGCTGAAGGAGCTGAGGTTGCTTAGCCTGCAGGAGAGGAGGCTCAGAGGAGACCTTATTGCTGTCTACAACTACCTGAAAGGAGGTTGTAGCCAGGTGGGGGTTGGTCTCTTCTCCCAAGCAACCAGCAAAGGAACAAGAGGACACAGTCTCAAGCTGTGCCAGGGGAAGTTTAGGCTGAAGGTGAGGAGAAAGTTCTTCCCAGAAAGAGAGATTGGCCATTGGGATGTGCTGTCCAGGGAGGTGGTGGAGTCACCATCCCTGGAGGTGTTCAAGGAAGGATTGGATGTGGCACTTGGAGCCATGGTTTAGTCCTGAGGTGTTGGGTGATAGGTTGGACTTGATGATCTCTGAGGTCTTTTCCAGCCTTATTGATTCTATGAAATGTGCTTAAGCTCCAAAAAGAGAAAGTGGCAAAAACCTGAGGAGACTGTTAGACACTTATTTATTGTTATCTTGATGCTTTGCTATGGAGCAGGCCACTAATAGGAGATCACTATTAATATAGCAAGATAAATATCTTTCTTCACAAGTTGTGTTTCAGTGTAATAGAAATTCAAACTGGTAAAACTGGTGCAGAAACGAAGTAAAGCTTTGATAAATAACAACTCACTTTGGAGGGGGAAAGGGGAGGGGAAAGGGGAACAGGGGAGTCATCATCATCATCAAATCAAAATAACATAGTCTTGTCCCAGGCTGCAGGCTTGCCATCGTAATTCTGCAAATGATTGCCATGATGGTTTCATAATGAGAGTCCTAAAACACTCTAACACTAATGAAAACTCTGAAGGGCTTTTTCTGTCTGCTGGATGTCTGCAGAAGAGATAAGTGGCTATGAAAGCATCAAAGTCAAGGAATTATTCATGCAGATATACCATTTCCAGGCTCCTTGTCAACTTTATGTTGTTAATATTTTAACTTTCTGGGCTTTCTTTTTCTTTTCTCTTTTTCTTTCCCTTCCCTTCCCTTCCCTTCCCTTCCCTTCCCTTCCCTTCCCTTCCCTTCCCTTCCCTTCCCTTCCCTTCCCTTCCCTTCCCTTCCCTTCCCTTCCCTTCCCTTCCCTTCCCTTCCCTTCCCTTCCCTTCCCTTCCCTTCCCTTCCCTTCCCTTCCCTTCCCTTCCCTTCCCTTCCCTTCCCTTCCCTTCCCTTCCCTTCCCTTCCCTTCCCTTCCCTTCCCTTCCCTTCCCTTCCCTTCCCTTCCCTTCCCTTCCCTTCCCTTCCCTTCCCTTTTTTCTTTTCTTTTCTTTTCTTTTTTCTTTTCTTCTTTCCTTTATTATTTTATCTTCAAACCATGCAGTGATTTGGAGATAAGTAGGTACTGCTTTTCAAGACCACCATGATGTTTGAGTGCACTGGCAGGCCTTAATTGTCCTGACTGACTGGGTTCACCTTGGGTACTCCACTCCATACACCATCTGTCCATTTCTCCAGGAGCTGAGTTTAAGCTGAGATTGTGTTTTTATGTCTTGTCTGAGCCATACTGTATGTAGACAGTAGTATACTAATTTTCTAACCCTGACTATTACCTGGATGTACATATCTTGTCTTTACTCTCATGTCCAGCCTGTCTCTTGCTGCTCTGTCCCATTTAGATTCATTCTGGACCTGATTCATCACCTTCCTTTGTCTGGAACTGCTGCTGGATCCTGTTAACAGCATCCTGCTCTGCTCAGATATGTGGGACTTGCACCCTGCTTCTGTTGTAGCCATCTGCACCTCCCATCTCATCCTTCCTTGTGCAGTAGCCCTGCTCTTGCTGCTCTGGGATACTGGAAACTTTTGTTCTCCCTTTTTCAGAAATTCTAAGTAGAAGCTTATCTAATATCTTATGAACAGCCAGAAATCAAGTTCCATTCAATCAATATCTTGATTAAACAGGTTATGAAAATTAAAATTGCCAGAACTAAAGTGGGAGCTAATCTCAAGATGCTTAGCATCTAAGGGAGAGAGTGTTTATATGAGATATATTTTAGCCCATCAAACATGAGTGGGGGAAGAAAGGGAGAGATGAGTGAGAGGCATTATGTGCAACTTTCAGAGAGAACTGAGTTGGTAATCTGAAGAAGAAAACAGACCAGTTTACCAGTGGGATGCTGTGTGGGAAATGGAGAAAAACAGCATGAATTTCCCAAGAACAAACAATATTTAGTAATCCAATGGTTTTCCCTGATAAGATTTCTAGGTTTTGCTAAAAGAAGCAGCAATAAATTTCCCTTATCTTGGCTTTCAGGAAAGACTCTTAAAACAACAAACACAATGCTGTAATTGCACAACATTTTCCCACCAGACTGAAGGAAATATTACTGCTATTGACCAAGGCTCTGGAAACCTGGCTGTGATTGTGGTCTCTACCCAGGAAGGAGTCCATGTCCAACTTGGGTACATGTCTGGGATACAAGACTTCAGATTACCCCAGAGAATGCCCCTGTTCTGTCTGACTTTGCAAAACAGAGCTGAAGTGGACAGGTCGTGGTGTTGGGAAGGAACAACTGAGAAAAAGATAAATTGAACTAAAAAGAGAATATTGAAACAAATTCAGGATGAATTTTAGGGAATGTCAATACATCTTAGCTGGATAACCAAAGAAGGTATCGAGATATCTGAAGAACAAAGCTGTTTGTTGGTCCTTCAGTAGTCACAGAAGAAGCAGAACTGACATTAGAATTCATTTTAAGACAGAGCTTTTAAGTAGTTTAGGAAATAAACTTCCCTGAGTGGTCCCTTATAGGTCTGGGAACAGATTGAAAAGGTTCATCTCAGTTTTATTTTAGCCTTTTTCAGTGGAATGAGAGTGGATTGGTTTTGACTGAGAACAAGACTGGGCGGTGTTGGACGCGATGATCTTGAAGGTCTCTTCCGACCTGGTTTATTCTATGTATTCTATGTATTCTAAGACTGTTTGGCAACTCTGACAACTGATGTTTCCATTTGATACTTGTGTATGGTCTATAGTTTACAGCCTTTGTCCTTCAATTTCTCACAGAATATTTTAGACTTTAATTTTCCCCTCAATAATGAGAAATATTTATGCTACGCTGAATTAACCGGTACTGTGTTGTTTATGATCTGCATCCTGGCCTGCATCAGGCATAGTGTGGCCAGCAGCAGCAGGGAAGTCATTCTGCCATGTGCTCAGCACTGCTTGGGCCACACCTTGAGTGCTTTGTCCAGTTCTGGGCCTCTCAATTTAAGAAGGGCATTGAGACACTTGAACCTGTCCAGAGAAGGGCAACAAAGCTGGGGAAGGGTCTTGAGCACAGCCCTGTGAGGAGAGGCTGAGGGAGCTGGGGTTGCTTAGCCTGGAGAAGAGGAGGCTCAGGGGAGACCTTCTTGCTCACTACAACTACCTGAAGGGAGGTTGTAGCCAGGTGGGGGTTGGTCTCTTCTCCCAGGCAACCAGCACCAGAACAAGAGGACACAGTCTCAAGCTGTGCCAGGGGAGGTTTAGGCTGGATGTTAGGAAGAAGTTATTCCCAGAAAGAGAGATTGGCCATTGGAATGTGCTGCCCAGGGAGGTGGTGGAGTCACCATCACTGGAGATGTTCAAGAGGGGATTGGATGTGGCACTTGAAGCCATGGTTTAGTTAGCCCTGAGGTGTTGGGTGATAGGTTGGACTTGATGATCTCTGAGGTCTTTTCTGACCTTGCTGATTCTATGATTCTGTGGTTCTATGACTGTGAAGTCCTGTGCTTGAGGAAGTTTTACTTACCAACACCTTCTGCTTTGGAACTTGTGTAAAGAAACAGACTCTCAAAGACCTCTGAGACCTTCCCAATTGCTTTTTTGCCTTTTTTTTTTGGACATTACTTGAAGTCAGCCAACAAAGCAGTGACACAGAGGACAGCACAAGAATATTGCTGCTCCCAGGAATATCTTCTTGTTGATAAGCCCTTATAAGCAAATACAAAACCCCAGGAGTTGCCAAGAACAGCCCTATTACATGCCCAATATTAACAAACTGAGGTTTCTTCTGTTGCAAAGAAGGTGGAATTTTGTCTGTAGTCTCTTAAGGCTGAAAATATAATGAGAGAAAATCGAAGCACAGCAAAGCACCACATGAATTTCTATGGAAATGTACACCATCAAGGCAACACAGTTCTCCCAGAGCTGAGAAAAATATAACATGAAATTAAAGTCAATGGATTCAGGCCAGTGCAAAAGTCTCCTTTGGTATGGGTGAGGGAGTATCAGGGCTGGAGAGCAAGAGCAGTAATGGCCTCAGGATCTGCCTGCTGGAGGAGGAGCAGTGGGACTGGGAGCTGAAGTAGTGGGAGGAAGGTAAATTAACATCCTGCCCCAAGCACCGAAATGATCCTGTAGGGCTCTTCCACATCTAAACTGAGGTATAATACTTCCTGTTGAGAGAATAAGGGAGGTGGAGATGATGCCATCTTTGAGAGATTAGGGTGAGAGGGTGGCATCTTCATGAAGCAACTAGGCTGCTTGTGACACTGAAATTCCTATTAGGGTGTATCAAGTTGCCTGGCACCCTGCTGCTCAGGAGTGTATAGGAAGCAACAATCTCCCTCCAATTAGGCAATTAACTAATTATGCTTCTCATTGGAAGTAGTTATATAAAATTCACTCATTCATATTCATAGCTCTTGTGTTTCTACACGGCAGATACTATTCCCCTCTATTAGAGTTGGAATTATAGCAGCCTGAATCTGCTTATATTTCCACTTCTGAACACTTCTCACCCCTTCATGGCTTTGGCACAGCTGCTCTTTCTGAAGCAGAGGCAAAAAGGGATTGCAATGTATTCCTCCCTTCTGAGACTTCTCAGAACCCTTTTATTGCTCCTTTGGGGAAAACATTTTCACAAGGCTATGCATTCTGCGTGAACTGTTCTGTTTTCTCTGGAGGAAACCAACATGCTTTCTGCTTTACACTTGAGAAGGTGATTCACTGCTATTACTGAGCTTGTGTAACCTAGAAACTGCATGTGTAATGTAAACCTCTGCCATTACATGCAACATCTCGTGGCTGAGATCAGTTTTCACTGTTAGGGACGAGGATGTGCTGAATGAGGTACTTAAGACTCTCAGGAGGAAAACCTCAAAATTTGTTAGCTAGTTATGAAAACACACTGAGAATTTGTCACACAAACTCTGGAGCAGGATATGCAGCCCTTTTACCTTCAACTACCTCAGATGCTATCTTCTGAGTGTAGAATACAGAAGACACAATTAACCAGGTTGGAAAAGACCTTTGAGATCATCAAGTCCAACCTATCACCCAACACCATCTAATCAACCAAACCATGGTTTCAAGTGCCACATACAATCCCATCTTGAACACCTCCAGGGACAGTGACTCCACCACCTCCCTGGGCAGCACATCCCAATGGCCAGTTACTCTTTCTGGGAAGAACTTTCTCCTCACCTCCAGCCTAAACTTCCCCTGGTGCAGCTTGAGACTGTGTCCTCTTGTTCTGGTGCTGGTTGCCTGGGAGAAGAGACCAACCCCCACCTGGCTACAACCTCCCTTCAGGCAGTTGCAGAGAGCAAGAAGGTCTCCCCTAAGCCTGCTTTTCTCCAGGCTAAGCAACCCCAGCTCCCTCAGCCTCTCCTCACAGGGCTGTTCTCCAAACCCCTCCCCAGCTTTGTTGCCCTTCTCTGGACACCTTCCAGCAACTCAACATCTTTCCTAAACTGGGGGCCCCAGAACTCACTTCTTGGGAGTGTATTGCACAAGGAAAGTGGCTTGGTTGCACAAGTGCCTGTGTGCACTTTGTGCCCTTGCACAGATCACAGACATTTGAAACCAATCTGAATTTCATTTGCACTGTGGTAGTCTAGAATAATGTGACTGGGTTTAATGAAATTGGTTTGCAGTAGGCTTAAAGAAACAGCAACAGAATTTAGCCCCAAGCTTAGATCAGGTCCTTTTCATTTTGATTTCATATTTTTTAAGTGAAAACAGATTTTTTTACCTTTGGTTTCTTTGGGTTTTTTTTTGTTTGGGTTTTGGGTTTGTTCCCCAGGAAATAAATTAAAAGCAATGTCCCTGTTAAAATGGTGCCTAAAAGAGAGTAGAGACATTCAGGAGTGAATTTATTTCCTCTACTTTGTTAATAATTTTCCCTATTACAAAAAAATGTCTCAGACAACTTCTCTTGTTGCTTACTGTGCTTATTGTGTTATAGTCCCTTATGGTTTTAGTAGAAAAGAATGGAATGGAATGGAATGGAATGGAATGGGATAGAATAGAATAGAATAGAATAGAATAGAATAGAATAGAATAGAATAGAATAGAATAGAACAGAATAGAATAGAATAGAATAGAATAGAATAGAATAGAATAGAATAGAATAGAATAGAATAGACAAGGTTTGAAAAGACCTTTAAGATCATGGAGTCCAACCTATCACCCAACACCATCTAATCAACTAAACCATGGCACTAAGCACCCCATCCAGCCTCTTCTTAAACACCTCCAGTGATGCTGACTCCACCACCTCCCTGGGCAGCACATTCCAATGGCCAATCTCTCTTTCTGAGAAGCACTTCCTAACATCCAGCCTAAACCTCCCCTGGCACAGCTTGAGACTTAATTTCTCTCTAACATATCTGCAGGAGAACTAACCTTTTTCCTTCATTTTTCATGTGTTTTAAACATGCAAAACATTCACTGTATTAATGGGGAGGAACTGCCTTGCCCCTCTTAATGGTGAACCTGAGCTCTCCAAAGAATTGCTGGAACAGAGTCACGGCCAACTCACTTCTTACAACCGGCCGACTCAAGCCAACATAGTATGAGGTCATCTTTTTCCAGTGTCTGAACATTTCATGTCGTGCTACTGTTTTGAGTACATCTTTTCCCTTAGGTTCCTGTGCATCTCTCTCCAGACAGACCATTTTTTTTTTTTCTTTTATACCCCAAATCAACAAGTTGGTCTAGCAAATTAAAAACAGCTCATCTTGCCAGGAAAAAAAGATTAAAACTTAGTTATCCAGCCCTTGTTTATCTCCGCTGGAATGATCGATGGCTGTTTTTTTCTTCTGCCTTTTGGCTGCTTCCCCTTCTCCAACTTGAGTTTAAAAACTTCATAACAATATTTAAACTTCAAGTAAAATGAATATCTAAACATCCTAAAGTCTGGAAGTGCAAATACTCGAGATACTTAGCTTAGTCTTCACAATTGCTCAGCAGGCAAGTTCATTAGCTTGCAAAGACTGTCTCCAGGAAAGCAAGCACACCAGTTGTGTTTAATGTATTGATATGTTTTAATTGCTTGGGGACTAGTTAAGAAACCACACTCATATGTGCATAAGCATAGCATATATTGAATGATTAAAATATTCTTCATATTTTCCTTAAACAAATCAGGAAACATCTGACTTTCCCTCATGACAGTCTTGGCACCATGATGCTGAGCTGGTGGTTTTGGCTCAAAAGAAAGCATAAAATGAACAAACATGCTGTTTTCAAATAGCATGCAAGCTGGAGGAGAGGTCAATTATACCAACAGGTTTCTACTGCTTCTTTTGAAGTTTATCTCATGAATAATTTGCTTCTTAATGAAGTCACAAGGAATGCCAAGTTAAAAAAGGCATATAAATATGTTGAGGAACTGTCTCCTGCAAAAGCGATTCTGAGACAGCAGCTAGGACATGATCCATAGCAAATCAAGTGCAGACTTCAAGTGCGGAGGTGTAGCTGAAGGCAAACACAGTACTTGGATCTACCACCACAGGAACTTCAGCTGGAATAGAGGTGGTGTTACAATCATGTGCAGAACAAAGATGATCATGTGCAACTGAGCAGAGCCTGTCCCCTCCCTCTTGACACCCAGCCCTACCTGAAAGGTGGTTGTGACCAGGTGGGGGTTGGTCTCTTCTCCCAGGCAACCAGCACCAGAACAAGAGCACACAGTCTCAAGCTGTGCCAGGGGAAGTTTAGGCTGGAGATAAGGAGAAAGTTCTTCCCAGAAAGAGTAATTGGCCATTGGAATGTGCTGCCCAGGGAGGTGGTGGAGTCCCCATCCCTGGGGGTGTTCAAAAAAGGATTGGATGTGGCACTTGAAGCCATGGTTTAGTTAGTCCTGAGGTGTTGGGTGACAGGTTGGACTTGATGTTCTCTGAGGCCTTTTCCGACCTTATTGATTCTATGATTCTAAGATCACTACTGGAGTATTTATTCCAGATCTGGTTACTTTCTTCAAGCAGAACTATCAAGTAATTCCTAAGCATTCTGAAAAGAAGTGAGAGAGCTGAAGTTTGTTTTCAGGTGTGGTAACTTTACAACTAGAAATGTTGCAAAGCTGCTATACTAACAAGAAATCTGTCAGTACATGCTCTTTGATTGATGGTTGGGATCCAGACTCCAGAAACTGATGACATCAATTCAGCTTGAGAATGGAGTGAAACATTTGATCGGGGATGTTAATAAACTACTAAGAACTACTGGCAATAGCTGTGGAAGATCTTCTTATTTATCACCCCAGTGTGTAAATGAGAGTGGGTATCTTTGAGAAATATGACTTTGGCATCAAGTATTTCTTCTATATGCTGACTGTTGGAATTGCTGGCTAAAGTCCTTTAACCTATGATGCTCTGAAAGTAAGGCAGGATGATCTTATTTGTTAGTTGCTCCTAAAACACTGTTAGTAGCTGCTGTTGAAAGCCCCAATCACTCATACAACAGGTTTGTCAGAGGTTCTCAATCCAATCTCTGTAAATGATGACTGGCTCACAAAAAGCATCTTCCTTTGGAGACAGTAATTTAAGCCCCCCTCTCCTTCCACTCAAAAGCAAAGAATTCCAATACTTCACAGCAAGTCCTCAAAGACTGGAGCTAGCTGTGGAAATAGACTGAGAAAAGACCATTGAAACATTCAGTGAAGAATACACAGCCACAGATAATTATAAAATAGGTGTTTGCTTCTTGTTGGGAGGGAAAAAAGAGAAAAGAAAAGTTGCATATAGATTTCTAGGAGTCCTTGCTGATGCTGAGGGTACTGACACATAGCCAGTACTGCCAAAGTTTTCTGAGTGTTTCCATCTTCCAGAGGCTCTGGAGGCTGCTCTCACTCCTTTTTCCATGGGCACAGAAGGGTTACAAGATGGCATTGAATGCAAATGAAAACTCCGAGGAACTTTCAGTTCTTCCTCTATAATAATGGAGATTAATTATACTATTAACTATTCTTTGTGAGGACAAACCCACTCCTTTTGTCTGGGTCTGAACTACACTTTGCAATGCAGTAAGGCTTCGTTGTGTCACCTTCTACCTCAGGATGACCTTCCTGTAATGAAGTCAACTGCATTAGTCTGATCTGATTTTTCCCAATCCCAATATGCTTTGCCCTGTGAAGCTTTGGATGGCTTCATAATAACTGATCTGATCATAACAAATATCTATCTTCAGACTGGGATGAGCTTACAATCTCTGACATGTCTCTAGCTTCACAAGCAGAACCCTCATTCCAAGTTACAGAAGTCCCAGGCAGTCTTTAGGATGGCTTTACTGAAGTATTTTAGAGTTTTCTTCTGTCTGCAACTTTTGGTTGCTTTCAGGGGACAGGCCAGATGATTCACTCTATGCACTCCTGCAGCAGCCTGATCCTTGTTAGCATAGAATACATAGAATAAACCAGGTTGGAAGAGACCTTCAAGATCATCGCGTCCAACCCATCAACCAATCCAACACCACCTAAACAACTAACCCACGGCACCAAGCACCCCATCAAGTCTCCTCCTGAACACCTCCAATGACGGCGACTCCACCACCTCCCCAGGCAGCCCATTCCAATGGGCAATCACTCTCTCTGTATAGAACTTCTTCCTAACATCCAACTTAAACCTCCCCTGGTTCAGCCTGAGGCTGTGTCCTCCAAGGACTGTGTCCTTGTTCTTATGCTTTCTGTGGACTGTTTATGTTTGAATGTTTTACAGAATCAAATTCAACAGAATCCTGTCTAATAAGGACAAGGACTGGAAGCTCTTCCTCCTCTTCTTCCCATTTCTCATTTTTACAAATGCTGTTTACCATTTCCCTTTGTTTCTTAGAAGCTTCACATTCTTTCAGATGACCTTTCTTCTATTTGCCTTCAGATGTGGCTAAACCCAGCTCTGTTGAGATAATTAAATCATATCCATTTTTCTCTCTTTCCCAGCCTGTGTTTGGTTATCTTTCTTCTGTGCAGCCATGTGATTGGATGTTGTCATACTGCATCTTCTTCCAAGCTGGCAGCAACATTTCTCTCTTCACTTGCTTCTCACAAATTATTTCTTCTGCCTCATTCAGGAGACCCCTGAAGTACTATCAGTCTTCAATTGTGTCTCTTCTCACAGTTTGTTTCTGCTTTCAGGTACTTTTGGAAACTGCTCATTACTTCCAAAGCTTCCTTTTCTTTAAATTCTCTTTACTTATTCCTCCTGTTTGGCCACACTCTATTTGATCTTAGCAAGTAGGAGTCCTGATTACATTTAAGAGTAGCTAAGTATCACAGAATCACAAAATCATCAAGGTTAGAAGAGACCTCAAAGATCATCAAGTCCAGCCTGTCACCACAGACCTCATGACTAAACCATGGCACCAAGTGCCACGTCCATTCCCCTCTTGAACACCTCCACTGATTCTATGATTAAGCAGGCAAAGAAAATGTTTGTTCATCTGGAGTTCAGCTGTAGAATTTACCAGTGGAGGTAGTGGACAATGAAAGTCTCCATGGTTCTTAAAGTGATGGACATCCAATGGAAGGAAAACCACCTCAAGGATTAAAAAGAGACTAATTCTCAGAAAGTCCATGGTCCATGAATAGTGAGATGCTGGGATATTAACACAGAATCATAGAATCTCTGAATCAATAAGGTTGGAAAAGACCTCAGATATCATCAAGTCCAACCTATCACCCAACACCTCAGGGCTAACTAAACCGTGGCTTCAAGTACCACATCCAATCCTTTTTGGAACACCTCCAGGCATGGTGACTCCACCACCTCCCTGGGCAGCACATCCCAGTGGCCAATTACTCTTTCTGGGAAGAACTTTCTCCTCACCTCCAGCCTAAACTTCCCCTGCAGCAGCTTGAGGCAGAGGCATCCCTAAGACTCTCACTGTTTTTCTCAGCTTTTTCTTAGGCATCTGACCCTGGTTGCCTGCAGAGACAGAGCAGCATGTGAGGCCATTTGTCTGACCTGGAGTGGACACTGCATGCTAAAGCATTTTTTTCCAGGCTTTTATAATTCAAACTTAGACATCTGGAATTCAATAAATAATGATGCAAATTACATGTTGGGGTCACTTATCACTGCACAGAGACTGGAGCCTCCAGGACAGTCAGTTTTGAAAACTGGACCATCTTGACAGTGTTAAAGAGACTTCTCTTTTATGTTTAGTCTGCAGAAATACATGCACTTGTGGGCTGGAGAGCACAGAGGCCCCACAGCACTTCCCTCGTGAACTGAACTTGCCTGTGTGTTGTCTAGCCTAGAGAACTAGTTTGAAACAGAGGTGAAGGAAAGGAGTCCAAACTCTCTCTTCCCCAGAATCTTGTTTCTGTCTTCTATCCTACAGAGTCATAGAATCATGGGATGCTTTATGTTGGAAAGGACATTAAAAAGTCATCTAGTCCAACATCCCTGCAGTATAGCAGGGACATCTTCCAACTAGACCAGGTTGCTCAGAGTCTCATCCAACCTGACCTTGAATGTTTCCAGGGATGAGGCTTCTACCACCTCTCTGGAGAACCTGTTTTGGAGTTTCACCACCAATCTTGGCGTAGAAAACCAGTGTCATACCATCACCAGAGGGAAGACATTGCCTCCAGTCCAGCCTGGTGGTGAGGGCATACAGGCTGAGTTCATTTCCCTGCAGCTGATGTTTTATCCCTAATCTTGAAGCATCTTGCCTGTGGGCTCTCAGTGTTTGACTAACTGGAACTTGACATGTGCCTGGCAAGATGGCCAGTCACAAATTCTTTCTCAATCTCTGTGTGTGTGTGGGAAAAATAATCTTCCATCATCCTGCTTTGTTTATTCAGCACTGACAAAGCCCAAAGATGAGAAGGACTATTGGTCTTGTAAACCTTGTAATGTAACAAGTAGAAAGCCAACAGAACTTGAGAAGACAGAAACATTGAAGGATGTAGGAACTGAAGGAGTGCATTTAGCATCAGTGCACCCTCTGCAAGTTTGCTGATGACACCAAGCTGTGTGGTGCAGCAGACAGCTGGAGGCAAGGGATGCCATCCAGAGGGACCTGGACAGGCTGGAGAGGTGGGCACAAGCCAACCTCATGAGGATCAACAAGACCAAGGGCAGGGTCCTGCATCTGGGTCGAGGCAATCCCAGGCACAAATCCAAGCTGGGCAGGGACTGGCTGGAAAGCAGCCCTGAGGAGAGAGACTTGGGAGTGCTGGTGGACAAGAAGCTCAACAGGAGCTCTCAATGTGCACTTGCAGCCTGGAAAGCCAACCAGAGCCTGGGCTGCAGCAAGAGAAGTGTGGCCAGCAGGGCCAGGGAGGGGATTCTCCCCCTCTGCTCAGCTCTGGGGAGACCCCACCTGGAGTACTGCCTCCAGTTCTGGAGCCCCTTTGCAAGAAGGATCTGGAGGTGCTGGAAGGTGTCCAGAGCAGGGCCATGAGGATGATCAGAGGGCTGGAGCACCTCTCCTATGAGGACAGACTGAAGGAGTTGGGGCTGTTCAGTCTGGAGAAGAGAAGGCTCCGAGGTGACCTCATTGTGGCCTTCCAGCATCTGAAGGGGGCTACAAGAAGGCTGGGGAGGGACTGCTCAGGATCTCAGCTAGTGATAGGACTGGGGGGAATGGAATGAAGCTGGGGGTGGGGAGATTGAGGCTGGAGGTGGGGAGGAAGTTCTTCCCCATGAGAGTGGTGAAGCCCTGGAATGGGTTGTCCAGGGAGGTGGTTGAGAGCCCAGCCCTGGAGGTGTTTAAGACCAGGGTGGAGGAGGCTCTGGCCAGCCTGATGTAGTGTGGGGTGTCCCTGCCCATGGCAGGGGGGTTGGAACTAGATGATCCATGTGGTCCCTTCCAACCTTGACTGATTCTATGATTCTATGATCAGCAGGTATGTTAGGGACAAACTACTTTAGGTTCTTTTGTGCAAAATGAGGAAGTTTCAGAAGGCTGCCTGCAAATTTGAGAAAGTTCCAGACTCGTATTGTCTGTGGCAATGCACACACCAAAAATGCTCCCAGGGAGAAAGAACATGCTGTGTGCAGAGCAGAGAAGTGGGAAGCCACAGACTGGAGGAAGAAGACTGGGGGGGAAAAAAATTAAAAGAAATTTCTGAGCAGCAAGATGGTTCATTTGCTGAGCACTCTCCATCGAAGGAGCTAACACAAACAACAATCTAGCACAGACCCCAAGATTTATTCACAGCATCACAGAATGCTGAAGGCTGGAAGGGACCTTGGCAGATCACCTAGTCCAACCCCCCTGCCTGAGCAGGATCACCTATACCAGATCACACAGGAATGCATCCAGGCAGGTCTTGAATATCTCCAGAGAGGGAGATTCCACAGCCCCCCTGGGCAGCCTGTTCCAGGGTTCTGTCACCCTTACAGGGAAAAAATGTTTCCTCGTGCTTACATGGAACTGCTCTTATTAAGAGTGGAGAGACAGTCTTCTAAAGACAAAGGGAAGAGCTTGATCAACACATCTTGTTCTACAGAGGTCTGGATTAATGTGAAAGGATGGCATAAGGTGGTTCTGGTGCTGAGAGGTGGGTTTTTTCCCTTATCCCCCCTCCACCCCCCCCCCCCCCCCCCCCCCCCCCCCCCCCTTTTTAGCTAGTCATTCTGCTACCAGATTTAAATGGATATCCATCCTCTGCTCCCTAGAACTTTGTTAAGTTTCTGAAATCTTTCTGGACCTTGTCACACAAATGTCTGTTCTCTAGAGCTGTCCCCAGAGAACTCCTTTTGTTGGTACTCTGTCAGTTTGCTCAGTCTTTGTGATTATGGTTCTGAATGCCAAAGGGATTTGCATGGCCCTAATTACCACAGCTCCTGACTCCTTCCCTTCACATTAAGCCTGGATCTCCATTTTATGCAAGCTCAGTCACTGCTTCATGCTCTTTCAGATGCATAATTTAAACACTGGCAATTCTTAAGCATCTTAAAGTTTGCTCTTCTACCCAAGCCTAGGCACCTCCTGTTCCCAGCAGGGATCAAGTTGCTTATTATATGCTCTCACCCAATTTATATTCTCATCTGAAAATCTTAATGACAGTTGAGCTACATCTGGTAGGTCTTCTCAAAATTCTTCTCAATCTGGGAACTTTGTTCAATGCTATTGGATTCTTTCTCTTTCAAATACAGAATGAGAGGGGATCTGGTTTTATTCAGTGTCATGACAGGGAGAGCCCACAGGCAAGATGCTGCAAGCTAAGGGATAAAACATCAGCTGCAGGAAAATGAACTCAGCCTGTATGCCCTCACCACCAGGCTGGACTGGAGGCAATGTCTTCCCTCTGGTGATGGTAGGATACTCATTTTCTACACCAGGATTGGTGGTGAAACTCCAAAACAGGTTCTCCAGAGAGGTGGTAGAAGCCTCATCCCTGGAAACATTCAAGGTCAGGTTGGATGAGACTCTGAGCAACCTGGTCTAGTTGGAAGATGTCCCTGCTATACTGCAGGGAAGTTGGCCTAGATGACCTTGTAGTGTCCCTTCCAACATAAATCATTCCCTATGACTCTGCAGGATAGAAGACAGCTCTCTGACCAGAGAGGAAAATCACACAACCTCATTTCCAGACTCTACTCCAGTCTTTGTTGTCTAAGACACTTGACTCTAAAAATACCTTGCTGATTATCATCATTTAATATTGATTTACTGTGTCAATCACCAACCTTAGTCATCCTGTACTGTTGACTTCACTGGCCCACTTACTAAATTCATCAGCAAACATACACTGAGCTTTATACATTTTGCCTTTCTTGTTAAAAAGAGCATGCTGCAAACCACTCAAAAGCTGCTTCACTGACCTCCTTTGAATCTTTGTTTTGTGCATACAAAAAAAAGCCCCAAACTTGATATGAGTTGCCTTGACTTCAATCTAGCTTCTTGTGCCTTTCCTATCCTTCACAGAATCACAGAATGTTAGGGGCTGGAAGGCACCTTGAAAACATCATCTAAGTCCAACCCTGCTGCCAGAGCAGGACCACCTAGACCAGGTCACACAGGCACAAATCCAGGTGGGTTTTGAATGTCTCCAAGTGAAGGAGACTCCACAGCTCTGGAAAAGATGGAAAGTCACAGTCAAGGATAATGTCAGCCAGTGGTGGTAGTGTTCTTAACAGGAGTGGTTATTTAGATATATAAAAACACTTCTGTCACTCTTCTTGTGTGTGCACACAATTGCAGAATGACAGGGGATGGAAGGGAGTTAGGAAGAACATCTATTCCAACCTCCCTGCTAAAGCAGGCTCACCTAGAGCAGGTTGCACAGGAATGTGTCCAGGCTGGTTTTGAAAGTCTCCAGAGAAGGAGATTCCACAACCCCTCTGGGCAGCCTGTTCCAGTGCTCTGTCACCCAAAAAGTAAAGAAGTTTCTCCTTATGTTCAGATGGAACTTCCTCTGTTGCAGTCTGTATCCATTGCCCTGTTGCTGGGCATCACTGAAAAGAGTTTGCCCCTATTCTCTTGCCACCTCCTTTGCAGAGAGTTATAAGCATTGGTAACATTTTCTCTCAGTATTCTCTTCTCCAGGCTGAAGAGCCCCAGGTATCTCGGCTTATCCTCCACTCCTCTCATCATCTTCTCAGTCTGCCCCCAGCCTCTCTTCAGTAGTTTCCTTGAATGCACTAGCTACAGGCTTCCAACTTGACCTTGAACAAAGGACCACAACCCTCTGCCATTCATCCAGTTTTAAACCCACCTCACTGTACACTCATCTAACCCACACTTCCCAGGCTTCCCTACAAGGATGTTACGAGAGACAGTGTCAAAGGCCTGGCTGAAGTCAGGCGACACTGCATCCTCTGCTTTCCCCTCATCTGCACAGCCAGTCATGCCGTCTTAGAAGGCTACCAGACTGGCCAAGCATGATTTCCCTTTCATGAATCTGTGTTTACCACTCCCTCATTGAGAATGTTTCTTTTAAGTCAGTTTTTTAAACATAAACACACAAATCTTGGTGTAAATCACTGATGACTTTTTAGATACAATATTGCCAGACCTTCTCTGCATCATGTTTGCTTGATTATCTCTGGAATGAAAACGATGCAAAAGCAAACTTTCCAGCCCCCAGGCTATGTTACCCCAAGGAACTGACATTTCTAGGAAGCTTCTGCTCAGAGATACTTGAATTTAATTTGCTAAAATAACAGGAAGGCAGTTTTTGATGTTGCAAGTTAAATAACAAACAACAGCAAAAACCATAGTATAAAATGGTTTTGGTTTCCTTTCTCTTTTCCATGGCATGATAAAAGCACAAGTTATACACCAGTTTATAGCTCCCTTTTCTTTCTTTCATTTATCTGGATTGGTAATCAAAGTGTGAGAAAGGTCCAGCTGAATTAGAATTGTGCTGAGCACACTTCAGGACATGTCTGACACTCCCTTGAATTGTCACTATCTAGGCTAGCTTAAAATTATGCAAGGGAGAGAGAGACAACAGTTGTGAGTAGGAATGTTAAATAAGACCAACACTTTGTCAGCCAGATTTGTTGCTCTTTTTGGACATGAATCATAGAATGGTTTTGGCTGGAAGGGACCTCTAAAGGTCACCTAGTCTAACCCCTTCTGCAGTAAGCAGAGACATTTCAACTAGACCAGGTTGCCCAGAGCCTTGTTGAGCCTCATCGTGAATATCTCCAGGGATTGGGCCTGAACCACCTCGCTGGGCAGCACATTCCCTTTCAGTTGAGAGCAGTGATTTCATTAGCATGTTGTCATCATCATCTGCTATGCACCAATCGGACAGGTGTTAGGTAAGATACACTGCAAGGACAACAGTCATGCTTGGATGGCACCTGGGTGGTCACTGCAGCCCACAGGACACAAAAAAAGGCATAGAATCATCATAGAATCATAGAAGCAATAAGGTTGGAAAAGACCTCAGAGATCATCAAGTCCAACCTGTCACCCAACACCTCAGGACTAACTAAACCATGGCTTCAAGTGTCACATCCAATCATTTTGGAGCACCTCCAGTGATGGTGACTCCACCACCTCCCTGGGCAGCACATTCCAGTGGCCAAGCTCTCTTTCTGGGAAGAACTTTCTCCTCACCTCCAGCCTAAACCTCCCCTGGCACAGCTTGAGACTGTGTCCTCTTGTTCTGGTGCTGGTTGCCTGGGAGAAGAGACCAACCCCCACCTGGTTACAACCTCCCTTCAGGTAGTTGCAGAGAGCAATGAGGTCCCCCCTGAGCCTCCTCTTCTCCAGGCTAAGCAACCCCAGCTCCCTCAGCCTCTCCTCACAGGGCTGTGCTCCAGACCTCTCCCCAGCTTTGCTGCCCTTCTCTGGACACATTCAAATGTCTCAATGTCTTTCTTAAATTGAGGGGCCCAGAACTGGACACACACAGGATACATTCAGTTGTGTTCTCTCTTGCTCCAATACTCCATGGGCTGTATTTTTGGTTTCTTGTAGTGAATGGATCATGTATTTCCAAGACAAAAAAAACAACACCTTACATGAAGTAGCTACATTCAAAAAAGAGCTGAAATGTTTTCAGACTACACGTCTCAAAATTGTAGCTGTGTAGCTGAAGTCCTGAGTTTCCTGGGAGAGCACATCTTGGTGGAAGAAGTGTTGACAACAGTTTGGGTGACAGGTAGCTCTACTTGCAGAGAGACCTGACGAGAAGGGTAAAGGAAACCACAGATGCAGTGTGGAGCAAAACAAGCAAAGGAGAGAAATACCAAGAATGAAAGTGAGCAGCAGGCAGCTAATAAACCAAATTTTCTGCTGAACTAGCTTTTTCCTTTAAAAACCCCCCCATTAATTCTTGTCAAATGAAACCTTATAGACTTCCATACCTTCAAAATGCCAGTACCTTAGTGTTCCAGCAGGCTCCTTGTCGGTGCTGGGGAATGTTATCTGACAAAAGAGCTGGCACTGAACTGAAACATTTATTTCCTTTGGGAAGCAACTTAATTACTGGCAAATGTTTTTCATTTTCACAGAGAATTGGCTATATACCTTGTTTGTTTATTCATTTTTGTCTCTGATGTCAGTCTCTTACCTTTCCTGGCAGGAAAATGTACACGAATTTCATTCCAGGCAAGAGTTTTGCACCTTCCCACAGTGTCTTTTATTAAAAGAGAAAAAACAAACCCAAATCTGCTTCATATTCTATTATTGAAAAACGATGCTACTTACTGACCTTTGTATTTTAAACTTCTTTGTAAACCTTTGGACTCAAAATTCTTTAGAACTAATTAGCTGTTTAGTTGATACTGCCATTTACATTTCTGGCTTCCAAAGGAGATGATGATAGCTTAAATTCCACCGAAGGTACAGGGCAATAAAAAGAGCAACCTGAAAATCTGTTCCAGAATACTTGAGGTATCATTCATCATTGAAATGATCTAATGTGCTCCAAATGGTGGATGGGAGGAAAAAAATATATTAACAAACAAACATTTAAAGGATGAAGCTGCTTTTAGGCAACAAATTGCCAAGTAAGGAAGAATTGCTGATCTGGAGTTGCTGCAAGGTGTCCAGAGAAGGGCAACAAAGCTGGGGAGGGGTCTGGAGCAGAAGCCCTGTGAGGAGATGCTGAGGGAGCTGGGGTTGCTTAGCCTGCAGGAGAGGAGGCTCAGGGGAGACCTTCTTGCTGTCTACAACTCCCTGAAGGGAGGTTGTAGCCAGGTGGGGGTTGGTCTCTTCTCCCTGGCAACCTGTGACAGAACAAGAGGACACAGTCTTAAGCTGTGCCAGGGGAGGTTTAGGCTGGATGTTAGGAAGAGAGATTGGCCATTGGAATGTGTGGCCCAGGGAGCTGGTAGAGTCACCATCACTGGAAGTGGTTAAAAAGAGACTGGATGAGGCCCTTGGTGCCATGGTTTAGTTGATTAGATGGTGTTGGGTGATAGGTTGGACTTGATGATCTCAAAGGTCTTTTGCAACCTGGTTAATTCTATTCTATTCCATTCTAGTCTAGTCTAGTCTAGTCTAGTCTAGTCTGGTGTAGTCTAAGTTCTTCTTATTCAATGAGGAGACCTTCAGAAAACAGTCTAATAGGAAAATAACTGAGACTTGTACTAACCTTTCACCTAAACACGTTGCAAAACATGGCATGGTCTGAAACAAAAGTCCTCACAGAATCACAGAATGTTAGGGGTTGGAAGGGACCTTGAAAGATCATCCAGTCCAACCCCCTGCCAGAGCAAGATCACCTGTAGCAGATCACACTGGAACACATCCAGGTGGGTCCTGAATATCTCCAGAGGGGTAGGCTGCTTACAAGTATATCTTATCTATGCAAGCAAATCCTAAAGCTCTAAATACTTCATAACACTTAAATGTGTTATTAAATATTAGACACATTTAAAATTAAGCTTCTCAAGCCAGCAGTACTTTGTGGCAAGGTGTCTAAACAATAGGTGTCTGAGGGGAGAATAAGGAGAAATGCCATCAGTATTTTGTTCCCAGTCTGACAATTATGTGAACTTCAGTGATGTTGCTTCTCATTTCCTCCCATGCAAAACTTTGCTTCAACAAAGCAGTTACATATGTGCTGAAAGCCCTCACTAAGCAAAGAAATCCCTTACTTAACTGTAAGTCAGACTTAGACCCCAGTGCTTTTTTGCAAGTTGAATGTGTGCCTAAGACCTTTACTGGATGAGAGCCTAATTGAATAAAGTAACGGATTTGAGCCTATCCCCTATAATCTCCTCCATAACCTTCACAATCTTTCCTCTCTAAACTATCTTGCCTGACACTGTTTACCTTGTCTTAGCACTAAATGCAACATGATCCACAGAAAGTTCCACATCTTGAGCTTCACCAAGCTGAACAGGGTGAAGGGATCCTCTAATGGGAAGCTGCTTCTGTAGGTTGTATGAAGCAAAGAATCTGAGTTAATTAGGAATGGAATAGAATAGAATAGAATAGAATAGAATAGAATAGAATAGAATAGAATAGAATAGAATAGAATAGACCAGATTGGAAAAGACCTTTGAGATTGAATCCAACCTATCACCCAACACCATCAAATTAATTAAACGATGGCACCAAGCACCCCAACCAGTCTCTTCCTAAACACCTCCAGTGATGGTGACTCCACCACCTCCCTGGGCAGCACATTCCAATGGCCAATCTCTCTTTCTGGGAAGAATTTCTTCCGAACCTCCAGCCTACACCTCCCCTGGCACAGCTTGAGACTGTGTCCTCTTGTTCTGGTGCTGGTTGCCTTGGAGAAGAGACCAAGCTCCACCTGGCTACAGCCTCCCTTCAGGTAGTTGTAGACAGGAATAAGGTCTTCTCTGAGTCTCCTCTTCTCCAGGCTCAGCAACCCCAGCTCCCAAAGCAGTTAACTGTCAAGTAAGGATGCTGAGCATTACTTCTACAAACCAGTTGAATTCTGGAGTAAGGCCTTGAGTGATGTTGCTTCTCATTTCCTCCCATGCAAAACTTTGCTTCAACAAAGCAGTTACATATGTGCCGAAAGCCCTCACAATTTAATTGTGAGCAGGGTATAAATATTTATTCAGGCAGTGGTGTTCCCCTTCACTGAAAATGTGGTACTTTCCCTTACTATTGTTTACACTTTCACTGCCAACTGGAGCTGCTGTGTGTGACTGAATCCCATACCACCATTTCACTCCAACCTAAGTGGGTTTTTATCCTTCACTCTGCATTGCTTCCCAACCCTCTGGCAAGCACAGCTGTATGGCACAGTCAGCTTTTCTGCCTCGAGTTTGTACTACTGGCCTGGCAGGTTCCAGTCATTGCTTGTGTGGCTTTGTTATGGTTTGCTGATTTGTTATGTGGTTTTGTTGTGATTTCTGCTTTGTTTGTTTTGCTGGTGATGGGTGTGGGTGTGTGGTGTGTGTGGGTGTGTTTTTCTTTGTTGCTTTGTCTCATTTGTTGGTTTGGTTTGTTTGTTTCTTTCTTTGTTTTGGTTGTTTGCTGGTGCTGTTACAACCTGAATGCAGGCATTTGGAGATTTTAGTTTCTCTGGCCATGTATTGCACTTCAGAGTCCCTATCTGTACAGGCAGCAAGATGTATCTTGGAGCCAGCCTAAAGGCATCCTTCAGAAGGCAAACATTTTAAGACAGAGTGATTAGGGGAGAAATATTACTAAAGGTCATTTCTACATCCCCATGGGAATTTCTTCCTCAAACTACCTGAAAAGAGGTTGCAGACAGAATAGAATGGAATGGAATGGAATGGAATGGAATGGAATAGAATAGAATAGAATAGAATAGAATAGAATAGAATAGAATAGAATAGAATAGAATAGAATAGATTAACCAGGTTGGAAAAGACCTTCAAGATCATGTCCAACCTATCACCCAACACCATCTAATCAACTAAACCATGGCAGGTGGGGTTTGGTCTTTTCTCCCAAGCAACCAGCACCAGAACAAGAGGACACAGTCTCAAGCTGCACCAGGGGAAGTTTAGGCTGGAGGTGAGGAGAAAGTTCTACCCAGAAAGAGAGATTGGCCATTGGAATGTGCTGCCCAGGGAGGTGGTGGAGTCACCATCCCTGGAGGTGTTCAAAAGGGGATTGGATGTGGCACTTCAAGCCATGGTTTAGATAGCCATGAGGTGTTGGGTGACAGGTTGGACTTGACGATCTCTGAGGTCTTTTCCAACCTTATTGATTCTATGATTCTATGGCAGCAGTGAACTTCCACAGAATTGGCCTACATAAGTGATCTGAGTAAGTTTTACAAAGCTAAATGAAACCCCAGACTAAATATGAATAACAAAGTTGGACAAGGTGTTTTTATAAAGGATTCTGAGGGCTGCAAATGTGAACAGACAAAGAACAAGCACTTTGTCAGCTGCCAGTTTCTAGTATCTGGATTATCCAACCAAAATTTGGTCAGTTTTTATTTTGCTGTATCTGAAGTGCTTTCCTGATTTCACTTTTTTTTTCCCTTTAAACTTTTTTATTACTATTACAGATAAAAGGCAGCCTCAGTTCTCAGAACTCCTGTTAGCCTCATGTCCTCCTTTGCCCTTGCCTTTCCCATTTTTTCCTCCTGCCTCAGTAACTTTGCAGTGAAGAGTGCAAACAGCAGTTTGTCAGTGCTAATGCACAAGAACATGCCAATCTTTCAGATCTGCAGTCCTGATACTTTTAACTTCACTCTCCTCCAAGGAAAAAGTTTTTACAAGAACTGGGGCACTATGAATGTTTACTCAACGTTGATATTTATGATGTTTTCATAAGCATGTTGTTGGGATGTTGTGCTGTGGACTTCAAGTGTTTCTGTAAACCATGCTCTGTAAACTCTTAGGAGCTGCAGTTTATATTGTAATTGCTTACAAAATTTCAGTTTCTTGATGAGCCTCTGGAAAACTTGGATCCTGCAGATTATTTGGCACTGACCTTTGTGTCTTGGAACTGAATCAGGATGCCCTAGAACAATGCTGCGCCAGGGGAGGTTTAGGCTGGATGTCAGGAAGAAGTTCTTCACAGAGAGAGAGATTGGCCATTGGAATGTGCTGCCCAGGGAGGTGGTGGAGTCACCATCCCTGGAGGTGTTTAGGAAGAAACTGGATGGGATGCTTGGTGCCATGGTTTAGTTGATTAGATGGTGTTGGGTGATAGGTTGGACTTGATGATCTCAAAGGTCTTTTCCAACCTGGTTAACTCCTATTCTATTCTATTCTATTCTATTCTATTCTATTCTATTCTATTCTATTCTATTCTATTCTATTCTATTCTATTCTATTCTATTCTATTCTATTCTACTCTACCCTATCCTATCCTATCCTATCCTATCCTATCCTATCCTATCCTATCCTATCCTAATGGAAACTGCAGAGAATATTCATTTTTTGAATACATTTTTTGCCCTGCCCCTGCTGATCAGTTAATGAAACCTGTGGTGAGTTTTAAGAAAGGACATGGCACAAAGAACTGGGATGTACTTAGCAGTGGTGTCCATAGGTGCATCCTTTCCCAGGCCAAAATCACTGAATCACAAAATGCATCGGGTGGGAAGGGACCCTCGGAGGTCATCTTGTCCAATCCCCCTGCAGTGAGCAGGGACATCTCCAGATAGATCTGGTTGCTCAGGGCCCCATCAAGTTTATCTTGAATGTCTCCAGGGATGGGACCTCCACCACATCTTTGAGCACCCAGTGCCAGTATTTTACCAGTCTCATTGTGAAGTACTTCTTCCTTGAGTCTACCCTGAATTTACCCTGCTCTGGTTTCAAACCATTGCCCCTCATCCTATCTACAAGCCCTTCTAAACAGTTGCCCCCCTTTGCCTTCCTGTAGCTCCTCCTCCTTCTCTGGAGACTTTCAAGCCCGGTGTGGATGCAGTTCTGTGCGAGCTGGGCTAGATTCTATGGTCCTGCTCTGGCATGGGGGGTTGGACTCGATGATCTCCTGAGGTCTCTTCAACCCTCAACATGCTGTGAAGCTCTGAATGTTAGCATGCACTGTGCCACCTTGGGATGCAATCTACCAGAGATGTAAAAGAATGCTTTATTTCCTGTCATAAATTATTGTTGCACACTCTTAACCAGCTCTCCCCCTCTACCTGAGAAGTGCCTGTGTTGCTGTGTAGCATTTCTTGCCCATTAGCTGTTCCAAGACTTGATTATGAATGATTCCACTAAAGCTCTGGCCTCTCTTTAAAGGACATCACTATTTAATGAGGTGTGTATCACAAGGGATTGTTATGCAGTGGTAATGTTGGTGTGGTTGCTCAGTAACTTTTTCTCCACACCAGCTCTGTTCCATAGATTTTACTCATGGTCTGGAAGCATTAATAATCTTCAGTGCAGCACTGTAGCTAAATTGGCAAACACAGTAACTTGGCACATAACCAGAGGAGTATCCTGTAATGTATTATGATACTTGTACTCCTACCTGTCACACTAGTGAGCCTAGTTTTGGACTGCTGTATTAAAAGCAAAGGCTCCTTTTGCACAAAAGAAGACGAAATGTCTACTAAAATCCCTCCAACTGCAGAAACCTTGGCTTGTAGGGAAGAACCAAGGACTAAATGCACAGTCTGTTCAGATAACCAGGAAAAAGGTTTAAAAAAGGTGACTTGATTATAAGTTATGTGAAACTAAAAAGTGATTTTTGAGGGTAGGTTCATTTCCATATAACAGCAAAACACATTATAATGCCAGTGCTCCCAAAATTATTCCTGTTTGGTATAAAATATTATGCAAAAGGAAGTGAAGAATGATGAATTTAGGGTTTGTTGAGCTTGGCACAGTGTGTCTGATTCCCTCTTCAAAGGTTTGAAAACAAGAATAGAATAGAATTAACCAAGTTGGAAAAGACTTTCTTTGAGATCACCGAGTCCAACCCATCACCCAACACCATCTAATCAACTAAACGATGGCACCAAGTGCCTCATCCAGTCTCTTCTTAAACACCTCCAGTGATGGTGACTCCACCACCTCCCTGGGCAGCACATTCCAATGGCCAATTTATCTTTCTGGGAAGAATTTCTTCCTCACATCCAGCCTAAACATCCCCTGGCACAGCTTGAGACTGTGTCCTCTTGTTCTGGTACTGGCTGCCTGGGAGAAGAGACCAACTCTCACCTGGCTACAACCTCCCTTCAGGTAGTTGTAGAGAGCAAGAAGGTCTCCCCTGGGCCTCCTCTTCTCCAGGCTAAGCAACCCCAGCTCCCTCAGCCTCTCCTCCTAGAGCTGTGCTCCAGACCCCTCCCCAGCCTCATTGCCCTTCTCTGGACACCTTCCACCAAGTCAACATCTTTCCTAAATTGGGGGGCCCAGAACTGGACACAAGACTCAAGGTGTGGCCTAACCAGTGCTGAGTCCAGGGCACAATGACCTCCCTGCTCCTGCTGGCCACACTATTCCTGCTGCAGGCCAGGATGCCATTGGCCTTCTTGGCCACCTGGGCACACTGCTGGCTCATGTTCAGCCTGCTATCAACCAGTACCCCCAGAGGGTAAGGGCTGAGGTGCTATGTTTGGTTTATTTTTTAAAGAAGCTCAACCTCAAACAGTTGATTGGCCAAATTCTGAAATAATTGATTGAGAATCAATGGAATGCCAGGCTGGGGGAATGTGATAGTTCCTTTAAACGCTAGAATAAATGCAATATATGTTTTAATCCCTCTACTATTCTCAGACCTGATCCCCACTCATCAGGAACTAAAGGAGAGGACCATAAATTTATTGCAAGGTAGACTGGACCTTTCAAAAGGCACAAAAGGCTGCGAGTTAATGATCTGTAAATAAGTGATTCAATTCTGTACTAAGTGTTCAAGAAAATCTTACACACAGTTGGAAAAACAAATGTAACTGACATTTCTCTCAAATTGTCAGGGCATGCACTCCAGCTGTATTTATATACACATTTTCCCCATGTGCTATTTGCTTGCATTCTTCCGTGACAAACGATGCTGCCTTGTGTTGGAGTTGTCATGTTATCTTTCTTGTCGGAATCAGGAATGTGCACAGGGTTGTTTCAGGACAAAATACTGTCGGCCCTCTTCTCTGGGGTTGCTTAGCCTGGAGAAGAGGAGGCTCAGGGGAGACCTTCTTGCTCTCTACAACTACCTGAAGGGAGGTTGTAGCCAGGTGGGGGTTGGTCTCTTCTCCCAAGCATCTACCAACAGAACAAGAGGGGACAGTCTCAATCTGCACCAGGGGAGGTTTAGGCTGGAGGTTAGGAAGAAGTTCTTCAGAGAAAGAGAGGTTGGCCATTGGAATGTGCTGCCCAGGGAGGTGGTGGAGTCACAGTTACTGGAGGTGTTTAATAAGAGACTGGATGAGTCACTTGGTGCCATGGTTTAGCTAGTCATGAGGTGTTGGGTGATAGGTTGGGCTTCTGTTTTACCCTCATGTTGTGACTGCACACTATAGTTACAGGAATAATGATAAAGGCAAAAAGCATGTAGCTTCAGTTTAATGGGAAAGAATACAGAATACAGAATACAGAATACAGAATACAGAATTAACCATGTTGGAAAAGACCTTTGAGATCATCGAGTCCAACCTATCACCCAACATCATCTAATCAACTAACCCATGGCACCAAGTGCCTCATCAAGTCTCCTCTTAAACACCTCCAGGGATGGTGACTCCACCACCTCCCTGGGCAGCACATTCCAATGGCCAATCTCTCTTTCTGGCAAGAATTTCTTCCTAACATCCAGCCTAAACCTCCCCTGGCACAGCTTGAGACTGTGTCCTCTTGTTCTTGTGCTGGTTGTCTGGGAGAAGAGACCCACCCCCACCTGGACAGTTTCTAAGGAATACAAGTTCCTTCCTAGGGGAAGCTTTCCTTTCTTGGCTCCTCCAGTGATTGCAGTTTTTGCCTCAACAGTTTCAGTTTTGAAGTTTGCTTCATGTGTTTTCTTCCAGTGAAAATGGAAAATGAACTATCACCCTAAATCCCTTCCTAGATGATCCTCTCATGCTGGAAACACGCTGTCTCCACTGTGTGGTGGTTGGAGCCTTAACTGGGATTTAAGAGCTCAGATGGGGGCTGAGGCTGAGAATCCCTGCCCCGCTCCCCCTCTCCTCCTTTCCCAATCAAGAGGAAAAGGATAGAAAGGGATGGAGCAAATATACCAAGAAATAATTTGGAGTCAGTTTGGAAGTAGAGAAGTAAACATTTTCTTTAAACAATATATATATATACAGAACAATAACAGGAAGGGTTCACAAGTGTAAGGAACAAGGATGGATGGGGAAAAATATGTATACAAAAGCAGTCCCTTGGATAGGCATGGATGTAGCAGGGAGGAGGCCTGACCACATGGCAGAGAATCAGGAAGCAAGCAGCAGTCCTCTTGCCCAGGCAAGGCAGAAGCCAAAGACAGAGAAAATGGCTGCAGTCTCTTCCTTTTTATGGGCTTGCTGGACAGGGAGGGGGTGGGTGGAATAGACTGACTCAGTTCCCCAGGGGGAAAACACCCTCCAGGGAGAGCAAGACTCTCACAAGGCCTCCCCCGCTTTCAGGATGGGTGTAACCCATCACACACTAGGTCACCATCCCTTTCTGACTCTCTTTGACCTTCTTCTCTTGCATTCCTCGCTGCACGGTGGCTCACTTGGAGATTGTTTCCTTCTTTGAGCCTAGTGAAGGGCAGCAGTTAGGAAACTTTCCTGGGATGGGAATGCAATGCCTTCAGTACTTTGGTTAGACTTGATGATCTCGAAGGTCTTTTCCAACCTGGTTAATTCTATTCTATTCTATTCTATTCTATTCTATTCTATTCTATTCTATTCTATTCTACTCGCCTGTTGGGCAAGTGCTCTAATCACTCAGCTACTATGCAGAAACTTCACTTTTCCCATTCACTGTGATGAAATCAATGCCAATGGTTCCTTCTCCTCCCATAAGCTCTGAGAAAACACACTGGATCAATCTCCTTAGGGAGGCAGGAAGAATTTAAGGGTCCCTGTCTGCTTAAGTCTAGGCAGACAGCATAAGGGGTTCAGATCACTCCCCATACTGGAAGGACACAGTGTTGTGCTCACAGCACATGCTATCACTCCAGGAAGCTGCAGGATGATCACAACACGTTGAGAGATAGAGGCACCTAGGAGTTATGGTGATTTGACTCTGTACCACTCTCAGGTCCATACAAAATGTTTCAGCACCAGAAATCTTTAAAGCTGTTCCTGGAACATTAAATAGAACACACAGCAAAGTGTTTTAAGTACCTGCAAAAGCTCCAGGAGAGTAGGTTTGAGTGTAGCAGATGTCCATGGGAAAGAGGCTTGGAAGGTGAGTGTCTAGCCAGGGTGAAGAAGCAACCTTACCAGAGAAAGTACGTGCTCATAAGAGAGAGTGCCTGCTGTGACAGTGGCCACCAGCTGACAGGGTGAAGAAAGAAGACCATCATAATTGGAGGGTGGATGTTCAGGAAACAGAGATGAGTTTGTGCTCAAATAATGTTTGATAGTCACATTACAATTTTTCTAATTATTCAGGTTATAACTAGCATCTGTGGCCACTTCTGAGGGCTCTTAACAAGAAGTTTAAAACCCATGCTCCTATATATCTAGGATTGTTTAAAACAGAGAAAGAAGACAAAACTTCGAGAGATCATAGAATCATAGAATCAACAAGGTTGGAAAAGGCCTCAGAGATCATCAAGTCCAACCTGTCACCCAACACCTCAGGACTAACTAAACCATGGCTTCAAGTGCCATGTCCAATCCCCTCTTGAACACCTCCAGGGATGGTGACTCCACCACCTCCCTGGGCAGCACATTCCAATGGCCAATTACTCTTTCTGGGAAGAACTTTCTCCTCACCTCCAGCCTAAACTTCCCCTGGCACAGCTTGAGACTGTGTCCTCTTGTTCTGGTGCTGGTTGTCTGGGAGAAGAGACCAACCCCCACCTGGCTACAACCTCCCTTCAGGTAGTTGCAGACAGCAAGAAGGTCTCCCCTGAGCCTCCTCTTCTGCAGGCTAAACAACCCCAGCTGCCTCAGCCTCTCCTCACAGGGCTGTGCTCCAGACCTCTCCCCAGCCTCGTTGCCCTTCTCTGGACACATTCAAGTGTCTCAATGTCCTTCTTAAATTGAGGGCCCCAGAACTGGACACAGGACTCAAGGTGTGGCCTAACCAGTTCTGAGCCCAGGGCAGAATGACTTCCCTGCTCCTGCTGGCCACACTATTCCTGACCCTTGGGAACGCATGATTTAAGCCACTTGGAAACTCAGCCTTTTCTTTGGCAGAAGAATAGAATAGAATAGAATAGAATAGAATAGAATAGAATAGAATAGAATAGAATAGAATAGCGTAGCATAGCATAGAATAGAATAGAATAGCGTAGCATAGCATAGCATAGCATAGCATAGAATAGAATAGAATATAATAGAATAGAATAGAATAGAATAGACCAGGTTGGAAGAGACCTTCAAGATCATCATGTCCAACCTATCATCCAACACCACCTAATCAACTAAACCATGCAACCAAGCATCCTGCCCTGAACACCCCCAGTGACGGTGACCCCACCACCTCCTCAGGCAGCCCATTCCAGTGGGCAATCACTCTCTCTGTGTAAAACTTCCTCCTAACCTCCAGCCTAAACCTCCCCTGGCGCAGCCTGAGACTGTGTCCAAATGCAGTTGTGTCAGTGTGGCATTGGTCTCTGCCAACCTCTTCTTGGCATGCTGATTGAAAACCTTTGGTTGTTTCTAGGGATAAAGAAAAAGGGGATGTTTTCTGCAAAACAAAACACCAACAAAAAAACCCAAACACCCCATGAAACAAAAGGAAAAAATCTCCAACTAAACCAAAACCCAAGTCAATCAAACAAACAGAAAAAACACACCAAAAAAGCCATGAAAAACCCCACAAACCCCACTCCTTGCTCTGTACCTAGAAAATCCTATCTAGGATACAATGTCAACTGCAGCATGAGTCATGTACTCCACGTACATTACGGCGCTGGGTAAGTGGGCAGTGAAGTACAGCTGCTAGCTCCTGAGTCACCAGCTCCATGTGAGTAGGCAGTAAAACCCTGCATAAGCTGATTTTTCAGAGACATTTCTAAGGGCATTTAGAAGTATAGCATATGGCATGGGCAAATCATTTTGGTTTTGTTTGTGCTCGCTGCAGCCCCAGCTTTGGCCGAGGCTCCACGTTATTAGGCCTGACATATCCTACAAGTTTTATTTTCTGTCATTCCAGCTTTGTCATGCTTGTCTAGAGAATTTTCATCATCTGGTTCCCTGTAAGCAGCTCCCATTTCTTTTTACATGCCAACAGAAATGAGGAAGTGAATGGAAATAGCAGATAAGATAAACAAACTATACTATTTCTTCTGTTGTTCGCACTGCTTTGGCATCAGACCCTGGTACTGGTGAGCCTTAAATTCAAAATATGTATTTTCCCTTTCACTAGTTCTCCTTTCAGTGTCATTTGATGATATAAAATAGCTGTGATTCCCTGCCCTGCTGCTCCTAAACTTCACCAGGCACTTAATATAGCTGCAGAAATCCTGACACTTTCTGCAACAGGGCTCTTGCCAAAATAGCCCCAACTGTGTTTCACAGAGGCCGTGCTCTACTTGCACTCTTTACACTTAGGGCCACATATGGGTCAGACACAACTTCCATCTTTATATAGAACTTAAGTTTCCTCCTAGTTTTCTCTGGACCCTCAGCAAGGAGCTCCTAAGTAACACAACAAATGGCAGCTTTCTGAGTTGCAGGAGAGACAGCCAGCTCAAGCTGGACTGGATGAGGCTTCTTTAGGTATGGCATCACCTGGAGAAACCAGCTTTGGTCTGCTGCCAGCTGCTGCTATCTCAAGGAACAGCCATGTGCACTGCGGTGCCTGGTTTAGAGTGAAAGCGCCCCCGATGACTCACGAGGGTGTTGTATTTGAAAGCTGCTAGCAACAAGGGTGTTTCTTAAAGCTTTTTCTTCATATGAAAATATGTAGCTGGTGCAACTGCCCCTCAAAAAAAAAAGACCCCACCAAACACAAATCAAACACGACCACCACCACAAAAAGTAGACTGGTTGCAAAGCCTAAGCAATCAGAGCGCTGGACTCTTGGGGCGGTGGAGGTGCTCACAGCACCTCTGGTGCCTGTAGTGTCCCTCTAACCCCTGCTCTGCCTGCACACGCTCTGTGCCGGGCACAGCAGCCTGGCTCTCGCAGTACCCCCCACGGGACACCTGATGGAGCAGTATTGAACGTCTAAGAAGCACGTTGCGGCCCTCCCCAGCTTTCAAGGACTTCATCTACAGCAAACAGTAGTTTCTCGGATAGCTTCTTTGTTTTCCCCCGAATTACAGTACAGATGCATGTACGGCTGCCCACCCCCCACCTCCCTCCAGCTTTTTGTATCGCGTTTCAGCCGGGGCGGGGGGAACCCCACGAACAGGATTCTCCACGAGGAAGGAAACTCCTTTTTCACGGTGTAGGGACAAGGGAAGCCGGTGACATCACTCCGCGGCAGAGGCCCTGGCAACCCAGAGCCCCTTCAGAGGTGGCCCCTGCGAGCTCCTCGGCGTCCCCGATGGTCCGCCCGGCTCCGCTTTGGGTCCCTGGGGAGCGCCGCGCACAACAGGCGGCCGGCGGCAAACAAAGGGGCAGCGCCCGGGGGCTGCGGCGGAGCACCGGGACCGGATCGCGGCGCGGCCGGAGCGAAACGCCCCGGCGGCCGGAAGACGGGGCGGGGGGTGAGGGGTGGGGAGAGGGGAGGACCGGCTCAGCCCAGCTGAAAAGGAGGGCTCGCTCGCTTGTCGCCCCCTCACCCCTCGGGTGCTGCCCCGTAGGCGTCCCGCACCATGGCTCTGTCCTGGAGGAGCTGGCTGGCCAATGAGGGGAGCAAACATCTCTTTCTGGTAGGGGGCTGCCCCCGGGGTGTGTCCCCTCGCCGGGGCTGTGCCGTAGGGAAGTTTCGGGAGGTGGGTGCGGGGGTGCTGGTAGGCGGCCAGGGCCGGCCCAAGCGGCTGCCGGCTCGGCGGGGGCACCGGGGAGCCCCGGGGGTCGGGGAGGGTTGCAAACTGGCCCCAGGCCCACTGCAGGATGTCCCAGCCGTGCTCGGCGGGACTCGGGGGCTGGCCGCCGTCGGGGGCGGTTGGCTGGGATGCGCTGCGGGCCGTGTGCGGCTGGCAGAGCGACACGCGTGTGCCCTGGCCCGAGGACAAGGCAGCAGTCCCCTCTCCCGATGGAACTCGGCGCACGTTGTACTTGGGTTTGCTCTTTGTTAGATCCTCTTTGGGAGAGTTTTCGGGAGAAGACGCGTCTGCTTGGAGGTTAAGTTCTTCCTGCCTTTGTCTCTTTGTTGCCAGTTTTTATTCTTTGAGTCTTTAACTGCAATTTGGAGCAGCGTTCTGTATGTGGAGGGCTTTTCCAGCTCTCCGTAGTCTTAAGTCACAAAGGTAAAGTTTTATGAAGTTCAATGAAAGTGAAAATTCTCTCATAGGGACTATTATTTATTTATTTTAAAAGTATATACTTTATGCTGAATGCTTAATATTTGTTTTCCCAATCCATTTACATATGCTCACGAAACTACGGGCAGATCAGTTCATGAATGAAATAAACACGGGAAAGTTCACACACGTAACTTTCACTTACAATCTCTTGTTTCTGTTTCATTTTAGTTTTCCTGGCTCTCCCTCAATGTATGGCTCTTCTGGAAAACCTTCCTGCTCTATTACCAAGGGCGGCAGTATTATTATTTGCATCAGATGTTAGGGGTGAGTGACCCGGACATTACTTTTGCCCTGGAATTCGGGATGCTGGGAGATGGGAAAGGGGCAGAATGCATTTGCTAATCGGGGATGACACAAACTGCCTGTTAACTCTGCAAAGTGGGGAAAGATTAAGTAGGGAATTACTGGGATACTGCTGGCAGTTGTTTAGGAGTATAAGGTGAACAGTGTTGAGAAGAAAAAGAGTCAGTCAAGTGTGGAACAGCTATCCTTCCCCTTCCTCTCCTTCCTCCCAGTGTTCCCAGCTGCAGACAGGCACACAGGAACACAAACACGCTCAACAGATGACTGGAGCTGAGCTTTTTGTCATCAAAATGTTAGCTAAGCTTATGGGCTCGTGCTGGCAAATTCCTCCTAATCCACTCGTTGAGATATGTATTTACTGAAGGAATTCCTCTGATAAGTCTGATTTCTTTTTGGTCTCTGTCATCCCCTTAGGTATTCCATTTTGTGCAAGTCATTGCAATTTATGTCTTTTTGGGCTTGTGTTCTAATAAGAAATCCTTAGAATCTGAATAGTTTAATGAAGATCTGACTGTTCTGATTTAACGAGGGCCACATCCATCACCACCAGAAGAACCCAAAAAGATAAGTTTGAGGAAGTGAGATACTGCTCCATCTTGTCAGGCTATCCAGAGCTAAACAGCATTAGAGTTGTTTGAAATTGCTTGTATTCAAAGGGATGGATTAAGGTTTAACAGCTTTCTGGAAGATGTTCTAGGGCTGCTCATAACTTGAGGAAAATGTGGATGACGAACATGATGCCTTGTTACACTCTCACACTCAGGATTTATTTCAATGGGAAATGGACATGGGGTTGAAGTGCAGGTGATGCACATCCTACCCTGCTATTATGACTGACTCAGATGTGTTCAAGAAATGAATCTTAGCAAAGGTAACACAAAAAGATGGGAATGAAAATAAAGTAAATCCTTCATGATGGCGACTGTCCTGATAGGAAAAGCATGAGAATGTGTTTCATTTTACCACTGTCTCAAAGGGCTTTGCAGCCTAGGGCATCCATCTGAAAACTCTGGTTGTTCCTGGTAGAGCAAGTGGGTTGTTTATAAAACAAGTGTTCTCGGGCCAGCATGTTGGGCCAGATTGTCAGCTGGTGTCAATCAGGAAAGTTCCTCTCAGTTCCAAAGTCTTATCCTGGACCAGCTCATTGTCTGGTCTTCTTTTGGTTTCCTTGTATTTCCAAATGAAAAATACATGCAAAGCAATTACAAAGCATGGTCAGAACCTGTGAGATGATTCAAGCAACAGATTCCTTGTCTTGGTCAGGAGAGGAGGACCAAGGAGCCATTCATTCAAGTTTGTCTAACTGTGTCTGTAACAGTGGGGGGAAAAAGTGCCCAAGGAGTTTACAGACTGTCTAAAATGAGGAGGAAATTGAAGAACTAAGTCTAAAAGATACTTTTGTTCCAAGTTCTGAAGCTAATTCAGAGTTTCTAAAAGAAATAAAGTCAGTAAAACACTGTCACAATTCATTCACTTTTTACACTTTGCCTAAATATCATCTTTAGACCCCAAAGTTAGCCTCTTCCCTTCTCTTCAATGTTTTTAGCATATGCATAGGACGCATACAGATGACTGTGGTAAGGTTGGGAAAACTAGGCTCAATTTTAGCCTGTTCAGGAAAGAGAGTAAGCATAACTTTCCATGGGGAATTTTTCTTCTCTCTCCCTGGGCCCACAGGTATATACCAGACTCCTCTCTGTTCCCCAGGTGGATGCATGGCTTGCAGTGCCTCTGTGTGCCATTTCTGGATGTTTGAAAATGTTGAGATTTAGATGAAAATTCTCCATTTATAAATCAAGAGTCCATTTTTCATTTATTTTTTTTCTTGGTCTTAACAGAATGAACTTTTTTACAGGTGCTCATATGCAAATGTATTCCTTTTTCCATCCAGTTAATAAAAAATGGCAAAAAGCAATGGTGTCTTATGAATAAAACCTTCCTTCCTCCTGTGTTCCTGTGAGGTCTACTAAGGATTTTTTTTTCCTCTCTCTTTGTATTCTACACTAGTCTAAAATCTCCTTAAGAATTTCTGCACTTGCAGCCCTGAAAGATTTGCCACAGGTAATTTCATTGTTTACCAAGTAAAAGGATGGAGAACAAGAGGAGTTGCTGCAGGAAATCAGATTGTGATAGGAAATAAGATTTTTGGACTGTCCTGACTCTGTTCAACTCTGCCATGTTTTCATGTAATGTCTTTTTTTTTCCCCTGATGTGAAGAAGGAGAAAGAATGAAGTTAGTCTTTTATTCAGTGGTCGGTGAAAGGGTTCACTTTCCTTCAGCCTTACACAGAAGAAGGTTGCTCAGTTTGACTGTTTTCTGATTGCATCCTCTGTGACCTTCACTAGATAGAATAGAATAAAATAGAATAGACCAGGTTGGAAAAGACCTTCAAGATCGAGTCTAACCTATCACCCAACACCATCTAATCAACTAAACCATGGCACCAAGTGCCTCATCCAGGCTCTTCTTAAACACCTCCAGTGATGGTGACTCCACCACCTCCCTGGGCAGCACATTCCAATGGCCAATGTCTCTTTCTGGGAAGAATTTCTTCCTAACATCCAGCCTAAACCTCCCCTGGTGCAGCTTGAGACTGTGTCCTCTTGTTCTGGTGCTGGGTGCCTGGGAGAAGAGACCAACCCCCCCCTCCTTTCAGGTAGTTGTAGAGAGCAAGAAGGTCTCCCCTGAACCTCCTATGCAGGCTAAGCAACCCCAGCTGCCTCAGCCTCTCCTCACAGGGCTGTGCTCCAAACTCCTCCCCAGCTTTATTGCCCTTCTCTGGACACATTCCATCAACTCAGCATGTTTCCTAAGCTGAGGGGCCCAGAACTGGACACAGGACTCAAGGTGCTTAGCATAGGATTTTAAAATTATGTAGGGACCTAACTCCCTCCCAGTCTTTCAGTGATCATCTTTCTGATCCTTTATTCTATACCTGTAAAAAGACACTAAAGGTATGGTGGTCTCCTGGAAGTGCAAAGAGAATAAATAAGTCAAAGGCAGTGCTGTGCAACAAGGAGGTTCATCAGCCTATTCTGCACTATAAAATTTAGTGAGTAGATTTATGTTGTTACAGATGTCACTGCTTTGTTCACTTTGAGTCCTCTTGATGAGACCATGAGCTCCATCCCTGGAGGTTGTAAAAAATAATTGGGCGAAGCTCTGAGCAAACTTAGAGTTTGCTGTTGAATTTGCTTAGAGCAGGAGGTTTGGATGGAGACACCCTGACATCCATGATTATACAATTCTTGAGGTGTAAGTTCAAGCAGAACCTAGCAGATATAAAACCTTTGTTGCCTTGAACCATGCCCTTGTGTGCACAATTGATTGTAACACTGCAGATCATAGACTTACTGCTTGAATGCCTTTGTTGTGGCTGGTTCAGGAGTATGATTCAGATAAGGAATAACTGCATTAAATAAAACAAACATTTAATAATAACAACATTTTATACATTTATGAACTACATACTGATAAGAAATAATTACATTTAATAAACAATAGAAACATTTAATAAATGGTACCTTGCATCCTCACATTGAATAGAATAGAATTAACCAGGTTGGAAAAGACCTTTGAGATCATCGAGTCCAACCCATCACCCAACACCATCTGATCAGCTAAACCATGGCACCCAGTGCCTCACCCAGTCTCTTCCTAAACGCCTCCAGTGATGATGAATCCACCACCTCCCTGGGCAGCACATTCCAATGGCCCATCGCTCTTTCACTCTTGCTTAGAGAAGCCTGGGAAACACCTAGCAGACATGGATTTCTTATAAAGGAATGTGGCAAAGGAGAAAGGAATATTCTTTATCTTCATGATAGATATTGCAAGATGTAGTAGGCATGGATTACAGAAAGGCAGATTCATAAATTGCTTGCTGTGACTCCAAGATCTTCATTATTGAGGTTTTTCTGTCTGCTCAGTTAGAGACATGTGTAAATGATTAATTTCCTTGCAGACTTCAAGATTTCTGCCTTAACACTGAGGGTGTTAGTTCACCAGACTCTATCTTGATAGTTCCCTTGAATGTGCATCTTCAGCTTTCATCTTGAACATTGCTTTGCCTCATTTTAGACTATTTTCTATTTTGAGACAGCCCACACACCATCATTGCTGAGATTATTCTCAGTTATAAGCCACTGAAGAACTTGAGGTTTGCACCATGTAACTCAAATGGCAATAATCCTGTGAAGCTCATCTATATTACTTTTACAGGAGAACTTCCACCTTTGCAGATGCATAAGTTGTGAAACTGTCAGTAGGGGAGTTTCAGTTTGTGGAAGTGCATCTCAAAGGACTAGCTGAGATTTTTACTGCTGTATCCTGTTGACTTGTGTTAGAGACAGCTGTATTGTCATCATAGCTCCTTGTTCTGAGATGAGCATGGCATAGTAGTCTGTGTAGAACAGACTTGAAGCATGGCCAATATGTAATGATTATTTGTTATATTATGTGTTAGTGCAGGGGTTCCATGGTAGTTAACAATGGCAGCTCTTAAAATAAACCCAGCTGATTACTCTCCAGAAGGCTGATTTTACAGATCCTATTGACTACTGTGTTCTTATGGGGCGAAATAATACAATATAAAGGAACTCTTCAGGTGCAGATGTTGCATTGTTTCTATGTGACTGTGACTCAGGTCTTTCATCTCTGTCCGTGAGTTGCATTGTGTTGTGAATCTCTTCAGGGAACTTGTGTACTTTTAATCCCTTGACTCATGACAGAGTTTGTGGAGTTCAGACCATGCTGCATCTTGCAGGATACAGAATAAAGCAGGTTGGAAAAGACCTTTGAGATCACTGAGTCCAACCTATCACCCAGCACTATTTAATCAACTAAACCATGGCACTGAGTGCCTCACCCCGTCTACTCTTAAACACTTCCAGGGATGGTGACTCCACCACCTCCCTGGGCAGCACATTCCAATGGCCAATCTCTCTTTCTGGGAAGAATTTCTTCAACCATTCAATCTCTTGTTGCTAATTAATATATTAAGATCTGTCAGGCTTTGTGATTTTGCTAGAGAAGGATGGTCTGGATGACTCATACCTTGAAGATAACTTGAGATCCCTTCCACTCTCTGCATTTATCATTCTTTCTGGCACAAAAAGAAACTCAGCAACCCCGACAAAAGTAGTTTTTAATAGAGTATTTCCTGAGGTCAGAATTTGAGCAGATTAAATTAACTGATAAATAGATTAACAAAGATGAACATTTGGTCAGAAATCTTGTAAGTAGATGCACTTTCTTTGAAAAGCATTAGAGAAGCTGGAAGTTAATACTGAACTCCAGATTAAGGTAGTTGCTTTGTTTGGACTGAATAACTGATTTAAGCAGAAGGAGGAGTACATCTAACACAAAGGGACTACATATTAAATACAAACATGACCTAAATATGTGGTCAGAAAAAGAAGGAAAGCCTTCAAGGAATGCTGTTTGGTGAGTTACATGTGAATGGTGAGAATATTGATTACCAGTAGAACAGATAAGAGACCCCATACCTCATGAAAGATACAAATGGGAAGAAATTAGGAAGAAATTCTTCCCAGAAAGAGAGATTGGCCTTTGGGATGTGCTGCCCAGGGAGGTGGTGGAGTCACCTTCGCTGGAAGTGTTTAAAAAGAGACTGGATGAAGTACTTGGTGCCATGGTTTAGTTGATTAGATGGTGTTGGGTGATAGGTTGGTCTTGATGATCTCAACGGTCTTTTCCAACTTGGTCCATTCCATTCCATTCCATTCCATTCCAAATATTGTTGCCATTGTCCATGCTTGATGTTTCTGCCTGTTTATAATATCATATCCAACTTCTGATTTCATCTATGCAAGCAGAAGACTGAAGCTGAGTTAGCGTAGAGAATTGGTCTGCCGTTAAATTCTTTGAGCAGGGCATTGCTAGGCTTTGTTATGTTGAGGTTTATTTTAATGCTTAATATACTTTTTACATGTGGTTCAAAAACATTACACCACTTACTCTTAAAATAGTTTTTAAAGAGTTGTTGTACATGCAGTTAGGATTTACAGAGTCCTGACTTGAAACCTTCCATGATCAGGAACAAAATGAAGTCAAACTTTTGTAGGTGTTTTCACACGTCTTGGTATTTTTCTGCTACCCTTGCATTTTCCTTCCATTAGAATAGAATAGAATAGAATAGAATAGAATAGAATAGAATAGAATAGAATAGAATAGAATAGGACCAGGTTGGAAGAGACCTTCGAGATCATCGTGCCCCACCCATCATCCACCACCATCTAATCAACTAAACCATGGTACCAAGCGCCCCATCAAGTCTCCTCCTAAACCCCTCCAGTGATGGTGTTTTCAGCTTTCAGCTGCTACAGGTTGCCTGGTTTGTTGTGTTTTATTTTTCCTTCTAGATCTCCAGTCAGATTTGGCAGGCCTAGGGGGAGTAATTACCTTGTGTACAGTTCAGATCTGTCCTTCACCTTAGATTGTCTGTGCTCTGTAACTCAAAACAAGGAGTACTTCATAAAGAAAAGCAAGTCAGGGCAAAAGGAGGCACACTGTGTAGTACACTTTGTTTCATCTACAAATATAGACTTTTGTAGCTGCTCCAGTACTGATGTGGGGGGATGGTCTGTGACCTGTGTCTATGGAGTAGCATGGGTTTAGGAGTCTTCCCACAACCTTTCAGGTTGCCCTGAGTGTTCATCTCTGTATTTTTATATGTAATTGACCAGAAAGAGAGATTTGCCATTGGAATGTGCTGCCCAGGGAGGTGGTGGAGTCACCATCATTGGAAGTGTTTAAAAAGAGACTGGATGAGGCACTTAGTGCCATGGTTTAGTTGATTAGATGGCGCTGGGTGATAGGTTGGACTCAATGATCTCGAAGGTCTTTACCAACCTGGTTAATTCTGTATTCTGTATAGCTTTGGGGGATTCTGTAGTACAGAGTAGGTTACCTTAGCCCTCAACCTAATATTGAAATCATTTGCCTAACTCCAGTGAAGCTCATTTCCCCTACTATGCTGGCAGCAACACACAGAACATCCAATGAGAACTGATTCTTTAATTCTGTGTCCTACTTGGCACATGTTATGAGTGCAGCCAAGAATCCATCCTGTTTTCTATGGATCTGTTCATCAGGGATAGCTGGAGAGCTTATATTCTCATTATATCTCTAGGGCCCTTTTCTGCTTCTTTGGAGAAGGAAAATACAGTGATTGCTTTATACTTGTCTGGAGAAAAAAAAATCTAGCCTGATTTTTAGGATTTGACTTTGTAGTGAGTCCAGTTGCCTACTATCCCTTACACAGACTTCCTCTATGAATTTGATTAATCCTCTCCATGAAATGGGATAACAGCATGTGTGGTGCTGTGTAGGCAGACTGCAGAAGGGGGTTGTCAAATGGTTGGATTTGATGTCAGCGAAGTGGGATGAAATACAGAGTCCAGCAGAGACTTTGCAGTTGGGTTTTTTTCCTCCCTTTTTAATCTTACAGAAATTTTCCATGCTACTAACTTAAAATAACACTTCCCCCCCACCCTGCTTAGAACAGTGATAATCAATAAACTCAGGAAGAAGAGAGGATTATACTCCTCTCATTTCTTATGTACTTAATAAGGTTTTATATTCCTTCTCGAGCCAGTCAGTTGCCTTGGAGCAAAAATCATCTCTTATTCTACTATTGTTTAAAAAGGCAGCAATGCAGTGTGTCAGTTTGTTACTATGCCACCCAGGCAATGCAAAGGAAGTCAATAAAGAGATGACTTGGAAACAGTTTGGAAAGAATTAGCTATTTTTAGCCTTTGGATATATGTTAAGAGCAAACAGTGCTCTGTTATTCTGGGTCTTTCATGATTTGTGATTCTAAGTATTGCTCAGTGTGTTACTTTACCATTGTTTTCAAATTGGTCCTGGGGTTTGTGGTGGGTTGAAGTTTCCCCCCAACATTAACTTCGCCAGACCAGCTCAGTTAGAAGCAAATGGAAGCTGTATTTACAAGCAGAATCCACACTCTGCAATGGACTGCAATGAATGTGTACAAAATATACAGGAGTTACAATATGATACAGATACTTACAATTAGCAAACAACACGAAAACTGCCCTGGCCAACACACCAGGGAAGCTGTTCCACTGTCCAACCCACCCCCTGTCCCAAGGGAAAGAGGAGCAGGGAGAGAAGCAGTGGGTTAGACTTAGCCAAAGCCAGCTGATAAGCAGGTTCTCTCTGCCGAGCAAACCAAAGCAGCCAGAGATCAGAAGAGAAGAGAAAAGGGAAGAATTGTTATGGCACAGCTCCTCTGATTCCAGATACTTACCCAATGAATTTATTTAGAACAATCTTTTGTTTTCCTTTTCACACCCAGTAGTGATTGATTTATGTTTTTCTACTTTTCTGCTCGAAATCTGTAACTGAATTTTAAAGGCACAGCCTAAACCCACCACACTAACACACCCTTGTGATTTTCCATTTAGCAAACCAGCAAATATCTATTCACAACGCAGTCACCATGGAAGAATGCTCTCGTATTAATTCTAACTCAATGGTATCACCATCTGTGTAAAGGAGGGGGGAAGAAGTGGGAAAAGAGAGCAGCAAACTAGAATAGAATAGAATAGAATAGAATAGAATAGAATAGAATGGAATGGAATGGAATGGAATGGAATGGAATGGAATGGAATGGAATGGAATGGAAAAGAATGGAAAAGAATAGAATAGAATTAACCAGGTTGGAAAAGACCTTTGAGGTCATTGAGTCCAACCCAACACCATCTAATCAACTAAACCATGGCACCAAGTGCCTCATCCAGTCTCAAAACACTTCCAGTGATGGTGACTCCACCACCTCCCTGGGCAGCACATCCCAATGGCCAATCTCTCTTTCTGGCAAGAATTTCTTCCTAACATCCAGCCTAAACCTCCCCTGGCACAGCTTGAGACTATGTCCTCTTGTTCTGGTGCTGGTTGCCTGGGAGAATAGACCAACCCCCACCTGGCTACAACCTCCCTTCAGGTAGTTGTAGAGAGCAAGAAGGTCTCCCCTGAGCCTCCTCTTTTCCAGGCTAAGCAACCCCAGCTCCCTCAGCCTCTCCTCATAGGGCTTGTGCTTGAGACCTCTCCCCAGCCTCGTTGCCCTTCTCTGGACATGATGTGTCATAGGACATCCAATAGAAATTGCAAGTGTTGAATTGCTTTATTTATTCATTGTATTGTACCATTTTTTTCCAGATTTTGAGTGTTACTCAAGAACTGCAAAAAGGAATCAATTTACTCCTGGCTTTTGCATAACGTTAGGCCTACATAATTCTTGGTTGTTTTCAAATCGTGCCCATTTATTCACTGAAATCCTGTAGCACATCAGCAAGCACTCATAAAAATGCTTCTGTGTGTCTAATGACCATGTTATTGAAGTTATTGCTTTTATGAGGTGTATAAGCTCATTTTTAGCTTCCCTTTAGAGGAATAATAATTACTAAAAACAGTGACAGTCACCTTGTGCCTGCAAATGGCACATTATAAAGACATGTTACTTGCCATTAAGTCAAATAATTTCAAGAGCATTGCCATTTTGTCTGGTAGTCCAAAAAATATTGACAATGTTCTGAAGTCTCTTTAAGCTACTGTGGGCAATTATGGAGAAATATTTATTGTGGTTGCCCACTTTTTATTTTACTATACTTTGAAATGTAAAGTGACATCAGCAGTCAGGAATTCAGTGAGGTGGTGGAGTCACCATCATTGGAGGTGTTTAGGAAGAGACTGGATGGGGTGCTTGGTGCCATGGTTTAGTTGATTAGATGGTGTTGGGTGATAGGTTGGACTCTATGATCTTGAAGGTCTTTTCCAACCTGGTTAATTCCTATTCCTATTCCTATTCCTATTCCTATTCCTATTCCTATTCCTATTCCTATTCCTATTCCTATTCCTATTCCTATTCCTATTCCTATTCTATCCTATTCTATTCTATTCTATTCTATTCTATTGTCTCAGCTCAGTTGCTAAAGCTGTGGCCATTGTAGCTGGTGGTCAATTGTAGTCATTGCATGGGCTCTGACCCAGAAAGGAGAGTCCAGAGGGGTCAGGATAGATGTTTAAAATCAGAAGAACATGACTTGTGGTGGGAATGTAAAAAGAATGGTCTCACGTTGTGCATGTGAACAGAGTGTGAAGTAACAGATGAAATAGAAGCAGGGGAGCCTGAGGAGGTGGTGGAGTCACCATCACTGGAAATGCTTAAGAAGAGACTGGATGAGGCACTTAGTGCCATGGTTTAGGTGATCAGATGGTGCTGGGTGATAGGTTGGACTTGATGATTTCAAAGGTATTTTCCAACCTGGTTAATTTCTATTCTATTCTATTCTATTCTATTCTATTCTATTCTATTCTACTTCCATGGACAACTGTTAAGAGAAGGTACCCTTACTACTGCTTTGTTCTATGGAATCTTGTAAATGGCCCTGCCACTCAGGTCTAGATAAATAATGTAAAGTAGCCAGAAGAAAAATGGGGTTTCAGAGGAGACCTAGATGCTTCAGTACACAGTCTCAAGCTGCGCCAGGGGAAGTTTAGGCTCACGGTGAGGAAAAAGTTCTTCACAGAGAGAGTTGTTAGCCTTTGGAATGTGCTGCCCAGGGAGGTAGTGGAGTCACCATCCCTGGAGGTGTTCAAGAGGGGATTGGATGTGGCACTTGGTGCCATGGTTTACTAGTCATGAGGTCTTGGATGACAGGTTGGACTTGATGATCTTTGAGCTCTCTTCCAACCTTACTGATTCTATGATTAAGCATCTCTACGTTCTGTTTGCCTACTGCTTTGGTGCCCAGATGTACTGCGGAGAAGTTCAGGTACATGGCTGTTATTTTACTGTGAGAGCAGGCAATTTTGATCTTTCATTTTGAAGAAGTAATAAATCTTGTAATTTTTACTAGACTGGTGCCATGGTTTAGTTGATCAGATGCTGTTGGGTGATAGGTTGGACTCGATGATCTCAAAGGTCTTTTCCAACCTGCTTCATTCTATTCTATTCTGTTTTGTACCTGCTCAAATCATTTGCATGCCTCTGCAGTGTTTGAGTTATCTTATAATATTATAATAGCTTTTCATTAATTTCTTCAGCAGTTGAAAAACTTGGGGTTGAGAGGAACATTGTGAGGAATATCATTCCAGAAATCTGTTGACAGTCTAAAAGCATCTTTTATATAACCTAGCAAAATGGTAATTCAACCTTATAACTAGGAGAACAAGGACATTTTGCAGCGTTTTAAAAACCCTGACTGAATGGGAGAACATAATAAGATTAAAAAATACAGGGTTATGACATTAACGTGTGCTTTGCTCATCTACTTGACAAGTGTTTTTGTTCTAATTATGTAAGTTCCAAATATACCAGTGAAAGCATTAGTGAAATTAGATTTCATTATAGTTCCCAGCTGCTGAGTAGTTAAAAGGAAGAAAACCTGCTTTCTTTAGGTCCAAATACGGTGCTGCACAGTGTGAATGGAGCAGGAGTCCTGGGAGAGCTCCCTAACAGCCCCTGAGACAATGTTATCATTTCACTTTAATTGAATCAATATTTTAAAGGGCTTTTTTCTCCTGGATTGTTTACCAGAAAAATCATTACACTTTACTTAAATGGCTGTCTAGTGTCTTCATAGTATTTAACCCTTTTTCTTATTCAATTATGCCTGTTGAAGCTTCCAGGTAATTTTTTGCTGGACACTTACTGTTGTCTCAGATATGTTTTGTTCCATGTGGCTTTGAGCACTGGTGAGGGTATTGGTCCTTCCAGTATGAAGTTGTCATTGGCTGACATTATTGCTGACAAATTTATCTTTGAATAACTTTTTGATGCAAAGGTGAGAGCTAAACCCTCTGAGAGGTTTTCCCCTCTGTGTAGAAGGGTTTTATCCAGAACATGTGAAATACATCATGCTTGGTGCTTGGTTGCATGGTTTAGTTGATTAGGTGGTGTTGGATGATGGGTTGGATGCAATGATCTTGAAGGTCTCTTCCAACTTGGTTTATTCCTATTCTATTCTATTCTATTCTATTCTATTCTATTCTATTCTATTCTATTCTATTCTATTCTATTCTATTCTATTCTATTCTATTCTATTCTATTTGATTCCATTCCGTTCCGTTCCGTTCCGTTCCATTCCATTCCATTCCATTCCATTCCATTCCATTCCATTCCATTCCATTCCGTTCTAAACTCCACTATTCTGAATGGGAACTGCTTGGTTTTGCAGCAGAGAAACCAAAGATTGGCCATTGGAATGTGCTGCCCAGGGAGGTGGTGGAGTCACCATCACTGGAGGTGTTTAGGAAGAGCCTGGATGAGGCACTTGGTGCCATGGTTTAGTTGATTAGATGGTGCTGGGTGATAGGTTGGACTCGATGATCTCCAAGGTCTTTTCCAGCCTGGTTAATTCTGTATTCTAGAGAAAAGGGAGGTTGAATACTGACACCTGAACCATTAGAGAGAGGGTCTTTTCTCCTTGTAACTCTTGCTATGTTTGTTCAGCTAGGATTGTGTATTAGCAGAGCTTCAGCATCTGTCCTCAATCTCAACTGCTGCCTGGTCCTTCTGCCGATGTGCCGTGTTCTCTTGGCCTTCCTGCGAGGATCTCAGAAGGTAAGTACTGTCCTCAGGAAGCAGCAGCTGAGAAAGTGGTCCTGGTATCTGTGCAGTCTAAAAACAATAGGAAAAAACCCTGTTGCATCCCTGTTTATTATACAGTACATGCCTGCATGGTGCATGTATCAGGCACTCAGCCACTGGATTCGTGGCTCCTTTGAAGCCAGTGCATTAGCTGAGGGTCTCTGGTTTGATTGGACCTGTTGTAAGGAAGCTTTCTTCAGTGCATTTTTGAAGGCTACAGAGTTGCTGTGAAACTGTAGCCAGACAGTCTCCTCCAGGTTTCCCAACTCTAATATGAAAGACATCTCTCTTCTCTGTACTGCTTCCTGGAAGGTTTTCTCTGCATGACCAGAAGTGTCGTACTGCAGATGACAGAGCTTTGAATAAAAATACCCAAACTGATGTATTTGCTGTCATGGGAGGAAAAATAGTTCTGGCAAAGTTAGGAGAGTTTGTTTTCTGTACCAGCATTCAGTAAGTGATGGTTTAGCTTTCTTGTGATTTGCCAGTGGCTTTTACAGAACTATAAATAATACTATTGAGGAACATCTGTGGGTTTTAGATGTTTGAAAATTGAGCCTGTGAGTTCTGTTCATCGTGTGACAGTACCTATCAGATTTGATGCCTGTGGTGGGTTGAAGTTTCCCCCCTCCCAGCATTAACTTTGCCAGACCAGCTCAGTTAGAAGCAAATGGAGCTGTATTTACAAGCAAAATCTGCACTCTACAATGGAATGCAATAAATATGTACAAAATATCCAGGAGTTACAATATTTACAGATATTTACAGTTAATAAGCAGCACAAGGAGCCCCCTGGCTAAGGACCAGGGGAAGCTACTAGCTTCTCCCTCCCTACCCCCTTTGCACCCCTGCACAAAAGGGACAACAGAAAGGAGCAGAGAAGTAAGACTTAGCCAAGGCCAGCCAAAAGCAGGTTATCTCTCCTGAGCAAAGTAAAACCAGCCAGAGATCAGAAGAGAAGAGAAAAGGGAATAATTGTTATGGTACAGCTCCTCTTATTCTAGACATTTACCCAATGAATTTGCTTAGAACAATCTTTTGATTTCCTTTTCACTCCCAGTAGTGATTGATTTATATTTTTCTACTTTTCTGCTTGAAATCTGTAACTGAACTTTAAAGGCACAGCCTGAAACCACCACCACAATGCCTATGGATCCATGTACGTGTACAAGGATACCTTTCCCACCAGTCCTTCTCACTACAGATTCAGTGATGCCTACAATGATTAGTGCCAGAATTCCTTAATTGTAAGGCCAGAAAGGACATTGCTTTATTTGCTCTTGACATCTTGTGTAACAGACCCAACTGTAATTTCTTGATTAAGACCTCAAAATGGATTCCTTGACACAGCCCTGTGGTTTTTTAATTTAGGTGCTGTGTTTGCAAGGGTGTCAAATCTAGTGAAAGCTGAAGCTGCTATTAGATCACCTCAGTTGCTGTCAGTGCTTTTTTTTTTTCCCTTTGCTTTGAATTAGGGGAGAAATTGCTTAAATTCTTCTCTTGTTAGGTTGCCAGCAAGAAAACCAGAAGGCTGCTAGATAAAAGTAAAACTTTCCACGTGACGTGCGGTGTCACAATCTGCATCTTCTCAGGTAAGAGATTGCTGAGCTGAGCTGAGCAGCAGCTTGTGTGGGAAACAGCACTCAGGCTGTGCTCTGTGGTTTTTCTTGTACAGTACATTTGGGGGTAGTCTTGCTCTGTACTTCCCTGCCTGAAATTGTGAATGCTTGCTTGGAGGTATGCGGGTTTGGGTTTATTTTTCTTGTATACAGTAGGATAGGATAGGATAGGATAGGGTAGGGTAGGATAGGATAGGGTAGGGTAGGGTAGGATAGGATAGGGTAGGATAGGATAGGATAGGATAGGATAGGATAGGATAGGATAGGATAGGATAGGATAGGACAGGGTAGGGTAGGGTAGGATAGGATAGGGTAGGGTAGGATAGGGTAGGATAGGGTAGGATAGGATAGGATAGGATAGGATAGGATAGGATAGGATAGGATAGAAATGAATAGAACAGAAGAGAAATGAATACAAATGAATAGAATAGAGGAGAATAGAAATGAATAGAATAGAGTAGAGTAGAATAGAATAGAATAGAATAGAATAGAATAAAGCAGGTAGGAAAAGACCTTCTTGGGCTTACATTCTAATGCCAAGCTTTAAATTCCTTAAAACTCCAGTTTCTAAAAGGACAGGTATATGAGACCAGGTCAAAATCTGTGACCCTCCACTTTGCCTAAGGAATCTGAGTGAAGCAGCAGGGTGCTGCAGGCTTAACTGCAGAAGACAAAGCAGTACAGAGAAACACCCAGTACTGTGAAGAAGGGATACTCTTTGAGTGTTACCTCCCAGATGAAGCATTGTAATACATGAATGATTGCTGTGATGCTAAAAAGAATGAATCTTAAAATACATAGCAGCTTGCTGTCATTAATATCCACAGCTTGATTTGTTTTAGAAAAGGAATTCTTAGAGCCTGATGCAGGTGATAGCTTGGCATCTGGGTAGCCACTTTGCTTCAGGGGAACATCTACCTCTTGTTTATCGATCTCAGCTATTCTGTTTTGTGTTTGCAGTCTTACATGTTGCTGCTCATCTGGTGAATGCTCTTAATTTCTCTGAGCACTACAATGAAGACTTTCAGGCACTAAATGCAGCGAATTACCGTGGTGAGGTGAGCCAGCTGTCCTTTCATATTCTACTTTCAAATAGATAGTTTAAATAGGTGCTTACTTTTATGCTGAATTCTGTTGTGTGATCTGTCATTTGCTCTGTACAGTGCTGCTGCTCTGTGCACTGAAAGCTCAGCATCATGTGCATTGCTGCGGATTTTACTGCTTTTCTCTGGACAAATCATGTAGCAAGCACTTTCTGTTTCAGCCAGCAGGACTCAGTGCCGTTGGATTATGAGGTGGAGAATGCTGTCATCCAGTCCTTTCACCTTGCACCTTGCTTTGCTTTTCCTCTGCTTCTCTGTGTTTATTAGGTGGGCCTGGCTGAGACAGTTCTGCTGCTGTTTGGGAAAACATGTTCTGCATTTGTGCTGTTTAGGCTGCAGTGCTCTGTGATGTACACTGGGCATTCGAGGACAGTGAGATTTGGGACTGGTTTTACCTTTTTAAACTGCAGTGCAAACTGGAGTATGTATCTGCTGAGTGGAGCTAGTTACCTGCATGATCTAGGCTGGATGCTGATTTCTGCTTAGGAAATACATGGTTTGCATGACTGCTCTGAATGTGGTGCACATCCCTAGTCCTACCTCCAGGTGCTTCTTATGCATTTGGCACTGCAGAGAGAGTTTCAGATTTTAGGAGTAAGACCAGAGGCCAGAACTCTTTCTTCTTTGGCTTGCAATGAGCTTCTACCTTGTTTATTTTCCTCCTCTTTACAAGTCTGTATTACTTTTCTATCAGCTTCATTAGGAAAGATTTAGAATGACCCTGTCCCAGCTGCATCCTTTCCTGGAAATGGAGTGCTTGATTCAGCCCAGGCTCATAAGGACCAACAACCAAGGTCTTCCATTCCCTGGGCGAATGATCTAATCACTGAGCTATTCTGTGGGAGACAGACATGCCAACACCAACTACTGTGCTGAGATTGGAGTGTCTGCATGTGTTAGGAGAGGTCTGATAGTCTTTCCCTCATCAGGAACATTAGCAGGAGCTTGCCCCAGGCAAAAACGTGGCAGAGTGTGCATGGCAGCCTCTGTACTGAGCAGCCTTAGAAGTTTTGTAGCAGAAAATTGGTAACAAGAGGTTTTTAGTAACCAGGATCAAACCCTCCAGGAGTTTAGGTACCCTGCTAGCTCTTGAACCTTTGTGCTTGAATTCCAGTTAAGCCTGTTTTTACATGGTGGTGGTGGAGGTCTGGATGTTGCTGTCATCTTCTGTACATGGGTACACACACCTTACACAGCCAAAGTCAGTGAGAGAGATGCTGCATTTTTCCTGACCAATATGAGGTTTGGTCAGCTCTCTTCACTGTGCTCTACTGCAACTTGCAGAAAAAATGTTTACTTTGCAATGAAAACAAAACCTCTTGAGGCACAGGACTCAGGGGGAGTGAGGCAGTTTCCTCTGAGCTTGACATACCTCCTCTTCCTTTCACATGTAGTCAAGGACACAGGAATCATAGAATCATAGATCAACAGGGTTGGAAAAGATCATCAAGTCCAACCTATCACCCAGCACCTCATGGCTAACTAAACCATGCCTTCAAGTGCCACATCCATGCCCCTCTTGAACACCTCCAGGGACGGGGACTCCACCACCTCCCTGGGCAGCACATTCCAATGGCCAATTACTCTTTCTGGGAAGAACTTTCTCCTCACCTCCAGCCTAAACTTCCCCTGGCACAGCTTGAGACTGTGTCCTCTTGTTCTGGTGCTGATTGCCTGGGAGAAGAGACCAACTCCCACCTGGCTACAGCCTCCCTTCAGGTAGTTATAGAGGGCAATAAGGACTCCCCTGAGCCTCCTCTTCTCCAGGCTAAGCAACCCCAGCTCCCTCAGCCTCTCCTCACAGGGCTGTGTTCCAGACCTCTCCCCAGCCTCGCAGCCCTTTTCTGGACACATTCAAGTGTCTCAATGTCCTTCTTAAATTGAGGAACATCTGTCTTTGTATTGCTAGCTCCTTTGTGTTCAGCCTTGCTTCACTAGGGTCCAGTGCAGATCTCCTGGGGATGTAACTGGCAGTAAAATGCTTGTCTTTCATTTAATCTCTCTCCTGCTCTCCTCTATCCTCCCAAAGCTATGAGGTAACTGATTTAACTTAAGCTTTCAAAAATCATTATCTGTAAAATTACCTAGATCTCAGTTTTTCATAGCAGGCCAGAATTGTCTTTGTATGGAGAATGCAAAGGCTAAATTAGGCTGAGTTTATGTTGAATTGCTGTCAATGTAAACAAAAGTTTAAACCAAATCCTAAATCCATTCCTGCATCTGGATTTAGAGATTGCTTATGTCTTCAACTGTATGACCTTTATGAGCTGTTTATCATTATTACATGGGATTGTTTAGCCTGGAGAAGAGGAGGCTCAGGGGAGACCTTCTTGCTCTCTGCAAGTACCTGAAGGGAGGTTGTAGCCAAGTGGGGGTTGGTCTCTTCTCCCAGGCAACCAGTACCAGAACAAGAGGACACAGTCTCAAGCTGTGCCGGGGGAGGTTTAGGCTGGAGGTGAGGAGAAAGTTCTTCCCAGAGAGAGTTGTCAGCCATTGGAATGTGCTGCCCAGGGAGGTGGTGGAGTCACCATCCCTGGAGGTGTTCAAGAGGGGATTGGACGTGGCACTTGGTGCCATGGTTTAGTAGTCATGAGTTGCTGGGTGGCAGGTTGCACTTGATGATCTTTGAGGTCTCTTCCAACCTTACTGATTCTATGACTCTATTCTATGTTTAGTCATATAGATATAAAATCACATACTGATTTTATTAATGGTTTCCCCTGTCTTGTTTTTTCAGGACCCAAGGAAACTGCTTTTTGCTACTGGTAAGTCTGTTGCAAAACTGTGTGAGAGTTTGCTGCTTCTCATCATCGCTCTCCAGACAAAACATTTTGATCCTGTGTTTGTATGCTCCATTTGTTGTATCTCAGTTAGGTTGAGATGTGTTATTTGTGTTAATATAACCTGGGTTTGCTTATCCAATAGTCAGGAGGGAGGAGTTACATAAGCCCTGAGGTAGGATGAGCAGCATCTTCAAAGCTGTTGTTGCACAGATGAGTCAGTGGAAAATAATCAGTTTCAAACAGAGATTCTGCATAATGCTAAACCCAAATCTCTAAATGATCCAAACTCTAGAAAAAGAAACAACAAAAAAGTGCTCTTACTGCTTCAGCTGCTTTGTTTAAGAGTTGGTTCCACTTCAGAGCCATCTAGGAATCAGGCTTCAGCACTCATGAAGAGTAAGTAAGGTCAGACATTTCTGGTGCAGGAATGTAGAAAGGAGCAGTGTTTGGGTGTGGAGGGATAGGCACAAGACTGAGCTGTAGTGCTTCACAAGCAGGTGAAGGTGCATTCTGATATCATCTTCCCTTGCCATTCTTAGATCAAATGCAGAAATCCCAACTTAGCAGCATTTAGGGCAGGGTCCAAAGGAAAGATTGCACTGGGTTGAAAGGGACCCTCAATGGTTATCTTGTCCAGCCCCCCACAGTGAGCAGAGACACCTCCAACTAGATCAGGCTGCCCAAGTCTGGTCTTGAGTATCTCCAGGGACACATCCCTGGGCAACCTGTTCCAGTATTTCACCACTCATTGTAAAGAGCTTCCTTATGTCTAACCCATATCTACCCTGCTTCAGTTAAAAAGCATTGCCCCTTGTCCCATTGATAGAAGCTCTTCTAAACAGTCCTTCCCCAGCCTTCTGTAGGTCCCCTTAAGATACTGAAATGTAGCTGTAATATCTCTGTGGAGCTTTCTCGTTCAGCCCCAATTCTTTCAGCTTGTCTTCATAGGAGAGGTGCTCAAGCCCTCTGATCATCTTCATGGTCCTCTTCTGGGCCCACTCCAGTAGGTCCATGTCCCTCTTGTGTTTGGTGTCCCATAGCTGGACACAGTAATCCAGGTGAGGCCTCATCAGAGCAGGATATCAGAATCCTCTGTCTGTGACCTGCTGGCCACCCTTCTTTTGATGCAGGCCAGGATGAGACTGGCCTTCCAGCTGAGCACACTGTTGTGAAAAGCAGGGATTCTAAGTCACCTTCAATTTATAATTACTCAGATCACTCCCTAGGCTAACAAATGGTAATTAGCATTTATGTTTTGTGCTGTGGAAGTGCCAGGGTAGGGACCAGGATTTTGCTGTACCAGGAGCCGTGCAATTAAAGCCCAAAAAATGCTCTCTTCCCAGCAGTTCAGAACTAGATTTACTGGCACATTTTTATTCATGTTTTTAACACAGTGGAGAGAAGGAATAAGGAACAGGGAGGATTTATAGTCAAAGAATCACAGAATCAATAAGGCTGGAAAAGACCTCAGAGATCATCAAGTCCAACCTGTCACCCAACATAGAGTCATAGAATCAATAAGGTTGGAAGAGACCTCAGAGATCATTGAGTCCAACCTATCACCCAACACCATCTAATCAACTAAACCATGGCACCAAGTGCCTCATCCAGGCTCTTCTTAAACACCTCCAGTGATGGTGACTCCACCACCTCCCTGGGCAGCACATCCCAATGGCCAATTCCTCTTTCTGGGAAGAACTTTCTCCTCACCTCCAGCCTAAACTTCCCCTGGCACAGCTTGAGACTGTGTCCTCTTGTTCTGTTGCTGGCTGCCTGAAAGAAGAGACCAACCCCTGCCTGGCTGCAACCTTCTTTCAGATCAGTCAGGAAAGAACCTTCTTGTGTGAGGCTAGCTGTGGGAGGAAGAAGCATTCAACATTATAGTTGTGGAGGAAGAGAGAGAGAAGGACAGGGAGAAGCAGAAATACTGAAAATGCACTGATTAATTGGGGCAAGGTTGTGAGTTTTGCAGTTTGATCAGGAGGAGAACTGAAGAATTGGATTTAAAGGTGACCTGTGGCTTGAGAGATAGGGTAAGAAGCTGGACCAAGTGCGGTGCTGCAATTAGATTGGAAGTATTTGTGTCAGAGGAGAGATTGATTGCACTCTACATAGCAAGAGAGATTAAGAAAGAAAAATAGAGAAGGAGGCAAGGGAAAGAATGCACACTTTTTATTGCAACTGTTTTAAATTGCAACCCAAGGGACAAAATTTTCATATGCAGTCCATGACAAAGCTCTCATTGATGGTAGGACAAGGATTTGTTCCTGCAGGAGTGATTTGGGATGTATCAGATTTTTAGCACTGAACTTTTCAACCAAGTGGATATTGAGATGCTTATAAAAAGATTTGAAATTCTCTTTGTTGCTGAAGAGTTTAAAATCACAATCAGTTGTTAAAGAAAAACCCCAAACCTATTTTTTATCAATAGGACATGTTGCTGTAAACAATCCCAGACCATTAGAATAGAATAGAATAGAATTAACCAGGTTGGAAAAGACTTTTGAGGTCATCAAGTCCAACCTATCACCCAACACCATCTAATCAACTAAACCATGGCACCAAGTGCCTCATCCAGTGTCTTCTTAAACACCTCCAGTGATGGTGACTCCACCACCTCCCTGGGCATCACATTGCAATGGCCAATCTCTCTTTCTGGGAAGATTTCTTCCTAACATCCAGCCTAACCCTCCCTTGGCACAGCTTGAGACTGTGTCCTCTTGTTCTGGTGCTGGTTACCTGGGAGAAGAGACCAACCCCTTCCTGGCTACAACCTCCCTTCAGGTAGTTGTAGAGAGCAAGGTCTCCCCTGAGCCTCCTCTTCTCCAGGCTAAGCAACCCCAGCTCCCTCAGCCTCTCCTCACAGGGCTGTGCTCCAGACCCCTCCCCAGCTTTGTTGCTCTTCTCTGGACACCTTCCAGCAACTCAACATCCTTCCTAAACTGAGGGGCTCAGAACTGGACACAGGACTCAAGGTGTGGCCTAACCAGTGGTTTTGCCATTTATGTATATGAAAGCTGTTTGAAACACTTTGTTCTAAGACTAAACTAGCACTTACTTAGCTTTGTGCTTGGTGATTAGCCTGACTGGCTTTGTTTAATCCCAAACGTGGCTTTTAGGGTAACCAGAGACTATGCTTAACAACTTACATTCTTCAGTAAGTAAGAAGTTTTGATGTAATGCTTCATGGTTCTTAGGTTCTTACATCTCAATTCATGTTCTTAATTCCTGGGATGGGAATTCTGAAGATAAGGTGCTCTGAAAAAGTGGTAATTTTGGATGGTATTTTTCTCATCTGTCCTCAGACTGATGGTTTGCAGTATTTATGATCAGGAGTCTACTTCAGGATGAGATGAATTATGCTGTAGACATACCCATTTCTCTCCTTTGAATTGAAGAAGAGATGAGGATAGACCAGTTCTGATCTGAGTGTGCATCTGAGCAGATGACTCCAATCCTTTAATTGTTTTTTTACACCTTTTTTTCTCAAATCCTGGCTGTAGATTGGAGACCTTTTTCAATGGGCAACAATTTCAGGCATGCTAAAATGCCTTGGAGAGTAATTTCAGGCTTTCTCATTCCAGGATGAAATGGGTTGGCAAACAACTGTAGTGGCAGCTTGCATGGAGATTGATTTGCTTGCAGTTCCATCCCTGACCAGGTCTCTAATTGTTGTATTCAATAAAGTTTAAGGTTTGGAATAAGAAAGAGATACAGAAATTTGTACAATCAGCCTGCCAGATGGACAGGATTTGCTTTTGGTTACCTGCTAGAGACAAATCTCATGAGCAAATGATTGCAGGAGTGAAGACTAATAATAGTATGCTGGTGATGCATGATGAAATTCAAGGACAAGTGGAGTTTTCTCTGGGAAGTTGGGAAGTAAGACAGCAGCTCTTTAGCCTTTCTGTAGGTTGGACTGAATGATCTCAAAGGTCTTTTCCAACCTGGTTAATTACAGTCTCACAGTATCACCAAGGTTGGAAGAGACCTCAAAGATCATCAAGTCCAACCTGTCACCACAGACCTCATGACTAAACCATGGCACCAAGTGCCACATCCAATCCCCTCTTGAACACCACCACGGATGGGGACTCCACCACCTCCCTGGGCAGCACATTCCAATAGTGAATGACTCGCTCGGTGAAGAACTTTCTCCTCACCTCCAGCCTAAACTTCCCCTGGTGCAGCTTGAGACTGTGTCCTCTTGTTCTGGTGCTGGTTGCCTGAGAGAAGAGACCAACTCCCTCCTGGCTACAACCTCCCTTCAGGTAGTTGTAGACAGCAATGAGGTCTCCCCTGAGCCTCCTCTTCTCCAGGCTAAGCAACCCCAGCTCCCTCAGCCTCTCCTCACAGGGCTGTGCTCCAGACCTCTCCTCAGCCTCGTTGCCCTTCTCTGGACACGTTCAGGCGTCTCTGCTTCCTATCTCAGTTTGATACAAGAATTGTCTTCACAACATTGTGTCTGCAACAGTTTGATTGAATCATGATTTGTTTGTCTGATAACTTCCACTTTCTTAGAGGGTCATAGGAGGCAAGGATACCTTCTGACAGTTCAAATACAAGCTGCCTTGTGTCCCTTTTAGTTCCAGGTCTGACTGGAGTCATTATGGTGTTAGTGTTATTCCTGATGTGTACAGCTTCTACGTATGCCATCAGGTAAGACCTAATCCTATCGTTATGCTGAAAAAATGCCATTTGACTAATCATATTCTCCTACTGATTAGAAGGAATGAAGAGTAAATGTCATATGAGGCAAGAAGCATTTGAAGGAGTGTTAAAAATACCAGCTTTCTTGTGTCCTATTTTCCTTTTTAACCTATCTTGTAGCTAAATTAGCACAGTGAATTTGGCATTCAAAAAGTTACAAGACCTGATTCAATGGGTTTCAGAGAAAAAGAAGTTGTTTGAGGAGTGTGCTTAGTTAAAAGCCTACAACTTGAAAAATGCAAGTATTTCTTTTTTCTTTTGGTACAGGGAGGCAGTAAACTAAACATATGGAAAGTTCTGTTTGATGCACCAATTAACTCTGCTTGAAGTAAAATGAGATGATATCTTTGCCTTAATTATTTTCACCAATTAATTGTAACAGACTGCAAAATTCTGTCAACAAAGGATTCATTGCAGTGAAGGAAACCAAAACAGAGCTCTGCTACTGAAGTGGAATGTTGCCTTTTTTATTGTTTTGGAAAGCCCTGCTTCTGCTTGTCAGAGAAATTCTTTTTAATTTTGATTATAATTTAGAATTGTAGAATCAATAAGGTTGGAAAAGACCTCAGAGATCATCAAGTCCAACCTATCACCCAACATCTCATGACTAACTAAACTATGGCTTTAAGTGCCACATCCAATCCCCTCTTGAACACCTCCAGGGATGGTGACTCCACCACCTCCCTGGGCAGCACATTCCAATGGCCAAGCTCTCTTTCTAGGAAGAACTTTCTCCTCACCTCCAGCCTAAACCTCCCCTGGCACAGCTTGAGACTGTGTCCACTTGTTCCTTTGCTGGTTGCTTGGGAGAAGAGACCAACTCCCACCTGGCTACAACCTCCTTTCAGGTAGCTATAGAGAGCATTAAGGTCTTCCCTGAGCCTCCTCTTCTGCAGGCTAAGCAACCCCAGCTCCCTCAGCCTCTCCTCACAGGGCTGTGCTCCAGACCTCTCCCCAGCCTTGTTGCCCTTCTCTGGACACCTTCAAGTGTCTCAATGTCCTTCTTAAATTGAGGGGCCCAGAACTGGACACAGGACTCAAGGTGTGGCCTAAGCAGTGCTGAGTACAGGGCAGAATGACCTCCCTGCTCCTGCTGGCCACACTGTTCCTGATGCAGGCCAGGATGCCCTTGGCCTTCTTGGCTGCCTGGGCACACTGCTGGCTCATGTTCAGCTGCTGTCAACCAATACCCCCAGGTCCCTTTCTGCCTGGCTGCTCTCCAGCCACTCTGACCCCAGCCTGTAGCAGTGCCTGGGGTTGTTGTGGCCAAAGTGCAGCACCCTTTTAAATTTAAAATGTGAATTTAATTTAATTTCAATTTAATTTAAACCAGCAATGCAGTATTGGCTCAGAGTAGCTGCTGGGAGCTCTAAATGTTTGGTCCTCTAACCATTCACATTCTGCCCTGGTGTTATTGAACACATATTATAGGACATTTGAGTGACTAGTACCTTGGAGGATCTCACTCAGCATTGCAGCCTTTTTAAGGCTTGGATTCTGCAGTCAAACCATGTTAAAATAACCCTTATTTTTTATAGCAGTCTCTGATGAATTCAAAGACTGATTATGTAAATACATCATCTCAGTTCAGCAAACACTGAAGGATACTTTCATTCCCTATCTTGAAACGTTAATGGTGCTCCACTGATGTGTGCTAGATACGTGGTTTTGAACTCTCTGGAACTAATCCGTCTTCCCTGAGCAGCAATGTTATCAAGCACTGATTCAGGAAATTATTTCAGCAAATATTTGCTCACTTCTTTTAGAGAAAGATGCTTCCAGGGTTGAGACCTGTGTGAGGCACTGTAGGCTGCAGAAGTCCAGGATAAGGCGTATCAGACATGGCTGCACGCTACGTTGTCCGCACAGATGGCTCTGCTTGCAAAGGAGAGTCAGTTTGGGGAAGGTGGAAAAATAAAGCAATTACTTCACCCTGCAGCAGTGAGCCAGAACAGAGTCCTGTTTTCTACAAGGCCATCATAAATTAAATTAAAAAAACCCAAACAAAAATAACCCCAAAGCAGTGTTTATTAGTGACTGGGAAAGTTGGGAAAACATGTGTAGTTGTAAACATCTTCTTGGAAATAATAATGTTTGGGTTCATGCAGCAAAGATTTGCAGCTTCTGAATTTGCATGCCTGTCATTTCCTTCTTGGATTATTGTAAGTGCACATGCTTTTCCATCTTTCTGCCACCCAAAGCAGCAGACCCAAAGCCCTTAAGAGATCTGCATCTTCTGGTGCTCTAGCAACAGTTGTGATGTAGAGATTTTATCCTGGCTTCTCCCTCAGGCATGTAGCTCAAGCTTGTCCTTATTGTGTGTTATAGTAAGGAAATGAGCTTCTGTGTGCACCTTTCTGTCCCCTTTCAAACTCATTCCCTGTGGATTCTCGTGTGCCCTGTGATGGCTAAGCTCATGCTGCAGTCTTAGGAAAATTAACTGTAAATGTTCACTGCCTGTCAGAAGCTGGGCTGCAAAAAAAGTGTTTCAGAGAATATTGTACTCTCTTGGATTTCAGCCCTAATCTTTCACAGTGATCTGCTTAATCATTTTTTCCCTTCATCTGTTCTTCCTGAATTTTTTCTATGCATGATTATCCTGCTAGCTTCATGCCTTCCCTTGTTCAGTAAGCTGTGTGAATAAGTATTGGGAAGATCAAGTTAGCTGCTAATGCTTTAGAAGGGGAAGGTGAGTATGGTTTGAAAACTTGTCTAAATTTTTGCTGTGTCATACCCAAGAACTGGACCAACATTTTTTACTCATTAGGTTTTGTTTTGTTTTATTCTGTAAAGGTTATGAATTTATTAGAAATTGCAATAAGTCTTGTGAATAAATGTTGACCTTTCTGCCAACTTTCACATTCATGTGTTTTAAGAGTAGTTCCACTGATCACAACACTTTGGAAGCCATGAACTTAAAGGAACATTAAAATATAAGCTGCTCCAGTGCCAGCTGTCTTTGTAACCACTTATTTCAGTCTTCAATCTCATCCATCCATCCATCCCTCACTCCCTCCATCCATCCATCCATCCACCCATACATCCATCCATCCACCCATCCATCCATTCATCCACCCACCCACCCATTCATCCACCCACCCATCCATTCATCCATCCACCCACCCATCCATCCATCCACCCACCCACCCATCCATCCACCCATCCATCCATTCATCCACCCACCCACTCATCCATCCCTCCCTCCCTTTTTCAAAACTAGCTGTAACAAAGTGAAAAGTATTTTTTTAAAGCCTTGTAAAGAGCATTTCTCCGTACTCTTGCAAATCTTCACCTGAAAATGGCTCAAGCAGGCTAACCAGAATTAAAATGAAATACCCATCTTGTCCTCAAATCTTCAGCACTTTGCATTCCTAAGAAATGCATTCCTTCTGTGAATAATGCCTAGTTATAAGACCTAACAAGAAGGTAAAGAAAGTAAATGTTCTGAAGAACTTTACAATATATGTAACAGTAGGAAGATTAGGTGGTGTTGGATGATGGGTTGGACGTGATGATCTTGAAGGTCTCTTCCAACTTGGTTTATTCCTATTCTATTCTATTCTATTCTATTCTATTCTATTCTATTCTATTCTATTCTATTCTATTCTATTCTATTCTATTCTATTCTATCCTATTCTATCCTATTCTATTCTATTCTGTTATTTGGTATGTTAGAATACTGTTTTTATCTGTAGGATGCACAGTTTGAGATGACTACAGGTAAGAAATACATAATGTAAAACACTGAAAGTATGCTTCTTGGCAAGAGGTTCAACGGTCTACATCCTTTTAATTAAAGGAGGGGAAGTTGAGGGAACTTGATTACATTTCAGGGAACTTCCTAGAAGTGAGGAATCAGGATTTTAGGGTAGTGGTATCTGCAGGAATGCTGATAGGAGAATAATATATTTGACTGGTGGGAAGCTGACATTTAGACATAAGAAGCATACAGTAATGTTAATCAGTAATAGTCAGCTGTTGAAAACAACACATCAGAAGCTGGGATTGCCTTTCCAGCACTGGCATTTTGAATTATTGCCTAATTCTGAGAAAAGAAAAAAAACAAAACAAAAAGTGCTCAAGATTCAATGAAAATTAATTCACTGTGAAGCATTTGGTATTGTAGTAAGATACCAGATTAAACCAGAGCTCCAAGGCCTGTTTTCCATCTGGGGGTGAATGTTATTTTCTTTGTGCCTTCCCATTGTGCTTCCACTCCCCACACCATCATCCTTTGCTTTCATCCTGCTGATGTTCACTCCCACAACTCCTTACAGATGCAGTGGCTGCATGGAAATGCATACAAGGGAGTGGGTAGTTAGAAATGGATTGAGCATCCTCAGTAGGAAAAAGTGTTAGCTGAGTAAGGGGAAAAAAAATCACATGGTGAAGCAGGGTGTTCAGAGCCCCTTGCTGTTGCTGAGTTCCTTAGAACTTCCTTTGCTTGGATTTTAGGGTTTTTTTAGTGGATCTCAGATTGCCAAAGTGTTTTTTTCTGTCTTGAGAAAGCAAGCAGCTCAGTGCTGTATTGGAAACAAATGCAGTGCACACGTCAGGAGTATGGAAGCAAGGGCAGTTGGCTGTTTATGTAAAACGGGGGGAAATTCTTAAGCTATGTGCTTAGGATTAAAGCTTTTTGTTGATTAATTGTGTTAGCTTATGAGTGGGAGCAGGTTTTTTGGGGGTTTGGAAGGGCCTCTCCTGCTGTGCTGTGTAGTGTGAGAGATATGTTTGTGTGCTATGAAGTAGAATATTTTTATAACCATTTGGTTGTTGTTGTTTATTTTGGTGACTGTTTTACTCAAGAAAAAACAAACTTAACAGAAAGCAGCTCCAGATGGGTGTTTTCTTAGGTAATGTAAAAAGAATCAAGACCAAACAAATTACTTCTGAAGTCCTTTTTCTCCCCCTTCACCTCTCCTGATCCTTTCAGTGGTAATGTTGTTCTTGTTCCTGCCATGACCATCAGTCCTAGAACTCCACCACATGTGGCCTCCTGCCCCAAAAATTCTCCTACCTGTCCTCATGTTGATTCTTTGCTCTGAGATCCATTCCTCCTCTGTTTCCTTCCACTCTATACACTCACAAGTTTCTTTTACCTTTCCCACCAGCCCTTCTGCTGCTGCCTAAGCTTCCTGTTTGTGTATTGTACCAGTAGTGACATGCTAAACAGTGCAGGGAGAGCTCAAAGAGACACTCACTGTACAGAGTTTGAGATTTGTGCCTGGAGACTGGAGAGCTATTCTCGCTCAAAGGATCTGACTGGAAGTAGGACATATGAGAGTAGTGAATTTTCCTCATTTAGGAAGAGTACTTCAGCTGGATCTGTACTCTTATGTCCTTCATCTCAGCTTTTTGCTTGTGTGCCAGTCACCTGTTCTTCTCAACATTTAATTGCTTGCAAGTACAGTGTGCCTATAGGAATACATACTGGGCTTTGAGTGTTCTGCATGACTGTGTGGTGTATAATGACGTCCTGTGTGCACAGATCTGCTACTGATCAGCAGATTCCATCTCAGTGGAACAGCATTGAACCATGGTTTATTCTTTTCAGGGTTTCAAACTACGACATCTTCTGGTACACACACAACCTTTTCTTTGTCTTCTATATGCTGCTGATGCTGCATGTTTCTGGGTAAGTAGATGGAAAGCACTGTACCTTTACCTGAAGGAGAACCAGAAAGAGCAGTTCTCTTGATTATTACCTTTCCTGAGCTTGCTTGTTCTTAATGGGCAACTTCTTGACAAGGTGCTACCCTCTTTAGTTTTACAACAGGAGTTTGTTTCAATACAGTTCACACTGTAGCCTGGAGAACTGTGTTCTACTACAGCCAGCTAGCACAAACTTCTTCACTTTGAAGCTTATTCTTTGTCCATCTTACCAGTTTCTAGGGGGACATCAAGAACATATTATTGTTTCTTTTCTCTCCCCTCTTGCTTGGCTTCTGAGAGGAGAATGTGAAGCAAAGTTGCTCATCAATTTATCTTTGTACCTTTCATTTTGACTATTAAAGGAAGGGAAGGAGCAACCTCTCCCTAGTTAAGTCTTTCCCACTGCTATGATACAAAAATTGCTGTTTTTTTTTTCTTCTTGTTTTCACAAGCATCAGACCTGTGTTCATGTGCCATGGATCTGATGGACAGGTCTCTGTCAGGCACAAACAAGCCTAGCTCTGCCACAGAGTGAAGCAGCTTCCACAAGTTATGCTCTGTGACAATCTGCCTCTGAAGTTTCCCTTGTGGATGTAGGTGCAGAGGTTGGTATAGGCAAGGGAAGGTGCATTTGAACAAGGTTTATTTCTTGGTGTTGTCAACATCTGTGGAAACATGGGGTGCTGCAATGTCCATGTGACACTGAGCACCGCTGCTTAAAGTAAACCGTGAAAGGCAATTAAGCCTTGCATGATCATGGCAGGAATAGGCTGTTGAAAAAAACACAGATGCAGCTTGAGATCTGGTGAAGGAAGCAGTTCAGAACAAATTCCTGGACACAATCCCAGTTCTCTGGGGATTTTAATTTATTTTTTTTCTTGTAGTGTTGGGTTTTTTTTGTGGTGTTTTCTTGTTGTGTTGTTTTGTTTTGTCTTGTTTTCCTCTTGTGTTGTGGTGTTTTCTTCTTGTGTTGGTTTGGGTTTTTGTGTTCTGCTGTTTGGGTTTGGGTTGGGTTTTGGTGTTTTGTTGTTTGGGTTTGGGTTGGGTTTTGGTGTTGTTTTGTGGTTTGGGTTGGGTTTTGCTCTTGTTTGGGTTTGGTTTTGGTGTTGTTTTGTTGTTTGGGTTTGGGTTGGGTTTTGGTGTTGTTTGGGTTTGGGTTGGGTTTTGGTGGTGTTTTGTTGTTTGGGTTTGGGTTGGGTTTTGGTGTTGCTGTTTGGGTTGGGTTTTGGTGTTGTTTTGTTGTTTGGGTTTGGGTTGGGTTTTGGTGTTGTTTGGGTTTGGGCTGGGTTTTGGTGTTGTTGTTTGGGTTTGGTTTTGGTGGTGTTTTGTTGTTTGGGTTTGGGTTGGGTTTTGGTGTTGTTTTGTTGCTTGGGTTTAGTTTGAGTTTGGTTTGGTTTGGTTTTGTTTTTGTTTTGTGTGCTGCTCTTGCTAATACCTGGGGAAGATAGATCTAACCTGTTCTGTGTATCCTGGAGCATAATCAACTTCTCCTAAATAATTACTGCAAGTGTGTGCCTATCTTCTTGAAAATGCCTGGTGACTTATATCCTTGAAGTTCCCAAGGCAATTCATTCCAGTGATTCTTTGGAGCATTTTCCATGTCTGTTTTAATTCATCTTCTCCGCTCTATGGTCCTGTGCCCATTGCATGCTTAACTGTGTTGCCACTTCTTCATGAGGGAAGAATCCTGGTTGAAGTTTGCAAACCAAGACTGCAGTACATTAAACAGGCATCTTCTTGTACACAGCCCCCTTAGTATTGAATTGGAAAGTCATTCAGTGTGAATCTAAAAGAGCTGTCAGTTAGAAGTGGGAGAAAAATGAGTCATGGGGAGTGGGAGTCAGTTCAACTCTAAAAGATGCCTAAATGTAGGTTTCTAGATGTTTTCTAAGTGTCTTTCTCCCATTATAGTCTAATGGGTTCTAATAAATACAGTCAATGGAGCTTCAGGGATGCTTCACCTAACCTGCTGCTACAAAGATCTGTGCTGAAGCGATCTGCATTGATTGATTGCTAGGCTCCATTGGTGATTTAGGAGATCTCTTCTGAGGTTAAAGGAAGCTTAGATATCCACACTTAGGTGGCCAAATGACTCTTGCATGACATGTCTTTGAGATCTGTAGATGCATGGGCAGTTACTCTACAGAGCAAGCCATCTGCTGTGTCTGAACAGTGCAAGGAAATTGGGTGAGGATTTAGCTGTCTTGGGAGTCTCTCCTCTTGAGAATTTGCAGTAGTCATGGACACTTGTTTTGTTTACAGCTGTTATGGGTATATTCCTATATTATCCAAGCACTTTTCAGCAATATATTCTCAGGGGATTCTTGTAGGGCATTATGCTCAAAGACTTTCCTTGCTCTTACACTTCTTGCAATGTGACTTTCAAATATTTGAATGGATTGGGATGTGGAGCATCTCTGCTGTAATTAATCTGTGTGTCAGTAAAAGCAACAACAAAAACAGTCTGTGTAAAAGAAAAGCTTGGTGTTTCTAGTACTAATCTAAGGAGCTATGAAACATGGAAAACCCCTGAAGCCAGATCCTCAGCTGATCCAGATTTGGTATTGTTGTGGAATTAGATGGGTTATCCTGGGCCTTGGGAAGTGAGAGTAAGGCCTTTGTGCTGTCACTAGTGTCATCAAGCCATTTATCTTCCAAAGGGTGAAAATTCTTAGGATTCCACCCACATATTGAACTTTAGAAGACCCCTCAAGCACCTCACCTTGAGCTATGCATCAGATGGATGATAAGACAGAAGCAGTGCAATTCTCTATACAAACCACTTAGAACCATTAACCTCTCTCTTATCCTCACAAAACTCTCAAGAAATGGCTCTAGGTGTTTCCCAGTTCTAGCTGCAAGTGAATTTTTTCCTCTGTTTTGGGGATGGGAAGTTGGGAGTGAAGTTGATAGTTACCCATGCATCTCTGCATGCTGTGTTGCTCAGCCTGTAGGACACTTTTCATATGGGAAAGGCCCTTTCTGTCTCCCTTTTTTGATTGCTAAAGATGTCTGCCTCCTACTGACTGACATCCACACTGAGGCTTTTTGTCTTTGAGCGTTGCACTAAATAACTGTAGGAGGATATATCTTGGGCTTCTAAAGAGCTGTGCAGAACTCAGCCTTCCTGGGAACTGAGCTTGGATGTGTAAAACAACTTGCCTTTCCTTGACAGCTTTAGAAATAGGAGTCATTGCAGTTGCTGTTAACAGGCAATTTTGTCATCCCAGCTTGCCACACAGTTAGCATGTTTGTAATAGTTTAAACAAACTAGAAATGAGTGGAGGGGATGCTCATGTCTTCAGTACAGCTATTTATATCTCCAGGAAAAGTTTCAGCCCTCTGTTGAGATGTTCTGAGAACAGGGAAGGGGTGGGTGCAGCTGGCAGGCATGCACACAAGGTTGATTGGAAAAATAACTGTGTGGTGTGACTTCCAGAGGTATTCATCAGGCACCATAATATTTATGGTGCAAGAAACTAGTGGGATACCAGGGGTATCTGTCACTTGCAAATACACAGTGACCAACAGTGCTGCCAGATGCAAGCGACAGGCCTGATCAAGCGATTAATACAGATGGAAGTGTGGGTGTAGGCACACAAATACTTCCCAAGTGCTTCTCCTGGGGCTGGATTTGGAGTTTAGAGTGAGCAGGTTTGACTTCCAAGCTGTGCATTATTCACTGTGGGAAGCTTGTTACTAGCTGTTGGGACTGCATTTCAGTAGGGAAGATTGCCAGTAGCCTCTCAGAGCCCATTTAGGTTGGGAGTATTGCAGGTGTCTTATTTCTCTCTCTTCCGGAGCATGTGTCCTTCTGTTTGATGGTAGGCTTGAGAGGAGCCTTTAGGATGTGGCCTAGCATTCAGAGGGTGAGTGTTACCTGACATTATGTCAGTCTGCCTTATGCCCCCCCCAACACCATCCTATACAGCTGTCATTTAGATTATTTTGTGTTGTAAAATGCTCCTCCTTGTGGGTTCACTGTCACCAAATCCAGGTTTGTAGGCAATTTTTGAGGCATTTTATTGCTAATACAATCGTTTCTTCCCTTGTTTTGATGATTAATTCACGTGTTGAGTTATCCCAGAATGTCTCAGCTTTCCACTGGCTAGTTTCTAGCTGCAACTGCAAGGTTCTTGCTTTGTTTTACCTTAAATTTAGCTTAAAAAAGCAGCATGGATCCCACAAAATACTTTACAAGAAAGGTTCCCTGGCTATCATGCAGGAGTCTTATTTTTTCCTTCTGTCTGTTTGAGAAGATGATACTCAAAGGAGCAAATCACACTGCTGTGTGCAAACCTGATGAACACCAAGTAGTGGGAGCACTCCTGCAGTCTAGGATTTGACATCCTGGGCCACTTCTGCTGCAGACTGCCTTAAAAAACAGAGCTTGCTGACTGTAGGGAGGCAGAATGAAAAAAGCCTGGGTGTGATTGAACTGGAAATGTGATTGTTTATTTTATTTCTTTTCAAGGCTTCCACAATATCTTCCTCCTTTCAAGCAGTATTAAGCTTGAGGCTGTTCAGTGGGGGAGTGCCAAGTGAGCTGGAAAAGTTAAACCTTGCCTCTAGTGACAGAGGGCTCTATTGTTGCAAAGCTTCAATCTCCTTGGAAGTCCTGCAAGCAAGCAGACTGAAAAATCTTACAGGAGATAAGCCTCGTGACTAGGTTGTAAAACCCTCTGCAAATTAAGATAAGTTGCTTGGGTTTGACTGTTACTTCAACATCTTTGCTATCTTTATTCTCCTGTAGGGGAGTGCTCAAGTACCAGACCAACTTAGAGCAGCACCCGCCTGGTTGCATTAAACCCAACCAAACACTCCAGCAAAATATGACTGTGCCAAAGGCTTTTGAAGATCTGCTACCTGGCTATACCACTGAGCCTTTCCCAGAGGACTTATCAGTACCAGAACCCTTTGCACGAAATGCCTTTATGAGCGTTTGTTCTGAGGAACCCAAGTTCCAGTCCCACTTCCCAGAGGTCTGTATGATCCGACGTTTCAGGTATTACAAGCCATGCCAAGTCTTTCAGTCAGCCATAACCACTAATTATTGCTTTTCCAGACCAGATGTTTTATTGATGGAAAATATTATTAAAACCTTTTCAGGCATTCAAAGATTTGATGGGGAAAAAAACCCAAATCTGTGTTAAACCCTGAACTGCATTGCAGTGTGGGGCATAGACTGGGGTGGAAAAATGTCAAGGGATTGGCTGGGATGTTCTTTTTCATGTGGCACGATAAGAGATGTATTTGTCTTGCTATAAATGTGACCTTAAATTGCAGTGTAGTACTCAAGAGCAAACATTTCTGTAACGTATTCATAAGGCCTTTTTGTGAGCATTATGTGGCAGTAATTAATTAACATAATCAAACTCCATTTGTTCTCTCTTTGACCGTGTGGATGCAAGGTTTCACGCTCCTTTCTGGCTTGCAGTTGGTTGTGGTTTGGCTCTGTATAGCCTGCTGTTTGCAGACAGGCTTGTTATGTATGTGACATGGGTAAATGAGCATGATGACAGCGGGAAGAGAAAAGCCTTTGCTTTGCCTGTTTTCTGTTTCCCCTTTGCTTCTTTATGTTTCGTGGCAGCAGCGTGTTCTTCATCCAGAGTTTCTCTTTTCTTTTGAGTAAAGATGAGCAGAGCTGTATTGACAAGTAGCCTGAGGAAGTTTGGGAATACAGAGTTTTCAATTCCAAGGTGCACAGTTTGAGGTGTTCCCATAACAGACCTCAGGACTTCAGTATTACAACAGTTTACTGCAGAACATGCAGATCCCTTACTCGCTGCACGGGGAACCCATTTTACTGGGGAGCTCACAATCATAATGAGAAACAATCTGTTCTACAATGAAGTCCTCCAACAAAGTTATTTGTATTTTGTTGTGGCAACACTCCTGAACTGGAAGCATCAGTGTATATCTGACTCCATGTGAATAGAATAGAATAGAATAGAAAAGAAAATAGAATAGAATAGAAAATAGAATAGAATAGAGAATAGAATAGAATAGAATAGAATAGAATAGAATAGAATAGAATAGAATAGAATAGAATAGAATAGAATAGAATAGAATAGAATAGAATAGGATTAACCAGGTTGGAAAAGACCTTTGAGATCATCGAGACCAATCTATCACCCAACACCATCTAATCAACCTAACCATGGCACCAAGCACCCCATCCAGTCTCCTCTTAAACACCTCCAGTGATGGTGACTCCACCACCTCCCTGGGCAGCACATGCCAATGGCCAATCTCTCTTTCTGGGGAGAACTTCTTCCTAACAGCCAGCTTAAAGCTCCCCTGGCACAGCTTGAGACTGTGTCCTCTTGTTCTGGTGCTGGGCGCCTGGGAGAAGAGACCAAGCCCCAGCTGGCTACAACCTCCCTTCAGGTAGCTGTAGACAGCAAGAAGGTCTCCTCTGAGCCTCCTCTTCTCCAGGCTTGAACCCACAGAACATCAAAACTCTTCTGGAGGGCTAAAATCACTGGCAATGTAGCTACATAAACCCATAGTAGCATGGTTGCAAAAGAGGTCATAAGCATTTTGTTCTTGATGAGTTTGATGATTGAAATTTTTTGTGCTTGTGGGAGATGAACACAATCTCAAGCTGTGCCAGGGGAGGTTTAGGCTGGATGTTGGGAAGAAGTTCTTCATAGAGAGAGTGATTGGCCATAGGAATGTGCTGTCCAGGGAGATGGTGGAGTCACCATCCCTGGAGGTGTTTAGGAGGAGACCGGATGGGGCACTTAGTGCCATGGTTTAGTTGATTAGGTGGTGTTAGGTGATAGGTGGGACTTGATGATCTCTGAGGTCTTTTCCAACCTGGTCAATTCTGTATTCATGAAGGAGCTGAAGGGAGTGTGCATCTTGTGACCGATGCTGCCTGGTCAGATTGATGAAGCCTTTGGATTTGTGCACTTAGGGGTGTGGAAGTCACTTGTGACAGGCACGCTGCTTCATAGCAGCTGTGAAATGAGGCTGTGCAGGTGCTTGTGTGGTTTTGAAATCAGAAAACACGAAATGAAAAGTCCTTGAGGTAACACAATTTTTGTCCCCTCAACAGACATGGTTTTGGATTTCTGGACCTCTGTGCTTGTACTGTGTGGAAAGGCTGTACCGCTACATCCGCAGTAATAAACCAGTCACAATAACTTCAGTGATTAGCCACCCCTCCAATGTCCTTGAAGTAAGGATGGTGAAGGATGATTTTCAAGCAAGGCCTGGTCAGGTGAGTTAGTGTGCTCCTAAAAAATCATTGCTGTTCATCTGGCATTGTCTGTAGGGATCAGTGTTGGGCCCAATCCTATTCAGTATATTTACTGATGATCTGGATGAGGGGATTGAGTCCAGCATTAGCATATTTGTAGATAACACCAAGTTGGGAGCAGGTGTTAATCTGTTAGAGGGTAGGAGGGCTCTGCAGAGGGGCCTTGACAGGCTGGACAGATGGACAGAGTCCAACATGATGGCATATAACAACTCCAAGTGCCAGGTGCTGCTCTTTGGCCACAATAGCCCTATGCAGTGCTGCAGGCTGGGGTCAGAGTGGTTGGAGAGCAGCCAGGAAGAAAGGGACCTGGGGTTAGTGGTTGACAGATGGCTGAACATGAGCCAGCAGTGTGCCCAGTCATCCAAGAAGGTCAATGGCATCCTGGCCTGCATCAGAAATAGTGTGGCCAACAGGAGCAGGAAAGTCACTGTGCCCCGTACTCAGCACTGCTTAGACCATACCTTGAGTCCTGTGTCCAGTTCTGGGCCCCTCAATTTAAGAAGGACATTGAGACACTTGATTGTGTCCAGAGAAGGACAACAAGGCTGGGGAGAGGTCTCAAGCACAAGCCCTATGAGGAGAGGCTGAGGGAGCTGGGGTTGCTTAGCCTGGAGAAGAGGCTCAGGGGAGACCTTCTTGCTGTCTACAACTGCCTGAAGGGAGGTTGTAGCCAGCTGGGGGTTGGTCTCTTCTCCCAGGCAAGCAGCACCAGAACAAGAGGACACAGTCTCAAGCTGTGCCAGGGGAAGTTTAGACTCGAGGTGAGGAGAAAGTTCTTCCCAGCAAGAGAGACTGGCCATTGGAACGTGTGTCATGAGGTGTTGGGTGACAGGTTGGACTTGATGATCTCTGAGGTATTTTCCAACCTTATTGATTCTATGACTTTCACTTTGTATATGCTAGGCTGTCATTGAATGTTTTGAATGTATCTTTTCCATGATGTAAGTTTCTCTGGCTGATTTTGTTTCAGTATGTCATTCTGCACTGCCCAAGAGTGTCTGCCCTGGAAAGCCATCCATTCACCCTTACAATGGTAAGAAACAGTTGGTTTTTTTTTCTGTACTTTCCCTATTGTATATACATGGAGTAAGCAAGCAGCAAATGGTCTTTGTTTCCTTCAAGGTGACAATTCCCTCCAGAAGAGCTTATGTTTCATTTATGAGTATACCAATGAATATGAAGTGTTGTGATTATGATGTATGACAGTCCCCAACATTTATTTCATTTTCTCCACTGCTGAGAAAATGATAATGGGATATTTTTTTTTTTTCCTTCCAGCCTTCCTGATTTTGGTGATTGTTTCGTGAAAGAGATTTTTTATAGACCTTAAAAACAGCATGGGCACAAACTGTGGTGAATTTTCTGTCATCTTTCCCATTGAGTGGAAAGACAGTCCTGCCTTTGCCTTTTCCAAAGCTGTAAAAGTTTAAAGGAGTTTCTAAAACAGTCTTCTGTTTTATTTTTATATTAAGAGATGTATCAGTGACTTAGTGATACACCAGTGAAGTCCTGCAACAGTGATGTTATTACTTTCTTACTCAGCTCAGTTGATCTAGAATGAGAAGTGGAACCTCTGGAAACAAAGTGGAATAAAGTGAACTTCTATATAAATAGACCTGAAGTTCGCCAGGACTGATCAATGCAGAGGTCTGGGAGATGCCATCAAAAAATTGCTGTACTGCACTGAATGTTACTACAAATAACAGAGCCTAAGGTTGAATAGTAGTGGCAGCTTTTTCTTTCCAAAGTGAATAATATCTGTATTGATGATCTAGATGAGGGTATTGAGTCCGTCCTCAGTAAATTTGCAGATGACACCACACTGAAGACAAGTGCCAGGTGCTGCACTTTGGCCACAGTGACCCCATGCAGTGCTGCAGGCTGGGGTCAGAGTGGCTGGAGAGCAGCCAAACAGAAAGGGACCCAGATGTAGTGGTTGATAGTAGGCTGAACATGAGCCAGCAGTGTGCCAGGTGGCCAAGAAGGCCAATAGCATCCTGGCCTGCATCAGGCATAGTGAGGCCAGCAGGAGCAGGGAAGTGATTGTGCCCTGTACTCAGCACTGGTTAGGCCACACCTTGAGTCCTGTGTCCAGTTCTGGATCCCTCAGTTTAGGAAAGATGTTGAGCTGCTGGAAGGTGTCCAGAGAAGGGCAACAAAGCTGGGGAGGGGTCTGGAGCACAGCCCTGTGAGGAGAGGCTGAGGGAGCTGGGGTTGTTTAGCCTGGAAAAGAGGAGCCATCCAGTCTCTTCCTTAACACCTCCAGGGACGGTGACTCCCCCACCTCCCTGGGCAGCACATTCCAATGGCCAATCTCTCTGTCTGGGAAGAACTTTCTCCTCCCCTCCAGCCTAAACTTCCCCTGGCACAGCTTGAGACTGTGTCCTCTTGTTCTGGTGCTGGTTGCCTGAGAGAAGAGACCAACCCCCAGCTGGCTACAACCTCCCTTCAGGTAGTTGTAGAGAGCAAGGAGGTCTCCCCTGAGCCTCCTCTTCTCCAGGCTAAGCAACCTCAGCTCCCTCAGCCTCTCCTCACAGGGCTGTGCTCCAGACCTCTCCCCAGCCTCGTTGCCCTTCTCTGGACACCTTCAAGTGTCTCAATGTCCTTCTTAAATTGAGAGGCCCAGAAGTGGACACAGTAATCAAGGTGTGGCCTAAGCAGTGCTGAGTCCAGGGGCAGAATGACAGAGCTGTGAGTTTCTTTCTTAATAAATATAGCTAACTCATTTATATTCAGGTAACATGCAGCATATTTTCATACATAACTCTAGTTGAGAAATTACAGTTTGGGTGATTTTTATAGTCATGCAGTGAAACTGTAGGATTAGAATGACCAAGTTCCACATATGCACATTGCAGCATGTCTGAAGGATGCAATACTAGACTAGGAAATTTCTGTTCCTGCTCAGTGCTCTACATTTTAAAGTGCAGTGGTATCCCTCAGCATAGCAGCATATCCTTCAAGATTGCACACTTATTTTAAGTATCACAAGATAGGAAGTTACTGCTGAGTTACCAAGCTTCATTTTGATTGCCACAAACATTTCAGTAGAGCATCAGCTGTGCTGGAGAAATGCTGTTACTGGGTAAATAGCTGTTTTACGGCATAATGAGGATTTGAAATGTGTAGGTTTATGGCTGTCTTTTTTGCTCAGCCTAAGCAGGGAACAGCCATTTCCACATGTCTTTCTAGGTCACAGAACATGCCTTGGGCTGCTGGCCTTGCTTAGAAGGCTGGTTTTTTTGAGGTTTAATGTGATGCCCACTGTGGGACTGTGCTTATAGAGTGTGTAGGAAATAGCTTAACTCAGTATTTGTTCTGTTCCCATCTGACCTGCTTGTAGGTCAAGCAAGCTGGAACACCACTGCTGCTTCTTTTGTTGGAGCATGATAATCCCAGAGTTATTTTTCCGGGCTAGTGTAGGAGTGTGGCACTCAGAGCCACACCAGATGCAGCATGAGGAGCAAATACTGGAAGTGCAGTGCAGCAGTGACTGCAGCAGAGCTAGAGGGAAGACACTGGCCTTTTTCCTGGTGTTGTTGGCCTCCTTAGAATCAGAATAATTTGGGCTGAAAGGGACCCTGAAAGATCATCTAGTCCAATCCTCTCTGTAAAGAGCAAGGACATCTTCAACTAGATAAGGTTTCTCAGAGCTCCTTCCAACCTAACCTTTAATGTTTCCAGGGATGGGGCTTCTACCACCTCTCTGGGCAATTTGTTCCAGTGTTTCAGCATTCTCATTGTGGAAAAAAATAATCTTCTTTATATCTAGCCCAAATCTTAGCTTCTTTTAGTTTAAAACCATTAGCCCATGTCCTAGTGAAATAGACCCTCCTAAAAAGCCTGTTCCCAGGCTCTAGATGAAGTCCTTCTCTGAGCCAGGGAAGCATCTCTCTGTGCCTGGAGTATGCTTAAAAGCCAAGAAGTGACCAGTTCAGACACACAAGCAAGGGCTATAAGCAAAACTGGAAAGGAAGGTATGAGTCAGTGTGAAGCAGTCATAAAGATGTTGTACTAGTCCCTTCCCTTTTCTGGCTTGTGTAATATTTACAATTTAGCTCAGTCTCTTACATAACATTGAGGTGGAGGAAAACACTGGGAGGTTGTGTAAAGGGCATGAACCCATTCTTGTAGCACTCTGGCAGAGCTCCCACCAGAAGCTCCAGCCAGAGGGAGCTCTGAATCTTAACCAAGTAAACATAGAGGTAGACACTGTTCAGAAATGTCTGCAACTTTTTTTTCCTCTCTTTTTCTGGTTGGTCTCTTTCAGGCAACCAGCAACAGAACAAGAGGACACAGTCCCAAGCTGTGTAGGGGAAAGCTTAGGCTTGATCTTAGAACTTCTTCATAGAAAGAGTGATTGCCCATTGGAATGGGCTGACCAGGGTCAATGTCTCTGGAGGTGTTTAAGAAAAGCCTGGATGAGACACTTAAAGCCAGGGTCTAGTTGATTAGTTAGGGTTAGGTGATTGATTGGACTTGATGTTCTTGGAGGTCTCTTCCAACCTGGTTGATTCTTTTCTTGCTTGTGCTTCATGATCTGTGTAGTAGCATAGAGGCATTTAACTTGGGCCACCATTGAAGCTGGTTTAGTGCACTTCAGGTGCTTTCTTCCCAGCCTGGAGTCCAACTCCAGGCCCAGAGTGCTTGTTAGTATCATTGACCTCCATGTGAGATGGATGTCTCTCTTGAGGTGAGAAGCCCAGAACTGGACACAATACTCCAAAGTACATCCTCAACAATGCTGAATAAAGAGGAAGGATAACCTTCCTCAATCTCCTGGCAACATCATGTGCAGACTCTGAAGTGCAGGCAGATGGAGATCACAATTTTCTCTCATGGTTGATGTGCAAGCTGGCATTTTGTAACTCCGTTTATGAGGCATACTTCCACCTTTTTTTATTCAGTAGTGACTTTCTATTCACTAGTGTGACTCCTTGACTTTGTTATCCAGTGGGAAGGGTAATGATGGGATGACCCAGCATCCAAAATTCCTGCAAGTGACCTGCTGGCCAGTTCTAGGTAGTTCATAGCAGGCCCCTCACTTCATGTTTTCGTTGGTCCTTTGTCTTTGATTTCACTTTAACAAAATGCTTTCTTTTTAATGTGTTTCACTGGTTTCTATATACAACAGTTACTGTGCTGTGTAAAAAAAGTGGCAATAAACACACCCTGTGCCCAGCTTACTTAGTTTAGATAGGACATTAGTGAATCTTACAATTGAATTCAAGTAGAATACAATGAACTCAAAAGATAATTTGATCTGTAGTGGGGAGAAATATTTTATGTAAATAAATATTTTAGGTGAAGGTTTATAAGGGCAGAAATGTGTGGTGGTGAGAGAAAGTTCAGTTCTCCCTCCCCCACATAGAAACCACGGCTAACTCAGTCGGAGAAGCAGAGATGAATAAAGCTATATTTACAAGCAGGATGAGGTGCAGTGAATATATACACAATATACAGAAATACACAGCAAAGAGTAATACAGAACGAAACTCCCTCCTCCAGCCAGAGGAGGGTGTCCCCCCACCTCCCTTTTTCCCCAAAAAGGGTTAGAGAGAGAAAAGGTCATTATTAAGGAAGAAATTCTGTTAGCTCAAAGCATATGCAAGGATTAGTTTCTTATCTGTTATTCAAGGTTAGTTCCATCCAGCAGCTGTTGCTCAGAGACAGAGAAACAGACAGGCAGAACTGAGCTAACTGAGACTCAAACAGAACTAAAACTTAAAGTTGCATTCTACCAATGAAATTTGTTTAGAATATCATGTTTTCATTGTCTTCATGAAAACATTCAGCCAGAGTGTTCCAGCAACTGTCCCTTCCTTAAAGGCACAGCCTAAAAGGGTCACAAAATGACTTTTGTGTGTTTCTACTTGATGAACACGTCTAAGGAGATTGGTCTTTCAGACCAAGTGTGCAATATGGTCTGGAGATCAGACCACCCAAAGAAACAGCAGAAGTCTCTGTAGTGCTCTGCTTCTCAAGACTAGACATTTCTTTACACTTTTGGGGAAGAAAGTATGAAACTCATATGCTGTGGAATACAGCCTAAATGTGGTTGTCTACACCAATCTTTTGAAGCCCTTGGAAAAGAAAACAATCATTAAGAGTAGTATGAATTTCTAGTAGTAAGGATGATCCTTCACTGCAGTTCATATATTCATACTTTCTATAAAGCCCCACTAAGTTACAACAAATACAACACAACCCCCCAAGTTTATGGAGAGCCTTCCATTTATTTTCTTTTTACATTTTGGGAAGTCTTTCCTCTGACTTCATTCTTGTTGCTTTTTGCTGTAACTTGTACCAACAAGAAGAGACTAAGGTTTGCAGTAGCATTGCTTTTTCTTTCCATCTCACATTTTCCTCCTGTTATTGAGCTCCCTCTCCTTCCAGACACTTAACCACACTACTGACTGTTGGCAGCAGCATGAAACCATAGTACTGCACGCTTTAATGGCTGCATGCTTCCTGTATTTGCTAATGAGTGACTCCAAAAGCAGATTCCCATTCAGGACATATACAAGTGTCTTAGCAGAAAAAGTGACTTTTCTTAGGTCTTCAGAAATTCTTGCACTGGTGTGCAGTGATTGGCAGTAAGCCTCTCAGAAATAGCTTTGTGTTTTTTCAGATGTTCCGTGCTTCAGAAGGTGTGCTGGGTCTTTTTGTGTGGTCTCTACTGCAGCTACTACACAGTCAATGAAAGCCACAAGCTTCAGTTTAGATGACATAGCTACCAAAACACTGGTGTCTACTCCCAGCCCTTCATAAAGCTTGGCAACTCCATTGTTTTAGTAGTGTTGATTCACTTGTGGCAACCAGCACCAGAACAAGAGGACACAGTCTCAAGCTGCACCAGAGCAAGTTTAGGCTTGAGGTCAGGAGAAAGTTCTTCACAGAAGGTGCAAATGGCCATTGGGATGTGCTGCCCAGGGAGTCTCCATCCCTGGAAGTGTTCAAGAGGGGATTGGATGTGGCCCTTGAAGCCATGGTTTAGTTAGTCATGAGGTGTGGGGTGATAGGTTGAACCTGATGATCTGAGGGCTTTTCCAATCTTGTTGATTCTATGAAAAGAATGCAGGAAAGATTTCCATCTCTTCACATGGAAATTGGACTGTGACAAGCTTGGAAATAAGGACAAAACTGATACAAATTCTTCTAAATTTGGAGATGGCTCAGACCTGAGGTTTGGTGAAACTTCTGCTTTGCAGCAAGCATCCACAACTGTAGGATGAAATAATTTGTTGTCCCAAATTAATGTCAGTTTTGGTAGTCACTAGCTGCAGTCATGCTCCCATTTTCTGAGCTGAAATCAGTGTTGCACACAGGTTAGCTTGGACTCAAAGGTCTTTTCCAACCTGGTTAATTCTGTAAGATGATGTCTTGCCCCTGTGGTGTGAATTCAGAGCTGACTTGGAGTGCTGTCTGAATAGCTTAAAGTTGAAAATCCTTAGTTCCGGTGCATGCATGAAGCAGTGTGAGCTGCTCAAAGTTGTTCTTTGGATGGACATCAATTCCAAACTAGAAGTACTATCTAAGGAGGAAAAAAAGTGTCCAGATGGTACATGCAGTATCAAAGCTTCTGTACTGCTGTCTTTATTGTGGTGGCTCTGGAGAAGAGTCTAGTAGATACTGTGGTGAGTTAGAGTCCATTTGCTTTATTTGCTTCTGGCAGCCAGTCACCAGTGGTGTCCCCCAGGGATCAGTGCTGGGCCCCGTCCTCTTTAACATCTTCATTGATGATCTGGATGAGGGGATTGAGTCAGTCATCAGCAAATTTGCAGATGACACCAAGTTAGGAGCAGATGTTAATCAGTTAGAAGGTAGAAGGGCTCTGCAGAGGGACCTTGACCGACTGGACAGATGGGCAGAGTCCAATGGGACGGCATTCAACAAGTCCAAGTGCCAGGTGCTGCACTTTGGCCACAACAACCCCATGCAGAGCTACAGGCTGGGGTCAGAGTGGCTGAGAGCTGCCAAACAGAGAGGGACCTGGGGGTGTTGATTGACAGCTGCCTAAACATGAGCCAGCAGTGTGCCCAGGTGGCCAAGAAGGCCAATGGCATCCTGGCCTGCATCAGGAATAGTGTGGCCAGCAGGAGCAGGGAGGTCATTGTGCCCCTGTACTCTGCATTGGTTAGGCCACACCTTGAGTCCTGTGTCCAGTTCTGGGCCCCTCAGTTTAAGAAGGATATTGAGACACTTGAATGTGTCCAGAGAAGGGCAACAAGGCTGGGGAGAGGCCTTGAGCACAGCCCTGTGAGGAGAGGCTGAGGGAGCTGGGGTTGTTTAGCCTGGAGAAGAGAAGGCTCAGGGGTAACCTCATTGCCCTCTACAACTACCTGAAAGGTGGTTGTAGACAGGAAGGGGTTGGTCTCTTCTCCCAGGCAACCAGCACCAGAACAAGAGGACACAGTCTCAAGCTGTGCCAGGGGAGGTTTAGGCTGGAGGAGAGGAGAAAGTTCTTCACCAAGAGAGTCTTTCATCATTGGAATGTGCTGCCCAGGGAGGTGGAGTCACCATCCCTGGAGGTGTTCAAGAGAGGATTGGACATGGCACTTGGTGCCATGGTCTAGTCATGAGGTCTGTGGTGACAGGTTGGACTCCATGATCCTAGAGGTCTCTTCCAACCTTGGTGATCCTGTGATCCTCTCAGCTGCTGTTGAATTGCTGATGGAAGGGCTTCATTAAGTTCTGTTTTATGGTGACAGCATAGATCTGTTATTTGGAATAGTAATTTCCACCCCACCCCCCAGCTGAAGTCTTTGGTCTCAAAGGATTGTCCTCTTTCATTTGTGACAATGATGCCTGTATAATAAGTTATCTTTTGGGGCATTTTGACATTTCATCATAGCAAGGTATATGAAGTGTTACTTTAGCACCCAACAAATGAATTGCAAGAGTTGTATGCATTATAGACACTGAGATAGCACCTTTGCTAGGCTGGCACCCTTGTCAAGCAAAGCAGAGTCATTGTACTACTCCTGTAGTACAAGGGCATGACACTTTCCCAAGAGACATTCAGGACAGGAGCTAATCTTAAATCCTTCAGACCACATTACTGCATTGGCTAGAGAAGGTGTTAAGAGTTAGTTCCCACCTTCCTTGGGTGCTGGAGAGGCTCTTTAGGAGTTTCTGGGAACTGAATTCTGCATGCTGTACTTCCTGCCTAGTGGCTTCAGTGACCTGACCACAATTCTTTTCATTGCTGTTGTTCAGGCAAATAATCCATATTGAATTTCCCTGAAATTCAGGACAATTTATTGTAAGCAATGGAACAATAAATCCTAGCCCACTAAGCTTAGGCTCTTCAGGCAGAGAAAAAGCATTGCCTGTTCTGAATAGGTCAGTCCTCACTGACTGACCTGACAGATTTCATTCCTTTCTTCCATCATTCCTCCTGACCCAGCACCACTGTGCGGATGCACCCTCCCGTCCTTCAGCTCCCCTTTAAGCATACAGAACACCTGTTTTTGCAAAGAAGTAAAACCCACTTGTTAAAATCACAGGTGGAAATGTGAAGATGTTGAGCTACATTGTAAGAAGTTGACTGTTATAGAATCAATCAGCTTGGAAAAGACCTCAGAGATCATCAAGTCCAACCTATCACCCAACACCTCAGGACTAATTAAACCATGGCTTCACGTGCCATGTCCAATCCTTTTTTGGACACCTCCAGGGACGGTGACGCCACCAGTCTCTCTTGCTGGGAAGAACTTTCTCCTCACCTCCAGCCTAAACATCCTCTGGCACAGCTTGAGACTGTGTCCTCTTGTTCTGGTGATGGTTGCCTAGGAGAAGAGACCAACCCCCACCTGGCTACAACCTCCCTTCAGGTAGTTGTAGACAGCAAGAAGGTCTCCCTTGAGCCTCCTCTTCTCCAGGCTAAGCAACCCCAGCTCCCTCAGCCTCTCCTCACAGGGCTGTGCTCCAGACCCCTCCCCAGCTTTGTTGCCCTTCTCTGGACACCTTCCAGCAAGTCAACATCTTTCCTAAACTGAGGGCCCCAGAACTGGACACAGGACTCACAGCATGGCCTAACCAGTGCTGGGCACAGGGGCAGAATGACTTCCCTGCTCCTTCTGGCCACACTGTTCTTAATACAGGCCAGGACACCATTGGCTTTACAATATAGGGTTAATAGAAGCAGATGGCATGGAAGTGGCACATCTAAAGCAACCCAAAACAAAGACTCCAGCATTCAGAGGCTATAACTTTAAGAAATACCTGCTTTATATTAGCATAAGTGGCTGCTGCTTCAGATCCTCCCAAGAGGTTTGGCTCTTCATTCACTGTCTAGATCCTAGTTCTGGTGGCAGGTAAGCAGTCTCTTCCCTACAAGAGACACAGTTTGAAACTAGAAATTTTCCCCTGCATTAGTGTGCTCTGAGCTCCCCTACTTCCATTCTACACAGCAAATCTGCTTTTAAATTTCATTGAAGCCAAAGCCTGAAGTTCTGCCCTTTTGCTCTTCTCCATCTTTTTTTGTGCAGATGATTAATTTGAAGCAGATCACATCAGGAGGTTTTGCAGTGTGACATCTTTCTTCCACATACAGTTCTGTATGAGCAATACAAGGAGCTGTACAGAGGAACTACAATTCTCTGCTTATATATGTGGATGGTCAGATCCTTGCTGTGTCCTTTACAGCATGTAGGAAGTTAGAGAACAAATGTGTGCCCCTTTTTTAATAAATGAAAGCTGAGTTTTGAAGAGGTGAGAGGACAGTTTTGCATGTGCAGATACTTGGATCACAGGATCAGAGGATGTTAGAGGTTGGAAGGGACCTTCAAAGATCACCAAGTTGTAGTATCATAGTATCAGTCAGGGTTGGAAGGGACCACAAGGATCATCTAGTTCCAACCCCCCTGCCATGGGCAGGGACACCCCACACTAGATCAGGCTGGCCAGAGCCTCATCCAGCCTGGGCTTCAACACCTCCAGGGATGGCTCCCCAACTACCTCCCTGGACAACCCATTCCAGGGCTTCACCACTCTCATGGTGAAGAACTTCCTCCCCACCTCCAGCTTCATTCCATTGCTCCTAGTCCTATCACTACCTGATATCCTGAGAATTCCCTCCCCAGCCTTCTTGTAGGCCCCCTCAGATACTGGGAGGCCACAATTAGGTCACCTCAGACCCTTCTCTTCTCCAGACTGAACAGCCCCAACTCCATCAATCCAACCCTCCTGGTACAGCAGGACCATAGAACCTAGCACAGGAATGCTTCCAGATCAGTCTTGAAAGTCTCCGGAGAAGGAGACTCCACAGTCTTTGGGCAGCTTGTTGCAGTGCTCTGCAACCCTCACAGCAACAAAGTTCCTCCTCATGTTGAGATGGAGCCTCCTGTGATGGAGTTCATATCCATTTCCCCTTGATTAGAGCCTGTCCCCTCCCTCTTGACCCCCAGCCCTCAGATATTTATAAACACTTATTAAATTCCCTCTCAGTCTTCTCTTCTCCAGACTAAAGACCCCCAGGGCTCTCAGCCCCTCCTTCTAGGGCAGTGCTCCAGTCCCTCAACCCTCCTGGTGTTGTCTGCTGGTATCCAGGGAAAAGAAAAATCTGCTCTTGCAGAACTTTTTTTTGGTTAGAAGTTGTTCTCTTGCTCTGCAAAGCAGAGATTTTTCCAGCCAAACAAAGTGATGATGATGGAAAGGTTTCATTGTCATAGCCACTGTTGTTTGTTACCTCCCACTCTGACTTCCACTAAGAAGGGAGCCAGGGGTAGTGAGCAGTGGAAAGCAGTCACTCCCTGCTTCTTTTCCCTTACCTGAAACCATTCAATAAGTTATCCAATAAACTCTTCTACATAACTGGGGGACTACCAGACCTTTGTCCCCTACCACCACCCCACTTCATCTTCCCCAAGCAGCTCCTACTCCACCATCCTACACCCTGCCTAACAGCCACTGCTCCACCACCACCATTTTTGCACTCATACCAGAGCCAGGGGCAAGACCCTCAAACACCCAAGATACCACACAGAGGAGCTCAGCCCCAGTGAGGAGACCCAGCCAGCAAGCATAAATGATATTGAAGTAATCATCAAGCCTGTCCCTAACAACCGGGGGGCCACCAGGCCCCCCGGCCTTTGTTGTCACCACCACCATCACCCAGTGTGCACCAGGAGTACTCACCAGAGATGAGAGGAGGATCCTCCAGCCCAGATGGGCTCAGCTTAGGGCTTCTGCCTTTCCTGGGGGGATTAAATAGGGGAGTGGGTGGGGAGGGCCAAGTGACCACAGCTGGGGTGGGAGGAGACTCCAACAGAGCCCAGGTGCTGCCTGACCAACCTGATCTGCACGTTGGCCACAACAACCCCATGCAGAGCTACAGGCTGGGGTCAGAGTGGCTGGAGAGCTGCCAAACAGAGAGGGACCTGGGGGTGCTGATTGACAGCTGCCTAAACATGAGCCAGCAGTTTGGCCAAGAATGCCAATGGCATCCTGGCCTTCACCAAGAAGAGAGTGGCCAGCAGCAGCAGGGAAGTCATTGTGCCCCTGTACTCAGCACTGCTACACCTTGAGACCTGTGTCCAGTTCTGGGCCCCAAAGTTTAAGAAGCACATTGAGACACTTGATTGTGTTCAATATCTTTATTAAAGATCTGGAGGAAAGGATTGTGTCCACTATTAGTAAGGAGCAGGAGTTGATCTGTTAGAGCATAGGAGAGCTCTGCAGAGGGACCTTGATAGGCTGGACAGATGGGCAGAGTCCAACATGATGGCATTCAAAAAGTCCCAAGTGCCACTTTGGCCACAACAACCCCATGCAGTGCTACAGGCTGGGGTCAGAGTGGCTGGAGAGCAACCAGGCAGAGAGGGACCTGGGGGTGCTGGTTGATAGTAGGCTGAACATGAGCCAGCAGTGTGCCCAGGCAGCCAAGAATGCCAATGGCATCCTGGCCTGCATCAGGCATAGTGAGGCCAGCAGGAGCAGGGAAGTCATTGTGCCCTGTACTCAGCACTGGTTAGGCCACACCTTGAGTCCTGTGTCCAGTTTTGGACTCCTCAGTTTAGGAAAGAAATGTTTAAGAAGGGACTGGATGAGGCACTTGGTGCCATGGTTTAGTTGATTAGATGGTGTTGGCTAATAGGTTGGATGTGATGATCTCAAAGGTCTTTTCCAACCTGGTTAATTCTATTCTATTCAGACACTTGAAGGTGTCCAGAGAAGGGCAGCGAGGCTGGGGAGAGGTCTGGAGCACAGCCCTGTGAGGAGAGGCTGAGGGAGCTGGGGTTGCTTAGCCTGGAGAAGAGGAGGCTCAGGGGAGACCTTCTTGCTGTCTACAACTACCTGAAGGGAGGTTGTAACCAGGTGGGGGTTGGTTTCTTCTCCCAGGCAACCATCACCAGAACAAGAGGACACAGTCTCAAGCTGTGCCAGGGGAGGATTAGGCTGGAGGTGAGGAGAAAGTTCTTCACAGCAGGAGAGATTGGCCACTGGAATGTGCTGCCCAGGGAGGTGGTGGAGTCACCATCACTGGAGGTGTTCAAGAGGGGATTGGACGTGGCACTTGAGGCTGTGGTTTAGTTAGTCCTGAGGTGTTGGGTGATAGGTTGGACTTGATGATCTCTGAGGTCTTTTCCAACCTTATTGACTCTATGATTCTATTCTATGATTACTTTACAAAGTATTGATGGGTTTGTTCTGTTTTCATGGAGGCAAAGTAAACCATGAACTGCAGTTGTACATTATGAAAGATTTATGGAAAATAAAGTGATTTTAAAATCCCCTTCTTTCACCACTACCTCTCTTTTCCCACCAGATCTGCCCCTTTTCCACCCCCCTGCCCCATTTTTCCCCTTTTTGCCCTCACATCCCAGAGCACCTGGGCTCTGTGGGAGTCTCCTCCCACCCCAGCTGTGGCCACTTGGCCCTCCCCACCTACTCCCCTATTTAATCCCCACCAGGAGCAGCAGAAACCTTAAGCTGAGCCCATTTGGGCTGGAGGATCCTCCTCTCATCTCTGGTGAGTACCCCTGGTGCACACTGGGTGATGGTGGTGGTGACAAAGGCCGGGGGGCCTGGTGGCCCCCCGGTTGTTAGGGCTAGGATTGATGACTACTCCAATATCATTTATGCTTGCTTGCTGGCTGGGTCTCCTCACTGGGGGTGTGCTCCTTTGTGTGGTATCTTGGATGTTTGAGGGTCTTGCTCCTGACTCTGGGATGGGTGCAAAAATGGTGGTGGTGGAGCAGAGGCTGTTTAGGCAGGGTGTAGGATGGTGGAGCAGGAGCTGCTTGAGGAGGATGAAGTGGGGTGGTGGTGGGGGACAAAGGCTTGGTCATCCCCCAGTTATGTAGAAGAGTTTATTGGATGGAAGACTTACTGAATGGTTTCAAGTAAGGGAAAAGAGGCAGGGAGTGACTGCTTTCCACTGCTCACTACCCCTGGCTCCCTTCCTAGTGGAAGTCAGAGTGGGCACTAACACACTTGTAACTGGTAGTGCCCCCAGTCCCCAAGAGAACAGCTTTTTTTCATGCTATGTGATTCTTATTTGTAGCTATGTGACAGAAAAAATCCACATACATCTTATGGGGAAAGCCTTTTGTATGGTTAGTATCCAAATTAGAGTTCTATAAAGTAATAGCTGTTTTACAGAGAGAGAAACTCTTCAAATCCATTAATCATCTCAGACTAGGTAGAAACAAATACCTTAAAGAGGTTTGTGGATGTACATGACAAATTATAGTACTGTGCCTAAATGTCTCAGAGCCTTTAGTTACTCATGCATTGTCTACCTGTAAGGTTTGTCTTTTCATTTGGTGTTCTACAGATTTGCTTGTTAGCTCTGCACCTCTGTTTAAACCCATTTGGTGTCAGGGTTTAGGCATGATGGGATTACAAGATGATGGCCCTGATCTGTACATTTGCATCTTTGGGCTTGATGCCTTGTCAGAAAGCTCTCAGCAAATGGTACAAGAGCATAAACAACATCACATGTAACACATTTGCTTTTCTGAGAGAAAAGCAGCATGCTGTAGAGCCAAGGTTGTCTTTAGCCCTAACTAATCCGGAGATCATTTCAAATCAGTGAAGGTATTAGCAGTCTAGAGCTGAAGTTTTAGCTCTAAGCCTCTTTTAACCGAGAAATTTTGCACTGTGAAGGAACAAACCTGGAGCTGATGGAGAAACACATGTCCTGTACTGTAAACTTGAGAAATAAACTGTGCACAACAGGAGAAGCCTGGGGGCTAAACTCTGAAATAGTTCATTAAAAAACCCCAAACTGAAATAGAATTAACCAGGTTGGAAAAGACCTTTGAGATCAGAGTCCAGCCTATCACCCAACACCACCTAATCAACTAAACCATGACACCAAGGGCCTCATCGAGGCTGCTTTTAAACACCTCCACTGATGGTGACTCCACCACCTCCCTGGGCAGCACATTCCAATGGCCAATCTCTCTTTCTGGGAAGAACTTATTCCTAACATCCAGCCTAAACCTCCCCTGGCACAGCTTGAGACTGTGTCCTCTTGTTCTGATGCTGGTTGCCTGGGAGAAGAGACCAACCCCCACCTGTCTACAAACTCCCTTCAGGTAGTTGTAGATGGTAATAAGGTCTCGTCTGAGCCTCCTCTTCTCCAGGCTAAGCAACCCCAGCTCCCTCAGCCTCTCCTCATAGGGCTGTGCTCCAGACCCCTCCCCAGCTTTGTTGCCCTTCTCTGGACACCTTCAAGTGTCTCAATGTCCTTCTTAAATTGAGGGGCCCAGAACTGGACACAGGACTCAAGGTGTGGTCTAACCATTGCTGAGTACAGGGCACAATGACTTCCCTGCTCCTGCTGGCTGCACTATTCCTGATGCAGGCCAGGATGCTATTGGCCACCTGGGCACACTGCTGGCTCATGTTCAGCCTACTATTAGTCAGTACCCCCAGGTCCCTTTCTGCTTGGCTGCTCTCAGCCACTCTGACCCCAGCCTGTAGCACTGTGTGGGGTTGTTTTGGCAAATGCATGGAACCTGGCACTTTTTGATGTGTTCAGTCTCATGCCCTTGGCTTCTGGCCAGCCTGGCAAGGTCCCTCTGCAGTACTCTCCTACCTTCTAACAGATCAACTCCTGTCCCCATCTTGGTGTCATCTGTACATTTACTAATGATGGACTCAATCCCCTCCTCCAGATCATCAATAGAGATATTGAACAGGATGGGGCCCAGCACTGATCCCTGAGGGACACCGCTAGTGCCTGGCTGCCAGCTGGACGTGGCACCATTCACCACTGCCTCTGGGCCCAGCTCTCCAGCCAGTTCCCAATCCAGTGCAGAGTGAAAAAGTTTTGGCAGTTTGCCTGAGTAAGAAGCATGTAAAGACATCAATGGATAAGTTCATAGAGACAGATCAATAAAATGAACCCAGAATCCAGCATGATGACATACTAATGAGACTTGTTAAATATCTCGTGCAAGGGGTTACGGAGCTTGTCTTGGTGAGGTGATTTACAGAGCATTTAGGGAAATGCAAATGTTGTGAAGTATTTTGCTGGCAAGCTAAAGAAACCCCTAGAGCTTGTCTGCGGTTCATGGCAGTAGAAAACCTACCAGCTGTTGGACAAAGAATTCAAGTAAAACAAAAATAGAATAGATTAATACTTGAGATGCCTTCAGTTCTTCCTCAGACTTGTTTATTTGGTATGGTTTTGGGGTCTGTGTAAATCTCTTAAGTAAAACTTCACTTTCATTTAAACTTGCAAATCTGACTCTTCTTGATCAAGGGAACAGAAATTGTTGCATTCAAGTTCACTAAATCCTGAGTCCTTTTAACAGAAGGTATTGGATCCCTCTTATGAGCACACTTTTTGTTCTAATATTCTGATGAAAGTAAACTTACAAGACATAACAAGCATCTACTGACTTTAACAGAGGTGTGTGTTTTCTTCCATTAGAGACAGTGCTTCTAGACTAGCTCCTAGCTCAGGTTAGAGAAAGGTCAAGGGAGTGCAGGAGAGTGTCCAAATGAGGAGAAACAGGAACAACTTTTAAGCATGAACACAGTTAACACATGGACAGAATGCTGGAGGAAATGAAGCACCTTACCTCTTGCTGTCCTAAAATTAAGACCATCTCAATGTCTGGGACTGGGGTTGACCCTTGCAAAATGCTGTGTGTGCTGCTAGGGTAATTTGGAGGGACACAGCATTCTTCAAGGTGTTGATGTATGAGTAGAAAACCTATGGATTCTTCTCATGGGTGTCCCACACCACTGAGAGCCAATTAGCATGAGTCTGGAGATAACCCACGGGGATCCCATTAGGGATGAGGGAGAAGGAGCTTTTTGTGCCATTCAGTTTCCTTGTTCATGTATTTGTCAGCTCAGCAGAGTGTTTCTCAGCAATGTGTCTGCCTTCCCTCCGAGAGGCGGCCTTGGGCTGAAAGACTGCTCTACTGCCTTTTACTCCATCACAGACAAAGGCTTGCATTCTGAGCATCCCATAATATGGTTTGGTTTGTCAACTAGCTTGCAACTTGAAATGCATGAATTCTATGGGCTGAATATTGCTAGTATTGAAACAATTTGGCTATAGAATCATAGACATTTTGTGGTCCAAATTTTTTGTCCCTCTAAGATCATCAGTCCAACCAGCAACATAATTGAGTGCTGTGTCTGCATGTTTATTGAACAACTAAAGGGACTGTGACACCACCACCTCCCTGGGCAGCACATTCCAATGGCCAATTACTCTTTCTGGGAAGAACTTTCTCCTCCCCTCCAGCCTAAACCTCCCCTGGCACAGCTTGAGACTGTGTCCTCTTGTTCTGGTGCTGGTTGCCTGGGAGAAGAGACCAACCCCCACCTGGCTACAACCTCCCTTCAGGTAGTTGTAGAGAGCAAGGAGGTCTCCCCTGAGCCTCCTCTTCTCCAGGCTAAACAACCCCAGCTCCCTCAGCCTCTCCTCATAGGGCTTGTGCTTGAGACCCCTCCCCAGCCTTGTCCTTCTCTGGACACTTTCAAGTGTCTCAAGACTAAAGTAATTTTTCCTAATATCCAATCTAAACCTCTCCTGGCACAATTTCAGGTCATTTCCTCTTGTCCTGTCACCTGATACTAGGGAGAAGAGACTGATCCCCACCTCACTACAACCTCCTTTCAGGTAGTTGTGAAGAGCAATGAAGCCTCCCCGTCAGCACCCTCTTCTCCAGATTAAACAATCCCAGTTCCCTCAGCTGCTCCTTATAAGGCTTTTCCTCTAGACCCTTCATCCAGCTTTGTTGCCCTTCTCTGGATATACTCCAGCAACCTCAATGTCTTTCTTGCAGTGAGAGGCCCAAAACTAATGTCATATTCAAGGTTCTAACTGTGTTATGGGGAGTTGGACTCGATCCTTATGGGTTCCTTCCTACTCATGCTTTCTATGAATCCATGAAATGCAATGTCCCTGCTGGGGGGAAACTTTAACCCCCCACATTACAAAGGAAGTTTTTTACCTTGATTGAACTGCAGAGGCTAAGAAGTGCTGACTAGTCTGGAGAACTGTATCTTCATATTGCATCCATAGCATCAACGAAGTAGCAGCTGGGCTATTAGACTTACTAGACACCAAAATAAACAGTTTTCCTGTATTTATTCAGCAATGTATGTATTTTATGCAACATTATATATGTTTTCTATAAACCATTGTTCTGTTTACAACTTTAAGACATCTATGACAAAGAGTTGTGTTTTCTTCTGGAGAAAGGGAGAAGTGCTCATAGATTGAGACAAAAACACAGCATTGAGAGCAAGTTAACAACTCAAATTGCAGGGTGTGGAGTAGCAAATGCTGAGCTATAGACTCATAGGGTTTAGTAGGTGTGGGTTTGTGGTGTATGCTACAGAAGAAGTCAGATCCCAGATGACCAGGATGATCCTTCTTGAGACTGCAGCTGACCTCAGTACCCCAGAGGGCTGTGGTGTGTTTTTCCACTAGCTAAACTGCAGGTGTTTGGGGTTGTACAACAAGAAGTACAAGGGAATGGAAGCAGAAAGGGTAAAGTGTTTGGGATAGGTTTCTGCAGCTGGACAGCTAGCAAAGAGTCAGCTTTGCAATGGGAGGGCTCTGGCTGAAGCAGTGAGTATTTGAGGCATGGTGGTCTTGCCTTGATCATCCAGACACCCTTGATTCTTAAATCATGTTCCATGGTTAGGATTTCCCCACATTCTGATGTGTTACAGTGTCTACTCATGTCTGCCAGTTAAATTAGGATAGCTGCAGGGCCAAGTCTAACAGGGAAAGCCTTTAGACAAAATCTGACTTGTAAAGTAACATGAAAGAGGAAAATGAGCAGTGCCATTTCCTAGCCTTTGAAGCAGAGTTGTGTTTAGAAGAGTAAATCCTCAGATTAACTGCTTTTTTTTCCTTTCCTCAGAAATTTGCTTCTTTCAGGATTCAAACAGGGGCAGTCCAGTGTAACATAGCTCACCTCTTATGAGTCAGACTGAAGTCTAGCTACTATTTTTTGGCTACCTTTATATAGCATGCCTGTGTTTGTCATCACTCCTCTTCATTTTCTAATGCCAGGATGAATCATTTGGGGAATGTTCATATCAGTTCTCTGTGTAACCAGACAAGCTACAGCTTTCTGAGGTTCAGGTTTTCATTTTGCAGTTGAAAAAGTTGAAAGCCTTTTATGATTTTTCTTTCTTTCCCTATAGAAGGGAAATAAGTTGGCTGTGTTTAGTTCTCTCCTCCTCACCTTCCCTCTTATTCCTCTTTCCCACACATGCAAAGTCTTTAATGTGTCTTTCTTGATCTGTGTAATGGTTTGAGTCTGGAGCAAGTATGGGCTGATGAAAGGGGTTTGCAGTGCAGTTGGTTCACCCTGACAGGTAGAGATAGGAAACAGATCAGAGCTCAGCAGTTTGTCCCTGCCAGGATACCCACAAACCCATGTTAGGATCATATTGTAGCTTTCTTCCCCAAATGAAAGCTTTCCTTGGAGGAGTTTCCCTTTACTTAAATTCCACAATGAGCTTTTTAATTCCCAAACTCAGACAAAGATGAGGTTTCACTTAGTTCTTCCAGCTGTTGTACAGATCTTTGTGAGTCTGTGCACTATTCAGCTCGCCCACTACAGCACCAGACACAGAAGCTGGTGTTTACTGTGGTGCATCAGCTTGAGAGCAGTATCTCTGCATGAACTTGTAAGGAGCTTTATTTGCAGGGCAACACTGGGGATACATAGCTTGGGCACCATTTTAATCCTTTATTGTGATGATACTGTGCAGTGTTCTCCCAGTCTGTGCTGCTGTGACAGTGCTGTAATCAAAACCTAACAACTGTCTAAAGAGTCTTCATAATTCTTGCAGCAGAGATGCACAGAAACCCTGGAGACTTTCAGGCATTAACTGTCTGTTTTCTTCTTAGTTTGTTGTTGAATTACCCCAACTTGCTGCACCCTGAGGTCTGAAAATGATTTACAATATTTAAATAGTATTTAATGTTGTACAAACCAGTTCTGTAGATATTTTTTTTTGTCCTGTTTCTTGTTCTGGGAAGAATTCTTGACTGGGAGTAGATACCAGTGATGCTAAGTATTCAGGGTATTGTAAGCTGGAGACAAGATGCTGATAACATGGTTTTCATCTGCTATGTGTTGTGCTCTCATATGTACAGATTTCTCCTCTGCCCATCCAGCTCTGGAAGATTTTCAGACCAGTGTAAAGTGGATGTAAAGTATTACCACTATGACCTAACAGTGATTAGTTCACTCACTTTATGTTCATATAAAAGCAAAGCTTAGGGGATGACTGAGGTGTTCAAGGGGAGATTGGACGTGGCACTTGGTGCCATGGTCTAGTTGTGAGGTCTGTTGGGACAGGTTGGACTTGATGATCCTTGGGGTCTCTTCCAACCTTAGTGATACTGTGAGAATGGTGTTCACTGTGTAAAGCTGATAAATGCACTTCAAGTCTGTGTTAATTTCTTAGAACATTAAACATTATTAAAAATGATAACCTGTATTTTATCTTGGCATGGAGGCAAATGGTAGAGTTATAGCTGCTGGTCAGTGTAACTAATTTGTTAGTTTAGAAGCATTGACTTCTCCAGGGATTGATGCAAATTGCCTATGTGATAATTTCATAGTATCAGTCAGGGCTGGAAGGGACCACAAGGATCATCTTGTTCCAGCCCCACTGCCATGGGCAGGGACACCTCACACTGGATCAGGCTGGCCAGAGCCTCATCCAGCCTGGGCTTCAACACCTCCAGGGATGGGGCCTCAACCACCTCCCTGGACAACCCATTTCAGGGCTTCACCACTCTCATGGGGAAGAACTTCCTCCCCACCTCTAGCTTCATTCCATTCCCCCTAGTCCTATCACTACCTGATATCCTGAGAAGTCCCTCCCCAGCCTTCTTGTAGCCCCCTTCAGATACTGGAAGGCCACAATGAGGTCACCTCGGAGCCTTCTCTTCTCCAGACTGAACAGCCCCAACTCCTTCAGTCTGTCCTCATAGGAGAGGTGCTTCAGCCCTCTGATCAGCCTCATGGCCCTTCTCTGGACACCTTCCAGCACCTCCAGATCCCTCTTGCAATAGGGGCTCCAGGACTGGAGGCAGTACTCCAGGTGGGGTCTCACCAGATCTGAGCAGATGGGGAGAATTACCTCCCTTGACCTGCTGGCCACACTTCTCCTGATGCAGCCCAGAATCTGATATTTCAAGTTAACTTGGAGAAAAATAAAGGAGGGGTGGGGAGGGAAATAGTGTGGACAAGTGGCTTTTTTTTTGTCACAACACAGGATAATTTATATTCATTAAGTTTTATCTACATACAAAATACTCTCCTCAACACTTTGCATGTGGTATTCTAAACTTGCTTACATGTGATTAACAGCTCTGAGGAAATCTACCAAATTTCCAATGCTAAGAAGATAGATTGATTTTTTTTTTTTATAGGGGTGTAAATCTGCAGAGTATATTAAGAGTAACAGAATTTCTTTGGTTTTCAGTTTTTCTGAAGATGGCCAAATAGTGGCAGATAGCTTGATTAGTGTAGGTATTCCTACCTGTAAAATGTTTCACTTTTAAAAGACAGAGATGGCTTGAGGTTAGAGTAAGATTAATATAGCTTCACTTAATGGCACAACCTGCCACAGTTGTTTTATGTCCCATAGCATTTTAATCAAATGAGTGCTGCAAACCAGGTTCATTTAACTCTTCCAAATGCCAGAAGAGCTACTAAAAAGCCTACTAGTTGTGACCTTTTGCTTAACAATATCTAGTGTCCCTTCTCATTACAGACTACTCAAGCTAGTGGTTTACATGCTTAGAAAACATCATTTGTGGAAAAGGCTTTAGAAGAAAGTTTGTGTTTCAAGATTGGCAGACTTTTACAGTTCCTTCTTGGGCAGTGTACTGGGCAATAGGGAAGAAAGGAAGGGTTGCATACAGCTTTCACCACAGTACAGCTAACAGTCACTGAATTGTTTCTTAGGGCTCCCAGATTAAAAGGAACAGGGGGGGAATCCAAATACTATGTGCCAAAATGCATTTCACCTGAAGCAGCTTTTGTCCCTGGTCTCGTCTCTTGTCACCATGGATGGTGGTGAAGAGAGAACCTTCATAAAGCCTTTGACACTCTTGCACATGACAGCCTGGTCACCAGATTGGAAAAGCATGGACTTGACAGAGGAAGCCACTTTTATTTATAACATAGATGTATTCCTTGAATTCAAATCACCTCCTCAGAATTCATACTTGTCTGTAACAGTAGGGGGGGTTTATAAGGGCAAGTGAAGAATCTTTTCTTAAGGAATAGTTGATCATGTGTGAATTCTTCTGGTGTAGCTGTAAAAGCTGTCCAGACATCACATTTGAAATCTCCCTGTGGCTAAGAAGGAACAGAACTGAGGGGGTTTCTTGGACCTTTGGCATGGCTTGACTGGAGGGGTTTTATATACAATGGGATAGATAAGACTGTAAATATCACCATTCTTGTGTTGATGACAAATCACAAGTTGAAGATAAATCAATTGCTCAATCACAAGTTGTTGAAGACAAATCACCTCCCAAGGTGAGGGCACAGATGCAGAATGGTGACTGCAAATGGATTTTAATGGCGAGCCATGCAATCTAATGTTTTTCCATTGCAAACTACACGCTCCTGTGAAGTGCAGCAACATCTCAGTTTCCAGTTAGAAGAAGGCATGAGCTGTGTGAGCATGAACACCTTGAAAACTTGTGCCCTGGCATGCAAGAATCAGAACTCAATTAGATGCCTTGATTTAGGAGTGATTGGACTGTCCCTGAGTTTGAATAGTGACCTTAGTAGAGGGAGTATTTCTGCACGCTTGTATCTTCACTTGGATATCATTGCTAATTGAGACTTAGTGAAATAGCTGGTGCAAATCACCTCCCCAGACAAGCCCGTTCTTCTGTGACCAAAAGAAAAGGTTAAGAGTGAGTGTAGACTAGACATAGAATTATATTGATGCTAGACTTGCTTTTTAAAGGGTATAGCTGCTGGCATGGCTCCTCAAGAATGACCTATTTACCCCAGGTTCTGTCTTAAGAATTGTACTTTGAATGCATTTTGTTATTTTTCTGGTTCCTCAGATGCAGTTCTTAATATATTTAATATTTTTAGTGCCCTACAGATACCAAAGCAACGTTTGGGGTCCACCTTAAAGTAGTAGGAGACTGGACAGGTATGTAGAAAAAAGTCTCTTCAGAGACAAATACCTTTACTCAACCTGTTATCCCTTTCTGGCTTCAGCACAATTGTTCCTTGATTGTGGTGTATTCTATCTAGGGGCCATTCATGCTTGTTTTCCCAGAGTTGTGTTTTATTACATCCTTGATGCAACCCCTGCTTTATTCAGGTGTGCATTTCTTTTTGGTTTTCCAGCTACTAACATAACTTCTGATTGCAATGCAATGCTTCTCAATGTTCCTCCATTTCTGCCTCTTCTTATTTTTTGGGAAGCCTGGGTGCAGTCGCAGTGCCTCTGTGCCTAGTAGCGTCTGCAGACATGTTGAAATGTGCAGCGCCCTGATAAGCGGATTTTGAGGCCAGCAGTTTGGATGGCTGCCAGGTTAATTAATGCCTATGGTACCCTGAGATTGCAGGTTTCTTTCATGTTCTTCCATACTCTTCCATTGCTCTTTAAATGTCCTCCAGACAAAGGGGTGTAAGCCAGGATTCCCCCCAGAGTAGACTGGTGATTTTCTGCTCCCTCTGACAGTTGTATACTCAAGTGATAGTTGTCATTATTCCTTGGTGACTGGTGTAGCATACCATTTCCTTGTAAGGAAGAGAAATGCACACCACCATCTTCTTCATTTCTCATGAAGAAGTGTTTTTTCATGTTAATTTGTGTCAGTTTGTATGTGTTTGGGGAACTAAGTCAAATAAGTTTCTAGCCCTATAAGGGATTAGGCCAGTTTAGGGAGAGTGAATCTGTTGAACTTGTTGGTCCAGCTGCACACTTGGCTGTGGAAGTCACTGACATGTTAATAGGGAAAAGTTGGGAGGGCAATTATGTGTGCATATATGGTCCATAATCAGTCTGATGTTCTGTCTTTGCCTGAAGTATAGGTTGTTGGCCAGACACAGGCAGGTTATGGGCCCGATTAGCTTCTGGTCTGCCCCAGTATGAGGACTCTTTCATGGGCAGGCATCATTCCTACCTGGGAGAGGACAGTGGGCTATTGGGACAAGTGTGGTGAAGTACTAGCTAAATGAGCTTTCCAGGAGTGGCATCTTTGAAAATTTTCCAATTGCCTCTATGGTATGAATTGCTCTCTATTAGCATTGAAATGTTCTCTCAACTCAGTATCTATACTCTTCATTGAGAGGCAGCTCTGCTTAGGTAGGAGTGTACAAGGTTCAGGACACTGTCACATCACAGACACTATTTCTCATATTAGATTTACTAAACAGGAATATCTCTCCCAAAGGCAAATGTGCTGTCGAGAAGCAGGGGGTTTAGCCAACCCCTTATGTCTCATCTGTACTGTGGAGCCCTGTTCTCACTCAGTCCCTTAAGCCCTGTGACAATTAATGGTCTCTAATCCCCTGACTGTCTGAGGAAGGATTATTATATTTGCCATGTTCCTTTTAATCTTTAAGTGTGCTCTAATGGCTGCTTCTGGAGACAGGATATTGGGCTGGAGGAGTTTTTATGCTATATACTGTCATCTGAGCTCTTCTCAGAACCTATTCTCTCAGCCTTTATCCTATTTATTAAAACTCTCTTTTGTAGCACATTTTTGTGTTCCTGGCAGTTTATGCCTGACACCAAAGAGTGCAAAACTTATGTCAGAGAACTCAATTACAAGCCTAAATTAAAGGACATGAGAAGTGTGCTGTGAAATGCAGAGAAGAAGCAGTTTCAGACATGTCTCTTCTTGTGGGCTTCAGCTCCTGTTGCCTGCATCTGGGAGGGGTGGTAAAGGAACAATTTCGTGCCATAGCTAGAAGGACTTGAAGGGGGATGCAGACTGCTGGCAAACCAATTCTTCAAGGTTAAGTGTCTGAAATTGAGTCTTAATGTGTTGAAAATGTACAGTGGACTACCTTGCGGCCTTAATGACTAATTCTTGGGTCGAGAAAGCACCTGCATGTCAAGGCAAAAGATGAGGGTAGGAGAATTGTCAACTCCTGATAAAAAGTTGCTGCTACTAGAGAGTTATTTTTTTGCCCAGATCCTAGTGCATATCATTTTAAGTGTCCAATAGAAGAAGCTGAAAGAAGTGGCTTCTTCAGAAGTTACTTCAGACACACTTTTTGGCATAGGAACAGATATTTAGGAGATTTTCAGGCAATTCTATTCTTTGCTTGTTAAAGAAGTGACAGAAAACAGGTAAGAGGAGGAAACTTCAAAAATGATAGTTCTGAGACCTTTGCAAACTAAATAGTAATTCAGACCCCTAAATGATGTCTTTCTTGCTCTGCTGACATCAAATGGTGATTCTGAGCTTAGAAAAGCTGAGAGGACCTACATTTCTCAGAAGCAAGTTGGGATAAATGCACATCATTCCCTCCCATTATACAGGTAGTGGCGAGCTTTAGACAAATCTATGATCTTTCACTTCTCAACTCTTTCATGGTGGTATTAGTAACTGCATTATGCTTAGCTTTTACATTCATCACAGAAAACACACAGGTACTGGTATTGCTGTAATGTGCCCTCATATGCCTGTGTATACCTGAAATACTTCCCATAGCTCCCTTTGTAGACCTCTGACCTGGTTTTGTGTCTAGTTTAGGATGAGATGAGTCAGACCCCAAGCATGCCTTTTTCTCTTTATTGAATGTAGAGAGACTCTAGATATAGAATTAGCCAGGTTTGAAAAGACCTTTGAGATCAAGTCCAACCTATCACCCAGCACCACCTGATCAACTAAACCATGGCATCAAGTGCCTCATCCAGTCTCTTCCTAAACACCTCCAGGGATGGTGACTCTACCACCTCCCTGGGCAGCACATTCCAATGGCCAATCTCTTTCTGGGAAGAATTTCTTCCTAACATCCAGCCTAAATCTCCCCTGGCACAGCTTGAGACTGTGTCCTCTTGTTCTGGTGCTGGTTGCCTGGGAGAAGAGACCAACCCCCACCTGGCTACAACCTCCCTTCAGGTAGTTGTAGAGAGCAAGGAGGTCTCCCCTGACCCTCCTCTTCTGCAGGCTAAGCAACCCCAGCTCCCTCAGCCTCTCCTCACAGGGCTGTGCTCCAGACCCCTCCCCAGCTTTGTTGCCCTTCTCTGGGCACATTCCAGCAACTCAACATCTTTCCTAAAGTGAGGGGCCCAGAACTGGACATTGCTACCTCAGAGGTAGTTTAGTTAATGGACAATTAGATGTGGGTTTTCCTTTGTCAAGGTTCCTAATATAATTCTTCCATTTTTTTTCTCATGTTTGCTGGGTATTGTGAATAGTGGAACAGATGCTGTAGACCTCCCTAAAGAACGCTTTTGTGATTATGTAATTGCTCTCCTTGTGCTGACATGTGACTGCTTCAGTCAGCACCTATTGTGCTAACAAAACATGTTGTCCAATTGTGGTAGCCCATACTATCAGTGCAATTATTTTATCCTATTAACAGAAGTGAAACCTACAGCTATAGACTGCAGCTTAAACTGCTAAGAAGCTCTTCCCAGAAAGAGATTGGCCATTGGAATGTGCTGCCCAGGGAGGTGGTGGAGTCACCATCACTGGAGGTGTTTAGGAAGAGACTGGCTGAGGCACTTGGTGCCATGGTTTAGTTGATCAGGTGGTGCTGGGTGATAGGTTGGACTCGATGATCTCAAAGGTCTTTTCCAATCTGGCTAATTCTGTATTCTTACAGCAGCTGATCTGTGGTAATTGCAGACATGAAGCCCTGCAATCTGGGTGAGCCCTGTGGCTTAGAGCTAAATTAGTGTGTCTTCTCTGCAGCTGCCTGGCAGTTATTGCTGCAGAGCTGGTGGATGGCAACTTTAAACCTTACAGTAACATTGAAATCCATGCAGGACTGTCCTTGTGCACAGATGGCTTGGCGAATGAGCTGACACTGTTACTAGCCTCCCTCCTAAACATCCCTTTTGTTCTGCATCTCTCCTGTCTCTGTGATCGCCTATTTGTTCTTCAGCTCTGGAAAAGAAACCTCTTGACTTAGTATTTGCAGAAGGAGTGTTTGAAAGCATTGTTTTTCCCCCACTTACTGTCTGGTTTGTACTCAGTGTTGTTTATCAGCCTTATGCTTCCTCTGTCCTTGACGCTTGTTTAGTTTCAAAGCTGACATTTCATCTGGCACCTCCAGAGGGTAAAAGAGAGGCTATGGGCCATGCCTTGTGTCCAGCCACTTGACAGCACTGAAAAAACCCCATGGCAGTATATCAAGACAATGTCTCTCATTCACTAGACAAACTTCAGGGTGCGAGACAGAAAGTGATATTGATGATGCCAAAATAACAGACTTCTGAAGCCCTGCAGCATCTTTTTTTGTGGAAAACAAATGCACAGCACTCAGAGGTGTTACGGTGAACAGCATGCTTTAAGGCAATAAAACCTTGCTGTTATGTTGCAGTGTGTTGCTGGAACAAATTGAAGTGGGACCGTGTTTAAAACACTGCTGCTGTTCTGTGCTCTGCGGTCATTTTTATCTTGTAGTAGTAACATCATCCTGCTGTGTAGTTCCATGTGATCCTAGGGACACTGACAAATCCTGTCCACTCTTCTGAGCAGCACAGTGTTTATTGTGGGGATACCATAAGAGTGCTTTAATACCACCCCGTGAACCTGAGACTTCTGTTCGGTGGGTTACTAAATGTCATGGCAGCAGGACACATCGATATGTGCTGGAGGCAGAACAGACAGATCATGGGGTACTGATCTGCATCACCCCAGTGAACTCTAGGTCTCCTCAGGGAATACAATTCTTTGCTTAATTCTGAGAGAATATATGTGGTTGCTAGGTTGTTTAGGAAGTTCTACACAGAGAGAGTGATTGCCCATTGGAATGGGCTGCCCGAGGAGGTGGTGGGGTCACCATCGCTGGGGGTGCTCAGGATGAGGTTTGACAGAATGCTTGGTTGCATAGTTTAGTTGATTAGGTGGTGTTGGATGATAGGTTGGACACGATGATCTTGAAGGTCTCTTCCAACCTGGTTTGTTCTATTCTACCGTAGTTTGGATCTGATGTGCAGAGGTTTAGATTGGATATTTGGGGGGGAAAAAAGCTTCACTGAAAGGGCTGTTGAGCACTGGAACAGGCTGCCCAGAGAAGTGGTTGAGTCACCATCCCTGGAGGCATTTAAAAGACAGGTAGTAGCTGTGGTGCTTGGAGGCATAGTTCAGTGGGGGACTTGGCACAGTCAGGTTTACAGTTGGCCTTAGTGATCTTAAAGGTCTTTTCCAACCTAAATCATTCTACGATGTTTGTCAGGTATTGTCACAGTCTCTTTTTCTGGAAGGTCCAGTTTTGGAGCAGGAATTTTCAAGGGGGTAAAAAAACCAAACAATGACAAGAAGGAAAAAAACAGCACCAATGATTTTCCACTTAAAGCCAACATTCTTCCAGAATGTGGCAAGTGTATCCAAACAGGAATCTTGTTGAAGTCCCTACGGACTGAAGCTTGAGACAGCGAAGAGTACACACCCTGGCTAGTTTATTCTTAACCTGACAACAGTTTTAAGGCAGTTGTTTGGGATTTTGGAGTCTGCCTAAGGATGTTTTTGCATGCTATCCAGCAGGAAAACAGCATACCTTTTGAGTAGCTCTGAAGGAAGAATGACCTCAGCTTATTGGGCTGGAAGGCGTTGTCAGATTATTCGGGTGTATCCAGGTGACTGTGTTAAGCCCTTGCAGCTCTTGGTTTAGAGAATGCCTGAAGCATCCCAAGGCTTGCTATGCATTTCTAAGCTTAGCTGGAATTACCAGCAAGTGTAGGAGCTAACAAAGCAGCAGTGTTTTATCTTCAGTAACCCCAGGGACAGTTTTAGACGCATTGAATTAGTGGATCATTCAGTGAATGTGCTACTATATTCTTAGTAGATTTTGATTCAGACTGGAGGAATGTGTGAAGCAGAAGGTGACAAGAGGGAATAATAAGACTACAAAGTCTGCCTACAGGAGGTGACAAGGTTCTTGCAGGATCACTAAAGCTGCTGCTGAGCTGCTTTAAAAATACCTAGTCACTGATGATGAACAGTTGGTCAACTCTCTTGCTATTTATTACCTCAACTTCTGTTTGGACCTTCTTCATTCTGTAGTAACATGTATTTTGTTGTGTTTAGTTAGTCCCTGAGATTCCTGGCAGGGTGTAAAGGCATTAATGATGTGGTACTGTCGGTTGTTCCAGCAAAATCAATGTGTGGTTTTGGAAGCAGAACACAGAGATGGGGTAGATGTTGTGTTCCCCCCTTGTTTTATGGCTACCAATCTTGTCAGTGAATCCTACTTATGCTTCTGAGAGACATCAGAATTGAGTGCTAAAAAGGTTTAATTGTGTTTCTATTGATAGGATTTCAAATAAGTAATAAAAGTAATACTGTTACATTACTGGGAGGTTAAATTGCCTTTACAATATATTTAGCTGAAGTGTGCAATAAGGAACACCAGTGTTATTCTTCATTGCTATTTCTGGTCATTATTTATTTCATTTATGACTGCAAACAAGCTCAATAAAAGGCAGCATTAAGAGAATGAAGAAAAAGGACAGATTTAGTTTGCTGGCTTAATACTGCAAGTCCCTTTCTTCTGATTTAAGAATTAATGCTGAAGGTGAACATCTGCATTTTTGGCTCTACACCCGGACTGTTTAACATTAGTTGGACTCCGGCTGACTCAATACCAAAACCAGTATTAACTTGAGTCAGTTCCTGTTTGAAGAGTTAATGAGTTTTACTTCTATAGGGAAACAAGATTTTTTGGATGAGAAAATTGGCTTGAAGGAAACTTCATTCTAGTCTGAAGTCCTTTCTTCATGTGTCGTCTTATCCTATTATTGAAGGTCAACTTCAACTTCTTTACCTGATTAAGTGAGTCTGGAATATGCAATGATTGTAGAAAGTGACATGGCTGAATGATGTAAATTAATTTTAACCTTAGATCTAATAGGCACGGGGTGTGTGGATGTTGCTGCACTTAGGAACTGGTCCAAGAATGCAAGATTGAAGGGTTCCTTGCCATGCCTCATATATTTTCAGTTTATGAACTGCAGGCATGAAGCCTGTGGAGCACATGAACATATAGCAGCTGATGGGATCTAAATTGTGTGGGGGGAAAAGCTCCTCTCTACTTTGAAAATAGAGCCACAAGATACAAAAGCTCTGAGATATGTATTTGAGTGGTCCCCTAGCCAAACTTCTGATTTTGTAAACAGGCAAACACATGCTATAAACACTGATTAAGAGTTGCCTGTGTTTGACCTTTTTTCCTTTAAGCCTTGCTTAGAGCAGTCCCATTCTTGTGTTAGTCTTTGTACAGCTGCTTCAAGCCATGGATATACAAAATCTGACTGGACATCTTGGCTCTCTGTGTGAGCACATTTAACAAGCTCAGGTGTGCAATGTTTACTAGAAATGGGAGAGCAGGCAACAAAACAACAGCTCCTCATG